>NC_138053.1:50163960-50841460 GCF_964194185.1 Rhinolophus hipposideros | reverse complement strand
CCCAATCATCACTAGCTTTCAACATCCTTTGCCATCTTTCTTAAACAGCTTCTTGTGAAAGTCGATCAGGAGCAAGCTCAGGGCCCACCTCGGGTCATGCCAAACAGAGACACTACTTTGAAAAAGAGCATTTCTCAACAAGCAGATGCAGGCCTGACTCATTCCTGAAAATAAAACCCATGTTGACACTAGCAAGCGCCCTCTCACTTCTGTCAACTTGAATACTTTTGTAGGGTTGAGAGCCTTGGCCAAGATTAGGCAAACCCCATTCATTTAGAAAATAGCCACTTGTGGTCACTACTTTGCATGGGCTAGAGGCAGTGTGATCAAGTGGTCTGTGCCCTGATCAATCTGAACTCCAGTGTCTGCTACCCCAGGGCATGTTCCTGACAGAGTTCTGGAACTTCTTCTTACTGATCTGCCTTGCAGGAATGCAGGGAGCCCAAACAGTGAATCCACAAGAAGGATTCTTTTCACAGAAAGCAGCATTATCAGGGTCTGGCCCAGGAGGCAACTTACAGCCCCTCCCAGTCCTGGGGCGCTCTCCTAACCAAGCGTGGACAAGGCTTGGCTCTCTCCACATTCGCTGCTTTATGTGTGGAGCTGCAGCCAGTTAGGTCCTAAACTCGATGTGAGTCTAGGACAGTAGTAAAGATTTCTTTCTTTTCTCTTTCTTTCCTTTCTCTTCTTCTTTCTTAAGAAACAGCCCTTTCCTCAAAAAATAAAAACAGAATATGATCCAACAACTCCACTTCTGGGCATATAAACAAAAGAATTAAAAGCAGAGTCTTAAAGAGATATTTGCACACCTATGTCCATAGCAGCATTATTCATAATAGCCAAGAGGTAAAAGCAACCCAGGAGTCAATCAGCAGATGAAAAGATAAACAAAATGTAGTACATACATACATACAATGGAATATTATTCAGCCTTAAAGAAAAGAAATTCTGTCCTATGTTGCAACTTGGATGAACCTTGAGGATATTATGCTAAGGGAAATAAATCAATCACAAAAAGACAAATACTGTATAATTCCACTTACATGAGGTATCTAGAGTAGTAAATTCATAGAAAGAAAGCAGAAGAGTGGTTGCCAGTAACTGGGAGAAGGAAGCAATATGGAGTTGTTATTTAATGGGTATAGACTTTGGCTTTTGCAAGGTGAAAAAGTTGTGGAGGTTGGTTGTATTAATCTAAATATACCTAACACTACTGAACTGTGCACTAAAAATGGTTAAGATGGTAAATTTTATGCTATATTTTACCACAATTAAAAATAATACAAATAAAAAAAAGAGTCCCTCCCTCCCTCCTTTCTTTCCTTCCTTCCTTGGTTCTATCCTACAGGATATATTCAAGATACCAGACGTCCCCCTTAACCTGCCTCTGCTGACCCCACCATGCTCACGCATGCTGAAGCAGAGTGCACCAAGAGTTTCTGAAGGTGCTCACTGGCTTCACAGGAAGACAGAACACAATGGCTGCTACCACCAGCCCTCTTATGGCTGAGCCAAAACTTTGGAGCCCATGCATTTGGCAGCATGTCACCATTGCACCGTCGCAGCCAGAGCCAGATAATTGGCAGCAGCAGGGTTTTTTGTTGGAAGCTACCCATTTCCATTAGTGGTGTGGGCTCTAGCACAAAATGTTGTCTACTAGCACATGGGGTGGTGAGGACTTAGGGGAACAGTAATCAGAGAAAGGGAGCAACGGGGAGGTAAAGGGCAGGTAAGATCGGGGAAGAATTACCAGATACCGTTATAAAATATGAACAACTGTATTGATCTGAGAAAAAAACTCTCACCCTTTTAGCCTCTTCTAAATTGAGATGATAGCACTGTTATGCATTAAAAGACGTTATCAGTCCCAAAGAGCAAGTATGGTCTTATACCAACTAATATCTGCTAAAATGTACCTGACTGCATTGGAAATGTTGCAGCAGATTGGTATAGCTGGGAATAATGAACCGCTGCACCCCACTGAAATGTAATTACACAGCCCTCTTGTTCTTAAACCTATAAGGTGAAAGAAAGATGAATAGTGAAAGTAAAAACCGCTGACCCTTCAAACTTTAATTTACGTTATGCATTCGCTCGCCCTTCTGATAGGTTTTAGAAAGGTCATAATTTAGGGTATTTTGCAGTTGATAAATGATCTGTATGTTTGTGTTCACACGCACCGATTGATTTGTTATAGCCAAAATATTGTTTCTATAACAACCCAAGGGCCCTTAGCTAGACAAATGGCAAACCGGAATCCAAGGAGAGGCAAAGGGAAATCTGGGCCTGCCTAGAAGGGGCTGGCCTTTACCAAGGGACTCCAGGATGATGGAGTGGAGGGAGTGGGTGAGGATGCAGGGGCAACATTGTGGGAGGAGGAGGTGGTGACCAGAGCAGATGGAGCGATGGCTTTGGTTCTTGGCAGGCCCTGGCTTATGGTCTCTTCAAACCCTTTCAGTCCAGCATGGGTGGCTTCCACTGAAGCCAAAGCAAGTCTTGTCAAGACTTTCAAGTTGAGCTCCCTTTGGTACAGAGTAAGCCAGCAGGGTTGTTAGGGCAATTTTCCCGCCTTTCCAGCCTTGGAAGAGGCCCCCGTTTCCGGGCCCAGTTGATGCATTATGCATCAGGGCTGCCTGCAACTGACAGCCCCTCAGCCAACGTCGACTTGAAAAGCAATGGTGCTAATCAAAGCCGACACATTTGAATGTCCAGACACACACACAGAGAAATTTACTAATCAAAAAGTGTATTTCCTAGGGCTGTCTCCAGAGAAATCCGCGGGAAGAAATTGGAATAATTTATTAGCTTACAAGTTTTCGTTGACAGTTAGCCCAAAGCTATTTATCTCTGTAATAGAGAACGTCTCCAATGTGGCAAAATTGACCAAATCAAACAGCTTTGATCAGAAAATGAATCTGGCAAGGCTGCCTGTCGGAGGGTCCCAGGAGAAAGGGGGGAAACAAACAAAAAGATTTAACAAGTGGTCAATAGGAGAAAGAGAGCAAGAGAAAGGGATTTGGGGGAAGAAAAGAGCAAGAGAGGAGGAAGCAGAAAAAGAATTCTGCAGAGCCACAGCCCCGGCTCTGGAATGAATTGTTGAAGAAATAAATGATGTTTCACATGATAACATTTAACATGGTGCTTGTGCATTCTCTGAGGCCTGCAGCCCAAACGGAGATGTGATTTTTATGATAACAAGATGGTGACAAACTGCAGAGGGAAGGGGCTGGCTGCTGCCCGTGGCAGTAAGGAAATAAGCACAGAAAAACCCAGAGAAATGGCTCTAGGCTCTCCTGGCCCTGGATCAGTATTAGCCCCTTGCTAGAGGGTAACAGTGGTGCTGATTCTACACAGTCTGCCTCAGGGAGCACAAAGTGCTTGCCTTTCAAGTAGCAAGTTGTGTTACTCACTGTAACCACACGTGAGTCCAAAGATAGGGCCTGCTGGAGGCTCTCAGAGGCAGTGCCAGGGAGACCTCAGTGGGAAACCCATGCGGTGGGAGAGGGCATCATTGCTTTCTACTTTAATCTCTTCCTCCAAAAGGTATACTTACTGCAGTGGGGGTGGGGGGGCACCAAATACAGCTGTCAAGCCCAGTGGTAGATGGGTGAATAAGATACTAGGGGAAACCCCTCAAATCATTATAGCATTACTTTACATATTAAAGTGGGTCCCCCTAGCATCCAGGTTGACCAACTACCACCTTCCAATGCCACATATCTTTTGTCATGAGCAACACTCCACCACTGCTAACACCCAAGTGCTTTCACTGGCTGGGGGGTTGTGTATTCAACAGTCAAATGATTTGGACGATGCTCCAGCAGCCAATATATTTGTCCCCAGAATGAATGCTGAAAAGCCATCATCAACATCCCCTTTCCCTTTATTCCAGAGAAGAGGTTTGTGTAAGCTCATTGTGTTGAAATGGATTAGAAAATCATGGTGAAAAGTTGGCCAAAGTGTTTGTCAATAAAGAAAAATGCTAAAATACAGAGAAATTTTAGCTTTTGTTACAGCGCCCTCTGGGTTAGACCTGTGTAATGAAGACATTGTTTGATGAAGACGAGAGGATCAAGTAAATTTGACAGGGAACGCCACCTCTGAAGTCTGAACACCTAGCCGAAACACTGTTTGTGACTTCTATCTTGGGCATGTACTTTCCTTCTCTGTGTAAACCATAGGCTTTGGCGTGGACTATTATTACCTGCATAGCAGGGGTTGTTGTGGGAATCAAGAGTGACAATTACCAGAAAGCAATTAGTAAAATAATTTAAGTCCTGCACAAATGCTAAGGGTTATCACTACTGTTTTGTCATGGGGGAAGGAAGGCGATTAGCAATTTGCTTGATCAACCAAGTCCAACCTCACTGAGGAAGAGCCATGTCATGAAACCAACTGCACACCCGAGAGCTGGCCTCCCAGTCATGATTCTGGGTGTTTTCCTTAGTAATAGGCCCCATGTCTTGTTATCTATTCCTCCAGAGAATTGAGTCACAATTTCACAAGAAAAAGCTAGCTAAATACAAGTGCTTCTGGGGTCTGGCTCCTTCAGGTTGTGTGCCCTTCCTTAGATATTTGAGGGAAAGATATAGTTGGCTTTAAATCTTTTCAGACTCCCAATTCAGGTTCAAGTCCCCATGTCTGATCCACGTGTTCTGCGTATTCTTAGAGTTATAACCCCTGGCTAATTAAATGCTAAAGGTAGATCAGCAATTTTGCCTGATCAACTGAGTCCAACTTAATCTGCTCTGTAAAAGGACTTAGTGGACAGTAGCTGAAAGTGAAAGCATTTCTAAACCATTCAAAGACAATCAACTCAGTGTTGTTGAAATTTAGAGAGGCTTGGAGGAAATAACATTATGGCCAGTCCTGGGTTTGTTTCTATGATGGCAAATAAGCTTTATTTGACTAAAATTTGCAGCCTGTATTGTGTAGGATAATGGGTTAGTTTGGGTGTTTGAATCAGGTCCTCCTGTGAATGCATCAAAATTGTCTCTTGTTTACAAGAATTACATTTTAATGCCCATTCTGATGTTGTGACAGCCACACACACACCACAGATTTGCCAAGTTGTGTCTCATAGCAGCTTTCCTTGGAGCTGCTCTCGGAAGCAAACATGCCTCTGACCCATGTTTTATGCTTTGCCTAGGAGCAGAACCAGCATGCTGCCTTCTGCTGTGTCCACAAGCCCCTTTGTCGTAGTCTCTCAGCACCCCCACATCTTGCCTGGTTGGGACCTCTGCAGTTTGGTGTGTTCTCTTCTCTCTGCCAACACAGAGCAGCAAAGAACTTCTATTCAATGGTGGTGTTGTGTGATATGCTGGGAACATGCCAAGAAACTCCTACCAAGAATCAGGTCCAAAACGGGTTAAAAAGATTCATGGTTCTTAAGCCAGATTTCTGCCTTGTCCACCTTGAAATGTTCTAACATGTGTAAAAGCCACTGGCTTTGCAAATCAGACAATTTAAATGGTTCCTGATATGAATTACAAGAATTTTTTCTCTCTTTTGTAACAGATAAAGTGTCTAATATTGGAGGCCCAGAATGAAAGCTTCAAGAGTTCACGACAGAAAGATTTCAGCCCCATTTCTCAAAATATTCCTGAAATCCTGGCCATACAATTCTGTCAAATCTTCACCTAAGCAAGAAACAAAAATTCTTCGAACCAAACACTCAGACTAAAAATGCAGGAACTTCCATCTTTAATTTTGAGGTTCTAAAATGATATTTTTCTTAAAAATTGCTCTAATGCTAATATACTATTTAATATACAGAGTTAGAGGAAAGAAAGGGGGTGAGGAGGTAAGGAAGATTTGAATGGGAGAGGGCCAGACAATGATTTGGGAAGCTCTTTCCCTTAGAAAAAGACTATGATTTTTTTTTTCCAAAATTAAACAATTTAAAAAAATAAAAATAAATCCCTCTAACCATAGGATAAGGTTAAGATTAGTTTACCTAATTAGGTTAAGATTAGAATTTGTGGCATTTCCCTCTGCTTAAAATTGAACTGGAAGCTGTAAACTGCATTCTCAGAATCCTGATCTCTCCCTGTAAACCTTGCTTGCATGTATGTATGCATATGTATGTATGAATATGTGTGTGTGTGTGTTACTTCCATTCTCCTAACCAGAGGGAAAAAATTTAATGTACTAATTCTGCTTAGTCCTTGCTCCTCTTCCATTTCATCGCTTTATTTTTATCATAATAATTGTGTGTATCCACCAGGAACTGAGAAAGTAGAGAAAGTCTAAGAAAGTCTTTTTGCACCTACTAAGAGATGCTGGGTTTTAAAGAACCCTAAATGTACAGGCTTTCAGGCCCCAAGAGTTCTGTACAACATAATTCCTTCAAAGGAGTCTGAATGTTGAGAAAAGGCTGGACAGGAGTTTTAGGGTTTCTCTTTGTTTTTGTTCATGGATAGGACTCTACCTGTGGAATTAACAAACAAACATTTTCCCCTAACATTTTTCAGCTGTACTGTTTTAATCTACTTCAGAGAACTGATGCCCACAACAATCCTATGAGGCTGAAGTTGTCATTCCCACTTTACAGATAAAGAAACTGAAGTTCAGGAGGATTCAGAGATATGCCCAGGGTCACACTGCCAACCCTGGGAGAGCTGTGATGAGAACCTGGATCACTCTAACCCCACTCTGCCACTGCCCTCAGGGAACAGAAAAGAGGTCTTGGTTTATTCTTAAATGACTAATGTTGCTCCACTCTTTGCCATGGTCACAACACTATCCTATATCTTGGTCCATCCCATGATAGTGTGAACCTGAAATAGGCAGAATGAGCTATTGCGCTATGAAACAGAGTCTTGCTCATACTACATATGCAAAGCTGATTACTTGGGAGGCTCTGCATCCCCTAGTCACCCAGGGACCCAGGCTGACAGAGGCTCTACCATCTTATTAAGTCAACGTGTCAATATAATGCTTCAGAATTCACTACAGCAAGGGAAGAGAGCGTGGAAAATTATAACACGGCTCTTAAATGCCATTGCCCAGAAGTGACTTAAATCCATGCACATTTCACTGGCCAAAGCAAGTCAGATGGCCACACCTAACTTCAAGCTAGTCCTCCCACAGGCCTGGAAAAAGAAGAGAAGCAGAAGTTTTAGTGACAGCGAACATGTACAGCAGTCCTCTTGGTGGTAAGGAGCACCAGGCAGAGAGCCACGGAGCCTTCATCCTAGTACTGGCCCTGCCACTTGAGAAACTCTGTGACCTTGTTTAACACCTTTTAACCCCACTGGCCCTTCATATCCTCCTCTGCAAGTGAGGGTTTCGGATAGATGGTTACCTCTCTGATTCTGTACCAAAATAAATCTATTACCTTTGTTGGATCTGAGAGTCTATGTGCTTGGGGGCAGCTCAGTGGGGTCATCTCCAATTAGAGTGGATGGCTCAGGGAAGATCCTGCAGGGCACTGTGGAAATGGACTTACCTGTGCCCATAACAGGGAAGCTGGCTAGAGTTAGCCAGTTCTTAGAGTTTTGAAATAATCTACATAAGCATGATAAATGTGTCAAGGATTCCATAGCACAAAATATACTTGGTTAACTCATTTTGACAAAGGCGTTTTATAGTTTTAACTGCTTGTGACAGCCGCTCGTCATTTACTCAAAAATGTGCCCCACATACAGGTATTTCCCATTTTATACCATAGACATGTTCCTTAAAAAAAAAAAAAGTGGTACATAAACTAAATTTTAAAAACATAGAATTACTGCCTGAGTTTACGGAAAATTACATTAGTCAAAAGAATCCAATGACAAAAGTCTTTGAGAAAGGGCAGAAAGAGCATTTCGAGTTTTACTTTTTCTGTAAGACGTTCCTTGATAACACCCGGAATCTCTGACACAGTGCACAAAGTATAAAGACAGCCAACAATATTTGTGGCTAAATGGATAAAACTCGGTTGTTTGATCTGTGGTTGACCTGCATTTTCATGAAATAATAATGATACCTTACATTTGAACAGCACTTGCCAGTGATAAACCCTGGCGTTTACCTTAGACAAGAGTAGAAAGCATAAACTGCTGTCAGACTAGAATTCTGATCGTGGCTTTGTTTCTTCGTAGCTGTGAGCCTGGACACATTACTTCAGCTCTTAGAGCACCCATCTGATTTGTGAAAATAAGAGTGATTCCATCTTCTTGGGATTGTTGAAAGGGTGTAATGAGATCTGTGTGGTAACATGCCTAATACAGGACCTCACATGAAGAAGAGGCTTCATAAAAGTTGCTCTTTCACTCTTCTGTGAAGCAGGAAGAGGAGGTATCATTTCCCTCATTCTACAGATGAGAAAGCTGAGTCCCAGAGAGATAAAATGGCTGGCCCATAGCCTTGTAACCCAGGATTGGAGCCCTGAGTCATGCCTAGCTCTCTCTAGCACACCACCTCACCAGCCCATAGAGGGAGGCAATGCCTACACCTCAGATATTTGTACAGAACATGTGTATCATGTGACTTAGGGTGACATGTTGTCTTGTATATGTTGTTTTATGTGACTTTGTCTTTCCTCTCTGCCTGGTCTGGTCACATCCTGAGAGCCTTGTACTCCCACGCCATCTGTCTCAGTGATGAGTACTCAGTGAGTGCAGATCCATTAGCCGAATTTCAAGTTTTTGCAAATCCACCCAGCTAACTAGAACACAGTAGCACATATGACAAGAGATGAACTTGGCTTTCAGGAACTTTGTCATCTGAGATTGATAATTACAAAGGGCATAATAATTCATTGTAGAGTACGGTAGGAAAATAATAATGCTACCTAAAATGCTGAGTTGACTAAGTGCTCTTATTGTGGAGACAACCTCCTCCTCCCCTTTTATGTGGTGCTCAGTAGTCAGTCAAAACCCGACTCCTGTGCATTCTTTTACAGGTATGGATTGAGCACCTAGTAGGTGGCAGGCACAGACCTATAATCCAGGTTATAATGAGGAACAGGCATGATCCTTAACCTCATGGAACTTATGTGGAGATAAGACTGTCAACAAGTAAATAAACATACAAAATATTTATAATTATAAATTACAATAAATGAAATAAATGAGTGAGGTACTGAGATTATAATTGGGGGGGGGAACTAATTTAAATTGGGAGGTTGAGGAAAGCCCTCAGGAAGAAGTGATAATTATACTGAGATCTGAGAAAAATGAGTAGAATTCAGTGAAGCAAAAAGTAAGAGAATGAGCATTCCAGGCAGAGAGATCAGCACTGAGGGGGC
This sequence comes from Rhinolophus hipposideros, assembly GCF_964194185.1. Taxonomy (NCBI): domain Eukaryota; kingdom Metazoa; phylum Chordata; class Mammalia; order Chiroptera; family Rhinolophidae; genus Rhinolophus; species Rhinolophus hipposideros. Next base: position 50,832,225 of record NC_138053.1, on the reverse strand, counting down.
CTGAGGCTGGGAAGAGTGTAGAAGGGAAAGGAGGTTAGGGGGCCAGAGCACAGGGAACTAGACAGAGGCCTAAGAGGAGCTGGGGGATAGGCTGGGACCAAATTCTTATAGGCCATATCAAGTTGCAATTGAAAAATTTTAAGCAGAAAAATCATTATGATTGAACTTATGTTCTGATGGATCTCTCTACTGTTAAATAGAAGAATGAACTCCATTTAAGAATGAATTCAATCTAAAAGGGCAAAAGTAGAAGTGAGGATACCAGCTGGGAGTTATGGCAGTGGTCCAGGTGAAAGGTGAGGGAGGCTTGGACTCGCATGGAGGCGGTGAAATGGAGAGACATAAACGAAATTGTGAAGTAATTTAGGGATAGAGGTGATGGGATGTGGTGATGAATTTGGTATACACCATGAGGGAGAGAAAGGTGACGCTCATGTTTTTGGGCATCTGGGGATAAGATCTAGAGGGGGACAGATAGACAGTTGGGATAGTAAGAGTTTAGGTCTGGCCATTTTGAATCTGAGATGCTTCTGAGACATTCAAGAAGACGACACTGGATATAAGAGTTTGGGAGTCCTTGGGACACAGGCACTACTAAAGCGGGGCTGATGAGATGCCTAGGGAGAGAGTGTAGAAAATGCTGAGAGGAGACCCAGGGTTGAGCCCAGACCTCTGAACCCATGAAGAAATGGAGGAGAAAACCAGAAGAATGAGGTGTCACAGAAACAAAGAAAAATTGAGGGCGTGGGGAAGGCAGGAGTGGTCTGTTGCACTCTGAGAGGTAAGGTAGGATGGAGCCTGAAAAATGCTCACCAGCTGAGACCACACAGAAAATGTGTGTGACACCGACAAGAGTGGAGAATGCAGGATGAAGCAGGAAGGGAGCCACGGAGCTGAGAACGGGATCTGAGGAGAAGAAACAGCATTCTGTGAACATGTGTAGGAAGGTGGGCTCTGAAGGAGAGCAGATAGAGAATAGCTTGAGGAGCATACAGGGGAGATACCTTTTTAGTTTTGTTTTGGGTTGAGAAACGTGAGAGCACATCTATATGCTGAGGGGAAGGATCAAGCAGACAAGGTAAGAGAGAAGACGCTGGAGTAAGGAGGGCACTGACGTCCCGAGACCACCAGGTACCAACCACACTCTATCTTCAGCCCCAGGTTCTGGTCTCCTGTTTGAGACGTTAAGAGAAGGGTAATTTCTCCAGTGACCTCTTGGCACTGGGGTCCCATGGAGCTTCTAAGGGGCATCTACCTGGTAGCAGAGAGAAACAGAGGCTCTTTCCCACTGTAGAGTAAGGGAAAGGGAAAGAGAAAGATGAAAAAGAAAAAGGCCAGAAGGAGGAAGAGAGACGGTAGAGGGGGCCAGTTCTCCCCCCTCTTCAGGTGGTTGAGACAGCAGTGAAGCTGAACTCCAGATGGTCTGGGGGACCCTGACTGCTCAGAGGGCCATGTCTTCTAGCCAAAGCCTCCTTGCCCAGACTCAGAAAGCTAGTTGTCAACGCTTGTCTCTCCTTGCAGATCTCAAAGTCTTGTCAGTCCAGAGAAACGTCCAGGGTGGCAGCCACTATCGCAGAGCTGAGAAACCTGACTTTCCTCTCTTTGTACCTCCCAACTCCCCACCTAGGTCTTGAGCCACAGAGGACTGTGGGATTTCAATGCACTATCACAAGAACAAAAGTGTTTTTTCCCATCCCCCCAAACTGGTCATGTTTCCTGTAGGCAGAGGGGAAGCAGAAGAAAAAAAGGTTTGCCCCTGGCACAATTCATTCACTCTCTGAGGCATGAGATTTGATTACCAGTCTTTTAACACGCATGACAGCAAAAGTTAATATTTGCCACAGAATTATCTGGCCCCCTTTGAAATTCATCCACAATGTTAGGCTCTCTGACCCCTAGAGGTAGGAAATGCCACAGGCTGACTTCATGCTGTTTAATGCTGCGGCCTCCTCTACAGCAAGAAAGCCTTTTTGAAATATAAGACATAAGAACAAAGAAATGCCTGATTTCTGGATGTAACTATTACAGTTTACTGAAGCACCAGCTTACTTTATCAACCAACCAGTCAGCAATGATTCTTCCATCCCCCACCTAAACCTTCAGTTAGTCTTCTGCATATGAAACGTCTTTTTTGTTGTGATTGGTATCCTTGGCTCATTGTTTTAAAAAGGACATTAAAAAGAAAAAAGAAACAACCACCAACTATCACTGGGTAACATGCTGGTTACCTTACCCATCCTTCTCAACTTTTCCCATACTTAATGCACATTAGTAGACCAGAAAGAAACCAAACTTCCTTCAGCCTTTAAGCTCCTTGTCCAAAGGTATGACCACTTTCCAACTTCTAGGTGGTGCTGTACTTGGAGGCAATCCCTGAAACTGCTGGCTGAGAGAGGCAGTATCTAACATTTAAAAAGCAGTAGCCACTCCTTCCTCTTGACTTCCTTCTCTGGAAGTTCAATGGCCCATGTTCACACTGTCTCTTCTAATATCCATCATAGTCTTAAAACCCATTATTTAACATAATATCTTTTAAGTTTTGACAAGGGGCCATTTTTGAAGAATGTGCTCCCTCTGCTCCCCTCCTGCCTCCTTCTCAGATGGGCCTGTGCTTGTTGTTAGAGCCACTTTCTTCCTTGTTGTTCAACTACACCTGCCATCGTTGCTTTTGCGCTCTCAGAAGCCCATTTCAAAAACCCTCCCTTTATAATGTAAGCTTTTCTTGTGCCGAAACCTTGACTTTCATTTGCTCTGTACAGTACTTGTCACACTGCATAATGAAAGCTAGACAATGATGGCATACAGGAAATAACAACTGAACATAATCATCTACCATGGAACCACTAATGAGTAGTCTGCCTTTTGAGGGCTTCTTACAAAATATAGATAAGAATAAAGGGCAAGGCTGGGGAAAAGTCAATAGAAGAACCTCACAATGAGAAAACTTAACCTCTGTCTCCATCAGCTCATCAGATTTTTGAGTTGTATCATCAGCCAGAATCTTCTCTACTTGTTTAGAGCCAAGCGTCTTGTCAGAGCTTGGGGGGAAAAAAATCACTTTTTTTTTTCCATGCTGAGTTAAGATATAAACTTAGAAGTCACAGTTCATGTTGAAGATTGTTACACATTTTGCAGATACTAAAAAGACATTAAAGTTGGTATAGTTATATGAAATCAGAATAGTTACATAAATGTGTAATAAAACAAGCAATTTTGTTGTAACCAATTTTTTAAAAATTACACAAAGATAATATCTATGGTTTATGCTGTTCCTGTCATTTTGACTAGTGTTTTTATTTCTTGGTATATTAGGTTAATGTTCAAGGTCCATTCTTTTTTTCAGCTTGCAAAATTAATGTCTAAGTGTCAACAGAAAGGTAATCAAATTTTATTTTAGTCTGCCTTGCTTCCAAGAACTGGAATCAACATATCTGGCCATTTACACAATACTTCTGAAATGTCAAAATAATGGTGTTTATTCTTGTATTATTTGTTGAAGACTTACTACCATGTTTCCCCCAAAATAAGACCTAACTGGAAAATAAGCCCTAGCATGATTTTTAGGATGACATCCCCTGAACATAAGCTCTAATGCGTCTTTTGGAGCAAAAATTAACATAAGACCCGGTCTTATTTTCGGGGGAAACACGGTATACTAGGCATTGTCCTACGTGCCTTGATATATTAGTTAGTTTTATCCTCATGGTAACTCTTTGAGGTAGTAATATTAATACTCCCTAATGGTTAGATGAGCAGATTGAGGCCCAGAGAGGACAAGCAAGTTGTCCAAAGTCATAGTGTGAATTTGCCTTCGGAACCTAGGCTCATCTTGACTAATTCCAACACTGCCTCCATGATGGAGCTCTGCTGTAGTTGAGGAATAACCTGAGAAATTGCTGGTGACACATGGACAAAATTGAGATTACAGAATCAATTAAATGACCAAAGAGGTTGATACTTGGAATAGGTAGAGGCCAGATTTGCAGATTCCCTAACTCTTCCCACCTGACATCTTATGTTCTTAGTAGGTCTCTCTTCTGGAAACACACACACACACACACACTCCTTACATATCCCTAATGAGGTTCTTGAGGACCTTGACATAGTTTTACATGACCCAGCACCTCACCTCCAGCTCTGGCCATATAAGTTTGGGCCAGGGATGGACACTTGCATCATTTTGTTTAGCAAATATTTTGATGATTGAGGGAACAGCCGAGAGAGCAAGAGGTCCGATGTACTGCTGAGGGGTACTTTGCTGAGGTGGGAGGCCCTGAAGGACCACAACTCAGCCAGGCCTGACTGCTGAGCCTGAAATTTTTATTCAATTTTCCAGTAAAATTTCACAAAGCAAAACAAAACCAAAAATAAATAAAAATACTTCACCTAAGAAAACTATTAATTTCTTACTTCAAAATTAACTTATATGCAAAGTGTCCTGGAATTGACAATTCATTATTTTGACCAGAAGTTTTACTATCTTTTATTACCTTCTAAGAATACACTTCTTTTCACTGACACTGTAAGGCAACTTCATAGTTTTACTCTGAGCTCAAAACCAAATTTTGTAGAAGGGGCTTCTGATACCATGTTTCCCCGAAAAAAGACCAGGTCTTATACTGTATTTCCCCGAAAATAAGACCGGGTCTTACAATAATTTTTGCTCCAAAAGACGCATTGGGGCTTATTTTCAGGAGATGTCTTATTTTTTCACGTACAACAAGCTACATTTATTCAAATACAGTCATGTCATCTCTGGAACATCGTCATAACGTACTAATTGCGTCCGTCTGGCTGACGATATTAACTGGGGCTTATTTTCAGGAAAACATGGTAGGTATCAAATCTTCTTAAAAATACTTTACAAGGTCTTCTGCTATATCCCTTAACTTTCAACAACTAGAGGTTCAGGAACTTGTTGGGCAGTGAATGGCTATATGTTGAGCTACCTAGAACCATCCAAGCCATATTCATTATTAATATTGGTTCCTTCTGGGTGAAAGATTTAAAGAAAGATGAGAACCTGGTCTCTGTCCATAGGCAGCTGGTCCTATTGGAAAACCAGGTAGGTTTTCATGACATAACTAGAGAATGATCTCAAACAATATATATAATTGAGCAATAGTGGGGGTGCCAAAAAAATGTATACAAGTGGATACTTTGGTCAACGTTGCTCAAGCAGTAATTTGTCGCAATCAGAAGTGTCTGGACGCTGATGGTAACCATTTTGAGCATCTCTTGTAATTGCAGAAGTCAAACGTGACTTGTATTCATCTTTTGTAATCGGTATACATTGAGTATTACAATTTCAATACAAGTTTTCCTTTCTTAAAATATGTGTACATATGTGTATATATAACGCTGTTTGGTTCTGACTGCCAGGGAAATCAGCATTACAGGAATACTTTAATCAAGAGGAACTGCTTAAAGACAGGAGTAGTAGTATATAATGCAGAATAATTATGCTGAATAAAATATCTGTGTGGTGACAAGAAAGCTGCATAATTTTATTTCTTAAATTTGAAAAGGGTGTCTTCAGGGTTAGTAGTTTCCCAGTAAATCAAGTAAGGGCAATGGGAATGATTTGCTGCGTGACTCCAGGCAAGCTCATTGCCCCTCTGGGCCTCAGTTTCCTTGTCTGTAAAAGATAGGGTTTAACGGGAAAATTCCGTGAGTCTCTGCTAGCTCTACCGTCCTGAGGTGAGGTACAACTGCGTCTCCATCCACAAGCAGTAGGACAGATCTGCACACTGTTTTAAAAGGATCTACTCAGCAGGGGAAGATATGTTCTGACTGTGCCCTGAGGAAGGCAAGCGATGAGGCTATTTCCCAGCCAAAGTTCATGGGATGTTTTCCTATAATATTCTGACCAACCTTTTCTTACCTGGGGCGTCTCCTCGGAGGGGCTTCAGCAAACATGAAGACAGATGTGTCCCTCACTTCTGCTAATTTTGAATCCGAGCAACATCTGCACCCTCTTTCTAACTTTTAAGTTGTTTGATAGAATTGACTCATTTTCTTTCTAAATTCATATGCTCTCATTTATCTGTTTCTTTAGGATCTCTGTTTCTTTCTCAGTGTCAGATTGAATTATGCAATCAGTTTTACTATCATCCACTCCACAGTTGATTAACTCCTAAATTTTATCCTCACAGTATTTTCAGGAAATATTTTATAAAATTTAAAGGATTTTTAAATTAACATCTTATGCTCATAACTACATTTTCCATAAAGTTCTTTAAACTTATAAAATCCTTGTCAGAGCAGAGTTTGAACCCAAACAATTATTACTGGACTTTTCCCAAAATACAATATGGTAGACTTCTCATTTTAATAAATTATGTTTTATAGCTGTTTTATAGGAAGCTAGGGGGAATAATATTGGTACATTTTGATATTTTCCAAATGTACTCCAAATAATACCACACATTCAGAATGAGGATGCTCATAATATCTGTGGTCATTTATACCTGAGGTATGATATTGAGAAACAAGTTTCTAGAATTTAATTAAATTAGTTACATATCACATGGCTAATGTACAGGTCTCTGTCTGGTTAGTTTAATATATTAAAACCACAACACTTATTTTTAACTAGACACAAAAGTCATAGACTATAGTTTTTCCTAACATATCCCTTTTGGCCAAAAAACTTCACTCAGTTATGCAGCCTAAGAGCCTAAGAGCTTATTTGCTTCTGAAGATATTATTGTGGTCCCTGGGAAAAGCACGAGAGTATTCCTCAGGGCAGATTTGCCCAAACCAGTGTCGCTCTTTTGACTGACCCCAAAGTCCAAATCAAGAAGAAAACATCATCGATTATAAAACTGCTTAATGTTTTCATAAATCAACTTAACCAGTCAAAAGGGCTAAAACTGTTACACCAGTTCAGGTTTGAGGACATCCTTCATTTAAATCTCAGTAAAAGAAAAGAGGCCCATCAGTCCCCTCTCTTCAATAATAACAGAGTGTGGTCCAGGCTGGAACAAAATGCAGAGACTGAGCTTCCCATCTAACCCAGGAGCTGATCCTTACACATCCTCGCTGGAACTGCACAGAGAAGCTGGAGCACGGCCCCACGTCAGCCAGCTCTGCGGTACCGTTATGTCTGGGCCTGCCAAGGGGTACCTTTTAATTCACAGGAGTAGGTTCCTAAGAGGAGGTGAGGTGCTCTGAATCTTAACATCTCTTCTCGGTGGATATTTTCCCAACAAATGCTTTCTCTTGTCCAGTAATAATTCCACACCCATCCTATATATTCTTGAACAATCACACCTGTTGACATTTTCATATCACAAGAAAAGCCCTGAAAGATGAGAGGAAAACCCGTTGAATTTATTTGTGCTTTTAGTTATTTGTGAGAGAAAGGTGGTATTGCAACAATCCATTAAAGCCACACATTGTATAAAAGCTAAAAGTCTGTCACATAAAAGCACTACCTGTAGCCAGTCTTTTGAAAGGAAAGTCCTTGGCAAACAATGGCCTGAGTGAGCCAATTTAATCAGGCAGGAGACAAGATCACTGAGACATAAATTAAGCATTCATCCTTGAGTAGCAGCCAAGCAGCCAAAGCCCCCATAATCCCAATTAATCCCATTTTGTGCGGTTGCCCTTGGGCCAAGGGCAGAGGGGAAGAGAATTTGCACATGTTGGTTCTGCATCAGCTCCTTACCTTTACAGGGGGTGGGGCTGTAATAAAGAAGTGCACCTATGCAAGTGTTCCTGTTCCCAGGTTGTGGCAATCAGAGCCCTCCCCCGACCCAGCCTCTGTGAATCTGTCAGCAAGAACTCCCTGCAAGGACATCCTATACTTTTGGAGAGATAGATACTTATGCTCCTTTGAAGGCAGATGGGATTCTGTTTCATTCTCCTTTGTTTGTACAACTGAATTGATTTACATCACCTAATCCTGCAGTCACACACAGCAAACAACGGGACACAATCCCCTGGAACTCATTTTTGCCAATTGATACTCTGAAGGAAAAGTTGACTAGCTTCCCGGGGACAGAAAATTGCCCTCCAGAGAGCATTCTGTTCACAAACAGAATCAGCCTAATGGAGCCACTGCTCATCTCTCTTGCTCCTATGGGAAGGAAGCTGAGTCTGCTCACTGCAAACATGCCCTCACCTTTGCTGCAGCTTCGCTATGCTCAGGCCCTCAGGTCCCCTTCTTACTTTAGCAGCAACCAGTCCAGACACCGGCTGAGGGGAAAGGGCTCTGTGGTGGAGACAGCTGGCTGACTGGCCACCAAAAGCCTTATTCCCTTCTTTGGACCTGCTAGTAGGTCCTTGTCGCCCAGATTTCCTTATAGTTAGGGGAAAGTAAGATGACGGATAACTAGGCTCTCTCCAGTAGAACATGAGAAGTGGTGTGTACCACTTCTTGTTTTGGCCCTATAAAAGCTTCCTACAGAGGCAGCTGGATGGCTCAGTTGGTTAGAGCACGAGCTTTTAACAACAAGGTTGCCGGTTCAATTCCCACATGGGCTGGTGGGCTGCGCCCCCTGCAACTAAGATTGAAAACGGCAACTGGACTTGGAAGTGAGCTGCGCCCTCCACAACTAGATTAAAGGACAATGACTTGGAGCTGATGGGACCTGGAGAAACACACTGCTCCCCAATATTTCCCAATAAAATTTAAAAAAAAGAAAAGAAAAAAATCTTCCTATATACTCCTCCATGTTCTTTACCCCTTTCTGGCTGACTGAGATGGAAATGCACCTACACACACACACACACACACACACACACACACACACACTCACTCACTCACTCCCTCCCCTGTATTCTCCTGGAAGTCAAGTTTTAAAAATAGCAGTGTCACCATCAGCCTGGATCCTAAAGTGACTACATGGAGCAGAGCCACATCTCCCCCTTGTTTTTTCCAACCATATTTTTCCAACCCCATTGTACTGTTAGGTGAACAAGAAATAAACTTCCATTGTGTTGAGCAATTACATGTTTGGATCCATTTGTTTCTACAGCCTAATCTACCCTAACCATGCAGGCTCAAACCATGTCAGTTTCCTGACCCTCTGTAGGGCTCTACCTCTGGACGGCCAGTCTTCCCAGGCCATGGGTCAGGAGACAGAGAAGAGAGGCCAAGGTGGTCAAGGTTCCTTAGCCCAACCTGAATCTTTCAAGCCTGAGCTTAGAAGCTCCCTGATGATAATAGACCTCTATTCCAGTAACAATCTGTCCACACCCATCTTTTCCCACATGTGAACCTTTAGGTTCTCCGCACTGAAGGTAGGTTGGGTTCTGAGGGTTCTTCTCCATTTGGAAGTATAGGCCTTTTTGGCTCTAGTTCAGCTGAGTCATTTGTGACCCCGGCCTATTAAGCCCACTGAAGGTAATAGAGGCCTTTTGTGGGAATTGGGATTGAGAAGAAATCTGCATGCATCTCACTTCTGGGAAAGAGAAAACACACTGAAACTTTTCACTCTAAATCAAATGTAAGAGAATGAGGTTCTGTGGACTCTTGTTTAACTATGACTCCTCATCACTTGAAGTCTTTGTTTCCTGAAAAGTGTCAAGTTTAATTTGCAGAATTTCAGCTAATTGTATAAAAATAAATTTGATAAAAAGAAATGAAAATAATGTTTCCTATTATATTTATCTTTGAAGATGCTAATTGTTTAGAAGAAGAAGAAATAGAAAATAGTACTAGCATTCTCATGACCAATATACTGGTGTCAAGAGATTAGACTCAGGGGATCTAATTAGCATCAAGAATAGGACAAATGGGACATTATTACTTTGGTCAGTGTTAATTTCAAAGAAAAACCACCTGTACTTAAAGTAGATAGTGCTGTTTTCTTTAAGAGGAAAAATACAGAGGGTGCCAAAAAAATGCATACACGTTAACAAAGGAAAAGAACTGTATTAAAATTGTAATACTCAATATACATATATATATACCGATAACAAAAGAATACAAGTCATGTGTGTACTTTTTTTTGGCACCCCCGGTATACAAACTTCATTTCAAAGGATCGGACTTGTTAACAGGCAATGAAGAGAAGGTACAGTTAAGGAAATCATTCGCTCATAAAAATCATTAAGAGGAACATGTTGTGTTACCCAAACTCATTGATACTCATGTTTTTTCTAAACTCTCCAGTTGTTGATAAGAAATTAGAAAAGCAAGGAGAAAGGCAGTGTACTCCTGCAGATCAGTCAGCTCCCCCTAAATAAGTAACCCAGTTGAAACTGAGTTTCTTCTGGTTATCTCTTACATTCCTGGTGGGAATATAAGTCTGGCAGCATTTAAAAAAATTATGCATCTACCATGTGACTCAATAATCATATGCTGGACATTTATCCCAAAGAAATGAAAAGTTATATTCACATAAAACCTGTACACAATTGTTCAAATCAGTCTTATTTGTAATAACCAAAAGGTAGAAACAAGCAAAATGTACTACAAGAGGAGAATGATTAAACAAGCTGTGGTACATCTATATCATGGACTATTATTCAGCAGTAAAAATGAACTAACTATACACACAACAACGTGGATGGATCTCAAGGGCATTATGTAAATGAAAAAAATTAATCTGAAAGGGTTACATACTGTGAGATTCCATTTAGACAGCATTCTCAAAATGACAAAATTATAGAGATTAAGAACACATTAGTGGTTGCCAAGGGTTGGGTATTGCGATGGGGAGGGTGGTTGGTACAAAAAAAAAAAAAAAAAAAAGAGTATCTAATTTCACTTTATATGGCACAAGTAAATTTTAACTTAAATTCTTAAATATTTCTAATTCTGTGTTTTTACATGTGCTAAATATTTTGAAAAGGAGTAAGCAATGCCGCTTTCAGAATAATGGTAACGCAAAGCATGTTTTTCCATAGGAAAGAGGAAGTCAGATCATCTATTTTAATCAGGGGCTTCACTAGTGCAGAGGATATTCCAGGGGGTACATAAGACAATCTATTGGGGAGTGGGAAAATATTAGAACACCTATTTCTCTTTATTGCATATCTTACACACGTAAAATTGCTATTTTGGAGTATCTTTTATAATGCATAGGATGTATTAGTTTCATAGTACTAGTATATCATTTATACATAAGTAAATATAAATATGGGCATGTAAGCTCAAAAATGTTTTCATAATAGGAGTGTGAGGAAGAATATTCCCCAGAAAATATAAGGAGAGCCTTGTTTGTCGGTTCTCTGTTTGCCCTCAACTGTTGGTATCTGTGGCTTACAGTTCTGCCTTTGATATTCTTTTCTTTTTACTCAACATGCATCTCCCGAGTGAGAAACCAACTTCCATAGTTGCAACTGCTATCACCATGGTAAGAGGGTGAGATTCTCTCCAGACTAGATCATGCTCCTGAGTAATTTTCATTACACTGTCCACAGAGCATATTCCATCAGTGTGGCTCCAATAAGTAAGCACACCATCCCCCCTTCAAATTGAGTGCAGTATCTTCCAACCCTCCTCATTTTAAACCTGTTCCTTTTATTATATTCTTCATCCTTGTCTATAATTCACATGATCACTCTAGCCAGAAATATGGTAGTTATGTGAGATTTTTTTCCTCTCTTGCATTTCGCATTGTTAATTTTTACTCTTTCATTATCTCTAAATCCCTCCATGTATTACATCTCCATGTATTAATATGGCTCAATCTCAAAAACATAATATAAAAAAACAAGGTGCAAAAAGATACATAGTATATGATATGTAAAATGTAAATATGCAAAGCAATGTTTATGGACACATAAATGCATCGAAAAGGTAAAAATCATGTATGGAAATAATATACACAACATTAGGATAGTGATTACCTCTCTAAGGAGAAAAGAAAGGGAGAGAAATGGGAAACAACGGTACATTTCTTTTTTAAAAAATGGCAAAATATTGAATTATGTTAAAGCTCAGTGGTGGTCACGTGGGTGTCAGTTATATCATTATGTGAGTTTTTCTGTATGTATGCAATATTTCATAATTAGAAAACATTTTAAGGAAAAAAAATTCTATTTTTCTTCATCTTTTTGCCCATGGCCGAAGAGTAGTTCAAGCACCTGGTATTTCTCTTTGGATTATTACAATATTCTCACTGATCTCCTAGCCTCCACTTTTGTCCCCTTTTAACCCATCCATCACACGCAGACAAAATAAACATTTAAAAATGAAAATTGGAGAATATTATATCTCTGCTTGTGGCCTTTTAATGGGTCTATATTAGTTAGAAAGTGCCATAAAAATGCTGAATCGCAATTACAAAAATCTCAAGTGCCTGCAACAATAAATGTCTATTCGGCCTATGAATACGAAAGTCCCCTGGGGGATCAGCTGACCTAGGCTAGGCTTGGCTAGAATGAGTTGATTCTGGTCCCCATGGCTGTCATCTTGCTAGCCTGAGCTGTCCTTCTCATGGTGATGGCAGAGATGCATGTAGGGAAGTGGCCTAGGTGTGGAGCAGGGACACCATCACGTACAACTCACTGTATTGGTGAAACCCAAAGTCAAGAAGTAAAGAAACATCCTTTATATCTTTAGTGGTAAAAACTCCAAAGTCACATGGCAAAGAGTATGGTTGGAGAGAGGTGTGAAGAACTGGGGCTAATAGCACGGTTTTTCATAGACCCTACCATTTAAGGACAAATTTTCTTCTCTTAGTGAGGCACAGATAGTACTCTATGAAGGAATCCTGAGCCACCTTCCCAGTCTCATTACCCAAGGCTCCACCCTTTGTTCTCAATGCGCAGGCTATTCTGAACCATCTGCCTGTCCCTGAATGTACCCCTCTGTTTCTTATCTCTTTTGTCTTTGCATATGTTACTCTTTCTGTCTTCAGCAGTCAAGTGCTCACTTATTCTTCATGGCTCAACCCTTTCCCAAGTAGACGAATTTTCAGCTTGCACCTTCATCCCACCAGAATTGCCAACAACCCCTCTATCTTCATTGTATTTTGAGCACATAATATGGAAACCCAGCTCCACTCTTTCTAGACCTGGGGTGTCCAAAGTTTTTTCAACGTTTTTCACCAAGGGCCATATGCGGTAAAACACACAAACAACCGGGCCACTCACGCGAGGTGAAGTACGTATTGCCTCACCTGGTTTATTTAAGTAAACTAAATATATTTTTGGAATTTGCTGCGGGCCAATTAAAAGTGGATTGCGGGCCTCAGTTGGCCCGCGGGCCACAGTTTGGACACCCCTGTTCTAGACTATAAATCCTTTGAGGGCAGAGATTTGCATCTTTTCAGTGCTGAGCCCTTTATTGAGGCTCAATAAATGTTTGCTGAATAAATACAATCTTCTGGCTATTGGTTCAACTTCCCTAGTTCCTAGAAACAAAGTAAAGTGTGCTCTGACCAGAGGAAACCAAATAGTCTAGTTTCCAAGGCAAGTGAAACTAGTTGTAAATTAATACATTGATATCCTGATAAAACATTACTTGGCTTAGAATCTGATCATTATTTAAATGAGCTGTGCTAGGGGTCTCAACCTTCAATCATGAAGCCACCAATAAGCTGTCATACATCCAGGTGAGGAGTGGCCTAAGAGCCAGCTGACCTTACCCATTATGTTACTACGTAGTGCAATTTGAGGGTGGAAGAGACCTAAGGTGCATTTGCCTTATGAAACTATACATCAGTAAGAGTATGTGAAGGAAATCAGAGAGCAAATACCTTTCCAGTGTGCTATAGCTAGCATCATCCTCCCCTAGTTCTCGGAAGAGGCCCTAAAATCAGGCTATGATCGAGGCTTTTACTGTCCACTATTGCAAGAGAACAAAAGGAGGGACTGAATCTATGAATGACTGTCTTTGGGGTCCAAATGACCTACTACGCTGCTATGTTTGAAATCACAGTCTTACTTAGTCAATACAGTCTCACTTTGGAGGGATATGTATCAACCCCTTCTTTGACACATTGTTGGGTTTTGTGTTCAAGGATAGTCCCCCAAACAGAAACACCCTACTGTTACACCACTGGATTTATTAACAACCAAAAGACAGAGTCAGGGACAAAAGTGAGCACAGCACATACAGCTAGAAACAATGGAATCACTGTTGCTTGTTTTTTTCTGGGGGGAAATGTAAACTGAAGAACAAGAAAATAACTCTTTAGTCAATCAAGATGCATAAATGACACCCCCAAGGCTTTATACATTCTAGAGATTACAGCATTAACAAATACTTTACTACTACCAGGAGAGGGGACTAGCTGCTTCATCAGCTGCTTCCATTTCTAATTTCCTTAAACTCAGGAAAATGTACAAAACGACTTTATGCCAATATCACATTCCACAAAGCAGAGTTCATTTGGGTGGTTCTGGCAAAGAGATTGTTCATCAATGTTGTTAATGTACATTAGAAGACATCTGATGTGAAATTCATAATTGAAATGTTATGAGCAGTTTAGCATATGGATCTTTCACATCCACTTAATTGCCAGTTTAGTAATAATTTTATGTAATGAGGCATTATTAATAATACGTGAAATACTAAATTGACGTAATGCCCTAAAAACATAATATGACATTTGCCACTGAAAGAATATTATGATTCCAGGTGTCTTTACTGTGATTTCAAAAACATATGTGATATTACATAAAATAGTAAATTAATCTGTAGGAACAGCTTGGTTATGATATATTTCAAATTCATTCTCTAAGTTATAATCTGTTTTTTACAAAAGTGCAAAATTTTGTCCTTATGGACTCTCATTGCAACTGTTGCTTGAAGCTCTCACACCATTTGATATCTGCCATCTTGCTTCTCGATGGCTGAGGTGGCATTGGATACGGCAGGAGCGGGAAGTGAGACAGAAAAGTTGAAAGGCTTGTCTCAGCTCAAGCACTGAGAAAATACTGGGAAGAAGCAGCCAAATGCTCCCTATTGACAGACTCCTCAAAATTTTATCACACTTCAGGAATTTAAAAAATATCTTAATACAGTTCCTAAAACCTGATTGGGGCCATGATTATCATTTGTGAGGCCTGAGGGAAGAGTACAAATGGAGGCTCACATACTGTGTTTCCATGAAAATAAGACCTAGCCGGACCATCAGCTCTAATGCGTCTTTTGGAGCAAAAATTAATATAAGATGGAACTTATATTACATTAAAATAAGACTGGGTATTTTATTATATTAAAATAAGACCAGGTCTTATATTAATTTTTGCTCCAAAAGATGCATTAGAGCTGATGGTCAGGCTAGGTCTTATTTTTTGGGAAGCACAGTACCATATGTTCATATATTTAAAAGTTATAAATGACACTAAGAAACTCTTAAATAAAATATGATATTTTCTACCTTGACAAATATACTGTCATAGTGACAAAATGGAAAAATATGAAAAAGCTTTGGTTTTTATATGACTTAAAGTCATATAAAAATCAAAGACAACTAAATCTAATTACTATTGTGCATTATTGTTGTGGTTCCATTGTTGGGCTGGTGATATTTGGATAAGTAATAAAATGAAAATATGCATAATTCCTAAAAAATTAAAATTCAATCCATAAAATTTGTTTCAGCAAAATTACTAAAGATGTTGTTATAATCAACATTTTTTATATAACATGTGTTCTATTGACAGTAATGACCTAAGTGACTAAAACATGTAATGTAATTATATTCAAAATGGAAATTTTAATATATTTTTGAAACATAAATTAAATACAAAAATTAATATTTTCCATAAATTTTCCAAACTATTTCTCTTCTAAAATATTCAAAATTATGCAATAAACTTAAAAGGCAGAATGAAAATTATAATGAATAAACATCAACAATTTAAATCTATTTATTTAAATAATGCCCCCCAATTTTAATTTAGCATTTTGAAATTTGAACTAAATCTTAGTATTTTATAAAGATAAAACTCTTTACAATTAGAGCATTCAATGTCCATCCTGTTGCCTATGTAAAGAACTATCATCACATGTATGTCTAGATAAATATATCTATAGATATTTAAGAGTAATATGAATTATTTAATACTGCAAAATGTTCCTACGCCACCATGTGCAACCACTGCAAATACCGCACTAACTTATGAACCGGGAATTGCAACTCAACTGGAACATGCAAGATAAGTAAGAAAATGGGTGCTTAGCACTATTGGGAAACAATGCTTCATAATATGAGTCTATTGCATTCATGCTGACAGGAAGGATTTGACAAGTTAATTTGTCGTTTCACTTACCTAAGCACTTCAGCCACTTAAATACCCCTAAACTCAAAAGCAGTGTCCGTCTCTGAAGCTGGAAGTCATAAACAAATCTTCTCAGCATTTGGGCACAGTTGCCTTTTGTTTTGAGGACCCAGGACAGGCCACGTGGAAAAGTGTTTCCTGGGCCTGAACGGTTTAGATGTTTAGAGGTCTGTGTTTTCTATATTAGCAATGAGCACTAGATCCCAAGTGACAGAAGTGCCTAGGTGTTCGTGTGCGTGTGTAATTATAGGGTCTTCTAAACTGCAGGTACCAGAACAAGGCCAACTTTTGCCTGGTTCTAAATGCAGCACAGCATGTGGTACATGTACGCAGAAAGAGTTCAATAAATGTTGCTTCCGCACCAACTAATAACACTGCCTCATAGATGCTAAAAATTTCCCCTGCATGCTTCCCTATTTGAGCCATACTATAGCTCAAATCTTCCCCTATCTATTTGTGGTATGTTTTGGGGGAGTGGCCATCCTATTCGCAATTTTGTATCTATCTCCAAGGCTGATTTAGCTGGTTCTCATAGGTACTGCCATGCTGCTTGTTGAAGTATTGAAATATTTACCTCCATACCATTTTTTAAACAATGGTTTCCCTGAACCCTATGTGTGTCTCCCACCTTTGTGTCCCCATCCTCCCTTCCCTAGTACCCTTTGCATGAGATCTCTACACAGAATCTTTAATGCCTAAGCCACATGTTACTCAATATTTTTAATATCATCCTTGTACATGGCATATAGCAGGGGGGAAGTACAGGTGAAGGGATAATAGATTAACACTGCTCCCACTTGTATCCAGAAATATATATTTCAGAGAACATCATGGGTAGGATATTTCTGGATGGCATGATAGGAAGAGATGTCCTTTCTTTGTGAGGTTGGTTATTAAAATCAGATTCAGGGTCAGCTAGAAGAGAGCTATTTCCATACTGACAGATGTTCAGTGGCTTTTATCAAGTGAGTTGGTGGCCTTTATTCATTTCCAAGTGGCCAGATGTCCAAAACACTAAAATCACTATTTTAAGCTGATGTGTGATCTGATTAAAGTCCTTCTTGGGCTTTTGGGTTCAGAGTTTAGAACTGATTTGGAGCAGAGATTGATACAAACTTATAAAGAAGACCTATAGCATATTCTGATCCTGAGACAAAACCAAATGCTTAAATGCGCCCAGCATTAAGCCATTTTGCAGATAAACCTAGAATTTAATCTTCATGAAATGTAATTTCAGCACCTTTCAAAAATCTGCAAGTGGGGTGGCCGGTTAGCTCAGTTGGTTAGAGCGTGGTGCTAATAATGCCAAGGTTGCCAGTTCGATCCCTACATGGGCCACCATGAGCTGCGCCCTCCTTAAAAACTCAAAAAGTCTGCAAGAAAAAATTTGGTTTTAAAAGTAATTGTGTTATTTCAATGTTGTATATTTTATACTGAATGTTCAGCAAAAGCTAGTGAGTGAAAGAAAGGAGGAAGAAGCTAACATAATAGGAAATTTTCCAAGTTGATATCACTTATTTTGATTTCCAAACCCAAGTCAGCCCAGCCTCTTCCAACCCCAGATTTAGGGTTTCTTCCAGAACGTGGCCCAGCACCACTATTATGAAATGGATTCAAGCTTTTATATGTATTTTGATAATGTCCATGTTCAGAGGCAGATCCAGATTTGTGTCTCCTTGAACTTAACATAATTTTGGAAATCTCTCTTTAAGAAAAAGAATATAAAATCATAAACTCAAAATTGTGAGGGACCCCCCAGGGTTTAAAAGGGGGCCCCTGCAAGTGAAGGGCCCTGAAGTGTAAGGTTCACTAGCGTCGTGGTGGACTTATCTCTGTTTTAATAGCTTGCCCATGGAGCAGACTCCAGACTTTGCAGAGCTGTGACCTGTGCTTTTAATTCTTGTTGGTTCTTTGTTGTGCTTCTGTACCTACCTTAACAGAAATGCACGTTGGGCAAAATCCATGAGGTTTATGTAGTAGGAGAAAATTTTTCTGTCATTTAAAAGAGATTTGATTAAAGGGCCACTCCCATATAAATGGGAGTGTGATGAAATGTATGCTGTGGGGCCATATGAAAAAAGGGTAGAATTTGTGCTTTCTTCAAACTTAAAAATGGGGGTACCTGGTATTCATATCTGAAAAAACTCTTTCAAATCAAATATACAGTGTAAACCCTTGCGTATTTTGGGATGGTGCAGGAGAGGAAGCAGGCTGATTATTTTATAGTTAATGTCGTTAATGTCTTACCTTCCTTTTTTTTTTTTTTTTTTTTGTCTTACCTTCCTTATTGGGTGAAGCAGAAGATGGGACAGGGACTGACATTACCATTCTCACTCAAAAATTTAAAGCGAGATGATGTTTGTGAAGGTGTATTTCTACTTGGTCTAAAAAGAGAAGTTATAGAAACATCATTACAGTCTTCTCTCTGTCTAAGTTTATGGGAGGTGATGGCTTTGAGAGTCTGAGTCCTGAGTGGGGCAGTCTGCAGGAGATGGTACACGAGATTCTTTCGGACAGGCAGGGATGAGACAAAAGGGTCAGTCAGGTTCCTTAGCATCCTTCTCTGCTCTGGCAGCGGAGGAGGGGGGGTTGGGGGGGTAGGGTGGTGGTGGTGGTGTTTATGTGCTGGAGGCGAGAGTAGGCATCTGGGTCCTGGTGATGAAGGCAAGGTAATTTGATTTTTTTCGAGAGTCATTTAGAAGTATTTTTAGATTTCCAAATACATAAAGGTTTCTTTTAACTTATTTTTTGTTACTATCGTCTAATTTTGTTGTGGTAACTGCTCTTTAAACTGTGTTGAAACATATGACCTAGCATATCATCTATTTTTGGAAATGTTCCAATTGAGAAGAATGTCCATTCTCCAATTGTTGGCAGGAGAATTCTATATACACCCATTAAATGAAGGGGATTAAGTATGTTCAAATCTTCCAAGCCTTCACGGATTTTCTGGATGCCTTACCTACCAAAATCTGAGAAAGAAAAGAAAAAATAACTCACTTTTTAAGTGGGCAAAAGACATGCAGAGATATTACATAGCCAATATCTACAATATCCACAGCCAATGTGCATCCAAGAAAAAGCTTCACCTCATTAGCAATTATAGAAACATAAATCAAGACTACAAAGATATTCTATTTTTCATTCACTTAATCTGTAAAAACCAACAAGTCTGACAATAATCAAGAGTTGAAAGGATATAAATCAAGAGGATTTCTTATATGTTAGTAGCAGGAGTAGAAAAAGGCACAACCATGTTGAAAAATAATGTGGCATTATTTTGTAAAGGTGAACATTTATATACTTCATGGCTGATCAGTTCTATTCTTAGGAATAGAGCCAAGAGAAACTCCAACACGCACACATCAGAAGACGTGTGTAAGAAAGTTCACTGCTGCACTACTTGTAATAGCAAAAAACTAGGAAATACTCAAATGCCCATCAACACAAGAATGAAAAAACTAATGAAATACTACAAGGCAGTAATAATAAGTGAGCTATACCTATCTGCAATAACATGGAAGGATCTTAGAAACACAATGTTATGGGGGAAAATATCTGGTCCCAGAAGTTACCTACAGCACACAATACTTGTTTTGTGAAGTAAAAGACAACTAAAATAAAGTGTTTAGGCATCTTCACATGTATAATATTTATGATATTGCACACATGTAAGATGAATACACACTTTAGGATAGAGATTATCTTATGGGGGCAAGAGGATAGGATAGAGCAGAAACACAGAAGTGGATATCAGCTATTGTCGTTTTAGTTTTGGGTTTGAGTGGTGATTTTAGGATAGGGTCACACATAGACGATGAAGACTACATGTAGAACAGAATAATTCCGTTGCCTAGAGCTCCTATTTAAGTATACATAGAGGTAGAGAAGATCTGAGGAATGCCCAGATACAATCAAGGGGTGCAAGAAACTCAAGCCGTCTGATTATACAGTAAAGTATAATTTGGCTGGGGTTGCAGACATCTGATCCCCTCAGAATTATTGGCAGACTATAACCCAAAGCGAAAGCCTAAGGCTGAGTTGACAGTAAGCAAGTCTGAAGCTTCCGTTCACACAGTGACAGGTGCCTCAGCTCCTCTTAGATTCGAGAGCAAAATGGTTGTGAAGATGCTTGTCTGCAGGATAAACCCTTTTCCAGAACTCCACAGCCCCAGTCTTGACCAATTTTCAGCTAAATGATAGGGGCTGAGGCCTGAGGAGAGGAATGTCACCAATTTTTAATGAACCAGCAGGGAAGAGCTAAGGAAATAAATTGTTCAACCTGCCTCTTCTCCCACCTTCCATCGCCTTCCAGTGCCTCCCATTGGCTTCACAAAGCAAATACAGCTTCCCCTGGAAACCAGAGGGCAAAGATCAATTTATGCAGTCCATACAGGTCAGCCTCCCAGGACACAGAGCAGGATGGAGAGAGGGTAGGAGTAGAGATATGAATAGAAATGCTGAGTGAAGCTTCTGAGAAAGCTTTGGAAAGGGAGTCTTTTTAGCCATCTTTCCTCTTCTTCCTTCCTGGTAGCAGACACAATGCCTAGAGGAACAACTATCATATTTTGACCATGGAAGATGCAAACCACATGCATGGTGAATCAGGAAGAGAGAGGCTGGTTCCATTGCAGCCCTGAACCACCTAGCCCCAGAGACACTGTTATATAATACAAAATCAAACAAGCCAACCTTTTAGTTGTTTGTTTGAAACAGAAGCGTATAACAGGCTTCTGTTATACGCAGCCAAATGCAGTCCTGACTAATTCAGATACCTTGCCAAAGTCTCCAATCAGATATGCTGAATTATTAAGCAATTTTCTGTTCCTTTCAATGTACTAGACAATAAGCATCATTTTGGAATAATTTGATTTAATGTTTGATACTTCACAAAAGAGAGATGCATTCATCTTCAGTTTTTAAATTTAAAATTAACATAATTTAACTGACAGTAGAAATAAACTGAAAGTCAATAATTTTTCTTTTATCTGCATGTTACTTGACAGACAACCCAAAGACTTTATTCATTTTTCTGGCTCATTTAAGATAGCTCAGTTTGGGAGTAAATAAGATGTCAAATTTGTAAAATTTGCTTAGCACTTCTACTTAAAAACATCTGGATTTCAAGTTAAAAAATTATTCATTTCTAATGCACCAATTGTATAAAGACTTTTTACCTGCAAAGTAATTATGAAAATACGGCAAGAAATAGAATGATACCACAATTACTCTTATGATTAAATTGATTCTCTCCCAAATACAAATAAAATGGAAAGCTTTCTCATAGCTAAATAAAAAAGATAGTATATAACAGATTACATTTATATCATTTATTCATCTATCTATTAATATGCCTTATATGATGCATTAGATATTACTGAAAAGCCATACAAGTTCTCAGTAGCATCTAAAATGTTTGAATATTAATCAATATTTTGACTACACTAGAGAAGAAATCTGTCAATGAAAGGAATTCAACCGGTGGATTTTATGGCAAAGAAAATAATTACATTCTAAGTTACCTGTTTTATAAAATCTGCGTCTTATGAATTGGAGCAAAACTATATATGGATAAACCTGTGATTTGTGACCCAAGTACTCAGAAGTTTGTGAAAGATTTTATACCCCTTTATAGACCGGTTAGATCCCTTGTCTCCCAATCACGAGGGTCCTGTTTAACTGCATTCTCAAACCTGAAACTGTGGGGTGTTGATGCTCAGAAAACTCAGGTATCAGTGGGGTTGGTCACAGAACTTAGCGTAGTGGGTCATGAGCAGGATCTGTGCCAGGGCATTTAGGGGAGATGCAGACAGATGGAATGACTGCCTGTACCAACCTCCCTTGAGTTCAGAAATTGATAAAACCAGGTTGACTCTACAAACTGTGATTGATAACATGAAACGTTCCTTGGAATTCTTACTGCATTATCTTGTGCAGCCCTTGTTATGCAGATCAGATTGCATTTCACAAAACATCTCTGGTTGTCTAGTAAACAATGTAGTTTTGATTGCTGCCCCAATATAGCTGAGTGTGGAAAAGGTTTATTATCTTTCTCTTAGAGATACTGGTCACCAACCTTTCTCTTAGAGATATTGTTTGTGTTAATCTTATGTAGTAGAGACTGGCTAGCTTCAATCTTTTCATCTTGAGCATCCATCTAGACTCTTATTTCCCAATCTCCTTTGGAGTTAGCTGCAGCCATCTGATAAGTCCTGCCCAACGGAATGTGGGCAGAAGTGACGTACACCAACTTTAAGCCCAGCCCATAATAGTCCTCCCTTCTGTTACCCGTATGTCAGCTAAACACAGAGGATCATCTTAGGCCTTAAAGAATGACAGAGCCACTAATTGTTAGGAGCTCGAGTCCCTGAACAACTGTTCAGAGCAGGATCTCCCCACCAGTCCTTACCAGATTAATGTAAACAGGAGAAACGAACAAAAATAAAACTCATTTAATGTTACCACTAAGATTTTAGGACTATTTGTTATAGCAATTAACCCACCCTGACTAATAAGTCATAAGATCTGTATACCAAAAGAATACTATTATAATTATCTTCTCAATTCACTCAAATAAAAATAAGTTCATATGAAATGGACTGATCATTCCCGTAAAAATCCAGAAAACATCTATTCCCTATTGAGTTTAATAGACTTTGGCATATAGTTCTACAGTCTTGATAAGTATCAGAATTCATTTTTGGTGAATAAATGTCACAAAATTGAGGGCTTTCATTCCTGTTTCCTTCATGTGGAATCAGTTTTTAGAAAATTATTCATTTTCAGTATTACCCAAATGATAGTATCAGTATGTTAAAATACAAGACTCTGTCACCTCTCCTTAACAAGGAAGAAAAATAATTGCATATATAGTTTCTGCTTCAAAAAATACGTTTTAATCCAATCTTATCTTTCACTGTGTTTCCTCGAAAATAAGACCTAACTGGAAAATAAGCCCTAGAATGGTTTTTCAGGATGACATCCCCTGAACATAAGCCCTAATGCATCTTTTGGAGTAAAAATTAATATAAGACCTGGTCTTATTTTCGGGGAAACACGGTGGAATAATAAGAATAAATGCTTCTACGATTGTCACATGCTCACAAGAAATACTTCTGTGATCGTTAAACACTAATTACTGCATTTATGCAATATTGCCATGGGTATCCTGTTTTTAATAAGTACTCCATATATTAAGATAAACTCTAGTTTGTGCAAATCATTCTGGGAAATGGCTTCTTCTCTCATAGTCTTTATTCATCCCAATCCTTTATTATGCCATTTGCCCAAGTTAAGAATGTTGGCCTCATACGTGCAGTGAGCCTCCAGTTATTGTTCCTCTTAGATGCTTTCCATCGACTAGTCAGAGATTAGTTTTCCCTATACAGAGGCATTGAACTCAGTCATCTCAAAATAGCTAAAACCAAGCAGTATAGATCAGCTCCAGGTTCAATGGTCACACTGTAGGAACACAGTTCATTTGTTAATTCATACTATCTACACCGCTGCCTCATGCTAGCTTCAAATTTCTGTCTGTGGGAACTCTCGGTTTGCCTACGAAGTGGCAATAAAATAGACACCTCCCTCTGCTCTTGCTAAAGAGTCTTCCATGGAAGATTTTCTCCCACTCCTATTTTTTAAACGTTAGTTTGTAAATTAGCCTAGAATTTTTATGTCAATTCTGCCACGTTTCCCACCCCTATCCCCCCAAAATGAAGGGCATTATATTAATAAGTTGATAGTAACAAGATGTTTGGGAACAACCTACTATCATGTTATATATAGTTCTACCCAGAAGCCCCAAAGATCATCCCAATCTAGACCTAAATTTGTGGGCAAATTTCCCCCTGAATATGGCATGAGTCTTCTCAAAACTGAGCTCCGGAAGGCAGGGACTGTATCTATTTGGCTTTCTGATGTATAGCTCTCACCAGGTACAGTGCCTAGAACATAGAAATTTCTCAAAAAAGATTTTATTGAAAAGAGGAAATGTCAAGAGATAAGGCTGGAGAACCTCATATGCCAAAATAAGGAAGTTGAACTTTCTCCTAGAGGAACCAATAGTTTTATGTAAGGGAGGTATGTGAATAAATTTTCATTTTTAGAAAGCTTCCCCTGGCCACATAAGCTTCCCATTGGACTCTAAGCTGTGTGAAGGGAGGGGACTCTACTTGCTGTTCATCACTGGTACCCCCAGGGCAGAGCAGTGTGTGAAACACCTAATCTACCGAGGAGACAGCCGTACCAGTATGTCGAACGAGTGAATGAATAAAAAGTCAATGAAGCTAGACTTTGAATCTTTGAGAACAGGAAGATTTCAAGGCTTCATGGGCAACTTTGACCTCTTCTAGGTTAGCCCTGCAGTTTGGTTTCTGAGCTAGTGGTAGCTGGTCCTTAATCCATCTGAACCTCTAAGAAAGTCACCAAAGCAGAATGAGACATCACTCTGATCTGGAAAAATCTCTTTGGACCCAACTAGACCTATCTCTTGGGCCTAAACTGGAACTGATTCATTCCCCAAGACATAGAGAAGGATGAGCCATCTTCCTTAAGAACGTTTTCTCAAGGGACATTTGCAGGATGCCTGGAGGTCCTTGTCAGTCCATTCTCAAAGAGATAGCTCTCCAAAGGAAGGGTACACATCATGGGACCAGCAGTTAATTTTACGGTTGACCAACATGTTTCAACCTTGAGCTCCCAGAAAATGTGTTTCTATGGGTCAACTGGGCAGTCTCTGGAGTGCTGACCTTTGAAACCTGGGCTTCACAACCTGACATTTGTGGTTGTTCAGCACCTCTGGTGTCCACACAGTTCAATAAGTCTTGCTTCTCACAAAGGCTCCTCCCTTGCTAACCCTGACTGTTCCCAAATATAAATGAGAAAATTAAACATTCACCTTGATGAGAAAATAGTGCTCTCTCATTGACACTTTCTCACACCCTCGCCAATGTGATTTAGTTATAGTTTTCAGTAGCTGTTTTTACATTTTTAATTATTTTGTAGAGTTAAAATATGTAATAATGGATAACTGTGCAATACATTAAATACTTATGGGTATGTTGTGCCTTCTGTTATAATATAAAATCCATCTATTCTGGTTGATGGGTTTTAACCTCACACAGAATACTTTAAACTCCATTTGGACTTGTGCCTACAATCACCTTAGCAAAGTCTCTTAAGTAACTGCGCACAGCCTAATTAGTATGCATTATCAATTAACAAACTTAATAGCCGGCAGATTGATTAGATCCTCTGTTGCAGGGGCAGAGCTGAAGCGAAACAGAATGAAAAATCATTGCACGCATCCACTGCAGCTTTGTTATTTTCTCAGATCCCCTCCTCCTCCTTCACATTCCTTTAATTAATGCATGCATATGGTTATGCATATCTGGCAAACCCGAGCTTTTTCTAACTCTTTCATAAAGCTCATGCTTAAACAAAAGGAACCCCTGCCTCCCTTTTCTTTGGGGGGGGGGCTTGTATATATCGTTTTTACTCCTCTTCTTGCCCTTTGCATAGCACTGAATTTTAACAGGCTGCTTCTCCCAGCCTGATTATCCTCTGGGTGGTGGAAATGGGAGAGGAATACAAAGATGACTGGGAAGCACGTGCTTTTTAGCACAGAGGACCACTCGGGAGTCACATGACTGGGGCTTTCACAACTGTAAAGTGCTTCTGGCAATTATTTCCAAAAAGAATAGTACAAATGGACTGTCCTGTTATATCTTGTCTATTTTTGATGGGTTGGAAACAATATGAATAAATGAAGGGAAAAATCCACATTTCCTGAAAGCGGGGATCGAGTTAAAAGGAATTGCCAACTGCACTGTTCATAAAATGCTGGCATTATAAGAATTTTACACCTTCCATAAACACTCAACACAAAACTCTAAAAAGACTTCTGAAGACATTTTCAGCACTGTAAATTGTCACCCTGCAGTGCTGGTTTGGGTTTTATTTTTCTATTTTAAACAAAGTTATGGTTCATGCCAGTTTTTTATGTATTAGCTGTTCTCAGGTAGAGTACGGTTTTGCTTCTATGTGGGAAGAGTTATAATTAGGATATAGAGGAGGCACAGAGAAGTTTTAATTTCCAGTTTGAAGGATACCCCCATATGCTTGTGGTTTATTGACTGTTCCCTCCAAAAGCATATCAGGGCTCATCCCAGGATTCCCAAGTCTAGTCAATTTTTTTTTTTTTTACCGTTCTTCAGAAGGAAGACCCTGCCTTCCTTTCTGACCTTGCCTCCGGCCATTCTCCTCTTCACTCACCACAGTGCAGCCCCACTGGCCTTCTCTCTCTTCCTGAACACACAAAGCTCATTTCCCTCACTTGCTACCATCTGCCTGGGATGTTCATCTTATGGTATTTTTTTTTTCCTATCATGTAGGTCTCAGCTCAAATATCACCTCATCAGAGAAGCCTTCCCCAATCACCCAATCTAAAGTAATGCCCACTCCCCTTGCCAACCACCAGTACTCTTCTCATCATTCTACCATATTGATGTCATAGTGTTTCTATTATCTTACATGACCTTACTTATTTGCTTCTTTATTTAATATTTTCATCTGCTAAAAGAATGCAAGCTTCTGGTTAGCAAGCACCTTGTTTGTTTATTCATAGCTTCAACACTAGAACACAGTGCCTGCTACATCTTTAGGAGCTTCATTAATGTTTGTTGAATGAAAACATGATTGAATAAATGAATAGGGAATGAAAAAGGAGTGGGCATGAAAATGTATGTGTATGAGAAGAAAAGGGGGTCAACACTGAGCCCAGAGCAATACCAACATTTACAAAATGAGCCCACAAGCAAAAGACATTTCTACAAAGACGATATACAAATGGCCAATCAGCACAGGGAAAGAGGTTCATCCCTAGTCATTATGAAATGCCAATCAAAAGCACAATGAGATACCACTTTATATCCACTGGGATGACGAGAATAAAAAAGACAGGTAATAACAAGTGTTGGCAAGGATGTAGAGAAATTGGAACTCCCATACATGGCTGGTGGGAATGTAAAATAGTGCAGCTTCTGTGGAAAACACTCTGGTAGTTCTTCAAAATGTTAAACAGTTACCATATGACCCAATAATTCCACTCTGAGATATATAGAGAAATGGAAACATATGTCCACACAAAAACATATACATGAGTGTTCACAGAAGCATTATTCACAATAGCCAAAAAGTGGAAACAGCCCAAAGTCCATCAACTGATGAATGGAGAAGTAAAATATGGTATATCTAATCAACAGATTATTATTCCAGCCACAAAAGAATGAAGTACAGACACGCTACAACATGAACAAACCTTGAAAACATTATGTTAAGTGAAAGAAGCCAGCACAAAAGACCACACATATTGTATGATTCCACTTATATGAAATATCCAGAGCAGGGCAATCTACAGAGACAGAGTAGATTAGTCCTTGCACTGTGCTTGGAGCAGGGGAAAATAAGGAATGACTGTTAATGAGCACCAGGTTTCTCTTTGGGGTAATTGGAAAGTTATAAAATCGGTTGTGGTGATGGTGGAACAACTCTGTGAATACACTACTGAATAATCCACTTTAAAGTGGGTATGCTATGTGAATTATATCTCAACAAAGCTTGCCTTTAAAAAAAAAAAAAAGCTCATCAAGGAGATAGGAAAGGAATGGCCACCAGAGATAAGACGAAAACCGGAACCATAGTGTACCATAGGTTGTGAAGGCGAAGGTGACCATCAGTGGCCAGTGCTGCCAGAGGTCAAGCAAAACAAGGACTGAAATGTGCCCATTGGAGCTACAAACAGAAGGGAGCTCAGTGGCTCTGGGAGGACAAACGCAAGCTCCACGGAGACATCTTGGTTTGGGTTTCCCAGGAACAGACCATAAGATAAAGATTCAGTGCAAGTGTTTCTTTGAAGACGCAGGGAAAATCCTGGTAGGGGAATGTGGAAGGATACAGGAAAAGGGAAGGCAGCAATCAAGGATGCCCCCTTAAGCCAGGTAGCCACCAGAGCTTAATCCCTCAGGGAACTCTGGTCCTACCTGAGGAGGAGAGCTGGCCTGTTAGTACACCACCTCCAGTCCCAGGGGTCCAGGCTCTCCTGCACCCCCTCGCTAGGCACAGACGCCACGGGATCCTACCTGCAGGCAGATACCAGAAAGCACTGAAAGGTTGAGGGCTCTACGGAGGCACCGGCATGTCTTCTCCAGCAGGGCTGGCCGCTTCTGTAGGCAGGGAGCCTGGCCTCCCCTCAAGGCTGTGAGGGCAGCAGTAAACGCTGCAGAGCACAGGTGCAGGGCCTCCAGGGGAATGCTGGGAGGAAGGCGTGGTGAGGGTGCAAGAGAGGGGAATGCCAGAGGGGAGAGAGGCAGTTACTGCGGTGAGGCTGGGACCCTCTGCTGAGAGCTGGGGATGAGACAAGGTCCGAAGCTGGAGGAGGGTGAAGAGGGCTTCACCCAGGTGGAGCCTGGCCGTCTCTGAGACAAATTCTCATCGTTCCAAGCAGACGGACTCAGTGCCCACCCCTCTTCATCTTGCCATGATCCCATTACAGTCATGTACTGCATAACATCTTTCTGTACAGACTGCATATACCGCGTTTCCCCCAAAATAAGACCGGGTCTTATATTAATTTTTCCTCCAAAAGATGCATTAGGGCTCATGTTCAGGGGATGTCATCCTGAAAAATCATGCTAGGGCTTATTTTCCAGTTAGGGCTTATTTTCGGGGAAACACAGTTCGATGGTGGTCCCATGAGATGATAAAAGAGCTGAAAAATTCCTGTCGCCTAGTGACATCATAGCCGTGGCAGCGCAGTGCATTACTCACATGTCTGTGGGGATGCTGGTATAAAGAAACCTACTGCTGCCAGTCACATAAAGCGTAGCACAGTTACGTACAGTACATAATACTTGATAATGATAATAAACAGCTACGTGACTGGCTTATGCATTTACTATATTATACTTTTTATCATGATTTTAGTACTCAGATCCTTATAAAAAACGTTCCTGTTCAACAGTACGCTGCGTTACACTGGCAGCCTCGTACATTTCGTGTTTACCACATCTTTTGATGCCATCATTTTCTCTTCTGCTTGATTCAATCTCGTGTTGTTTTGTATAGTAACATGTGGGACTGCCTTGTAGTCTAGGAGCAGTAGGCTACACCACAGAGCCCAGGTGTGCAGGAGGCTATAGCATCTAGGTGAGTTAGTGTAAGTGCCCTCTATGATGATCACACAACGACGAAATCGCCTAAGGATGCATTTCTCAGAAAGCATTGGCCTCATTAAGTGGCACATGACTGTATATATCTCTGCACACCTCACCTCCCTTGGAGCCCTTGTGTTTGCCCTTCGTGTGCTGATCCCACCAGAAATCTGTGAGCCCCAGAGGGTATGGGCCACAGTTATATAATATCAGTGCCTAAAGGCCCCTCATCTAAGACTTTAGTCGCCAAGACAACATGGAGGGTAATAAAGCTGTTTTAAATGTTTTGTTTTATCTTTTTACTTATTCTCCTCCCCCGCACCCCCCAAAATGAATACAGCTGTTCTCTCTGGGTGGGGGTGAGGAGAGTGGGAAGAAGGAGAGGGGTGGAGAATGGGCCACAGAAATGGAGGGGACGGGAGAAGGGTCCTTCCCTGTCCTAAGTACCATGGCATTCCCTGGTCACTGGCCCAATCACATAGACTCTGACAGGAGCTATGTGATGAAAGGAACTGTGTCACATTCATTTTGAAACCCCAGTGCTTAGGTCTTCCTGGCTTTTAGGCTCTCAGCAAATGCTTTTCAGCTGAAATGAACTGATCAGGAGGCAGCCTGAGGTGGTTAGTTGGTGGTCAGTCCCCCAACCAACCTCCTGCTAGGCTACCTCCTGGGCCTGCTGTTCTGTTTCGGACCCTTTGCTGGTTCCTGTTCAAACTAGACTTAACCCCTTCCCCACACCAGCACTCTTCTTCTCACCCTCACCCTCCACACATCAACATATACCTTCTCCTCTCAAATTTGAGGAGAAACTCACCTTCACCTTTTCCAGCCAGCATACTCCCTTTCTTTCCCAGGCAGCAGGAGCATTTCAGATAATAATGGCCCTGATGAATCCTACAATTGTGGATTTCACAGACCATTCATATTTCAAAAGACAGATTGTGAAACAAAGATTTGCCAACTTAAAACATCAGAAAAATTTCATCTATCATCACCATAACTTCAAACAAGAAAGAACATTTAACAACAAAAAAAATTCCTAAAAATAGGAAGCACATACTTTCAGGTTGAAGTTTGTAGGATGCTGTCTCAGAGAACTCTGTTGACAAATATATGATTTTCCATATTTTTTTCATTGTGTTGTAGATTGGTCAAAATTTTGCCGAAGATCGGTGTTAAGAACCACTGGTCTATGTGACTCTAATAGTAGAAATTGAGGCCAGGTGTAGTCCTGGCTGGAAGAGAGAGGTATTTGGGGCTGAATAAGGTCATAAGTAAACATGTACCCGCATTATTCATGCGTATGTAAGACTGGTTTTGGTTAACAATTATCTACAGTTGACCAAGCAGTCTAGACCCTTCTATCCTGTTCTCTATTTCCTAGGACCTTCATCTGTCTCCCACCTCAATTCTGACACTATGCTCCATAATCTAGTTTGTTCTTCACTTCTCTTGGGTAACTTCCAATTCCTTACAACATGTTAAAATCTTACTGCCAGTTTAGGGAAATTAAAGTAGTCCTTAGATATTGTGACAATATTCAAAAACTATCTTTCCTGGGGGAGCAAATCAGTTACTGGGGTAACTTGTCACTGGAGTCTTCTCATTCTTGGCCTTTGCTCTTGCAGGTATTTTAAACCTAATCTGCCAGAGACAATGGTCAAAATCTAGTCAACCTAGTAGTAATGAGCAACCCACCTAGTGCCCAGATTGTGGTCTTAAATGTAATTTCCTACTAAAAGGAATCAGCACTCCTTGAGAAATGATTGATTCCAGGGCCGTACAAGGTGAGCCTGGAACACCTTGCCGTACCAGAAAGCAAGAAAGCTATTAAAGACAATCAAGGTCATGTCAAAAGACCCAGGAGCCAACTTGAAGACACTCCCACTGACCAAAGATGAAAGAATCTGAGAATTAAGAAGAAGAATAAGTGTAATGTACTTCTGAAATATATCAAATATATTAAAATCTGTAAGTGTATAAAGATAAAAAATAATTGATAACTTTGCATGGTGCTTGGAAAACAACTCATAGCCTGGAAATTGGTAAATAAAAAAAATGAATCTAACATTCGTTCTGACTTTTCTCTTCCAACAATACCTCAAGGTAACCAAGTAGTTAAGGCAAAGTTCTTCGTAGAAGAATTGTAGCTAACAAATGTAGAAGGAATGATAGAATTATATCATTATTTTGCAACCTCTTGATGAAATAATGGATCTAAATAACCATCCCTAATGGCTGCTAAAACTATTAAGGGAAAGGCCAGTGGGAAACTTTATATGATAAATAGGGCTAACAAGCCCTCAACCTACTGATTAATTGTAAAATCACACAAGAAAAAGAGACAACCAGACCTTATATGCCTCCCGATGTAATGCAACATGTGTTCAATGTGTTCAATGTTCAGTAAAGTAGGCTTGCCAAAAAAATAAAGGCTATATCTGATTGAGGCTCTGGATGTTACTGTAAGACATACAGAGAACAGAAGAATGTATACTATGGAAGTGCATTTAGCAAGATCCAGATGGTAGATTTTATAGGAAAAATAATCTGATATATTCAATGAATAAATAGCTAGAAAATAAGGGAGAGGACTTAGAGATTTAAAAATGCTTCAGACATATCAGCAAAATGCAGAGCATGTAACTTGCTTGGTCTGAATACAAC
This sequence comes from Rhinolophus hipposideros, assembly GCF_964194185.1. Taxonomy (NCBI): domain Eukaryota; kingdom Metazoa; phylum Chordata; class Mammalia; order Chiroptera; family Rhinolophidae; genus Rhinolophus; species Rhinolophus hipposideros. The sequence goes on along the minus strand of NC_138053.1, from coordinate 50,800,159 downwards.
AAACCAAGTACAAAAAAGTAGTTATGACAATTGGCAAAATCTGAATACTGATTAGCTATTTGATGATATTAAGGAATTATAGTTAAATTTTGGTGTGATAATAGTATTGTGGTTATTTTTTAACAAATCCTTATTTTTTAGAGGTGCGTATTGAAATATCTACAAAAAATATTTTATTGCTGTTTTAAAAAAAACACAATCCAGTCAAGGAGGGGATGAGGAAAAGGTGCTTAGGTAAACAATATTGGTCAGGTGTTGTGAACTGGTAGTTTATTACATTAGTGTCTCCATCTTTGTGTATATTTGCAATTTTCCATAATAAAAAAATAAAACCATAGCTTCCCCAAAGTGTTCAGGATTACGCTTTCCTGACAGATATATCTGTGACAGGATTATAATCTGTAAACAAAAACAGCTTGCCTTCCATGAACTATTACTGGGTATATGGTGACAAGCAAGTTTGTGCTACTTAATTTTAATGTACCCCACAACCGAGATACTCTGAGACCATCTTCAGAAAGATTTCATTGTTTATTTAGTAACACGTAAGCGGAAGTGGGGCAAATGGGGTCAAAAAATGAGTTTCTTTTCCAGTCGCGTTGTAAAAGCAAAGGGAAGAAAAGGATGAAGCTAATTTAACACGGGGCTTGGTGTTTCTCACTGAAGCAGGTGGGAACAATAATAGTAACAGTTACCACTTACTGAGTACTTAACGCACTCACTGTGCTGAGCACCTTGTGATGCGCACAACACTGTGAGACAGGTACCATCGTCATCCCCATTTTAAAGATGAAGAAACAGAAGTTTAGAGGATTAAAGTAACACCCTCCTTCCATCCATGAATCTACTAAATGCAACAGATAGGTCAGCTTCCTACTCCACAGCCTTTGTTAATTCTGTTCCTTCAGCCTCATCATGGCAGCTGCCATTTTTGAACGCCCACTGTGTTTCAGTAATGTGTAATTTACATACATCAATGCACTTTAATCTTCTCTCAAACTCTGAGGGGCAGGGAGAGTCTTATCACCCTTATTGCTTAGATGAAGAAACTGAGGCTCAGAGAAGCAACTTGCTCAAATAGAGCAAGGTTTCAAGCTGACCCCAAAGCCTGCCTCTTAATCACTACCCTGTTATCTACTGCTCAAATGGTCCCTCCTATGTCCCCCACGACACTGCTTATTCCCTCACTCTTGGTACCAATGCCATTATATCATTCAAGTTCATTGAGGGCAGGGATGGTGTTTGTTCAGCAAATACCTATCAGGCCCCTATGTGCAGGCGCTGAATCTTTTCCCACAGTGCCCAGCACCCAGCTGGTGCTTCACAGATGTCATCTGAGCTGCACTGCAGTTCTTAAGATCAGGATGAAACAAACTACTTCTTACAGTCAATATTTTAAAATATACAATATAATTATTTATCTGCTCCACCCAAATTTTTACCTAAGTAAGAGTGTCTATCCCATTGGAGATCATTATTTGGGGTACGTTAGAGCCTGAACAAATGTAACAGGCTGTACATTTGCGTCACAGGACTGGCCAGTGATGCAAACTCTAAATGGTAATGTGGTGTTGTGGCAGGTTTAGGTCAGAAACTTATGACATTTTGAGGCAGAGAAAGCCAAGAAGCTCTTAACCATGTATTCTTTCTTCGGAGTTAGCAACTTCCCTTCTAGAGTCTTTAAAATTATAAATAGCCACGCTAACTCTTTTTCATTTTAACACTGCTGATAAGATATAATCTTTCAAACTGGAAAAGAAAAAAAGAATCATTCTTCATTATTTAATGCAAATGAACCAAATTGGAAATATTACATGTTTCCTCCTCTGAAAAATCTATGTCTTTTATTTTTACCAACCTCCGTCCTTTGTTTTACATCATTTATACTCAATTCAGAAAATGCCTGTCTAAATTCGCTTTCTTAGCTTAAGTTACTAACCCCTTGTTCTTGTATTTGACACTAACTCAAATAGCCTTTGAAACAATTATCCTCTCTATTCCCTTCAGAATTGTCTATACTTTAATGAGTTCCCACTTAATCTCTTCTTTGCCAAAGAACACCACTCTGAATAGCTAAGATCCTTAAATCCCCGTGTGGTTCTCTCTGCCCTCTGCTGTACCTTCTCCATTTCTATAATATCCTTTTGTAATAAGGTGACTGAAACTGTGCATAGTATTCCAAGTGTGGCCTCGCCAGGCCTCACAAAGAGCCCAGATAATTCCCTGGATTTATAGTCAATCCCTCATCTTAAACATCTTCAAATAGGGGCTCTACCCTGTCTTTACGGCCATTAAGCTCTGAAAATTTGAAACGTTGAGTTTCCTCTCCTCCCCTTTTATCCATACAAATTTCTAGTTTCCAAATATACTAGGGAATTCTGGACCATTTTGGTAACTAAATCTACACTTTTTTTCAACGCTTCTGGAACATAAAGAAAGCATACATGTCCTTTATTCAGGATCATTTCACAGAGCGGATTTACAGACACTTTCTTTGGGGGAGCCAGTGACTAAAAGAGGAATCCCTCTTTGGGGAGATTAACATTGAGCTTGCTTTGCACAAACCTTATCACTTACTCCTCCCTAGCGCCTCCTTCAGAAGAGAAGTGGCTCTAAAGCTGAAGATGAGGTTGGAGGGGAGGAGAAACAGCAAAGGCTACCCAAAGATACACATTCTTGAGTGGAAAATGTAGTGGATTCAGGCATTTGAAAAAATCCCTAGGACCCAAATAATACAGATGCTTCAAATGGTTTTCTAACTCCAACGAGCGCGCGCACATACACTCACTCACCTCCTATCTCCCAGCGATCCAGTCTAAAACATGGTATCAGCCCTCTTTGGGCTTCAGTCCTGTGTGGGAGACAGATGTTAATGAACGAACTAAAGGAGTATACAATTACAAATGGAAATAAGTTTTTGGAGGAGCCTGATCCAGTCTGGAGAATAGGAAAGTCTTCCCCAAGGAAGTGATGCTTGAACTGATGTGAGAATAGTAGGAGTTATCTACGTGGCTTGGAGGTGAGGGTGGGTTGAGCATGCCAAGTAGGGTGAAGCACCACATAGTGCAAAGGCGCTATGGCTTTTTGGGGAAACAAAACCATGCCAGTTTGGCTGGAGGTCAGAGGTTGAAGAATGGTACAAGAAGAGCTAGAAATAGGTAGGGCCAGACCATGCAAAGGCCATGGAAAAAAATTTGGTTTTTCCTATAAGCAATGGGGAATCACTGAAGGGTATGAATTAGGGGAGTATTTTGAAAACAGATTTGTGTTTTGAAAAGTTCTCCCAGGCTGGCCCGTGGAGAATGGATCAGAGGGTGTGGCAAATCCCTACGATGCACTGTGTCACATTCCCCTGAGCCCCTTGATTTCAGCACCGCTGCGATGGATGGTTCCATGCACTACGGCCAGTGTCCCACTCCGAACGTGTGCAGGAGGGTCTCTATACTCTGCTTTTTCCTGAGCTGTAGAAAAATGCTCTCTGTACGCAGGTATAACCCAGAAATGCCCCGATAGGCAGGCCCAAACAATGAGGGAGGCGCTGAGTGGATAGGTGCTCCAGTCTCCCCATCCTCTGGGGCCACAATTCTGAGGACACTCTACCTGGGTTCTGAGAGGATCCCCACTGAGGCTGAGCCTCAGCTGCCTATGGCAGTAAGCAGCTCACTTGCAAACATTTATTGTTTTCTTCCGTCACTACCTTCTTTTCTCCTCTACTCCATTTCTGTTTCCTATCATTGCCTCCCAAATCAACTATCTGCACCCAAATGCTTGTCTCAGGTCTTCTTTGGGGGCAGAATCTAAACTAAGACACACAGTGCTAACTCAGTGGAACTGTAGCTTGAAGAGTTAACTGTGAAGCTATTCATATAATGAAGAACCAAACAAAACCCACATTGCTTGGCATGGTGCTCCAGTCATCTACTGCTCTGTGATGAATCACCTCAAAACGTAGTGGATTAAAACAACAATCATTTGCAGTTATTTTCTCTCCTAGTTTGAGTGGTTGACTGGGCTCAGCCAGGCAGTTCTTGCTCAGGGTCATGTACCTGATTGCAGACAGAGAGGAGCTATGGATGGAGTCCTCTCTAGGGCTTCCTGACTCCTATTCCTGACAATTGATGTTGGCTGCTATTCATAGTTGGGACCCAGCTGAAATAGCTATACATGGCCTCTGCACATGGTCTGGGCTTCTTCACAGCTTGGTGACTGGTTCCTAGAGCAAGCATTCTAGGAGGGAGTGCCAGGAAGGAGCTGTATTGTCTTTTGTAATCTAGCCTCAGAAGTCACCCAACATCATTTCTGTGGCATACTATTCATTCAAAGTGAGGAAGTAAGGCCAGCCCATATTTAAGGAGAGAAGAATGAGATTCTACCTGTTAATGAAAGGAGTGTCAAAGAATTAGACAAGGTAACATGCTTTGGGAGTGGACCCTATAAATGAATTCCCAGACTGGTTTTTTTTCTGTTGTCAAGACACTCAAAAAAAGAATGTAGCCTTTCACAGAATGCTTCTGTGACGGTCTGATGTTTACTCACCACATCCAGATACATGACTGAATTTGAGAAAAGATTCAGAGAGAGAGTCGGAGAATCTCAGAGAAAGAGATTTGGAGAAAGAGCCCCAAATTCTCTCCAAATTGCTCCTGCTTATTACGAGGGAGATTCCTACCTTGGTACTAAAGCAGCAAGGAAGAAGGGAAGAATTGAGATTGTTAGTCTATCCAAGAGTCAGGGATATCAGGGAAAGCAACCAACTCCTTCTCTACGATAGAGGCTGCCTTAATAAAGAGAAAGTAGAAGGAAAAATATATTAATGACATATTTAAGTTTTTGAAATTGAACTTAGAAATAGCTAGGTTAATGATTTATTTTTCAATATGAAAATTCTCCTTATATTGACTATTTTGCTCTCACAAATGTCAAGCCATTTATTCTATGGTTAAGGTGCCCATATTTTCATGGAAGGATTTCCTTTTAAATGTTAAGAGATATCAACCCTGAAATCAATTCATTTTCTCATTGTGCTAAAAATTAGAATATCATAGTAGGACACAGTCTAATTGATGCTAACAGGGATCAGTGCAAAAAAAGGAGATCCAAAGTCTTCTCTTTGCTTTTCCCTTTAAGACTCACAATTGAATGAGAGTAGCTATTTTGAACTCATCTATGCTCATTGACCTAACTTGTCAGAAATCAATCAATAATCAATCAATATGTTCTCTGAACTAAGCAATGAATTTGGGACCACTCAATTCAAGTTCTAGCACTGCCATAGTGACCCTACTCCAGCCACTTATCCTTCGTTAAACTGTGTCTCAGTTCCTTCATCTGTCAATAATGGCACTGTTCTTTTGTCATCGCAAAAATATGTTGATTTGCAAAGTAAAACTCCTAATACCTACTTATGTTCTCCTGAGATTCTACACCTGTAATTCCAGGAGCAGCTAAGAAGGAAAAAAATGTTAGTATTTTCCTAGTAGTGCAGATTCAACATGTAGATTTACTCAGATTGTGAACACTGGTGTCAGATATAATAAAGGCAGTTGGGTCTTTTCCATAAAACAACAACAACAACAACAAACCTGTTTGTTATTTAAAATAATATGAATTTAATAGTAATCTGGTTGAGTACTGCTGTGTAACAAACTACCCCAAAACTTAGTGACTCAAAACTAATTTATTATTAGTATTATATACATGATGATTTTGTGGTGAGCACTTCAGACAGGACAATGAGCATGGTTCATATCTGCCTAGGACTTTAGCTGGGGTAACTCAGAAGACTAGAAGTTGGAAAGCTAGTGGCTATCTGGGTCTCTCTCTCCTTCCCTTAGTCTGGGCTTGCTCACAGTATGAAAGTCTCAGGGTAGTTCTATTTCTTATATGGCGACTGAGAAACTGGCTCTAGGAAAGAGTATGCCCATGAACAGAAACCAGAAGATACAAGTTTTCTTAAAATGTTGGTCCAAAGTGACACAGTGCCAAGTCTACCATATTCTGTTGGTTAAAGAAGAGTCCATACAGATTCAAGGAGAAGAAACACAGATCCCATGTATCAATAGTAAGAGTTAGGAAGACTCCAAGCCATCTTTAATACACCACAGTTAATTACATCTTACTAAGCCTTACAATGTAGCAGACACGCTAGCTTCTGATAATGGAAGAGAAGCCCCTATTGGACCAACCCTATTGTTATCTTTAGACCAACTATGAACACTGGACAAAATATAAATGAATGAATACCTGAAAGGTACTGGAGAGCAATCAAAAGCAGACACTAGAAGGCAGCCAACAATTGGAGGAAGGAATAGCATGGATAAATTTTTCATTTTTTATGGCTTTTTACCTAAGAGCTGGCCCTAGTTTATGCTGAGCAGGGCAGCTAACATTAGGACAGACGGTCTGATGTCTTACTGGCTTGAAGAATAAGGGAAAAGAGTTCAGAGATACCATAGCAGCCTTAAAATGAGGGGTATACTCAGAGAGAGAGAGAGAGAGAGAGAGAGAGAGAGAGCGTGAACCGGAGAAAGAGTCCCAAATTCTGTGTATAAACTCTGCCCAAGTTTGTAGCTGACCACTGAACTACTCGTATCTAGGGCAGACCCCAAGCAGCCCAGATAAGACAGAAAGTGTGAATGAAATTTCAGCAGCTGCCCAGCCAAGTTACCTGCCTGTTTTATTATTGTTTTTAAAGCAGTAACTTTTAGAAGGACAAAACAGAATCTAGGGTCTTTACAGTATATCATTCAATGTCCAGGATACAATCCAAATACATAAATATATTAGAAAATGTGATCTAGACTCAAGAGAAAATAAAATCAATGAAGATAAACCCAAAGATGCCCCACATATTGAAATGAGCAGACATGGAGTTTAAAACAGCTATTAGAACTATGCTCAAGGACATAAAAGAATATAAGCTTTTAATAAATGAATAAGTATTCTCAGCAGAGAAATAGAAACTATAAAGAAAGAATCAAATGGAAATCTTAGAAATAAAAAATAAAATATCTAAAATAAAAGGTCACTGGTGGGGCTTAGTAGAATAAAGGTGACAAAGAGAAGAGTCAGTCAACTTGAAGACCAATCAACAGAAATTATTCATTCTGAAGAACAGAGAGAGAAAAATTGAAAAACATGAACAGATCCTCAGGGATCTGTGGGACAATACCAGAAAGTTTAACGCATGTGAAATTCGAGTCCCAAAAGTTGAGGAGAGAGGGAATAAGATAGGGAAAAATATTTGAAGTAGTAATGACCAAATTTTCTAAAATCTGGTGAAAAATACATATCTACAAATTCAAGAAGCTCAGTGAAACACGGCATGGATAAATACAAAGAAAACCACATCTATGAACATCATAGTCAAACTTCTGAGAAAAAAGACCAAAAGAAAATGTTGAGAGCAGCTAGAGATTAATAAAATATTACACACAGGGAAATGACAATAAGAATTAAGGCTGACTTCTTGTCAGAAACAGTAGAGGCCAAGAGGACTCTCGAAAGTGCTGAAATAAAAATATGTACCACTGTCAACCCAGAATTCTATATCCAGGAAAAATACTCTTCAAGAATGGAAGTAAAATAAAGATATTCTCAGATAAAAACAGCAGAACACCAAGGAAAAATATGATACCTTGCTAACTCCACTTGAACTGCCTAATAATTAATATTAAATTGGGCTATAAATGTATTTTGCTTTTTTGTTGTCCCAACTGTTCTGACAGTCTATTTTACTTTAGCTAGCTCACATCTGTAAGCAAATTCCCTACTTGCCAAAACCTATGTCCACCTCCTTTCTCCTCCTGTGTAACAAAGATTATTGAAAGCTTATTGACTGAATAGTAATAAAGAGCTATAATTTTGAGCAAATACTCTGTGCTAGGAACCTTCTATGGATATTACGTTTAATCCTTATCCTTATTATTTGTCTTGGTATTATCAAGACAGAACTACAGATGAGAAAATAGGCTGAGAGAAACTAATTACCAGTAACGTGTCCAAGGTCACATAGCTAGTTAGTGCTAACATCAGGCCCAAGTAGCGGTCCTTGACCTGCTTGAATAGTATTTCATATATTATGAATATTTCATATACATATAAATATATAGCTTGGAAATTGGAAATTGACTAAGTCCCTCAAGGGCCCCTTCTAAGATTTTTCTTGTACTGTTTGAGTAGCTGACTCTTTTTATTTATAAAGGCAAAAATTCAGGTTAATGCTCTGATAGTCTAATTGCCCGCTAACTGCCTGCCCTCTTCCTCTCCCCACATTCTTCTTCCTTTAGCAACAGAGAACACCCCAACGGTTCCCAACACAACACACAGTGCTGTTTTAGCTGGGCTCATAGCTGTTCAACGAGAGACTATATTTCCCAGCCTCCCATGAAGCTACGTGAGGGCTATGTGACCAAGTTTGGGCAAATGGAATATGAGTGGATACCAATATGATCAGAGTTCAACTGATCAGGTTCTTAAAGAACTTGCCTTAGACCTCCTACTTCTCTTTTACTGAGGGCTGGAAAATGCAAACTTGCCTCTGCATTGGAGCTGAAGATGAAAGCCATGTGTGGAAGGCAGCAAGGGCCCCACAGCTGGCTCCAGATTGCTCACTGCTGGACTGGGCATACCTTTCTTTATAACAATTTAGAAAAAACCAAAAGGTTAAAAAAAAATTAAAGGCATTTATTGAATACATACGTGTATGGCCACCTCTGTGACTTTGGCATTTTACTTAACCTCTCTAAGCTTCTGTGTCCCCATTTCTAAATTCAGGGCTGGCCTGAGGATCGAGTAAGATAATGTGTATAAACATCAGCACAGTGCCTGGCACAGAGCCAGAGCCCAACACACGCTACACTTATTGTGTCATGGGGCTAGATGCCATGGGAGATTTGAATATAGACTTTAATTACTTTTCCTTTAATTACTGAGTGCCCTCACACTCTGAAGAAAATATCTTAATGGAAGCTGTGGATCTAAGGATGGAGACAGAGAAATTTGTAGCTGCTAGGACAGGTGGTAATAATGTCATCTGACAATCCTTCTTTCTCACCGTCCTCAACTCTTCATTGCTCTTAAAAGAATGAAGGGTGTTTGTGTTTTTTTTTTTAAAAAACTCATTTTCTTCTATAGTTGTGAGGTGTGTGTGTGTGTATGTGTGTGTGTGTGTATGTGTAATTCTTGGATAATTAATACCTCACTTTGAGGCCTGCTCATTACTGGACTACTAGACGATAAATTTCTTTTGATGAAAGAAATTACTATTTTCCTGCTGTATTACTAGAGACTCCCCTCCAAATTTGATGTCCCCCACCAATCTGAGCTTCTCTCAATTCTCTTTCAAAAGAATATGTAATACATTTAGAAGGTGACAGCATGGTGTGACTGTTCAACATTCAATTCATGTCTACAGCATCAACAGAGGAAAGGTTAGAAATATAAGCACTGCCCCTTGTTTATTGCAATTTCACAGCCATGGCAAATGCCACAGAATGTAGAGCTGGCAGCAGGAATTAGTTAAAACCTGACAGTGAAGCTTTCTTTCCTCTAGCTGCCTCCTCTCTTTTCAGGGTGGTTGCCAGTTAATGCTTATAATATGTTAATTTGTGAAAGTAAGGACTGAAAGGAAGGACAGGTAGAGGAGGACTTGGGAAGAGCAAGGGCAGGGAGGGGAGCCAGGCCAGCAAAGGGGGGGAAGAGCCCAGAAGAAAGGGATGAAAATGGGAGAGAAAGGAAGAAAGGGCAGAGGATAGAGCAATGCCCAATTTGGGTAGAAGTAGAGTCAACTTTTAAAAGAAAAGGGGAAAAAAAGAGGTAATACACACAAAGAAGAGTTGTTTCAATGTTCTTTCTCTGGCAGTGATATAAGGAATGAGGGAGAAATATAGCAATAATCTCAAAACTAATGAAGGAGGCAAATCTGAGTCTAGACTCCCTTTTCAGCATCTGGAAAATTTAAAAGAGCACTATTTGTATCAATTCTAAGGTAGTCATCTCCCTGCCTCCCTCCCGCCCCCATCTTGCTTCTGGTGATATGTTACTGCCAACATCTTTAAGCCTAGGGATAACTCAGAGAAGGCCAGACTCCAATTCCCCAACCCTAAATTCTAAACTCCCAGAACACTTAGCCACTCTGGATCGGCCAGGACCTAAGGATGGTTTCTGTGATGGAGGTGCCAGGAGTCCAGTGGCACGTTGGTGAGCCCTCAAGTTATGGGCCCTTGCTGTTAAGAAAAAAGCCTTCTGCCTGCTGGGCTCAGCCCATTACCTGAGATTGCTGCCTTTATGCCCAATGCCCTGTCAGCCTCCCCTCACCCAGGGGGCTGCTCAACTGCCACAGAAAAAAAGCAGGCTTCATTTGCTTCCCAAACTGCCATTCCATGGCAGGAGAGGATGAAAGGAAAATGTAAAAGTTGAGAGGAAAATGGACTAGAAAACTCAGGGATGACAATAGGCTGTGAGATCTGAAACCCAATTTCTAGGTATTTCTCCTACTAGTTCTGGCTCAGCAATTAGGAAGTAATTGCCTTTAGAACAATTTATCTTTCAACAAATACGCCAGGTTCGAGAAGACCTAGAACAGGGGAGCATTCATGCTTAAGTAAGCACCTCTGGCTCTATATTCTTTCCCAATTTAAAAGAATTGTAATTTTTGCAAAAGGTTCTAGAGGAACAACTTTGGATCATGTCAGGGGTTGCTTGTCAGTGGTGCCCACATCTGGGCTGTGTGGTTTCATTCCTCCACCTTTGCATTGCCTTGTCTTTGAACTATTACAAGCTAGCCCCTACTTCTCTACTTCTCTACTTCTCTATCATGATTCAAATTCCATTCACATTAGCAAAAAAACAAGAAAGCCAGGGGAAAAAAGCCTCATCTTCAGGCAGAGCCCCAGCCTTGCTGCCATAGGAAGGTAAAGCCAGCACTGGCTTTCATTGGCCATCTCCCGCCAATGAAAAGACTGTCAGAGGGCAAAGTGCCATTCACCATCTCCAATCATGCCAGACTCATTCCCAGGAAACCTACCAAGCAAAATGCTCAACTCCCCAGCTGTCAGTTCTACTTGAGACAGATTTGAGTTGACTTGTCAAAGGCAGACATATAGTTTGCAATTGAATTTGAAAGGGAAAGAGAATCGAAGTTGTTGACTATTTCCACCATGTGTGTTGAGTTTTAAAAGTGTTTTCTGCAGATTTCTTGTACCTGTCCCCAATATAAATAATAGATACCTCCTTTTGGAAAACCAGTCCCCAGCTAAAATTTATGTGGAACGAGCCCATTTGTCACGAGGGATAAAGGAAGTACGGTGCATTGGTTATAAGCACAGGTCTGGAGCCAGACTCCTTGAGTTCAAATCTCAGCTGCACTATTGACTACTTCTGGGACCCTGGGCAAGTTACTGATGCCTTATTTCTTCAACTGTACAAGACGAGTGTTAACAATGGTGTGAATTTCATAGAGTTGTTGTGAGGGTTAAATAAGCTAATAGCTGGCACATAGTCAGCACCCTACCTGTGTTAACTATTACTATTATTATTGTGATTAGTATTTATTCGTTGGAACACACAGGGAAGTCTCCGTTGCTGAGAGAGAGCCATGACCAGGAGGGAGAGCTCTGAGTGAAATGACCCCATCTTCCAATTGTGTTTCAACTGTGATTTTCCACTGTAATAAAGAGAAGAGATTAGAGAAAAGATGAGCAATTAAGTTGGTATTTCGCAGCCTTGTTGGTTAAACCTCCCCCTCCCAGACTAAAGACTGAGTTAACAGCTACAAATGAAGGGATTCCAAAGACAGGCTTATGCTGGGGACAAAGAAGCTCACCAAATATAGTTTTACTGATTATGTGATTGTGAGTTTAGGGTTGTGTGTGACACCAGCTGTCCCCAAATGAAACATTTAGAGCTAGAGTCACATTTATTAGCACAGAATTGATTTACAAAACTCAAGGAGGGCACAGAATTCCTATGAACTGTAAATTAGTAAATTGCTTTTTAATCTACCATAAAAGATCACTGAAAAGTCCTTTTAAAATCAAAGGTCTGCTAATTCAATCATGAACACATTTACCCAATGGTGCTCAAGGCAAAAGGAAACCTTAAAGGCTACACAATTGCCATTTAAAACATATAATTTAAAAAATGATTTAAGTTTAATTACATTCTTGAATGCAGATATACGTTATTCTGAGGAGACACGGGCCTTGACACGAATATTTGCTTTAAAAATATTTTGAAATGAAATGGCACTTCCTGTATTCTGTGCTTTCCAATCATACCTATTTCTCTGTGAGCCACGGAAGAATATGGCAAAGACAGTGACAGTGTAGACAGCTGTCCTTTCAGGGGCAGAGTGTGTGATCGCCACGCTTCAGTGTAGAGAGAGGACAAGCGAGCGAGAGGTCAAGTTAACCAGCTGTAGGGCCTGTGGGATACATGCTACATCAGAGATAAAATTTGTTATAGTTCAACAATCTCCCCTCATGGTACAGATGCAGAAACTGAGACCCAGAAAAGTGAGATGATTTGCTAGCTATCGGTTAGGGCCAAATGTCAAAACTAAAATCCAGTTCTTCTCTTAATTCAGTTCTCTTTCTACTTCACCAGTAGTTCTCAAATTCTGAAAGTACGTAAGAATTACCTGGATATCTTGTTCAATGTGATTCCTGCCCCTTCCAGTCTCACTCTGCAGGACAGCCGTGTAGTTTCATGTTTAACAAATTCAGGTTACATGGATGCAAGTGGATCCAGAGACTACACTTTGAGAAACTCTGATGTAGGGCAAGTGTCTTATGGCAGATGCTTTCCAATTTATGAAGCTAGTCAATTAATCAGTCTAGAAGCTGTACAAATGCACCTCCAGTGCGCCCTGACTGGTCCGGGACACTTTGTTCCTCAGGACACTTTTCTCCTCATAGTAGGATCCAGGAGCAGCAGTATTGTCCTCACCTGGGAACGTGTGAGAAATGCAGGCTTAGGCGCTGCCCCAGACCTAATGAGTCAACACTTGTGTTGAAAAAAGATCCTTAGGTGATTTGAATACACAGTAAATTTTGAGAAGCACTGATACAATGTCTAGCCCCTGGCCCCAAGGAGCCCTTTCTGGTTATCTATGGCTGCATTATAATCTACCACAGAATCTTGTGGTACACAAAAACAGTGATATTGTTCTATCTCATGATTTTACGGGTCAGGACTCACCTGGGTGATTTGTTCTGGTCCACAGTGACTGGGACCTTAGCTGAAGATGGGTGGGACAACTCAACCAGATCCATGTGTCTGGGGCCTTGGCTCTTTTCTATGTGGCATATGCTGGAGCTCAAATCTTCAATCATTCATGTGATTGGCATTTGGGATGAAATGGGTAGAAGCTGGGGTCTGGAAAATAATCAATTTCCACACAAGATGGTCTTAGGGGAAATCAGAATTTTCACACAGTAGCTGGCTTCCCCCAGAGCCACGAGACAGGAAGTGGAGTCTCTTAAAGCCTGTGCTCAGAAACTGGCCCAGCATCACACTGGTCATAGAGTCACAGAGCCCATCCAAAGTCAAGAGGAGGGGACATGGACCCCAGCTCTCCATGGGAAGAGAATTTGTAGCCATCTCTTACCTACCACAGGGCTCACTAACTCTGCATGGGAAGTGCTTAGGGATGTGAAGCACCTTGAGCCAATCCATGTTCAAAGAGCTGGACTGTGAGGTCTAAACTGGAAGTAAAATCTGAGGTGAGGAAAAGGGAGATTTGGCTAGAAAAGGATTTACAGGAAGAGATGGGATTCAAATTAGTCTTGGCAGCGTGAACAGAGGCTGGACAAGAAGAAAGAAAGGGAAAGGGCACTCCAAAATAATTTCTAGATCTACCATAGCTGTTTTTGTCCCATCGCCCACCCTGCTCCACCCTGGGACATCACACTATAAAGATACCCATGTTGTTGTCTTCCCATGGCAATCATGTGTGTAAATTTGCAAAGCAGAAACAGCTTTTCAGATAAAAGTTTCCAAAGAAATCTGAAATTTGCCACAGACTTACCGCCATACTAAGTATTCAGAGAAAATCAGCAGCTTTGACCTCTGTCAGAGAGAGTGGTTTATGCAAATCTGAATCATTTCCTGTCTGAAAAGGATAGGTAATTCTAGGCCTTGATTTTCCTCTAACTGGGAATAACTAGACATTTTTAGGAAATCCAACCCCTAGTATGACCCTTAGATTCAGAGAAGCAGTCAGATATATATGCATAAATAATTTCATAAAAGCAGGAAACCAATTGAATATAAAGTAGTGTCCCAATTATACAAAAAATTAATGTAGGGCAGCCGGATGGCTCCGTTGGTTGGAGCGTGCGCTCTGAACAACTGGGTTGCCAGTTCGATTCCCACATGGGCCAATGAGCTGTGCCCTCCACAATTAGATTGAAGACAATGAGCTGCTGCTGAGCTTCCAGAGGGGCAGCCGGATGGCTCAGTTGGTTAGAGTGCAAGCTCTCAACAGCAAGGTTGCCAGTTCAATTCCCACATGGGATGGTGGGCTGCGCCCCCTGCAACTAACCATTAAAAAATGGCGTCTGGAGCTGAGCTGCACCCTCCACAACTAGAATGAAAGACAATGACTTGGAGCTGATGGGCCCTGGAGAAACACACTGTTCTTCAATATTCCCCAATAAAATAAATAAATAAATAAATAAATAAATAAATAAATAAATAATAAACTTCTTTAAAAAATTAATATAGATAAATAAAATAGTAGAAGAAATGGCAAAATATTAACTGATTATTTCTGAATTGTGAAAATATACATGATTTTCCCCTCTCTTCTATATTTCATTGTTTTCCACAATGAATATATATTATTTTCATAATCACAAAAACATACATGATTGAAAAATGTATTTTGATTTTCAAAGAAGATTCTAGGAACCCTCACATAGCAATGAATTCTTCAAAAACACAGTTTTTACAAACCCTGTCACAAATCCTTCCAGAGACCAACATACGAGTATTTGCCCTGATAAATACCAGTTCTGTTCCTCAAGATTTACTTGTCAGGAAATCAAGACACACAGAATGAGTTATTTTGGAAGGAAATGTTCCAGGATTCTGGAAACAGATGATGCTTTCTTTCAGCCGGTTGTCATTCTTCTCCTTCACTAAGATATTGTCGTCATCACTCTGGGTTTAACTCAGCTTGACAGTAGCCACATTTCTCTGTTGATCTTCATCTCCTGTTTCAGTAAAAGTCTGTAAATTGAGGCTCAGCTCACAGCTATTTCATACTAATCAGACACTGGGACTAAGTCAGAACCAAGAAGGGACCTGAGGTGAAATAATGTGAAGCTAACCACCTCCCTGGCAGACATTTTATGCTCAGAACGTCATCCGCATGAATGCTGACTATGCCATTTGCTCTCTCTTTTACAGGCCAGAGGGCCGTGGGTCTCACTACCTATCATAAACTATTCACAGCATAACCCTTCACTTGCTTTTATTATTTTTTTATTTTTTATTTATTTTTTATTGGGGAAGGGGGGACAGGACTTTATTGGGGAACAGTGTGTACTTCCAGGACTTCCTTCCAAGTCAAGTTGTTGTCCTTTCAATCTTAGTTGTGGAGGGTGCCGTTCAGCTTCAAGTTGTTGTCCTTTCAGTCTTAGTTGTGGAGGGCACAGCTCAGCTCCAGGTCCAGTTGCTGTTGCTAGTTGCAGGGGCACAGCCCACCATCCCTTGCGGGAATCAAACCGGCAACCTTTTTGGTTGAGAGGATGCGCTCCAACCAACTGAGCCATCCGGGAACTCAGTGGCAGCTCAGCTCAAGGTGCCGTGTTCAATCTTAGTTTCAAGGGGCGCTGCCCACCATCCCTTGTGGGACACAAGGAATTGAACTGGCAACCTTGTGGTTGAGAGCCCACTGGCCCATGTGGGAATCGAACTGGCAGCCTTAGGAGTTAGGAGCATGGAGCGCTAACCGCCTGAGCCACTGGGCTGGCCCTTCACTTGCTTTTCTTATTCACTCTCAGTTTGGGCCGCTGCTAAAATATTCTGCTTTTCAGCTGCCATCATCAGTGTCTAAATCTTCCCTAGTCTAAGGCACCAGCTTCCCAGTGCAGAAACCACAAACTCAGCAGCCAGGATGTCATCAGCATACTCAAGATTACATCATCTCCTTCTGCCAACCTTAATACCACTATGGTAACCATCAACAGCAATACCCATGATTATTTCAGTAGAAATATTGAACAGATGTGACAGCCTTGTCAAACTTCTTCGCTGGTGTCCAACCACTCTGTTATACCTTTTGCAATTCTAAAATCTCTCTTCTAGCCATAATGGAGACAGCATGTGCTGACCTCCAGAGTGGGAAACTGTTCCTGTAACATCAATTGGCATATCGAATACCAACTGCCAACACCAACTTACACATATAATGCTTTACAGCCCACTAATCATTTTTACACACATTCTCCTTTTGGATTCTCAAGACAGCTGAGCTTTTGGTGGTAAAGAGCACTGACTGGACTTCCTGTCAGAAGTTTTGAGTTTTTGGGTCCTTACTTCCCATGAATTTTGAGCAAGTCACTTTGAGCTTCTTCCTTGTCAGTAAAATACTTAACTCTTTTCAACTCAATCTGATAAATAAGATGGTACATTTAAAAATAATAAATTACGGAAGTGACTAACTCAAACAAATACTTGTACACACTTGTTCATAGTAGCACTATTCACAGTAGCCAAAGGTGCAAACAACCGTAATGTCTATCAACAGGTGAACTGATAAGCAAAATGTGATATACGCATACAATGGATGAAGTACTGATACATGCTACGTCATGGATGAACCTAGAAAACATTATGCTAAGTGAAAGAAGCCAGACATAAAATGTCATATATTGCAATGGTTCCAATTATATGAAGTTCCAGAATAGGTCAATCCATACAGACAAAAAACGGATTTGTGATTATGAGGGGCTGAGGGAGAAACTGTTTAATGGGTGTAGGTCTTCTTCAGGAATAAAGAAAATGTTTTGGAACTAGGTGGGGATGATGGGTGCACAACATGGTGAATGTGTTAAATGCCACTGAATTGCTGACTTTATAATCGTTAATTTTATGTTATATAAATTTTACCTAAATAGAATTATAAAGCACATGAAAGTCCTAGTTAGTATATCCCAGAGACAAAACAGTCTCAGAAAGATTAAGTGATTTATGAAAGTACAAAACCCTAAAAAACATAAACAAGCAAATCAAAACAAAATAAAACAAAAAAATTCACTCTGAGACTAGAATTCTGGTCTTCTGGTGGCCAGGTAGGTCCTCTTTATGCCGTTACTGCTATCATGTTATGGATGTGGAAACAGACATTTAAACTTTTAAGATGTCATCATTCTCCACTCTGAACATATGCCCTGACGCCCATGCCCTGTTGTCTCATTTACTCCACAGAGTGCCATTTTTAGCCTCCTCTTCTGACTAATTTAGAGATACGAAGACAAAAATGATAGTCTGTCCTAAAGATTGGGTCCTTGTAAAACCAGAAGAGCTTCTCTCTTTCTCTTCTTATCTCTCTATCTTCTTAATCTAAAGAAAGAGAAGGTTCCTGAATGCCTAGTGGTAAGTTGAGAAGATAGCTTTGGTAGAAATGTATTATCTTGGGCCCCATCCCAGTCCAGCTGAATCAGAATCTGTATTTTACCACGATTCCCAGGTGACTTATGTGTGTATGAAAAGTTCTGGGGCTCTAGGTCTCTAGACTTGTAACAATCTCTACTTATGTGAAATATGAGGACGTTGGCGATATAAACAATAAGCTATGCTGAGCCTATTAGGCCATTTGTTCTGAGTAGAAAATATATTCATTTTTATCATCTTATTCAACATATACTGAAAAGCTTGTGAACAGCTGAAAGAAGCACATGGACGTTCAGCGAGTCATACCTAATTTCACAGAGATTCCTCACTTCCATTATTCGTCTGTGCACTAGAAACAATAATTCACCTCTTTAATTTTCTAGTAATCTCCCGAGCTCACAGATAAATGTCTACAAAGGTATTATTAAATCACCAAATGTCAAAGTCAGTGAAAACTTTAGAGGTCATCTGGCCAGTGGTTCCCAAATGCTATTCCATGGACCAATTCTGAAATGGCTACATCAGAATCACCTAGAGAGTATTTCAAAAAGGCAGACTTCTAGGATATAGAATCAGCTCATTCAATCTGGAAAGAGGCCATGGAATGTATATTTTCAAAAAGCTTTTCAGGTGATTCCAATGCAAGGTCAGGTTTGGACACCATCTGTCTAGCTCAGCCCATGCATTCTCTTCGACTTCCCCACACTCTTGGCCTAAATACCTTCAGGGACAAGTACATTTCATTTCGGAGAACTAACTGTTAGAAAATTCCTTCCAACACATGAGTCAATACCTGCCTCTCTGCAATTTCCACCTATAGGTTCTTTCCTTGGAACCATACAAAATGATATGAGTGTGTTTCAGATGAAGAGTCTCTCCCATTTCATGCGTAGCTCTTCAAATGTCTGGGTCCAGACACTGTCCATCTTGTTCTCTCCCTAAGACTTCTTGCCTTGAAGTCTATTTTATCCAGTAATAATGAAGCTACCAATTTCTTTTGCTACTCTTTTACTTGTAACATGTAATAATTTACATGTGTAATAATTTACATTTGTCTCTCATAAGGAACATATAGCTAGATTTAAAAAAACAAACTCAGTCTAATAATCTCTTTGAACTGGCAAGTTTTGTCAAATTACATACATTTATTATAATTACTAATATATTTAGAATTATTTCTGCCATATTATTCTGTGCTTTTCTTTTGTCCTGTTTATTCTTCTCTTTTTTCTTTCCTTTCCTGAATTCTGTTGGATTGATTGAATTTTCTTTATTATCTTCTTTTTCTCTCTTCCCCACTCTCACACATCCCTGGGTTTAGAAGCTGTACCAGCTTCAGTAGTCATTCGTCAGAGGTTATTTTTTAAAACTTAAATAACAGGACTATCTAACAAATATAAATTTAATCAACTTTATATTTTAAAAAATTGACATGCATACTTAACAGAATTTAAAGTTAATCAGTGTCTTTTCTACTTCCTTAACAAATCAAGGAACTTAGAACACTTAGAACACTTTAACTTCATGCTGCATTCTAGGTAATTTTTCATGCTATGTCTTTTCAGCTATGTCTAATCTGCTATATAGCTGTTGATTATATTATTTCAAAGGTTACATTTTTGTTACTAAAAAGTTCTTTACCTCCTTTTCAATTTTTTTAAACTTTTATTTATTTTAAGTGTGTTTTTCCAGGACCCATCAGATCCAAGTTAAGTAGCTGCTTCAATCCAGTTGTGGAGGGCACAGCTCACAGTGGTCCATGCAGGGATCAAACCGGCAACCCTGGTGCTACGAGCATTGCGCTCCATCCAACCAACTGAGCCAACCAGCCTCCCCTCAATTTTTTCTTTTCTATTTTCATACAAAGAACTATAGTTCTTTTCTTATCTTTATGCTTTCCTTTGTGTCTTCAATATTTTTAAACAAACTTATTTTACAGTAGTTATGTCTTTTTATTATATGAACTTGTGAGTGTCTAATCCAGCCATTATTCTATTTGTTGGTTTTCACATGTGTGTTTTGTAATTTTGTATTGTGAAGTCATCTTCAGTAGGCTTTATCTGAAAAGTATTGACTGGGTGGGGAACGGTTCTTTCAAAGAGATTTTTGCTTTGTCTTCTGCCAGTTGACCCAAGAATATCACCAACTCCAGATTACTTTTATGTTAATTTCTAACCTTAGGGGTCCCTATTAATACAATTAATGTAAATTAAGCACCAAGCCTAAATGAGGAGCATATCCATCCGTAGGGGACATTTTTTTCTCATCTAGAGCCCAGACTGAGATAGAAAAATTTTCTTGTATTGATGAACGGGTTTTTTTGTTTTTTTTTTTCCCCTAGTGCATTCTTTTTCTGGGAGTCCTAGATTTATGTAGATATCTCAGTTGTAACTCCTGCCTCATCTAGGAGACTTTTCCTCCTATCTCTGTAGTGTTAACAGACTGCCAAAATGGATAATGCATCCTAGGGTAGCTCTAGTGTAAGCTCATAAACTTACTACTCTGTTGTTTTGTTTTGTTTTCCATCCTGGGGTATTTCCTTTTCTTTCTTGTGATAGCATCTATTCATTCAAAAGGCTTTAAAAGTATATTTAATCCAGATTTTTTTAATGCTTGTGGCAGGAAGGCTTTCAGTTCATCTAGCCTGTAATATTGATGGAAATAAAAATATCTTAAGTATTATCTGCATGCATTTGATAACAATTTGTCCCACTACAGATTCTCAACTATACTCAACCACGCTCCAATATTAAAAGGTGCATTTCCAAAACTGATGGCTATACTAATCACAAAATATCTCCAGTAAAGAGCAATGCTTTGTTATACCTGTACAGTGTTCATAAGCAAAGTGGGGCTGTTAAGTAATGAGACTGAGGCAATAAACTAAACAATTACATATATTTATAATTGTACAGACACTATTTGCATATGTCCTCTAGTAAATAAAAACAGAACTCCAAAAATGAATTTTCCTCTTATATGGTCACTCTTGGAAGTGAATAACCTTATTGTTACACTGGGCATCTTAATTTTTGAAAACAATAACAGCAGTATAATTCTTCAATGAATGTAGCACAGAAGAAGGAATCAAAAACCTAAACACTAACCTAAGCATTCTGAATAGTTTTGATATAGGGCAGAGAGTTAGCCAATACGGTTATTTTCCTCAGTTCCATCATTACCTTACTGTCTAAATCAAGACAAGCTTTCGCTTTTTTTCATGGCTCTGTGTCTCCATCTCTAACCTGTAGCTTTACCACTGATTAAGTGTATAATCTAGGGAGAGGCTCTAAGGACACAGGGCTCCAATTTCTCTTCAGTAGTTGGAGTAAGTGGTACCACCTGGTCTCTAAAGAAGGTATCGCCACATCTAACCCCCATGGTTCTAAATCCTGGATACCAGATGTCTATAGATAATACAAGCTTTTTTTAAAGAATGTCAGTGTAAGCTGAAAGGGATATTTTGTGTGGAACTACTTTACCTACAAGTATATCAATAACTATAACTGTGACCACATGCAAAGATTTAATTCCACAAACAACACAAGAGCACAGAACAAGGAATCAATCAGAAATCTTATGCCCCAATCAAACAAGCCTTCTAACAAGGTTAGATATAGCCTTCTATCAAGCTAATACCAAAATGTGGCCTCCATCTATGTAGTAAATATCATCTTCCCATCTCCCATACTGTGAGAATCATACATCCTGTTCTTTGGCTGCTACAGTCCGTATTAAGTCCAAGGTCTTGTCTTCAAAGTACTCTAAATGGCACTCACTGTGCATTTACCACTTTTCTTACAGGTGTTTGTGACAAGACCTCAAAAAGATATGAAGTATAAAGTAAATATTCATGAGTCCATACTGGCACGAATACATGATTGAATAAATAAATGGGAAAGACAAACTTTCTTATAGAAGAATTCCAAATAATTTATGTAGATCCTTCTCCCTCCAGGAGTGTGGGCTGGACTTAGTGACTTGTTTCCAGAGAGTAGAGTATGGAAAGGGTCGGGGAGGGACTTTATGGTGAAGAAACATAGCAAACACAACCTCAGCCAGGTGACCGAGGTTAACATCTTGAACATTAAGTCATGGTGATAGCACATACCCCGTGACCTGATGTGATGAAAAGGACACTTCTCTACGGCATTCTTCGCCCAAACTCCAGTGTAATCATGAGAGAAAACATCAGACGAACCCAAATTCAGGAACATTCTACAAAATACCTAACCAGTAGTCTTCAAAACTCTCAAGGTCATGAAAAATAAGGAAAAACTATGGAACTGTTACAAACTAGAAGAGGCTAAGGAGACATGATAACTGAACACAATGTGGAATTCTGGAAGTGATCCTGGAATGAAAAAGTGACATTAGTGAGAAAGCTAGTTAAATCCAAATAAAGTCTGGAGTTTATGAATAAATTGCGTTAATGTTGGCTTCCTAATTTTGGCAAATGGGTATGTAGGATGTTACTATTAGGGGAAATTGAATGATAGGAATACTTTGTACTATTTTTGCAGCTTTTCTTTAAATCTAAATTTACCCAAAATAAAAAAGTTTATTAAAAAAATATATGGCCCCAAAGAATTGAAAACAGATACTCAAATACTTATACATGAATGTTCGTAACAGTAGTATTTAAACAGTCAAAAGGTAAAAACAACTCAAGTGTCCATCAATGGATGGATAAACAAATTATGGCATATATGTCCAACAGAATATTATTCAGCCATAAAAAATAATGAAATACTGATGTGTGCTACATCGTGAATGAATCCAGAAAACATTGTGCTAAGTAAAAGAAATGAGTCATATAAGGTCACATATTTTATATTTCCATTTATCTGAAATATCCAGAATAAGTGATTGCACAGAGACAAGATGCAGATTGGTGGTTGCCAGGGCCTGCAAAGATAAGAAAAGGGGAATAACTGTTTGTTGGATATTGGTTTTCTTTTGGGGAAATGAAAATGTTTTGGAATTAGGTAGAGGTGGTGATGTACAACATTGTGAAAGTACTAAATGCTACTGAATTGCTCACTTTAAAATGGTTAATTTTATGTTGTGAGTTTCATCTCAGTTAAGCAAAAAGGGAATATAACTTAAATGTTGGACTTGATGAGAGTCTCAGCCAAGAGACAGAGACAGAGTAGGCGAAAACAGATCTAGAGTAAACAGGTAGACCAACCATCCTCCAGATGAATCCTGAGCAGGAAACTGGAAAACGAGCAGGAGCTAGGAGTCTAGGAAGTGAAGAAGCTGTCACCTAGAAAAAGAGACATCAAAGAACTTAAGACTAATTTTCCTAGGAAATATTATATGGATTGTAATACCAAAAGAAAAAATTCTTATTTAAGTCAGGAACAATTCTTCATTTTTTATGCTCTTTAACATTTCTTATGACATATTTTTCCGATGATCAAGAACAGGGTTCTGCACATCTAGCAGATGAACTCCACAAGGGACATCGTATCTATCATTTTTGCACTGAATCCTTAGGGCCTCGCATGACGCCTGGTACACCTGGTGAACCCTCAATAAAAATTGGTTAAATTCTGAATGTTAAAAAAGATGGGCTATACTAATGATAAAGGTTAGTGATGAAAGATTCTATTTTGTTTTAATTAATTAATTAATTTATTTATTCATTCATTCATTCATTCATTCATTCATTCATTCATTTATTTACAAATGTTGCCACAACAATTAATGTGCTATTGTTATTGTGTATTATTGTTCATCAACATACACATTTTTAAATCTCAATGAACTCTTCTGATGTGATAGAAAGCTTTGGATGAGAGTTTAACAACCTATTACAAGCCAAACTGTATGCTTTATTTAAGCATAGGCAAAATCATTTGTTGTTTAGCTCATTCATCCATACAGTAGAAATCTCCTATCCTTTGTCCGCACCCGTATGTCTTTGCCCATATTTATTGATATGGTAGCTAAAATGTTTGTACATATGAGGATAGATAACTATCTGGATCTTGAGGATGACTTTTTTTATATTATAATTCTACTTGTAATTATTTATGTGACAGTGACAATGAGCAGCAACCAGCCATTCCCTTCAGTGATTTATAGAGTAACACTGCACCTAGAGGAGATGGGTTAAGCTAACCAGAGGAGTTTAAGAATGAAGGCATATAAAGGCCAAAACTTTCCTTTCTGTAAGAACATGTTGTAGAATAATGACACACTTGAAAGGCAGGCGCTGCAAACTGATAGAGTTTGTTTCTCTGCTCCTTCCATCACTGTGTGACCTCTGGGGGAGAGACTGGTTCCTCTAGGCTCATGTCCTCAGCTGTCAAGAAGGGTGACAACAGTACCGAACCCACAGGCTGTCTCTGAGGACTACTTGAGCTAATTTACCTGAAGCTTCCAGATCAAGACTGTAAACTTAGGCCAGCCATTATTATTGCTGTCACCAACATTACTATTTAATATTGTGATAGCGTGTTTCCCTGAAAATAAAACTTAGCCAGACCAACAGCTCTAATGTACCCTTTTGGAGTAAAAATTAATATAAGACCTGATCTTATTATATTATATTATATTATAAGACCCAGTCATATTAATTTTTGCTTCAAAAGATGCATTAGAGCTGATGGTTCAGCTAGGTCTTATTTTCGGGGAAACATGGTACCCTTCATTTTAAAGCTTCATAGCAGTATAGCATCTTAGTCCCAGCAATTACTAACCCCAAAGGATATCACTTTTTAAAATATCATTCAAATATTACTCCATTTAGAATTTTCAAAACATAAGTTTGGGGCCAGGGAACTGCTGGTTTCTTTGTGAGACTACATGAAAAATTACTTCCTTAATGATATGATTTCTTTTCATATTAATTTTAATCATTTAAAACATTCTCAGTAACATGAATCTATAGATATAACTCTTCATAAATAAATACTATACGAGTCAGTAAACCAGTAACAGATGAATCCACAGAAATAAGTCCCTTAGGAAGAATGACCTGAAGGAACTTCTGTTAGCTGGAGCGGGGGAGTTTGCTGTCTAAGTAATATCTACAACTGGAAGCCAGTCAACAAGGTTCCTTTCCTCAACTCCACCTTTTGCCATGCAGATCAAGACAAAGCTCTCAATTCCGTTATGGCTCTGTATCTCTGTCTCTAACATTTAAATAATATTTGCCACTTGTCCCATTAACAGAGGTGCTGTGAGGACTCAAGACATAATGTTAGTTAAAAACCCTGACATGCCCATAAACACAACAAAATATCCTTGATAAATATGATGGTTGCCCTGGCAGGCTCTGTTAAAGATGTTTGATGCTAGGTGATGGCGAGGGTGAGAAGGATAAGCCACAGGAGCAGCTCCAACCTGACCTTGGTCTAGAGTTGGAAGTGGCCTGAGAGATGTGGGCAGAGCCGGATGGTAGCCCTATACGCAGGGTGCCTGAGGGCCCCTGACAAGAGCAAAGCTCTAAGTGTGCCGGTCTTCAGGTGCCAGGATAGTTGAAGGTCAGTACAAGGAAAATTCGTTCAGCACTAGACAGCTCCCAGCCCAAAGCAGTCCACCTGGGAGGGAAGGATGTCCTTCTCCCTCCCGACCTTCCCCAGGAGCAACTGAAGACTCTCCACAATGGCATTTGTGCACTCTTCCAGAAGAGCAAAACCGAAATGGCACTAAGCACTTCAAACTTAAATATTGAAAATAACAAAAAGAGCAGTGGAGATTGGATTTTTAATTACCAACATGCAAACATAAAAAAACAGTGACTTTTTTTTTTTTAAATCTAAATGTGCTCCTCTAGTGCTATGCATGGTAAAAAAAAACACACAAAAAAAAACATTTCATTTTCTGTCTTTGCCTTTTGGTTTTATAGGCACAAAATGTGAAATAAACTTCCTTAATTTTCACTTCAGTGTTTGCAGCTTAGGATTCCATTAATATATCCTTCCCCTTGGTTGTGCAGGGTCCTCGTTTGCAGTCAGTTCATTCTGCACTGATGTATATTTCATTGCCCAAGGCTTAATTTTGATTTATTGTCCATCCATAAATTAGAAAAATATGCTCTGGAATTCCATCCCGCTGAAAAGCTGTGCCTGATGTCAGGGGACTGGGTGATATTTAAGATGTCAGAAATACATATTGGATTAGTGTGCTTTGTTTCCCCACAACAGCAGGTGTTTAATCATAGCTGATGGCTGAAGTTAAATGCATTAGGACAGCAGCAGCCAAGAAGATGGAGTTTTTCTAAACCATACAAACTCCAGGATAAATAACTCAAAACTAATTGTGTGTCCACATCTTAGATACATTTTTATTTACTTAACACATTAAACAATGAAAATAGCCTCTGGCACTTAACTTCATGTTTAAGAGCCTGTACAAATATTTTATGTTAGTGAAGTGTTGGCTGTTTAAACATAATTACTATTTCCCTTACTGGCCCTCTGGTGGCTTTATATAAAACATTTCTTAAAGCAGAAAGGAATAAAGGCTGAAATCTCTGAGTAATTCAAGGATAGAGAATTTTTAGGGTTTGCTTTTTCCCCCCCAATATAATTTGAATGCATATATCTGTCTATGTGCCTATTTTGCCATAATCCAAATGATGCTTCATGTACCTACTGACCAGGCATTTTCCTTTCCTCACTTTGTAAAGTACAGGCTCTCTTTGCCATTATGTTTATATTAATTAGAGTTCTATGTGTATAGAAAAATGATCAAGCTTGGTCTGGAGCAATTTAGCTGGAGGCTGGAGTGAAGACGCTTAGGAGAGCAAACATTTTCAAGGTGCAACCGGTGACCTGTAACAAGCCAGGGAGATTCATGGCAAGAATCGTATATTTTGACACAACAGTGATTTGATTAAAAGAGAAAGTAATAGGTTTAAACAGTCACTATGAGGATGTAGCCAGACTTTGGTACCATTTTGCAATTTACCTTACAGACCACTGAGAGTGCAGGAATAAGGACCTTTGCTGCAGAAAAAGGCCGCTAGGATTTGGAAACAAACATGAACAAAAATTGAGTGGTTGAAGCTAGTGTCCCTGACCCCAACCTTTTTAAAACAACAACACGCGCGCGTACACACACACACACACACACACACACACACACACACACATTTCCATAGAGAGGTAAAAAATATTGAGGTCACTTTGAGAACAGAATTAGAACTGGGTTTAATTTTTCTTGGATATTTTTTAAAGAATTATTTTTTGGAGTCAGACTCTACTGAATCAGTCTGAAAAGAAAAGGAAAATTGTAAGTCTCTGCATTTTGAGAAAACTAAAAATTTGTATTAGGAAACGGAAATATTGAATTTATTGCACTTAACATAACCAGTATGATCCCCAAGAAAAACTAACATATCTACGTTCAATGTAGCATCAGATTTCATTCTAATACAATGGTTGAGAACAGTGCAGTGTGATTTGAATTAAACAGGTTAAAACGAGTATTAATAAAACATTGTTCAGTAAAAATGTGCCAGTTACAAAACAACCTAGCGTATGGGCCTATTACCAAAAGACTACAAGAAAAAAACAGAACAAAAGATATCCTACGTGAATATTTGTCCACGAATAACTGTATCACCCATAACAAAGGGTCTGAGAGCAAACTGAGAACAGTAGTCAACCCTGAGAAGGGGATTCTAACATTTTCCTTTGGGTTGTTTAATATTTTATTTATAATGATAACGTTTTGAGATGTAACTTGTATACATTAATTTCTAAAGAATCCCAGTAAAGTTCTGTTTTAAGAAGGAAAGAGGCTAATTTCCTATTTTGATACATATATCCTGACTGAATAAAGATCAGTTGTGATTATTATTGCTAACTATGTGTTGAATGAAATAGTCATTGAATGTGTTTTTTTTTCCTAAAACAAAAAGTCTTAAAAATTACTGTCCTGATGAGGTGTTCACATAAGGCAAACCTCATTGGTTCCTTAGTTTTCTTACTTGGAAGCTCCCTTTCCAGCCTCAATGACCATCGTAAGGTGGCTACATAAATCACTGAGCATTTATTATACGAGGCAGTTCACTTCCAATAAAAGCAATACTAAAAACACTTGCTCTTTGTCCCAAAATTTCTAATAATATTTTCCTTGCTAAAATTTTATGTTTTTCACAAGTCTGATTTTTAAAGTGATATTTTGGTGCTTTTGTTTTTTTTTAAAAAGAATGTTATAAAATGCATTTCTCATTCATTACACGTTTTCATACCCTTTAACGTCTTTTCCTGTTTTGCAAATGATATCGCAAAGTTCTTCAACAATTTGAACCCAAGGGGAATGTCACACTCTAAGGAAAAAATTAGAATGGGGACTGAAGACTCTCCCTCTAAATATTATTTCTAATATTCTTAGCCTGAGTGTTGGAGGTCAGGCTCCCCAGGAAATCAACTCTGAGATGAAGATTTCTTGCAGGAGGTTTACTGGAGGCTACTTTGGAATCACACCTGACAGGGAGAGAAGGAAACAGGAATGGGGGGCAGGGGTGGGGCAGGAGGAGTTGAGCTGCTTCCCTAATCCCACAGGGAGCTCTTGGGGCTGGATGGTCCTGCAGAGTGGTTCCCTCTTGTACCTCACACAGACCAGTCACTGGATACAGGCTGGCCCTGAAGGGAGTGTAACTTTGGGCAAGGCAGCTCCCGTTGGCAGAGGACAATTCCTGGAGAGAGATATGACTGAGAGCCTTCAGCAACCAACACTCCTAGCAGCTGTAGGAGTGAGTGCCTCAGTCTTAAAGGGGGGCGCTGGGTGGTACACCCCCCATCTACCACACTGAGTTTCCAGGTCTCATTATCTTCATTTCCATCCACAAAAAACAATGTTCATTAAACAGTAGCTAGAGCACTTCTCTAAAACAAAGGGGAGAAGGAGAAATATTCACTGTGAGAAAACATGAGAGAACCATCATTTCAAGGCGTTTTCGGTAAATGATGCTAAGAGTGAAAATCATTCCAGTGTTGTCATGGAAGCAGTAAAGTAAAGAAAGAGACTCAATGAGTGTCTCCAACTAAAAATCTGATTGTTTTTTTCAAATTTTCTCTATTCTCTCAACCTGCAGGTTCTCTCATACTGTGTCAGAAATAATTAACACACATTTTATGACGGGTCTGGAGACTATTAACTGGAATTTTCTATTATACATGCAATAGTATGGCTCATACATACATTACACCAAGTAGCTGATATTTTGGTCTGAAAGACAAAAGTGAAGGACCTCAGGTACCTGTGACTACTTTCTCAGTTTTCTGTTTCAAAGAAACCTGGTTATAAGGGGAGGTGGCTCAGTAACACAGACAGAGTGGATTTACAGAGCAAGTGGGGAAAGTGGGCTTTATCAAATGCTCAGGGACCAAGGACAGCACCTTCTAGACTGAGAAGCGTGTTCCTTCGACCTGTCCCTGTCAACATATAGCAGTTTGAACCCTGAGACTCTGCCTTGGCTGCCTGGAAGTGGACTGGGCATATTTTGAAGCAAATGACATTAATTACGATTTGCTTAGATACATGGGAAGGAGCGAATACAAATATTTTAAAGAGCTTGTTCACAGAAATGTTTATTTAACCCCTGGTAACCTAAGTAGAAAATACTAATGTCTGAAAAAGAAAAGGCTTGACTTACTATGGTTTCTCAATGCATCTCAAAGAAAATAAAATTCTACAAGCACTGCTCAAACAGCAGCCCTTCTCCAAAGGCAATCCTTTAAGGAACGTCCAAATCCTCTTTGTTTTAACATATGGAAAAATGAAGGTACCCAAAAGAAATATCTGTTCCTAAACATCTCCCCAACATTAACACTCCAACACGTGTTTGTACCCATATACATGGCTTGACAGGGGCAACAGATATGCATGAGGCATGTACTGAATGGCAAAAAACAGTCAAGCTAGTTGTCTACAATCCTTGCAAGATCTCGGATTAGGCCCTGGGATCACTCATTTGGGAATGGATTTGACATGTGATCCATCATCACTGGTTCCTCTGAAGTTTAACTCTTGAAGATAGTTTGTGTGGTAAGAGTAAATGTGGGAGTAAACAAGGAGAGATAGAAGACCAGGAGGGGAATAAGCAAAAAAAAAAAAAAAAAAAAAAAAAGCTATTGCAATGAGATGTCCTACTAATAATGGTAATATAGGTTGAGTGCTTTCTGAGATCTCCTTCTCAGAGGTTTGCATGCATTACCTCCATAATCCTAGCAATAACTCTCTGAAGTCAGCACTGCCATCATCTCCATTTTTACAGATGAGGAAACTGAGGCTAGGAGAGTCTATTAGCTATGTGGCACAGATAGGAGGTGATACCAATGAAACCATAGCTTCAGAAGACCACTTCTGAGCAAGAGCAGTACCTCCCTACATGTCTACAGACTCTCGAGGGTTAGGGCTGCAACAGACCTTCAATACCCAGAGACTATCCTGCCCAAACCTCTCCCAATGCAGGCAAGGAAACTGAGTCCCAGAGAAAAAGACAGGATAGCTGTACATTGCTTCTGTGGTCATGTGTGTTATCTCCCAGAAAGATATGTAATTACATGATAAATGATATTGTGGTCTGCAATATTTCTATTTGCTCCGGTAATAAATCATCAAGACATTGAAATATCCTGGGTTTTGTGACCAGACCCATGGTCTTTTCTTTTGTGTGGATGCAGAACCAAGCACACAGACCTAGCTGGGGATAAGAAAACATTTTGGATTGTCCAGATTTCCTGGAATACGATTTCTGAGGATCAGCTGAATCAGGGCCCAATTTGTCCTGGAGATCGGATGTCATCATATGCCAGGACAATGAGAGCAGCCCCTGCTGCATAGTAGAACTGAGAAGACCCACCCAATAATGCTATAAAGTCTGGAACTGATTTCCAGAAAGATCCTTGGTATTTCCAGGGACCACAGCATCAAGTGGCCTGTTAGTCTTTTGTTCATGGGCTTAGAGCTGTCTGAAGCCAGGGACTCAAGTTTACAAATGAGGCCACCCTCAAAAAGACCTCGGCTGATCATTTTTATTTCAGGAGCAGGGAACATTTAAAAACTTACCATTTATTCAACTGTGGAACTGCATTGCCCCTATATCCTACTTGACAATTCCAAGAACGTCCCTGATTTCTGAGCTTGACAAAGATCACTCTGTTGTCAGAAAACCTGAGCGGCTCGACTGTTTCCATTCAAAGGTTGCAAAGCACCTGCATATACCAAACGAGAGCAGGTTTTCCTTCTTCCTCTCTTACAAGGAATTCTTAGCTACTCCAAAGAATCATCATGTATTTATTCATCAAACATTGATTCAGCCTGACTGGAAAAATTTACTTTAGTAACTAAATTATAGTCATCTAGCAGTTTGGTGACAGATTCTGTGCTATGACTTATGTATGTATTTTGAGTCCAACATTTTACATCCTGAAAATATGCCAAACTTGACTCTTAGGCTTCACTGTTTTAGGATCATTTCCTGTTGCTAAGTTCTCAAGTCTCCGCCCTTCATTTGTTTCAGAAACACTTTGTGCTTCATTCAGGGAAAAGTCCCCGGGAGCAGACCACAATATCATTTATCATGTAATTACATATCTTTCTGGGAGATAACACACATGATCACAGAAGCAATGTACAGCTATCCTGTCTTTTTCTCTGGGCCTCAGTTTCCTTGCCTGCATTGGGAGAGGTTTGGGCAGGATAGTCTCTGGGTCTTGAAGGTCTGTTGCAGCCCTAACCCTCGAGAGTCTGTAGACATGTAGGGAGGTACTGCTCTTGCTCAGAAGTGGTCTTCTGAAGCTATGTTTTCATTGGTACCACCTCCTATCTGTGCTATCTTGTGGTAATCATTTTTTAAAATGATTATTATTTAAATTTTGTATGCTATTATCTTTAGAATTAACAAAATCCCAGCATTGAGAGTGGGGAACACTCATCTTTTAAGAAATTCTTAAAATTAATGTTAAACGTTTCTAACAAAAGGAAAACAAATGAAGACACACAACATCTTAAGGCTCATTGACTTATTTCTTTAGCTTTAAATAGGCAGAGATGGACATACACACTTGGAGCGGAAAAACGCTCATATATTTATATGGTGTTAATAATGATGATACAGTATTGGCAAAAAGAAGACTCTTTTTTGAGTTTTTCTTTTCACAATAATTCTAATATTTTGACATATAGATGACACAAAACTAGAAGGGAAAGCTTGTAGATTCAAAGACAAAATTGGTATCCAAAAACATCTAGACAGGCTGGAAAAAAAGGATCAGCTCCAGAATGAAGACACTTAACAGGTATCACCGTAAAGCCCTACACTTAGATACAAAAAGTTAACTGCCGAAGTACAGAGGTGAAATATCTTACAGAATAAGAGGAGAGTTAGGACTTTTATTGTCCACAAGTTCAGTAGAAGTAAACAATGGACTGGAGCTGACCTAAAAGCTAAAGTAATTTTAGGTCCCCTTTCAGAGCAAGGGATGCCACTATTCTCCTGCAGAGTTTCCCAATGGAACCCAAACTGAATATAGTATTCACAAACGTGGATAAACTAAAGGATTCCCCCAGAAGGTCCAAGCAAAGTTCTTTCCACTTCTGTGATTCTAACCTCTCAATTCCCATTGTAGACCAATGAACGGTTCATAATCCAGGGTTTGTAAATGGACTTTGAAAGACCTGCAAGCCTATGGTGTTATCTGCAAAATCTTCTGCTCGCCATGAAATAATAATTCAAGGAGTTTGATAATGAATGCTCTAGATCAGTGCATCACAAAGGGAGTAGTGCCAACCCCAGAAAGCAATGTATTGCCACCCAAAGAATTGTCCCAGACCAATTGCCAGTGTTCCATTAGACACTCATGTGGGTGGAAAAGCCTTTGGTAATTATCTCTAACTCCATTTTACACATAAACACAAAACATTTTTGTGTAGTTTCAACATACACTGAATTTTCCACATACGCAACTACCAGGTACATGGTTCTGTCTGCAACTTGACCAATAGTCACTCACCAGTTTGGAAAATCCTGTTACTGACAACAGTGCAGCTCTGGATTTGGAGTTTCCCCAACAATACTTCCAACAATCCACATTCACGGCTGTCCGATCAGCATGATTCTACATATATAAGCAAATATACTTATTTCAAAAAGTCAATTATACAGAGAAAGGGTCAACAACAACCAATTGAACAGCTGTCTCTTAAAACAAAATCTATTTGTTATACAGTATTGCAAGTATTTGACCACTTCATGCTGTAGTTGTTGTGATGGAGAAATACATATTTTATACGTTATTTGTCGTTGTTATTTTTCTCCTTTCAAGTCAGGTCGTTGTGCTTTTCCTCTTTCCCTCCCTCTCCCTCCCTCCTTCCTGTCTGTTCTTTTTCCCCCCTTTTTTAAATGATGTGTTTGAATAGGTTTATTGTCCAAGATTTTCATTAACAGATAGTAAAAGAGATATTGCAAAATATTTATTATGAAAAGAGGGTTGTTGTCACCGAACACTTGAGAATCACTGCTCCAGATGTGTCCTCTATGTATACTGTTTCCAAAATCTCCTAGAAAGTGTCTAAGGTTACCTCGACCTCCAAGGAAGTTGCAGCACTATTCTGTGACGAGCAGTCTGAGCTCCTGGGGATCAAGATACTAAAAATCAAACCAAACCAAACCAAAGCCCGGGCGTCTGAGGGCAGCGGCTGCTTACCCTGGGCCCACCGAGATGGCTGCCCTGCAAGGGCCCAGTTCGGGTGGCTCTGGCCCCCTGAAAGCCAGGGCACAGGCTCTGATCCGTAGCTTTCCCAGCCTTCCAGTCCAGCTTCCTGGGATCCAAATCCAGCCTGGACGACTTCCCCAGCCGTGGCCCCATGATTGGGACGGCTGTGGCCCCTGATTTCCTCTTACTAATGTTTTTTAAAGAAAAGAAAAAAATAAATCATTACTCAGCCCAGCTCAGTCACCAGGCAAACTGTGTTTAATAAATTAGCTTAATCTATTCCGCAAGTGGTTTGTGAGTGCCGTGTTTCCTCCAGTTAAGGAAAACATTTATATTCTCTCTTTACCCTGCGTTCTTGGGCTCCCAGAGTCACTCCCCGCGGGCAGGCGCAGGGGAGTCATTCCGGAGCAGGAGGCTCCCAGCCCACCGCCTTCGTAAGACTCCATCTCCAGCTCCAACGCGGGAGGCCGGGAGGGCAGTTGGTGGCCAAGTGGCTTTGTCCTCGTCAGGCCCCTGGCAGTAGCCGGAGGCGCTGGTACCCACCCGGCTTCCTTGCAGCCCAGCTCTCACCTCCGCCCCCACCCGCGCACTTTCCCCTCTTCCAAAGGGGCCTCCTTAACTGCTCCCCATGAAACAATAATTCATTATGTCACCAGGAGGGAAGAAAGGGAGTGTAAGTGTCTTGATGGGATTAGAGGAAACCCCCGCAGAGATGATTTAGGGGCCGTGATAATTCATTTA
Organism: Rhinolophus hipposideros; assembly: GCF_964194185.1. Classification (NCBI taxonomy): domain Eukaryota; kingdom Metazoa; phylum Chordata; class Mammalia; order Chiroptera; family Rhinolophidae; genus Rhinolophus; species Rhinolophus hipposideros. The sequence continues at coordinate 50,766,113 of NC_138053.1, read as the reverse complement.
ATAGGGGCCTGGGGCAAATTGCTAGACAGGGAAATGGAACTGAACCAGCCTAGAAAGGGCGCGCGACAGGGCTGTGTGGGAAAGCTGCCTTCATTAGCAATATTTAAGAGATTTCATTTAAGAGTGAGTCATAAAATGCAGTACGATTTTATCCACCTAGTTTGGTGGCCTTTAGCTTTTCCTCTGCATGAATATTAAATTTGAAATGGCACTACAGCAACACATTTTAGAAAGTGTTCTTTGGGCTGTTATTTGTATGGTTGGTTTAGTTTCTCGTTTGTTAACCTTTTAAAATGAATATCACTGAAAATGGATAACTGTACAACCAGAACTCAAAAAGATTAGGAGGACTATAATGCTTTAGAATAGGTTGTTACTAAACTGGGTAAAGGATTTAAGTTTTTATTGATCAAAACACAAAAGGCATAGAGAGTGAGTCAGTAAATGGCAAATTACTTTGACAATTCCCAATTTTCATGCAGATTTTGTGAAGCTGCCCCATTCAGAGCAGACACCAGCAGCCTGGATGAGACCACAAAGCAGTGAACACAGATGGACTTGCTCACAAACACCCGGAAAAGTCAAATACGCTTCAGTAAAGTACTTCCAAAGAGTGTTTTCCTGGACAGGAAATATGACATAGTCCTATAAATGTATCGGAACTTACATATCCTATATAAATACGAAAATATTCCATTTTGCTTACAAGAGGCAAAGATAACTCTAGTTTGATCAGAAATCTATTTCCTTCAAATATAGATTTTTATCTATTGGGGGTGAAGGTGGCTGGGGATGGGAGTTGCTTGAGGTTTTAAAAACCCAAGAAGTTTAAACGTGGAAATGGTAATGGTTCTAGCTACAACTATAATGGAAAAAAATTCTTTTTTGGTATATGTCTTTTTGTTTGGTTTCAATTGCTACTTTCTCACATGTATCTGCCATTCAATTAGAGAATCCCAACCAGGAAACGTTTTAGCAAACTACAATCTTCCCTCTATTGAGTTCGGTATATTAGCATGGCCTAACACTCTTCCCTTCAAAAGTCATATTTGCAAAATAAAACATTAACTTGGACCACCCTCCCCCACATACACTTTTAATAATAAAAATAGCTCTTCTAGATATGTTGTATCCATTTTATTTTTTTTAAGTCACAGCTGCATTCTATTATTTTAACAAAACAACTGGCAGGTCTCTATTCACAGAGCTGCTTTAGCCACACAGGATACATAAGATACATAATTAATATGTTCTTTTAAAGACTTTCTTAATCAAAAAAGACACTAACTACATGTAAAATTATTCACGTACATATATTGGTTTGTGCAATTTTCCACAATGACAGTAAAGTTGGTAGCTAAACATATTTTTATATATAACAAAACTTAGACAATATCTTTTGTAAGGCATGCATGGTGAGGGTAGTATTAATATTCGTGTTCCTCCTGTTTGTATCCCACCATCTCCTAGTAAAGAAGTTGTATTTTATACCAATTTGTAAACGACTTTGAAATACAGTGAGAGGTTCTATTTCAAATAAAATAATGGTCACTACTGTACTATATAGTCAGTCTCTGGACAAAGACAAGCATCATTTAAGGCTGGTTAAGTTCCCTTCAGAACTTTTTCCCCTATCCTCAGGTGCTTGACTTTTCTCAGGGCTTCCCTTCAGGGAAAAGCAGCTAGTACCAGCCAGAAACAGCCATGATCAATGCTGGGACAAATTCTGAGAGAGAAAGAGGCTGCTCTTGGACTTAAGAACTTTCTTTCCTGACCAAGGAAATCGAAATAATGATACCTGTTTGCAGCATCTATTTGTGCTTTGCAGAAATAGAACTTAGTTGCCAAACAGAAAGCAAAGAAGCTCTGGGAAATGGGTATGCATGCATATCCAAACTGTTGAGCCTTGGCGTAACTGACAGTGTTAAAATGATACCACAGATTTCAACAGTCTCCAGCACAGTAAACACATTGCCATCGCACAATCTGTGTTGGGAACCCATGGTGTGCAGAAGCAGGGAGTATGAGGGGAAAGCTACAAATGCGCAGAATGGTCTCTTTCCTGAGAGCCCAGCCCTTTCCTGAGAGCCCAGTCCTCACATACAGACACCAGCTGCCGCAAAGCCACATGGTTGCCAACAGAGAAGACAGGAATATAACATTATGCATGCAACCAAACGCCACAGAGGACTGAGGTACTGGGGACAAAATATTTAAAACCAAAAATGCTGAGAATTGGATGGGTGAGGGAGTATAAATACTTTTAAAAGTCCCATTTTTCTAATGATAAATTCCAGGGTGTGTTTTTTTTTTTCATTACAAAAAATAAATAAATAAAGGTGAAGAAAATTCATAGCTGATTATTTACATTATTTTCTCTTTTAAAAATATTAATATTTAAGGAGACAGGTCCAACATGGAAGATTAATTAATAAAAAAATTACTGAAAAAATATTACTATTTAAGATACTAAATACTATTTCTGTGAACTACATAATTTTAAAAAAGAAAAAAACCTTCACGTGAATGCACCAGAAGAATGAGCATGTGCAGGCAGGACACAGATAGGCCTCGGCAACTCATTCTGAGAAACCACACACACCAAGTCTGTTACAAATTACAGACCATTCATTGAATGGTCTTTTGAAATCTACAAATATTTGTTACAATAATGTGTGCAAAATACGCCAAATTTCATTAAAATAAGTTTATACTACAAATTGGCCCGAGCTTTGTGGAAAATAAGTTGGTACTATGTATCAAAAGCCTCAAAAATGTTTACTTCATTTAATCCAGTAATTTCATTTTTGGGACTAGTTCCTGGGGAGATCATCTGAAATGCAAACAAAGATGGAAGTAAAAAGATGTTTACCTTTTATATTTATAGTAGGAAAAAATTAGAAACCACCCAAACATCTGATAATAGGAATTAGTGAAGTAAATTATATTAATTTATTTTTATGTCACACAAATGCATAGCTACATGTTTTCTTCTCTATCCAACAAATAAATTCCATATTTAGTTATCATCCTGATTTTCTTCTGTGGGTATAGACAGGTGGAAAATATATTATGTTTTGGTTAGAAAAATCAAATTTTCAGGTAATTAAGTCTACATTTCATCATGTCATCTGCAACTCATACTTGGCACCCAGGGTACACATATTTATTTATTATTTACACAAATATAGCACATGGCAAATTTGCAAGGACAGCTGCTCTCAGGTCATTGCACTACCTGCAAAAATCTGTTTTCAGCAGCAGACGATCCATAAATTTGACCCCTTGACTCTTTTTAGTTTCTTTAAAAAAAAAAAAAAAAACTAGGTCAGTGGATGTCCCTGTAGCACCATCAGTATATTCAATAAAAACCAAGTATATCTTGTGTTTGAAACATACATTATAAATAGGTGTATAGATGGAGTAGATATTGAGAAAAGAAATGGTAAAGATTATGAATATTAAGATTTATATTAATCTATAAGCCTATTAAAGTACAGTAAAACCTGTCCTTCAGACCACCTTTTAAAAGATATCACCTCCCTGATGGGACCACTAAATTTCGGGCCAAATTATTTTCCCATAAAGAACAATGAAAAGAAAATGATTATATTAAGACTACTTCTACTATGGTTTCTTTTCATTGTTCCGCCAAAAATGATTCCAAACAGTAAAATAACATTGATTTTGACCTTGTTAATGAACCTGAAGAACTTCATGGAATACTCAAACACCGATTTCCATTTTTAACAGGAAAAAAATGGACCCTCTGCCTCACATTGTCGACAACCGCAGCAGCAGGTAGGAATAATTTCATTGGTATTTGGCAGATGTAACTTATTTTATATTGCTAATGTTCCATAAGGTTTGTCATGTGGATTTTTCTTTGTACCAAAAGCTGGAGATGATTGTGTGATTTGTAAAATATTGAAGAAGACTTCAAACCGAGAGGTTTATTGCATTTCTATTTGGTTACCAAGATTCTCACACACAATATTACTGAAGTGATTTTCAGTTTTCCTAAATGCCACTCTCTCCAAGGGAACAACTTTCTCTCCTTTGGCCTTGCAAGGACTCCCTGTGGTTTTGACCAGCTTTTCTTCCAAAGAAAACTGCCATGTGATCCACACTCCCCAAGCCCCCCAGAACACCCCATGAGATGGGCCCTGGTTCTCTTAATCAGGTTCTTCTTTAGCTGATTCATGTCAGGCAGAAACACCAGATGCCCTACCCATCCTTGTGTTAGATTTTCAAGGCATATTCCCGAACTCATTAAGTCTGGAATTGCTTTTCTTTGTAGCCTCCAAGAGTACAATACAATGGTTTTTGTCACGTCTCCTCAAAGATATAAGGAAGGATTTAGTTCAGATGTACATATTCTTTAAATGACTCATGTGTGTAAGGAACGCATCTTAAAAGCCTCCAACAAAAGGTAAAAGAGCTGGTAACAGCTGCACATTTTCCAGGCTCCTCTGGGAGGCTTCAATAGACCACACAGTCCTCAAAGTCAGGAACCATGTCCTGTTGTGTCCCTGAGCCCAGCTTGGGGCCCAGTGCCTGCCATCATCAGCCCCAGTGTGGACCTGAACCAAGCTGCCAGTCATGCCACTCCAGTCCTGCCCCCATCCCCCTTTTAGCTGGAGGTCACTGGACCATCATTAGCTCAGAATCACAGGCTCTTGGTGCTGAAAGGGGTCTGGGAGGATTCTGGTCCTACCCAGCCTTCTTATCTCAGAGATCAAATTACTGAGGTCTTGAGGGAAGAGATCCCTCGACTGGTGTCAATACACAGCCATGAACCTTATGGGTGAAAATCATAGGTGTTTATTTCTGTTCCTAAAAAGAAGAAGCCTGTGATGGGGAAAAAAAGAAAAAAGTATATTTTAGCTGATAGCTTAGAGTAGTAAGCATCCAGTTGTGTGGTTTGGACTCAAAAATAAACTATAAACATTCACAACTTAATTCCTCAAACACTGGCATATAATAACAATACAGTTTCTTTTTTCAAGCAAGATATATATTTTTTTCAGTTTGAAATGGAGACAGCAAGGCATAGTGGACAATGACTGAATAGCATCTAGTAACCTGGGTTCAAATTCAAGCTTTCCCGTTCATTAGTTGTGTGACCTATCCTCTCTGGGCCTCAATTCCTCATCTGTAAAATGGGCATAACAACACAGTCGGCCTCCTGAGGCCATTTGAAGAGCAAAGAAGACAGAGATGTCATGTACTGTACAAGACAAAAGTAAGTTATTTGTTTGCTTGAAAATGAATGTCAAAGCCATGGCCATGCATATAAAGAAAAGAAAATAGGTAAAGAGGAACACACACACCTATTTTAACTTAGACATTCCCTACCCCTTTTGAGCAAGCTAACTAGGTGATCAGATATGCAATGAAACACAGACACCGGGTATAAATCCAGCTGGAGCCACAGGAAACAGCCCACCAACATTTCTCACAGTTACCTTGGAGACTGCCACTGCTGCTTCTCACCCCTGCTATGGGATTAGAGAACTAAGCCTGGATTTTCTCTTTCCCGGAGTCCTCCAGTTCCTTGCTTGGGACACTAAAGGAAGTTTACGTCTTTGAAAATGAAGTGAGAAGAGCCCGATTCCCAAGAAGAATATTACAGCTTTCTTTTCGTTCCTTCAATGGCAGGTCCCTTGCCACTCCCAAATCTGTACAAGATGGGGCGGGTGTCTTCTCCTCAGAGTCTCTCCATAGCTCCCCTTCCTTGAATTCATTTTACTAGAGGTTCAATGACAGTTCTCCCTCTTACCTTGCCTGTTTTCTCCCCCCACCCCAACCTGCAAGTAAAACAAGCAGCTTCAGCTTTTTGCATCAGGAACCAGGGTAGAAAAAAGCAAAGGGCATTATTTTTGTCCCACTTTTGCGGTTTCTATGGGGACAAGCCTGGCTTATTTTGCCAGCACACTGCTAGGTAGACAGCGATAGGCCGTGAACACCTGTTATTCTAGACTGAAATTTGCCTTCCTCTGACACTGAAAAGACACTTTGCATTTTCATGTTTTTACTCAATAAACATTTATTGAGGGGTTATTACATGCTTAGCACTGTGCTAGGAGATAAAGAAGTGAACAATGATGTACTCTCTTTCTGAGGTGAAAACCACTCTGCATTTCTGAAGATGTCCACTTATTCTGTTTTGCACTTATCTAGTGTTACAGTCAGCCAAAGGGCCTTCCCTCTCCAGAGCACACACAACACTGGGCACCGACTCAAGGCTCAGGAAATACTCATGAAATTGGAGAGTCTTAGAACTTCTGCCGAGGCAGGACCACGGAACCCAATGCCTGTATTGAACCAATGAGGAAAGAAAGGCCAAGAGAGGGCAAGGGACTCATCTGAAGCCACCCCCAGTGGCCTCTCTCATCTGTCTTGAGTGGTTTAGGGCTGGTCAGAGTGGCGGCCCAGGCATTTCTCAGAAAATGGCGAGATGTCCTTTCCAGTCAGGAGAGTCTAGGCAGACCAGAAAGAATGGTGGTGACCTGGCCAATGGGCCCTTTGGAGAGGTCAAGAATCTGAAGCAATGTGAGCTGCCGTGGGTTCGTGCCATCACTGGTGTTTGCCTATGTCACCACCACCCGCATCACACTCACTCACTGCTTTGTTAAGTGCTTCGGGATTTCTCAAGTATAAAAGGTGCTATATAAAATCAATCACAGGAAACTCTGCTGCTGGCAGCTCAGAACAGCTACAGTGAGCGGTGTCCACTCAATCAATAGTCCCTCACTGAGAAGAGGAAAGAATACCATTAAAAAGATGTGCTTTTAGAAAAACTTCCCTCAAGAAAGAAAGAAAAAAAAAGCCTACCTCACAAAGAGTATACAGAAAGCACACAATATATTATTCCTCCACGAGCAATATTAGACATGATGGAAAGAGTTGCTTACTGCTTCCCACATACTTTTGCTTTCATTTTAACCATGCAAGAACACAAATCAATACACACTGAGTCTGAGAAAACTTGTAGGCCCCATACAGGAAAGGGCTATTGGATTGTAAAATCCAGTTATAATAGAAAAGTGGAATTAGCTCTCTGGCAAGAGGGTAGAAAAAAAGTGATTTCTAAAAATTTCTTGCCAAAGAACAATATGCATGTTTGAAATACAGTATATCTCGTCTGCCTTTAGTCATTTAATTGTAAAAAAATATATATATAAATGTATAACATTTTATCATGTTAAAGAACTGGGCTCCTTACACAATCCTGAAAGAATATTGATTTGAGATATTTTGGATTTTCATTTTATTTCAGAAGATGAAAATGACAAAAAAATCATGTTACTATATACATGAACTCATGATATTTCTCAGAGATATGACTATTAAAGACAGTAATTTAAATAGGTGAGAAAATTAGGGAGAAGACATAGTATTTTTAATCCATAAACTACTGTTTTGTTAATTACAGAAAGATAATGTGGGAGAGAGAGAACCTTAAAAGCAAAGAGTGACAACCATTGAAGTTCTCATGAACACTTGTATATAAGAAGAAAGCCCTTCAAGAGTTTGCCTAATGAAGTACTCCTGTGGCCTGAAGGAGTATTTTAAATCAATCATCAGTATCTCTTCAAGTCTTTTCCCTCAGACTTTAGTAGAGTTCAAATTGCTAAAGCATATGTGATTAAAAAACCCCCTCACATTTACAAAAAAACGTGTAGGTCTCTTAGTTCAAGCATTTTAAACTCTTGAGTGCACGAGAACTCCTGGGGGAGCTTGTTGGCTGCTGACTTTGGGGGCTCATGGACCTCACCTTAAGAAATGGTGTTCCTAGTCCCTTGGTAGCAGATTAGGAAACTACAATACATGGCTGTTTGACAGTGACTTGCTCAAGGTCACCCCACTAGGTGATTGTAGGGCCCGGACCATTCGTCACCCAGGCCTCCCACCAGTCACACAGCAGCGCTCTTTCCCTTCAGCACCTAGTCCTTCTCTTCCAAATGGTTTTGTTTACTGTCAAAATCCTTCTCAAACTGTTCACCCAGAACAAATGATGTTCCTTTCATGGAGATAATTCTGAAAGAGCTTCCCCCTCTTCTTTCCTTTCACCGAGTTCTGTATAACCATTTCAGTCTATGAAATTAGAATCAAGTTTAATCAGTTTATTGTATGAAGGTGACCACTTATAAACCTAGCGCCGGTTATTTTGGTGATGACTGGTTTTGAAATTCTCAAGAACTTGGGATGGAGGTGGGGGAGATGTGTGGACCTGGTCAGTATATGTCCTATTTCAGACTTACAACCTCCTTGGTGGTCCCCACCTTAGATTTCAGTAGTTTCCTTAAAGTGAATATATTTCCCAGAGTCACTAAATGACACCCAGAGCGTGACCATATTGCCAGAAATTTCAGATTAGACCTAGATTTAAATAGGCACACCCAAAATTCTAGGACTTCTTTTTCCTTGGTTGACATAATTTTATTTTGCTTTCTTTACTCAACTCTCTTAAAACCTAGCCACACCAATGGGAAAAAGGCTTAACAATTCAAACACATCCTGAATAATTCAGACACATCCTTTTGCACCCCAAAAGCCATCCTAGAAACTCCAAGAGTGATTCATACACAAGTAAATCTTAATTCTTCAGCAGAATTACTTAAAAACCCTCCAAATACTCCTTTCTCTTCTATAATTAAGGTTATTCTTTGGTTGCTCGTCATACTGGGAGTCAGGGAGAGCCATGGGTACATATGACATTCCAACTCTATTCTATGTGGAGTTCTATCCTATTCTCTCTATGAAATATCTTGTCATGCAATGATAAAATCAACTTCTTTTGAGTTTTAGTTTCCTCCCTGTAGGGTCTGAAAGAGAAACAAAAAGCCAAAAAGGAGAGTGGAAAATAAAAGGGGCAGAAAACTGGAGACATACTATGACCCCAACCTCAAATACCTGAGACATGGCAACTCTTTCAAATACTGAAAGTGTCTTTAAAATTTTCATTCTGCTTCGTAATTTCCAGATAAGTGAGCAAAGAAAAACCCACTTTTCAACTATTTCTTAAATCTACAATTTAAAAAATCAGTTTTTATTTGACAGAAAAGTTTAATTTTTAAATGTCTGAAAAGTTAATATTGACAAGGTATAACAAAAACATTCAGTATTTTTCTCATATGCTTACAATGTTTACGGTTTGATTGGAATAATGATGTACATGAGGAAAATCTGTAAGATTTAGTTGTGTGTGTATGTGACACTGTGTAAGATATCTAACCTCTCTGGGTTTTAGTTTTCCCATCTGCAAACAGGGCTATAAAGAGGGTTTGATGGTCTCTAAATCTCCTTTCTGTTCTAGGAGTCTACAAAGTAAGATCTACAAAGTGTGATAATCAGGACGAACAAAATGTTTCCTGTGTGAATTCCAGTCTTTATGATGACAACATGTGTTATTAATTTTTTCAGAAAAGTTAATATCTATTTGTGCTGTTTTGGTTGTTTAACTATAATTGTTCCAATGAGGATGGTTAACTTAAATTTTATGCTCTGGCCAGCAGTTTGGATGAATTTAGAGTTCTACACCTGGATTAAAAATACATTAAATTCATCCAGCATGCTGTTAGTTAAATGGAGTTGGGATTTCCCCATTGCAGATCCAGCTTCATGATTTTCTGACAGCAAATGGATTAAATTTCAGTGTTTGTGACTTCCAGAACATGTTCTGCCATCTTTCTCTCTATATTTGACAATGAATGGGCTTTCTGTGGCCAGCTATTGAAATTTTCAATAGTGAAAATTTATTTCATTCCATTATCCAAATATGCAGATAGCCAGATCACCATTTTCTGAAAATACATTAAATAGAATGGCACAAAAGCCTGGCTATGGCAGTGAAAGAGGCAATTTTGGACAATTCAAGGAGATCTACAGCCAGGTCACAACTCTTTCACAGCTTCACTATAAAAATCTCAGCCTCTAAAAGGGAGAGCTCTCATGATGCAGGAGCAAAATAAGTAGGCGCTGTACCAAAGTACATTATATGGTGACACAAAAAGCATAAATCATGTGTGTATGAAAATTGTAAGCCCTAAGCTTTAGAGAGAGTTCTGCAATTGACAATCCAATGGAGCTTAAAAGGAATTACGAGGTTTCCAACTAAAGTCTTGAAATAAAGAAAGTAATATTTTACGGCAAAAAATTGCAAATGTCAAGTTTAAATCATAAGACTTTGCACCATTGAGCTACTAGCTAGTACTATAGCTTCTTCAGTCCTTACCACAGGAAAGACCAACTTTCATGCTCAATAAAACTTAAGAACTTTAGAAATACATTTAGGAACATAATTCATGTATTTGTGACTTTCCCCCTCCCTAAATGGCTAATTGTAGAAGAAAAATGGATGAGCATAAGAACTTCTTGGATGGTAACCTATGCCACCATTTGCTTTGGGCTGTTATGAGTGCTTGTGTTTTTTAAATAGGGCTGCCACCAATTTGGCCATTCAAAGAAAAGGGGGGGCCTAGGGAATACGGAAGGCGGTCCTCTTTTCCCCCCTCAGACACATCTAGGTCTTGTTCTGGAGAACCATAGGGCACACTGAGCTACCCAACCGCCAGCCAACCAACCACCAACGCCCATGGAAAGCCGGAACCCAGCTGCCCAATTCATCGCTCCTGTCCAAAGCCAGACAGGTGGCAACCCAGATTGAATCTCTTGTTGTGGGAATGATTTGATTCACAAACAGGGTTATTAAATTTTATATGGAGACAACAGGCAAAAGCCACAAGATCCTGGAGAGAAAGACCTGATTCACATAAATTTATCTTAATAGCTGTGAATTCGGGAGCATAAAGCAGAAAAAAAATTAATGGAAAGGCATTTCCCCTCCTCCGTCTGCCTGCTTCCCCCCACTCCGCAGCACATAATATGCCCACACACATGGATCAACAACTGCCATGACTCCATCCAGCCCTCACAGGAGGAGCCCAACACATTGATCCGAGCCCATTTTGACATGTAAACTCCAATTTGGCCCCAAGTCACTGCGAGTGGACACTGCCACCAACGGCTCTGACACAAGGTTATTTGTTGTTGCTGTTCGCTGTCCCTGTTTGCACATTAATCCAGTGACAATTAGGTGTCAGCGAGCGTTGTTTCTGCTTAGCTGATAGCCTTGGGCCCTGCGCTTGAAGCCCTAATCAGGAGTGTAAACTCTGCTATATTTCAATTTGGAGAAGCGCTCTTCCGCTAAGAGGGCCCTGGCACTGCGATAAATAAAACGCCTATTTACTCTATTGCCACACTTAGACATCTAATGCACTTACTACCAGCCCCCTAATCATAGCCTACAGTTAAAACCGCCTATAAATCACTCCGTTCTCATCCTGCACATTAGTGAAGCCATTTTCCCCAAACCCCACAATGAGCACTGTTTCCTTTTCTTGTTAGTCAAAAGCTAGATGATTTTTATTAGGTTAAAGACGAGTTCACAGATGGTAAATCGCATGGAGAGAAATGAGCTGGAGAGTTACACCGAGTCAGCGCGGGACAGGCTCCGGGGCTGGGGTGGGACGCGGTTCTTGAACCCAGGCGGAAGGACCTCCAAACGTGGTTGGATTTGAGCCCCCACCCAAGCTGCACCGGTTTCGGGGTGCGGCGGCCTCGGGGGCGCCCAGAGCAGGCTGCGGCCTGGTCTGGGACTCCCGCACCCAAGCACGATGGGCTCAGCCTGGCATCCTCCTCCCAAACTGCCCGCACCCCCTAACAATGTGAGAACCGCCTCATCCCCTTGGTCTCGCCGTGCACGGTTCCCTCCGAAGCGAGAGCCCCCACTGGAGGCCGGGAGCCGCGCGGCCCCGGGGGACCGCGCGCACAAAAGCCCAGCCCGCAGCCCCGGTTCCTAGCCTTCCTTTTCAATTCTCCCCGATCTCAGGTGGAATTAGGAGGATTAAAGCGGCGAGTAAATGAGGCGAGTGTGCAAAATGACTCCTTTCTGAACCAAACGGCATGCTCCGTGCTGGGGAAATGAGATGCACATTTAAATCTCATCCATCCGCCGCCTGCGGCCACCGCCAGGTACCTGCCTGCTTAGCCCAAGGGTTAATTAATTGAGGCTTCAATGCACTATTGCAAGAGCATTATTGCATTTGATACTCTACATCTGTGATTTAAAACTCTTTCAGTCCCTTGTCAGCAAGGGAGGGTTTTTAACTAGGAAATTAGCATTCAGATAAGGGAACGCTCTATTTGCTTCTGAAAGGAAGGAAATATTAACGATGCTAGTGCACAAACCGGGCTGTCATATCCTGTCCCGTCCTGGAGGGAGCGCGAGGGCCCGGCTCCCCCGGGAGCAGTGGTGACAGTGGCCAGGAATCGTGCAACGGATACCCGCACGAGGGGAGGCAGGAGCCCCCCCCCCCCCCAGTGGCCAGCGGGACCCCACTCCTCGCAGTCTCCCACCTGCTGGGGTGTGTTTGCCTCTACAAAGTCCAATAATATATTTTCTTCCTACTTCTTAGGAGGTGATTCCTCTTAAAATGCATTGCCACATTACCTCAAACGTTGGCTTTCTGACTTCCTGCAGGGTTTTCGCACAGAGGAAGTAACCCAGTTTCTTAAGGAAGAACAAGTGGTAAACATCGCAATAGAATTTTAAGGACACTCAAACAAAATCAGGGACAAGACTGCTGTTAGTTATGATTACCCTTATTATTTTAAGTATTAGATTGAAGAGTTAAACACACAAACGTAAACACACTTTTCCTACTTGAAATTCTCCAGCAATTTTAACAGAGTTTTACTACTTGGCCACATTTGCATGTGACTGTGTGTGTGGAACAAACTAAAGAACAACAACCAAACATAGTGATTGACAAACTAATGTTCTAAATCAGAAACTAGTTATAATCCTGTCACCTAAATGTAGGCACAGTTTTCATGCGAAATGGATACATCTTTAAGTTCTGGACTCTCAGGCAAAAAGTTAAAAAAAAAAAAAACAGAAAACCACAAAACCTTTGGCACTTTGTTAACTACAAGAGGAACAAATTGCTGGTGGAAAGGAGACTGTTTCTTTCCTTGAGCTCCTCACGGCCAGATACGTTTAGAAGACTCAGGAATCCTTCAGTAACAAACACTTTGCCAAGTGCAAGGAATTATAATTTCGTTTGTACTGAAGCTGATGAACCATGGGCCTTAACTAGGTGACAGCATCGCCTACAGTGAGATTCCGTGGGGAAACCCAAGTCAACAACCTGATCTAAACAGAGTTCTTTGGAACTTCCGTTAATCAAGCAAAAGATTGGGATAATGATCCATTTCTGTCTTTGAATACTCTTCCTGAATCAATTACCCAGAAGTTGCCTACATTGCTCAAATTCTACTTCCAACACCTCAGCAGCCTTAAAAAAAAAAAAAATCAGAAAAGCTGGTGATAATAATAAGAAGTCATAGTTGGGTTATATATTTGCCTTATGGTTTCTTGGCTATTTCCATTCAAACTTTGAGTCACAATATGAATTAATAAGTTGCTTTGGTCCATTTTGTTCCTAAGGGCTAAGTACTCTAACATTGTGGTGCACATAATCTGTCAAGTGTTTTACAATACATCCAGTTCGTATAGCATTGTCTGTCTCATTGGTGTCATTCACCTTTCTGCTACCACATGCAGAGAGACCAGATACTTTCCATTATTTTAAATCTGCTTGATATAATCCTTTAGAAGTTGGAAAACCAGAACTTGCCTTTCTGTTAGCTTTGTACCACATTTTTCCTACATTGCTCACACTGGTTTTTTATAGGAAAGCTTTCCCCCCTGACTCCTGGGTAGCCTGCATTGGGGTCTTCCAAATAAAAGAGCACCACAGGAAGAGCTCACAGCATTTTGGAAGAGAGGAAACACACTAGTAACTCAATAAGCTCCAAAAACTGATAAAATGAAATGGTGAAATTTTTAATCTATGTACTTGACAGCTATGCTTTGGGGACATTCAGTGATATGAATCTCCTGAGATGACTCTGCTTTCCTAACAGAAGTGGAGATCTGCACATTTGGAGTGGCTCATAGCACCAACTGGATGCCATTTGGTATCTGGAGGAAACGTGGAGCTACATACTGAATGGTTTGATTATGATACACACAATTTGAGCATCTTTCCTAAGGATGGAGCCGGCAAACTTATACCATGAAACAGACTCTGTCCAAAATAAGAATATAATGAAACAGAAAATGAAAGTGACATTCTCACTAGGAGACTGGTACCCAGCAGAAGTATTCTGCAATAAGGAATGAGAATATCTATGGCTGCAGAGCGTAAAATTAACCACAAGGATATCTCTAATTTGCGAGTTTGTTCCTTGCCACTCCACCCAAGTCCCCTCTGGCTTCATTTCTCTCTCTCGGTCCAGCTGGAACTTTTCTTGCTGGCTCCCAACCACACCAAATGAAACCCTCAGCTTTTTACTTAGTAGGGTCAGAGGAAAAAAAAAAACGTGCTCCTCTCCGCCCCCGCCCCACCACGCCACCACATTCCTGACGGAAGCAAGGACCCTGTGTTCTCTTGTAGCTCCCTGGTTGCCCCCTCAGTGAGCAATACAATACCCCAAATAGGTTTTGCATAGATAACGTGCTGGACCAACTAGTGAAATTCCATTGTGGCCCAAAGGGCCATTCCCATTTGCTGGAATCCAGTTTTGTTGCACTGAAAAGAATAGTTAAAAAGTGAGCCAGACCTAAGGCTGAGAGGTTGGAAGTGCACACAAAGGTGTGAAGTGAGATTTGACCTGTAGACCTCCTGAGTGGCCGCCAGGAGAGAGGATGGATCCAAGTCCCATTGGAGCACCGGAAGCTTCGCTGGCTGACTGCAGTGAAGCGGAGCAGCTCACTTCTTCAAATGGAATCTGTTGAGCAATGTGATGATATGATAACTATTAAAAACAAAAACAAGCCTCAATCTTTCTTTACACAGAAACACCGATTTTTTTTGTTTGTGGGTTTTTGTTGTTCTGGTTTCTGCTTTCTGAAGGAATTTATTTTTCATGAAGGAGGCAAAACAGCCCGGATAGCTGAAGGTGTCACTCCAGAACTCATCAATTGTAGGGTTGGCTCTAAAGTTGGTGCTTGACAAACCAGAAAACACTGGCCTTGCCTTCCAGAGAACCTGCTCTGTGAACCTCTTCTTTTGAACATGGGGCCTGGGCTTCCTCTGATCTGGAACGTATCAGGTGAGACCACGACCCTTTTGCCAGTGCAAAGATGCTAATGAGTCTCTGCTTCTGCTGGCCGGGTTGACAGCAGGGGGATCCCCGTTCAGAATGGAAAGTATGGGTGAGGGATCCCAACTCATCTCTCCCTCCCACAGATAGAAGGGAAATAATTCTATTATCTGTTCCTGGGCCACAGGCACATAAGAGGCAGGTAAACTCCAGGAAGTCAGCAGCTAGAGAATCCATCAGGAAAAGCCAGGAGAAAATAAATTTAAGAGCCACCTCACATTCCCCTGGAATTCAGTGGGAATGAAATATAAACACAAAGGTAACAGACACGTGAGTATATAAACTTTTCCTGGTAGCAAAGGAACCTCATGATGAAAGGTTGAAGGAATAATACTCTTTAAAAAGGGAATCTTATTCTGGTAAACACTGATAGAAGGTTTGACTAGTTTAAAAGAAGGTGATTTTTTTCAGAGGGCAGTTTATTTGCTTAAAACAATAAATATCAAGTTGAGAAACGCCCAATTTTCAATGGAAAGAAAATAGCAGCCCTTCCATTCAGGGTTTTCTTTTCCTTAGGAAAGGAAAGCAAACTCACACAGAAGCTTCTGCAGAAGCGCCATCTAATCAGCACTCACAAACGCAGCAGACATCTTTGGGGATTCAGGATCTTAAGGTTCTTACAGTCCAGACGATCTGGAAAGAGATTATTTCATTAGCCACACCCCTAAAGTTGGCTCTGGTAGCAAGTGTAATAGGACTTTTTTCAGTTTCATAAAATATCTTGATAACTAGAAAGTGCCAGTTAATGGTAACCTGTTCCAACTATGAATTTCACAAAGATTAATATACCCCTTTAGATTTCTTAAGATTCTATCAGGAGCCCCCCCCCCAGTCTTAGGTGTTTTACAATCTCTGTGGGCATGAGGCTCAACTGAAACTACCATTCAACAGCCTAACTGTCATCTTCATCTTCTTCTGGCATAAAAATACATATTTTTTCCCATAATAAAGATTTTTTATAATAGCAATAAAGTAACTCCAGAGAACATGGTTGTCTTGAGATAGCTTAACTGTGTCTGGTATCTCATAACGCCCTGGGGATACAGCAGGCCCATAATACTCCCTTTTGCTGCCATGTCTTTGCTTAATTAAGGAATAAAGCCAAAAGGTCAATGCTGGAGAAAAATGTAAATCTTCAAAACTTTTCACTCTTGACCCAAACTCTGTGTCATAAAACCTCAGTTATCTCTGTAACAAGAAGCACACTTACCCAGTCAGCTAGGAGAGACCAGAATACACATTCTTTAAAACATACTTTTGACACCATGAAAATAAGTTCCTGACCTCTGTACCTGGAATTGTGATTCTGGCCTTCTTAGAAAAAGACCCTCACAAACCACCTGCGTATCATACCCCCCTAGTGAGTGGAAAGCACTGACAGCAGACGCCATCTACTTCGTCAAACATGATTTGCCACTGTATTTCAGTGCATCAAACATGGTGTTGACTCTCATACAGCTAGAAGGCAAGAAAGTGAGGTTTGTGTGAGTCAGAAGGAGGGAAAATGAATATGTATATTCATCTCTACGGCTTATTCATTATTCCATTGCTGCTGTGAATGCAAATATGATTTCAGCTCCAATCGTTTTATTAGTTCACTGATTACTGTCCATGATAATGAGCGAGGTGGTTTGGGCATTGGTTTAGTTTACTGGAGCTGCAGTCTTTTGCAGTGGAGCTTTACAGACTCGATCATATGTGCCACATTCCAAATGGATATTTCTGACCAACGATTCTCATTTTAAACAGGAGATGCTTGGTCCCTAAACTGATTTGTTAGAGCTGGTACAATTAAATAATAAATATTTACTTGCCTTCAAGACATAGAACCTTCCTATCACATTCATGGCTGTGCTAATTGGAGGAAAAGTGTGATTCCATTATGGAACTAATTATATGTCATCTGTTTCTCTCTCAGATGAATAAATGGACAGACAGATGCTATGCTGATCAATTAATGTTGTGATAGATCAATCAATTGATCTGGACTTAGATAATGTGTATTTATGAAAGACAGAATGATTTATTTATTTTTTTCTAGCAAATATGAGAATCCAAATGTGACTTTATTGTACAGATGGGAACAGATGATGAGCAAAGAGTTGCCATTGTATTCTTGCTGTGAAAAAGAAGTCATCCTTCTTCTTTCACTTATATATTCAGCAGACATTACGGCTCAATAAAAATGGATGTTTAAATATTTGATAAACATGGGTAGAGCAATGCATTGCTAAAACTGCTAAAGTAGTCTGGCAGAGTCTCATGGAAACATAAATTAGCCTGTACAAATGGAACTGTTTGCTTATTCTGGCCTTAAAATTACCTCTTTCCCTCTTTGCTCTCATTTTTTTTCTTTTTTTTTTTCCGTTTTCAATTGTTATCTGATGGGGCTTGGGTTTTCACTGGAGGAGTTTCAAATTATGCAAACTGTCAGCTTCACTAACCAAGTTAAATGAATCTTGCAGTGGTGCCTAGACATTTGCAGTCTTCTCTTAGCTATCATCCAGCGGAAACAACCAGAGAGGGGTCTCAAGCTCTATTGATTTCACATTCCTGACACTCTCCTCATATCATTCTGAAAGTCAAGTGTGTTAAACTCATCACCAACATGGAAGGCTCCTCAGGTGGGTCTATACAGTAAAAGCTGATCCTGCTACGCCCCAAGCAGGAGGCTGGTCCTGGCACCGGTTTCTGGGAGTCTCCCTCTTACCAACATGGAGTCTCGGTTGGGCAGAGAGAAGTGGCATCTGGTGGACAGAGGGATGCCAGAGAAGGAGGTACATGGCTGTCCATGGGGTTGCCAAATGCCAGCATTTTTATCTACATGGGCTCTGGACTTCATGGACAGAATACAGAAATGAAAAACAAAAGGCACCATTTCCGTGTGTGTGTGTGTGTGTGTGTGTGTGTGTGTGTGTGTTTACATTTTGACAAGTGTTTTCCCTGGCCTCTCCTTCATTATTCACTGTTGGTGTTTCCAAAAACAGTAAATGCAGCTATAGGACTTACAAAGTAAAATGACCGACAGGCTTGGACAAGATAGGTTCCCATACCAAGGGCTTTTAGTAAACTTAGATAAAGAGTAGGATTATAGTAAGGATCACAAAAGGTGGAATTCCCTTAGCAAACATAGAGGCCATAGAGCAAACAATGGAGAAGGTTGGGTTTATGGAGTTGTCAAATAGAGAAATCAATTCAATGGCTGAGTACCTGCTATAATAGATGCCAGGCATGAAGCAAGGTGATCTACCACAGAAAAAGAAGTGGTAACTGTACTGAATTATAATGATGGAAATAAAAAATGTTCTGTCTAGACCAGGGTGTTTGAAGTTTGGGGCACCCAGGACATAAGCATTAGATCCAGAGGCAGTTGCCCAGCCTCCACCCTTCTGACTGGATCAGGTTGGTGGGCGTGGGAGATAAGGGTGAGGTAGAATGGCGGTGGGAATCACCCCCGTTTAGAACAGTATCTCAAATGATTCTTACTCACAATGAAGTCTAAGGATGCTAATCTAAGCCATCAGGCCTCCCATTACATGACTGCGAGACCATCTCTTGCGATTTGCGTTCTAGTTTGTGTTTGTTCCCTAGTGTATTAGTTTCTTATGGCTGCTGTAACAAATTACCACAAGTGTAGTGGCTTAAAACAAGACAAATTTAGTCTCTTACAGTTCTGGAGGTCAGAAGTCCAAAATGAGTTTCACTGGGCTACAGCGAAAGTATTGGCAGGGTAGGATGCTAAGGGAAAATCTTGCCATTTCCAGCTGCTAGAACTGCATTCCTTTTAGTCCTTGGCTCGTGACTCCTTCCTCCATTTTCAAAGCCTTTTCTGACTCTGTTGTCCTCTACTTCTGCTGCATGGCCTTCCTCTCTTCTGTGTCAAATCTCCCTCTACTCCCCTCTTACAAGGACACTTGTGATTGCATTTCGGGCCTACTAGGATAACTCGGGATAATCTCCACATCGCAAGATTCTGAACCATACAAAGTCTCTTTTATCATATAAGGCAATATTCACAGGTTCCAAGGATTAGAACATGGATGTCTTTAGGGGCTATTATTCAGCCTATCACACCTAGTCTTGTCAATTTCTTTTTTTTTCTTTTATTTTAAATTCAGGTTTATTGAGGTATTAGGATGGTGCAAAAGTAATTGCGGCTTTTGCAATTATTTTTAACCCTTTAAACCACAATTACTTTTGCACCAACCTAGTATAATTTACACAGAACAAAATTCACCCATTTAAAGAGTATAGTTTGATGAGTTTTGACAAGAGTACACAGTTGTGTAAATACCGTAGTCAAGATATAGAACATTCTATATCTATGTTCTTGTGCCTCTTTGTGGGGATCTGTTTTCTGTTCCTATAATTTTGCCTTTTCTAGAATGTCATATAAATGGAATCATACATCGTGTAGTCTTTTGTGTAGGCTTCTTTCACTTAGTATGCTGTTTTTGAGATTCACCCATGTCGTTAATCTGTTTCTTTTTATTACTGAATGGCATTCCACTGAATGGATATACCACAATTTCTGTATCCATTCACCAGTAAATGACATTTGGGTTGTTTTCTCCTTGGGGGATATTATGAATAAAAGTGCTATAAACATTTGCCTGTAGATCTTTGTGTGGACCTGTTTTCATTTCTCTTAAGTCCCTAAGAATGGATGGAACTGACGGATTGTGTGACAAGTACGTTTAACATTTTAAGAAACTGCCAAGCTCCTTTTTAAAGTAGTTGTATGATTTTGCATTCTTACTAGCAGAGTATGACTAAGTTCTAGTTCCTTTATATCTTCACCAACACTTGATATGGTCTTTCTTTTTAATTTTAGCAATCCTAGTGGGTGTAATGGGATCTCATTTTAGTTTTAATTTGCATTACCCTGATTCTCAATGGTGTTGAACAAATTTTCATGCACTGATTAGCTATCTGCTTATCTTCTTAGATGAAGTGTCTTTTAATATTTTTGCCAATTTTTAATTGGCTTGTTGGTCTTATTATTGAATCATCAAAGTTCTTTATATATTCTACATACAAGTTCTTTATCAGATATGATGGGCAAATATTTTCCCTCATCTGTGGCTTATCTTTTCACTTATTAGCATCAATTATTTTTTTAAATTGAGAATTGGGGTTAAAAAAATCCATCTAAAGTAGACTCATAATACAAAACTTTAGACAGGAAAGCTTTTAAAAAGTAAAACTAAATTAAGCTGCATACATTTTTACATCCCAATTTGGAGCTTAAAATTAGTTACTTGAAAAGAAAGTCATCTGGACCCCAGACTCCTAGACCCGTTTTTAATTTCCTGCTCTATGACTGAAAATTCCATTTCTTCAGCTGTAATTTTCATGGGGCACAAAACAGCATTTGTTATTCTCTCAACATTTGGCTCTGTAGCAATTGTAAAATGCTAATCATGGCGCTGAGCTGACAATCCTCGGTGACATTGGCATACCGCAAAAACCGTTTGGCAGGGGCTGAGGCTATACATATTGAAGTTGTTTATTTATTTTTGTTTAAGAAACAGACAGACAAGTTAATTTCACCTCCATTTGGGACACAGAAAAGAATCAATGTTTGCCAAATAGAAAAACACAAAATTGGTAAAGGGAAAAAATTGTATTTTCAAGCTTCTAAAATGGAATTAGAAACAGAGAAGAGAGGGGGGGGGAAATGTTACACAAATGAATAGAGCATATCCCTCTTAAAATGGACTCAGCCTTCTACTTGAAATTCTTGCTTCTTGAAAGTTCCCTGACTGAAGATTCGGTCCCATGCTAAGAGTCAAAAGCAACTTCAAAATACCTGGCAGGCATTTTCAATGACACTGTTTTAAAATCATTCTGTGACTTGAGAGTTGGGGTGAATACTGAAAATTGGAAAGTACAAATTGCTTCCTGCTAGAAATACACCCTTGTTTGAAGGAGGTTTTACAGGGCAGAGCCTTATTTTAACACCCTGAACCTCTGTCTCCCAAGGGAAAAATGTGTAAGTCATGCTCTGAAAACCAGAACCCAAATTCCTGAGGTCAGGCCTCCCAGATCAGGATGGGAGTGGGTCCCCATCTTGGTACAGAGGGAGAGCGGGGAGAACAGAACAAGTCCTTGCCTTGGGCTCTTGCCCCAACACTGCTGCCATCATGCGCTGGAGAGGAATGTTATCAAACCATCTAATCCTGCCCTCCTGTCAGGGCAGACACCAAGCCTGACAGGGACTTTGAATGCACAACCGGCTCAAAGCTGATTACCTTCAGGTACAGTTAAGTTGAGTTAAAAATTCCATTAGCAGTGTACTGGCATTGGGAACAAGGTTTCACAGGGGTGGGCTTTTTCTAGTTAACAAGGAAGAAATGGCTTCTCATTTCACAGTTATTGCAGGGAGAGGACACCAGTTTGTTTACCTTCTACAAAGGAGAAACACCTGGGCTCCACAGGCCTGGAGGCAGAGGCCAAGAGTCAAAGAGGGAACACACTTTTCAGGGCAGAAACAGGTTGTCCCCCAGCCATCAGCCCAGACAGGAAACACAGGGCCCCCTCAGAGCAACCCCACATTGGAAGCCCACCCCGCCAATGCCGCCAGTCACCCACATGGTTCTCAAACTGTTTTTCATTTTCTCACAATAACCATCCTCTCTTGTCCTAAACCAAACACTGAAACATTGCCCTCTGTTTACCAAGCTCAAAGGTGTGCACTAAAGGTGAGTGTTATTTGCTACTCTCTGCTTTGCTTTTAATTTCATTCTAGAAGAAAATCAATTAGACCATCAGAGTCCCATCTTCCTTATTGGAGGCTTTAGGGCTTGAATAGCTCATAGAAGTACTTCCCCTGGCCTCAATATTTTAATAAGTGCTTGATTATAATGGTTTTAAAAGGGGGGAAAAAAGAAGAAGAAGAGACAAGCAGACAGGCAACTTCAGAACAAAACTAGGCATTTAAAAGGACTCTTCAGGTTGAGCTGTTTTTCCACTCAGGCAATCTCGTGTATTGCTGATATTGTTTTACAATCAGGGCTTACATTCTCTGCTTTTCTCCTTGTCTGCACGCTTAAGCTGTTCATTAGCTGAGAATGGAACATCCTGGCAGAGCCAGGAACCAACAAAGCAGCCACTGGGGCTCTGAGAGAATAGCTCTTTCTGCCACATAGCCATTGTCCTGGGAGCCCTCGCCAGTGCCCTGGTGTGTGGCACCAGTTTAGGTGGAGGGTGAGGCCTCAGTAGCCAGCATGTGAGTGCACGTGGGAGAGCATGGAGAAGACTGACGCCCCAAAGTGGCACTAAGAAAACACCTGGTGGGGCTTCCCAGCGACCTCACAGTCAGCCTGGACTTTGGGGACTTTCAGCCCTCTGTCAGAAGCTGACATGATGGTTTGTGCACTTAGCTCAGTGTTGATCAAAATACGGCTGAGGAGCTATGAAGGGTTGAAGTGTATGGTGTGCCACAGTACAAGGGCAAAGAGCCACCCATGTCAGGTAGGCGTAGCAGAGGCCCTGGAACACCTTTGGAAAAGGCCACGTGGGGCCCCTTCATGGAGGAGCTTAGTGCCGACGACTGCAGAAAGCCAACACACAGCGAACCAGCTATGGGCTGTTCCCAGATAAGTACCTATATTTGTGTCTCATTCCCCCACCAAGCTGTGACCTGTGGATGTGTCAGTGGCTTTTGGGCCTCGTCGCTATCCCTCTGGGCTAGAACACTCAGGTCTCGAGAAGGTATTTGGTGCATGCGGCACGGAAGAGAGACGTATTGGAACGGGAGGAGGAGATGCTGAGAATCGCTGTTCTGCTCACGATGAATCTGCTAGGGGAAAGTTTTGAGGGGAGAACCCTGAGCCACGTGCTGGGGTCTACAAAAAGGTCTGTTCCCGCTGAATTGTGCAAAGGACAGGAGAGGGTCCTCCAGGTCTGAGAGGGTGAAGGGCAGGTCAGGAATATGGGAGTCAGGCACAGCCTGGCTAGCTTGCCTTGAGGTTTGTTCCTGGCCCTACAGGTGGCCTTTGGGAACATGGTGGGAGACGCTGAGAATGGTTCCTTGGCCTTCTCTTTCTGCCATTCCCCCTCACCTCCACCCCCCTCGCTCTAGGCACTGGTTAGGCATTTGGCCCATTTTAATCCCTTGCAAGCAAAAGGGTCTCTACGATTTTAGGTGGAAATGTTTGTTGATCACCATGGTCAACAGGGTGGGAGGACCACCCTCTCAGCCAGCGCAGGGCCTTAGACAGGGAGAAGGAGCCCACCCTTTGCTGCCACACTCCTGGCCTTTAATGGTGGGACTCTCTGCCACCATCTATGGCTTCCTCTGCTGTGCTCTACGCACCTACCTGAATGAGACGAGGGGTTTATGAAGATTATTTTTGGTTTTCATTTTCTTCTTGAATATGGGCCTTGTTGAATATAAAGGGTTACTGGCATAAAAGGGAACACACATTCTGTGGCACAACATCCTGATTAGAGCCCTGCAGGTGGCTCCCTGCCTCCCACTAGACACCTTCTCTCCTCCCCACATCTATTTACATCACAGCTCCCCCCCACCCCGAAGTAATTAACAGTCTACAAATGATCCCGCCAGCCAGTGTGGTGCTCTGCTGCCACCAGCTCTGTGTAACTGTGGTCACAGGCAATCAGATTAAATGTCCTATCAGCCAGCATTGATCAGATTAGCAACCTTGTGACTATTCATTAATTGTATTTTCTCTTGGAGGCCTATTCAACTCAATACCAAGTACATTGTTTGTGGCATAAAAAGTAAATACGAACAGGATGTTTGTTACATTTAAAAATGAACTATGTACTTACTACCTTTTCAAAACAGGGTATAAGAGGATAGGTGGGCTAACGCAATGTTAATTTTCCTGGAGGAAAATTAGTTAAGCTAGGAGATTTTCCAAGAATCATTACATTTCTGTAAAAGGCCTTTTAGGATTCCTCTTTCTTCAGTGCTTTGAAAACTCCTCTCTTCCTGGGTAAGTTTGGGCAGGGGTGGGGGGCTTGTGGTAGAAGTCACAGAGGGCAGGCATAAACCCTTGAACACAAGGGGAAATCGAGTTATTTATGTAAGTGAGAGGAGAAATCTCAAGTACTGTAGAGGGTTTAAACATGGTAGGAAGAGGAAGAACTTACCATGGACAGTGCTGCCTGGGATGCCCACGGTCCAGAGACCAGCCATGCTCCCTGGGTGGGGTGTGGAGTCGTATTGTGCTGATCGATGCCAAGTCCAGGCAGAGGAAGAGGGCTGCTAAGGTAACAGTCACTTAACCCTGGTTTCTTCATGAGGTCTCTCTGTGCTCTCCCACCTTTCCACATGAAGAAACTGAGGTCCTGGCAGTCAGAGTTGTACAGATGTCACTCACTGGGTGATAAAGCAGGTAAATGACACACCTTCCACTTACGTTACTGGAACCATCTGACATCGTGAGGGTCAAAAGCAGACACTGGCACTTCCCCATTTGTTCCTTTTCAAGATTCATAGCGTTCTATGGGAAGAAATTTGTTGAAAAATAGTTGCTAAATAATTATCCATAAGAATTCCCTGACAGTGAGGTCTATTACTGAGTGGAAGAGTCTCTCTAGAGAAATGGTGAAGAATGTCATTATTTGACACTATAAAATTATATTTGATAAAGAACTAAGGAAACTGGGGGAGGGGAGACTGGGAAAAACCAATACACTGGAGCTGTCACATGTACTGTCCATCATGTACGTTTTACGGAAACTTTTTTCTTACGCACTTATGTAACTGTGCTCCTTTTCCAGTTCACAATGGAGAATATCCACTACTTGGATCTTTTTATATAACAATGCCAATAATTTGATGATTAATACGCTCCAGGCGCCATGCTGGGTACTTACCTCACAGAGTTTTAGGTTCCCTTTTCATCCCATACTGTTCCTGTAGAGGATTTTCATGCAGATGCCCGGGGCGCTAGGGGATCCTGGCCGAGCCTGGGTACTCCTCTCAGGCTGGAGGACGGAGCGAGGGGCGAGCTGCGAGTACCAATCAGTCCCTCATCTGTGAAATGTGCATGAAGACAAGCCCTTGCACACCCGGCTGTTGTAAGGATACAACGAGAAAATACAGGTTACATGATTAGCCTAAGACCAAGCAGAGGAAGTCCTCTGTCCATGGAAGGTATCATTAAAAAAATAATCAGTGGAAATCTACTGCTTTTCTTTCCCACTTAGCTATTGTCCATGTTTTTTCTTTTTTAATCGTTTACTTCTGATAGCCTGTGAATCTCATAGGAGCACACATCCTTTCCAAAGCAGATTTAATTGGGGGTAAAAAGGCAGGAATCCTAAGAAAAAGAAATCTCTGTGGCCATGTAAAAGTGAAGGGTAAACATTTCCCTGACAGAAAGGCGCTAATGTTTGTTATTCTATGAAAATCTGCCTAATTTATAAGGGACAGAAATACCCCAGCAAGTTAGGTTAAACTTACCCTTAGAGAAATTTTAATTTCAGTTTTTCTATTGTTATAAACTGAGGGGTCTGCCAAGATGGAAATGTCAGTAGGAAAATAGGCGTCCATCTGAGAAACTCACCTGACAGGTAATTTGGGGGCAAATATATATATATTCTGCTTTATACAGTTTAGCACTAAAATGTGTTTGAGTAATACCTAAGAACATGTCTATTTAATTTTAACCAGTGGGTTATGGGGATCATCAAAAATCAAACACAATAAAAAGGAACAATATTTATGGCATTTTAAAGTCTATTGGTTAGTGCTCCCCTCAATTGTTTAACTGTAATTGGTTCCACTTTCTCAGTGTGGATGATTTTTATACGTCTGAGTTAAAAAATAATGCTGCTTGCAAGTGAAAAGTTAAAGACCAAGACAAGGCTTATTAGAATAACATTACACTTTTTTATTCCCTGCACTTATTTCGTCAATTACTAATTATTTCCCTTTTCCTATGCAACAAAATAGAAGCCATAAAATCTTTGATTTAATGAAAACTTCCTTACCAAACAGGCCCTCCAACTCTGCTGAAGGCTTATAGGTAATTTATCTACCTCAGTAGGCAATGACCTTTTGTGAATCATGAGTCATTCCTCACTCCTAATGAGATGGATCCAGATGCCATCCCAACCTCGGCAAAGCCCCCTCCCTCCTCCATCCAGCAGAGTCTGTGTTGCTCCTGCCTGCCAACTTCTCCAAAAGAGGCTGTAATTAGTCCCTGCACAGTGAGCCTGCTCAGGAGGGAAGCCCCCTCCTCGTTTCGCTCCTTCCTTAAATTGGCATTGAACTGTTCATCTCTAAAGGGTCTGAAGGAAAAAGAGTGGGAGAGGCCAAGATAAGTCTCATTATTGTCTGGGAAGTAGAAGTCACTTCCTGCTGCCTTCAGAGGCCTCACTGCCCACTCATCCCAAACGACAGTCATAGAGAAACGAACCTGCTGCTCAGAAGACCATGTTGGGCTCAGCGTTCTGGCAGCAGAGCAGTGCACACTGGTCCACGCTGCAGTCCTGTGGTCCCTGGGCAGTTTGGATTGAGTAGACTCATTGTGTGCACTTATTTGTAAATTGTATACATGTATTGCTGGCTGTATATTTTATACTTGTCTATTATACACGTGTTAACTACTTATAATGCATCACTAATTACATATATGGAACATATATTTCTGTACATGTACATGTATTACTGTCCTATACCAACATCTTAAGTGCATTACAAAATAGAATTTGAGCTAAATAATAAAGGTGAATGTAGGTTTTAATATTTTGTCCCTGTTCACTTCTGGATCTTGTAAATTTTTCTGCTGTTTGGAGGTCCAGAGAGAATGACACACGTGCCTGTTCTGATCCAAAGGAGATCACTCCATGGCCACAAGTAACAATGCCGGAAGTTGGGGCCACCTAACCTCTCTTATCACACTGTGCTCCCACCAATGTCTGAGGTGAAGGGGTAGAGCTCAGTAATGAAAGATCAAATTGTTCTCCCCACCCCACCTCTCCCCATCCCTGCGACATGTTTTCCATGCTGTGCTTTCCATTCACACGAGCGCCACTGCTGGGAAAGTGAAAATATTTGCAGATCAATAGCTCTGGAATTCCTTCCAGAATGTTCGATGAATCTATCTTCAAAATTGGTGGGCAATGGTGGAAGGTTTAGAAACAAACTGTAGGCTGAGGAGGAGCTGGCATAGGCCCTTTCAGGAGGCAGATGCAGGTGACTCCACTCTGGCCAGAGAATCCCAGACTGCCCGGGGCAGGGGGGCCCCCACAGGTGAGGCCTTGTCCTTTCTCACTGAAAGTTCAGAAAGAAGTCAGAGGTGGTCTTTCACTGCTGCCTTCACCAGAGGGCAATCCACCTGAATGGAAAAGACGGGGACTTTGCAGATGTAGAAGTCGGTGGTGTGGAGGGAACGTGGGGTGACGTCAGCCTGAACATCCCCACGCCTGATTTTGACCGCTTCTTGCTGCCACTCCTGTACGACATAAAAAGTCGTTGAAAATAACTGGCAAATCAGTGTGCATAAAAAACCCAAACTTTGAAATGTTTATTTGTCTTTTAAATTAATATGTACATTCAGATAACTAATTAAATGAGGCTACCTTTCAATTATTTTAAATGCACGACGATGAATAAAATAGACTCTCCATGCTAATCTTACAGATAAAATTACATTTTTTTTTTCTGGGGGAAAGACATCTAAAGTCTTCTAATAGGTTATTTCCTCATAAGACCTAGATATTTCTATTTAAATTCCAACAAAACAAAGAGTCATGGACGTAGAAATTGTGTTTTTTTTTGAAAATGACTTATTCAAAAAAGAACAGAATATTTTGATTACTACTGAATTTGAAATAAGTAAGCCATCAAGAATACGAAATGCTTGAGCCTATGTTTTAGGGAGATAATTTTCTTTAAAATAAATAAATAAAAGGAACCCCCCGACCAATGCAGTTTCTAAGTCAATGACTTTTGTTTCATTCACATGTCTGGGTGAGGCTGGCGGGCACGACCTACCAACAGAAGCCACTGAATTTGACACATTTCAGTGTCAGTTGTGGGATTTCTGCCTTAAATCTGTCAGGACAGTCCTGTAGCCACTTCTGCAAAAACCCTTGGGGACAAAATTTATTGTTATACCTCAATAGCTTTTTATTCACCTCCAAAATAGGGGTCCTGGGTCATACTAACGATTGTGGGGAGACAAAATGCTCTCTATATTTTATTAAACAGATCTCTTAATAATTAATCAAATGTGAAAATTATTTTCCGTCACTCTGACACGAAGGCTAAAGCATTGTGATTTTTTTCCTCAGCTTGCTGCTTTTCCTTTTAAATTGCCCTCTGTGGGTTCCCTCAGCTACAAAGCAAGTGAGTAGAGAAAGGCCAATTTACGACTTGGCTTTTTAAACCATAATCACCCCTCTGGGTTTCTACTGGAGAAGGGTTGGGGGTTTTTGTAGGTTTGTCAAACACCTGAGCAAACCTGTTCTCAGGTCCCCCACATCCATAGTGGGGTCATGATACCACAGATAGGAACGATTCCACGGAAGTCCCCTCTGAGCCAGAGCACAGCACAGCCTCTACTAGGAGATGGCATTACTGGAATAGAAAGACGTGGCTCCTCCTCTCAAAGAGTTGCTGTGTTTCAGGGAGAAAATAGCTTAGTAAAGCATGAATTGCTTTATTCGTCTCCAGAAGGTAAGAAGCGGTGTTAGCCCTGAGTCCTACTTTCAGCAGTGGCGTTTGTACTGTTTTCAACCTCCAGCAAGAACCTATTAGAGGATGGGTGGTGTCTCAGGGAGTCAGGGCTCGAGTCGCTGACAGATTAATACCAGATAAGGGACATTGCTCGGGAAATGCACAGCAAGCAGTTCTGTTGACCTTTCCTTACTAAAAGGTCAGAGACAAATCAGAGGTGGTCTTTCCTTGCTGCCTTTATCTGGGAACATTCTGTGTGAATGGTTAAGATGTGAACCTTGCAAATGTAGGACTAGATAGTGTGCAGGAGGGAACCTGGGGTAGGGCTTACATTAGGAGAGGGGCTCCGAGAAGAGTGCGGGGAGAAGTAAGGGTGTGTGTATGTGCATGGCTGAAGCTGCCGCACTAGGTGATGCGAAATCCAAGTGGGCAACAGGAATGGTTTAGAAACACACAGAAGAGCAATGACTGCTGGCAGCAACGTCAATATTCTCCCTCTGAGCACTAATTACATTATAAAGCAAACAGACCAACACAGGGTGTGAGGGACAGAAACATGTATTTAGGACCCAGTTACTCTCTACCTGGCTGTAAATAATCCTGTGCGATACACGGTTCTTTCCAACCAACGTGGGCACTTAACTTCTCTATACAAAGCTTCAGAAAGGGAAGCATTGTTTCTATGCCAGCCATGGTTGGGGAAGTCAGACTCTGAACAGTCAATGCTACCCAGCTCTATCTGATATTTATGGTACTGGAGGCCAGAGCAGCCACCAGGTCCCCAGAGGAGATGTAGGATTCAAGAGACACAGGAAATGGGTTACCGGAGTGGCAATGTACATTTTCTTGGCTGCAAACAACATGCACTTGCTAATTAGACCTCTGCAATACACACATATCCTTTGATCTAGCTAAATCCATCCTAAAGAGGTTGGTATGAACACAGGATTGGGAGAAACCAGGAACAACATGGAAAGGATATGTATGCAAAGGGAATAAATCTGTTTTTTTTTTTTTTAAAAAAAAGTCTCAGAGAAGCTTGCAGAAGGAAATCTGCAGCAGGCTGAGCCAGCCGGGTGAATGGCAGAGAGAATAGAGGCTATTTGAATACTGATGTGGCCCTCACTTTCTTCCATTTCCATTAATGACATGCTCATCAAGGGCAAACAATGGGACCGGCTGCCGGCGCCTGTCACAGTGTGTGGGTGCTGGGATGCCAGGCTGTCATCCCCGGGCTGCATTTAGAGACCTGCACGCTAATAAGAAGTGCTCTGTGCCGTCAATGCAGACAGGTGCTTCCGCGGCTGGGACATGCTCCATTCCCTTCCCCCTGAAACCCTCCTCTCCCAGCCCCCCTGACAGACACCATGAAATGCACAAATTAACAGCCCCATCATGTTGGGCTGCTGCTGCCTGCGGTGAAAGCAGAAAATCAAGTTGTCACCCAGGGTGCAGTGATAAAGCCACAGCCTCATTTCTCTGTTGGTGCCCTATAATAGCAAATGCCAGACAGCTGGATGGATGGGAGGCTTTAGATTAAGGCCTTGATGCACTCTGGCCAGAGAATTAGTAGTTGCTGTTTCCATGTAGATATTCTATTCAAAACAAACATCAGGAGAAACCAAAGTATCCTAGAGCAGAAAAGAAAACAGCCAAAAGAGAGTGGCATTTCCCTTAAAAAAAAAACAAAACAAAACACAAAAACCCAAAACAAAAATGCAGTAAGATTCCAACTCCAAATTTGCTTAGAACTTTATCAAGGACTTAGACCTGGGTTCAAATTAGCAGTCTGATGTCAAGACCAGTCTTGACAGAGAGAACATTTCCTGGGTCCACAGAGCCTTGAGCTCCTTACACCCCATCCTCTTCCTCCTGATAAAAAGGACTCTTGCTTCGGAATGTTTAGACTCCTTGGAGTAATCTGACTACAGCTGCCCCCCACCCCACACCATTCCTCACTATACATCCTCATAGATTGAAGCTGCTTCCCATGAAACAACAGATACAAACAGCCCTGCCCTCCTCGCACCACAGTCAGTTGCCTCTAACATCCAGTGGCCTGGCCCAACCTGGGCTGACATGTCCAAGTGTGCAAAAGACAAGAAATGGAGGGGCCCGAGCCCTTCAGACTCCAAGGAGTTTAATGACATAATGGCCTGAGAACTTCAACATAAAACAGGAAGAGCAACTAACGAAACTTACAACATAAAACCCCCCTCCTGTCATTTTTATAGTAACAGTAAAACACTTTATTGAATTTATGAGCTACATAATGACTATGAAGAATGTAACTTGAATTAGAACCAACTCGGAAGTATAATATCAACTATAAACCCTTTTCTATTACCCCACTCCTTCAGCTTTTTCTGTCCTCTTCCTTTTAACCAAGGGACATTGCCTTCCTCAGACTTCCGCCTGAGACAGAGTTCACAACTTGCTAATAAATCTTGACTCTTCTTCCAAAGCTCCACAGCCGACAAACCTCCAGGGGTAAAACACTCTCTGGGGGTGACAATTCCTTTTCAAAGTCTCAGAGCCATTAAAATGCATTTTAGAAAAGAAACCAGTTCGTCTTTTCTTTACATGAAGCCTGTCAAATCCAGAGGATCTTTGGGGCTATACATCAGGTATTTCAATATCTGTAATTGCACATTGTAACGGCCCTTCCAAAATGGAGAACATAACCCCCTTAGAAGCCTATGAAAAGCATCCTCAGCCAAGAATTCCGTACGTGAGTGGGGGTGACGGCCAGGTTCCTAATGACTGGATGGGGTGGTGGGGGAAGCAGATCGCTGAGCTAAGTAAGCAGCATGCTAGGCTGTGTTTTCTGTTTCCATTTTACTCTTTACGTCTTGCTGTTCCCCAAGGATTTTTCTGGAGGGGTAATAAAATAAAATGGGTGAAACAAAGCCATAAGCCAGTTAAGTCTGAAAGACATGTCATCTCATCTAAAAGGAAGAAACGGACCATTTCCATGCCTAAGGCTGACAGCAACGCCTGAGCTGGCAATAGCGCTATTCCATTTGATTTATAGAATAATGGGGTGACAAATGATGACAAAAATAAACTTTTACTGCACTGAACTGCTCCTTTATTTATGAAATTTGGCCAAGTAGTGAAATCTTTTATCTGCAAGTTGTAACATGGAGTGGGAACGAGCGATTATGGTGTGGTAATAGTAATCCAGCGATGGAGGCTGAGGCAGTTGGAAATGGATTGAGGTAAAATAACTACCGCACCATGATAAATGTGAACAGCGCTTTGCTGACAGATGATCTAACAGGTGTTCATAACAACTATATAAGAGGATTTATTTATGACCAGCCACAGCCGCCGCACTGTAAATCAACTCCAGCAGCTGCACACCGCTGAAACCAAGTCCCCGGTGGAGGGACGGCACAAGAGCCCAAAGAACACAATTCACTCCAGAATCTTAATCATCAAATAACATTTTTTTAGGTAATTATACCACAGCACAAAAACCATAATTACTTTTAATCAGAAAACTGAGCTGTCCATAACTTTGTTTACAAAATATTTTTATTTAGGCCCTAAGATTTTGATGCGTCCTGAGCAAAATGGAGGTTGTGGGGCAAGGGAAGAGTGCCCTTGGGCGGTGGCGATTTTAGCGTGAAGCCAGTAGGAGGCCCTCTCCCGGCGACTTCATTTTTTTAAGGCTCAAAAATCAAACTTTAAGGTGGGAGAATATTTGGCACCTGTTTTCCCCAAACTTCCACATTAACTTCCCGTTGGCAGGATATTTGAGTTCACACCTTCCTTCTGTTGTCACTCATAACTTTACACACAGTTTATGAACAACGGGAAATAAGCATATGAGGTGTGATCAAACAACACGGTGATTGTTTAAATAAAAAAATTTATTACAGTAAAAGACATATTGCCATTAATTCTCCTCAAAATACTCCCCCTCGCTTCGAACACACTTTTCCCATCATTCTTGCCACTTTCTGAAGTAGTTCTGGAAGTCCTCTTTCGTGAGTGTCTTTGGTTGTGCTGTCATGGCTGCCTTGATGTCCTGAATCGTTCTGACACTGAGGAGGAGCCAGAAGTCACAGTGTCAGATGCGGTGAATAAGGTGGATGAGGACACACTGTAATGTTTGTATTTGACAGAAATTGCTGTACCAGAAGCGATGTGTGACACGGAGCCTTTCCACTGTGATCAACAAATATAGTGAATGCTGCTGCCAGGTGCCATCCAACAGAAAGGTAGGGATCTTTGATATGGTAAGCTGCCTGTCGAACCTTAGTAACAGTGTGTGACAAGTTTCAACTTGTTCGTGCAGTCAGTTGGGTGTGAGCTACTGTTGACAGGTGTGTTTTAAAGTGTGCTGTAAATCATCCTCCCTCATAAGAACACCTCGTGTCACACATCACTTCTGGTATGGCAATTTCTGTCAAATACAAACATTAGGGTGTGCTCTCATCCATCTTATTCACCGGATCTGGCACAGTGTGACTTCTGGCTCTTCCCCAAAATCAAAATGACCATGAAAGGTAAACGTTTTCAAGCAATTCAGGATATCAAAGCAGCCACGACAGCACAAGTAAAGACACTCACAATAGAAGACTTCCAGAACTGCTTCAGAAAGTGGTGAGAAAGATGGGATAAGTGTATTTGAAGAAAGGGGGAGTATTTTGAAGGAGATTAATGGCAATGTGTCTTTTAATATAATGAATTTTTTAAAATTTAAACATTCACTGTACTGTTTGGTCACACCTCATACAATAAAGGGACTCCTCAGCAATGGGAGTTTAAACTTAGGCTAAGGAGCCTACCTTCATACAACCTTTCCAAACTACTCTGCAAAGGTAGAATTTAGTATTTTTCTTTTCGTAGGCCATGGTCTTAACAATTCCTTACTGTTATCCTACCATAAAACAAGAGTCCTCATTCATCACATTGCTTAAAAAAAAAGTGGTTCTTACATGGGGTGAGAAGATGCTCTTTTGGGGGTAAAATCAGAATCTTGGTTGGGGTACAGTTTGAGTTAATCTTTCTTCCTTTTTTCCTTCTCATATTCTGATCCTTTCCCCTTGGTAACCCCTACCTCCCCGGCCAGGTAATGGGAAGGGTAGACAAGGTGAGGCTTCCCTGTTCTCTCTAAGTGCTCTTGTAGCATCTGCGGTTTTCAAGCGCTGACATGAATGAGCCCACTGGCAGAATTACCTACTGGTTAGGGTTTTTGAACATCCTTAGATCTCAGAATACAGATTCGTCTACGTTTAAGCCTGACCTTTTGTGTCTCTGGCCCTCAGGTTGTAGATGAGAAACCAGTGTCTTAGAATGTCATTAAAGGCAGGTTTGAATCCACTGTAATAATTCCATATTTGAGTTAAGGGCTTGGGGTCTTCAGTGTATGTAATTATTGAACCAGCTAGGAATTACACGTGCAAGTGACTATGTATATAAACCTGGCTCCAGAGACAGACATGAAAAGATTAGAAATTTCAGCATCATTTCAACAATCACTTAACCAGTAACTAGATACCAACGAATTTCATATCTTCAGCTACTTGGGCTATATGTCTGAAAAGACTTGTTTTACAACCTGCGATGGCATAGAAAGTAACTAAAATCCTCAAGGAACTATCTAAAATTGGCTTATAAGCACGAGAGTAAAATCAACAATGCCTGTTTCTCCTGATCTCTAGTTCAGCGGTTCCCAACTTTTTTTTTGCCTCTATACTGTTTACAAGTGCAGAATATCCCCATCTGTCATACCTCAACCATTCGTTTCTCCTCTAAACCACCACAGGCCATTGAGGTGGAGGCTTGGGGAATGGCACCAGGGGAGAGAGAGACTGTGAGAGAGGGGAAAGAAGAGAAATGAGGGCAAGGAGAAAAAGGGGACACATTACTTTTTGGTGTGTGGGCAATGTTGCTTCCTGTACAAAGTTATTTGAAAAGCATTTTAAGGTACAGCCTCCGTTAAGGACAATATACCCTTCCTTCTCCTACTCCTGGAAACTTTTCTCTTCCAAATGCCAACCTACTTTTGATGCCTACCTAGCTTCATTGCCTCAGTTAAACCTTCTCAGAACTCTCTAACCATGATCACTTCTTCCCCTAATCTCAATAGCTCTTACTGGTGTGATCTGACAATTAATCAAGCAACTGCTTCACAGTGTTTCCCAGAAACCATTTCAGCTTTCAAATGGCTATGCTCCCAAGTTTGCTGGTCAAGTTATATGGGATCTAAAATGTTTTTCCTCAAAAAAAATAGTTACACATGCTGGTTAACTTACTGGGTCAGACCTTAAAAATTCTGCTTACTCCGTAACATAATTGAAAAGTGGTAAAAATAATACAAAGTAATGTTATGAAAATAGGAAAAGGGTAAAACATTCATTTAGTCATATTAAATGCTGTTTGTCAGCAAGTCACATAAAGATAGGAGATGGATCCTGTGCAGTCAGAAAAGACTCTTTTGGTCCATCTAAGGTCATACTTTTCTATTCAATATAATTTCCATTCATCTGAGGCACTATCTTGCACTTGATTTTTGTTGTTATTGTTCCTCTAAAAATCTCAAGAAGAGAGTGAAAGTGATCATGAAAACTTTCTCAGCTAACTGGTCAATTTGGAAGGCAGAAAATAAGGAAAAAGATTAAAAAAATAAACAAGTACATGATCAGAAAGTAATTGTCTATCAACGAACCAACCTTCAATTGATGGAAGAACAAAACAAGTGTGCACCCAGTGGCTGGCTAGTCTGGTCCAGTCACCTGTATGAGGACAGCAGAGGTGGAGGTGAACAGATGGGCTCAGCAAGTCTCTGGGGGCCGACTGCTTCAAGCTGTTGGATATGGCACCTGAAGCGAGTGGAGGTGGGGGAGGAGGTGAGCCTGTATTAGTATGGAGCAAAATTTGTTTGCAAACTAGGGCTCACCAACTTAGCAAACTCCACATTACCATTTATTGACAATTGGACCGTGGGTTTCTTGGGGGAATTAGGGCATATCTTCTATTTAACCATACTCCCTGACAAGGGATATCAAAGTTCTTCACATTCCACAGTAGATGTAGTCTTTAAATAGAAAGGAAAAGTAAGGCTCTGTTAATATTTTGTTATAACATGGGGCTCCCCACCCCTCACCCCCATGTGAAAAGAGAAGTTTTCCACCTTTAAACAAACTTCCCTATAAAATCAGAGAGATTACAGAGAGGGAACAAAAAAGGTGAAAGAGCTTAGGTTTACCTTTAGCTGGTCCAACATTTTTTTTTTTTAAACCTCTCCTTATGTTATTCATCATTCTGGATTCTTGTCTTCCCTCTCTAATAGTAACTTCTAAATTCTTAACAATAGAAATACAGGTTACAAGGGCAAACTTTTTCATAAGCTATTATAAAGTTATTCAAATGTTTGCAAATAGTTATCGGGAAGGGCAAGTATCCTGTATTTTAATTTGATACATTTATTGTTATAGTCTCTTCAGAATAAAAACATTCTCCTTTACTTACAATAAATAAAGCAAGTGTATTGTGATACTAAAAATGAGGCTCAGTCTGAAACATACTATGAGAGCCATTCTTCAGGGCTGGTGTACATAAAATGTCCCATTAAGTGGACATTAAAATGAAAAAAATATAGCTAGAATTAAGAATTGAACATTGACTAACTCGACTCAATGGAACAATTTAAAGATAATCATGGATTATGATAAAGTTAAAGGAAATATGAAGCAAGAAACTCTGAATCATCATACAAAAAAAGAACCCCCCCCCCCAAAAAAAAGAAAAAAAACAATCCAAAACTTGGGACTTTGGTCATTTTTCTAATTGCACTTATGTGAAAAATATTTAAATGATATTAAGTTATAGACATTGAAATAAAACTTTCTCTATATCACAACATGCATTTTTCCCCCTGCTCTGATGACAATAGGTACAAATATGTTTCTCAGAAAACATATTTAGCCTGCCAAATTCTTTGTTTCAAATAGTTGTTGACTTAAAAATCCAAAGTTATGGTTTTGTACACCTGAAACTAATAAAAAAAATCCAAAGTTACGAAGCTCCAAGAAAGAGTTAATAATGGAAATGTCAATGGCTTCCATTAAAGAGGAGTCTCTCGGTGTTGCGTCAGTATCATCGTAGCACATAAGGCTCCAGAGTGAGGTAGAACACGTGACTTCCATCGCAATACTTCCCTTCACTCAGATTCATTGCTGTATTTCAGGAACAAGAAAATTTAACAACCTTGTTTGCTCTCTCCAGCTCACTAGCTTGGAAATTTAAATAATTTTTCCCAATCTGTTTTGTTCTTCTCAATACGTAGATTCCAAGAATGTTTCATTCTGGGTTTTTTTTTTTTTTACCCTTTATACATGATCTACAATGTTTTAATCAATGCATCTTCTCTTCCTTTCTAATTTTTACAAATCATGTAGCTTTCTATACAAAAGGAATGGACTAGCATACATTATCTTAAAGCCTATTACCTATTATTACATGTCAGAAGGTAAATACAATTTCAACTGGTTTGAAAAAGGTTAGAAAAACATTAGAAAACAAGTTTTCTGATTATAGACAAATCTTAATAAAAATAGTAACTTGCCTAAGTGTGTAAATAAAATAAACACTCTGGGGAATGATGCTAATATGTTGATCATATAACTAGTTTTAACATTTCTAAGTTTATCCTACTTACCTAAAGGATAACTACTTACATAGTTTTCAAAAGCATTTCAGTCCATCAAAGTTGGGCATCAAGATTTGTAAAGGAATAATAAGATTAAAAAATTTATTCAGCAGGTGTAATAGGCCTTGCAATGAGATCTCTACTAACAGATCAAAATTACACGTAAAGAAACATTTTATTTTGCAACACAAAGATTTTTGTGTTATTAAACACACCAATTTTTTTCTTGGAGTTAACTACTTTATAACACAATTAGAAAATCTACCTGGTTTGAAAGTGGTTTCTCTTTCACTAAACTCCATTGCTTCTCTACATACTATAATACTCAAAATATTTACTTTAGAATAAACTTCAGCATATGAACTTTAGGATTACAAACAATTTCTCATTAAAAATGCAAAGACAAATGTTCTTCATGTGCTAGTTTATTCATCTTATTATTCAGAGATAATTTCATAATGACAATTGTCAATAGCCAATTACAATACCAGGAAATTCACAGAAAATTTTGCAGAGACCTTGTTGCTTTGGCATTTAATTCTAAAAAGCATGCTATCCCATTTTTACATATCAGGCTCAGAGGTCTTTTAGACTACTTCTAGGCTAATTTTTGCTTACTGTGGGAGGAAGATGATTTCCAATGAACTTTAAATATCTAATTTATGTCCCTCATTGTTGAAAAAGACGAGGACAGAAGAAGTAGCAGGACAGAGAAAATACTACATGGATTCAAGTGTTGAGATAACTGACAGTAAAATATATGTTCTTTGGTTAGCAAAGCGAAAAGGGGGAAAGTATTGCATACATGATAGATACACACTAGCATTCTAAAGCAGGAGATAAGAATGTCAAGAGTGTATTCTTCCCCCACTGCCAGATGGAAGGGCTATTATTATAAATGAAAGGCAGCAGCAGTGGATGCCAGGCACTTTTGTTGTGTGCCAGGTTCTGAAGTCCAGATGTAAGCAGGTTACCCCTGGGACAGGACAGGCTTCAGCTCTCGCAGCAGAACAGAACCAATCACAGTTTTCTCAGTGTTTATGATAAGCTGTGCTGTAGAGCCTTCCTTCAGTTCCACTGTGACTAGCAGCAGTGACCCACTGTGCACAGTTTTAGCTGCAAATCTGAAAGAAAAAAAAAAAGAGAGACCTTTTATCATGCAGGGGGAAAAAGAGACAGCATAAATTCAAATAGGTTTAAAATAACTCTTTTTCCTCAATAATTTATTACAGGTTCCCTACTGCCAAAAACCCAAAGCCAAGCATTCTTCTGAAAAATCAATGAACTGCCCAGCGCCATGCTTACCACAAGCCGGTGATTTTAGTGCATCCTTAGACCAGAACAGGAAGTCTACTTCACTTATTAGTTTGAACAACAGATACATGTGACTAATTCTCCATTCCTATAATTTGGGAATTCATTTAATA
Source organism: Rhinolophus hipposideros (assembly GCF_964194185.1). Lineage (NCBI taxonomy): Eukaryota > Metazoa > Chordata > Mammalia > Chiroptera > Rhinolophidae > Rhinolophus > Rhinolophus hipposideros. Next base: position 50,727,121 of record NC_138053.1, on the reverse strand, counting down.
TTTAACATTTTACCAGGCATAGGACCATTTAAAATAAATCACTATATTTTTATGTTTAAAACATGTTAAGAAAAGGTACCTTTCTCAAAGAGCTTGACATTTTAAATTCCTCATATCTGAAAATAGTTACGCAGGAAGTTAGATAATTTAACGTACGTTATAATAAGTTTCCATGAATTCATATATGTTAAAATATTCAAATTCGGTCTCTAATGTTGATGACATGTAACAAAAATCACGTGACAGCCAAGTGCAACATCACAATCTCTTTTAATATTTTGTTTTTAAGGCTTGAACATGAGATCCTTCTTTTGGTTTTAGGGGGCGTCTAAGGCTCCATTACTAAATTCCAAGACATGAAGAACCTACAAATGACATGGAATTACAAGAAAAAAGTAGCCTGCAATTGACTGAAAAGCCGTTGGAGGGACAATCCTGCCAGTTCACTCTGCACGCACAGTTGAGCCCCAGAGGCGTGGAGGAAGAGGATGGACGCTACCCTCCTAGGCCTCCATTTTCTGCATGGAGCATGTTCCACACATTTTTTGGGGGGGGGTGGGGAGGAAGGGGTTTGATTGCAAGGATGACTGGAGAAAAACAAAGTTGCTGCACATGAGCTTTTGAAAACACTAACAAGTGTAGAGCAGGTCTGTGACCTGCTGTGACCCCACTTTGCAGGGCCAATCCCCTTTCCCCTTTCTGTATGACACGTGTCTGAATCTGAGCCATCTGCCTCAATTTGCGCAACATCTTCAGCCACAATGGTACCCAGTTAGCCCTGACAACAGCTCACAATACATAAAAATACAACGGCTGCGCTGACAGCACGCTGTGGACTATTCAAGAGCAAACCAACTGGTCAGTGTCTCATGTCTGACAATTAGCATGGGCCTTGCACAGAGCCACGGTGTCCTCAGGGATCTGTTTAATTACCATCAACATAAAAGAAGGAGTTTATCAGGAGACACTCAGAAAAACTTCACTCCCGACTTAATTAAAATATTAGCCACTTAAGCAGGAAGCAGATTCTCTTTAAATGAAAAGTAATTTCTTTTGAGTTTTTCTTTGAACTGACATGAAGATCTCATAACACATTAGATTCTTTTTTTCAAATCTAACAAGCCATTTTTGGCCTAAATAGAACCACGAAAATCAGTTTTCCAACAATAATTAGAATAATGCATCAAAAGCAAAACAAATATGCTAATTTTACTAAAATGAAAATATTACCAACACTTTTAAGTTGTGTTTTAAAATGTTAGCTAATGGGTTGTTGATAAAGCATGTTAGAAACCTTCCCAGTCATTTATTTGTGCACTCTCTCCACACATGGAAAGCTACTCTCTCCAAACATGCTGAAGATAAGAAATCCGACAAATCAGTTTTTCTACCGAGAAGCAATTGTAAGTAACCAGTTTAGGAACAGACATCATACCAATGTTTTAAAAGAGGTTTTATAAAGCTGTTAACATACATATCCATCTGTTCTTCAGATGTCCACACAATAGATTAGGAACTGGGCACCCCAATTTCATTTTTGAGAGATCACAAAGCTCACCAGCCCTTAAATGACCTCTCTTTTCTATCACCCCTGCTGGTCTACGCATTTCTTTTGTCTAAATTTTTGAGGTCCTATGCTTCACTGAGAGAATCCTGTTTCTGTATTTCTGTTAAATCATGTTGCTAAATGATACAAGGTGGTTCTATTGTCCTTTATGTAACTTTCTCCACAGATTTGGTCATAACTAAATCTTCATTCAACAAATATTTCAACAGTGGCCCCTATTCTTGACAGGGTTGTTAATATGTAAACAATAGTCGTATTAGTCCCTTTATTTCCTTAACACTGCTACCTTGGGACCATAGAGAAGGAAATTATGTCTGAATAGGAACACAGAAGCACTGTTATTGGACTTTCAGGGTTACAGAGCCCCAAGGCACATTTTATCTCCTTTCTATTAAAAACTTACAGTCGAGGTTAGAATAATACAAACTCAGGAGACATAAATGTCAATTTTGAGGTCAGTATGTTTCCAAAGGTTAAAATCAGTGTCTTGTATATGTTTTTGAAATCCCACTACCACAAAATTTTCAATACTGTAAAGAATAGGGGCATGAAAGAAAAGAGGCATTTGCTGCAGTGGAAACATGCTAAGCAAGTCATTCTCGCAATAAAATCTGTTAGCTGATGTAAAAGCTACTGCCTTATCACTGGGTCTCCATGTTCGAGTGAGTGGGCACGAATGGGGGGAGCAATGTTTAAAAGCAGAAGACTAGCAGATCAGATGTTCTGATGTTCTCATTTCATAGTTCCAAAGGATGCACTTAATGGGAACACAGCATAATTACAATGTTTGTTTTGGTCCATGGGAAGCAAAAACCACTCCCCACAATTTATTGATCACGTAACTCCCAACTTAAAACACAGTTATGGGAAGACTACTAGTTAGTAAGAAGAAATAGCTAGCTTTGGGATGCAAGAAACATTGGTTATAAAGACAGCTTGCATCAAATACTTAGACTAAATATAATGGCTGACCTCAGAACCTCTGCTCTGAGCCTCAAACTAAGATCACACTGTGACAACATTTTTCCAGAAGGCATGAGACGTTTTTGATCCTTATAATGATAATAGCAGCAACCACTTATTAAGTGCTTTGTGCAGTGGGCACTACGTGCTTCACTTGTGTTTTTTCATTTGATTCTATGAAGCAGGTCACTATAGAGGAGGGAACTGAGGCCCACAGTAGTTGAGGAACTTGCTCACGGACACAGGGCTTGGGAATGGTTAAGCAGGAATTTGAACCCAAGCATTCTGATTCTAGGTCACACACATTTTCTTAAATCTATGCAAAAATACACCCTTAATATTTGTTTTTTATCCGTCCATAGATAAAGTTTTCTGATTTACTTAATATACATATAACCTATTAATGTTCCAAAAACTTTAAAAAGGAAGATTTGTTTCCCTTTAAAAATTGTGTATTTGACTTTGTAGTATTCTGTAATTCAAAGCATCTTGCACGATACTTTGTCATAACATATTTTCAATTTCTGCCCTCAGAGATTTAAAATATTTTTAAAATCTCCCACCACCCACTCCCTCAAAAAGAGACACCAGTAATGAAAAAACACAAAATTTCCTTGAATGGAGCTGTAACGTAGGGAGAGACTACCAGGCGACCAACCACCTCAAGCACCAGTAACACCACAAATGATAACAAATAAGTGGATGACAGTTAAAGATGTATTGCCTATGAACGGTGGGCTCCATGTTATTAAAAGAATACCATCTAGATATTTTTCGTAATTTTTCATTTTCATCCTACTATCAAGCACTTGCTGTGTGTGCTTGATACAACTGAGAAGACAAAATTGTTTGGATCATCTGTATTTCATTTTACCAAAATTTTTGTCTATTATCTTCTCTTGCAACTGACATTTTTATCTTTGAGGCCTATAAGAATTCTTAAGATTAAAGAAAAAGACAAATAAAAAGGTTGCCAAACCTAAAAAAAAGTAATGATCCACTCTTCAAAAAAGTTAATTTGTCTTAACTATTGACAGAATTATGAAAACAGGTCAAATGAACAACTTTGAACAAATACATTATTTACAACACATGGACTTATTTCCTTGTGCACTTAAACCGTACCTTTTTTGTTTTTTAAGATTTGTGAGAAGCTAGCTATGGACCATAAATGGTCTTTGTCAGAAAAAAAAAAGAAATCCTGTAACTGAATTGTTTTAACAACTGAAATGCTAATAGGACAACATGAATTAAAAAAAATATTTATCTGAGAGGCGGCTTCAAACTCTAGGGTTCTCACACAGAAATTTTTTTTACCCAGAATCATATTTGCTACACTTAATGCAACAGATCTAAGACATGCTTTTTTCTTTCTCTTAGATAGTCTTCCTGGTTTCTGATTTTTCTATTCTGAGTTCAATTTTCTTGTGTTTTCTGTTCTACTGGTTACCAGAAGCTGTGACAATGGCCCACTCAGGCTAAAACTTTTTTTTTTCCTACTCTGTACATGAAGCCTTCAATTACTGCCTGCTGAAGCAGACAGAATCCTATTAGTAAGAAAGACGATCACAAGATGCAGTGCCCTGCCCTAGCTGTATAAAAATAATTAGTCCAAAGTTGACAAATGTGTAATGAAGTTGCACAATGATTATATATGTAAGAAATACTAGTTTGAATAAACCTCCTAACAACATATACCTAAGCATGGTCATGTGGAGCATTGTTTTCCAAATTCAAAAGGATAAATCCTTATTAGTTTGAGTTAATATAACAGAACATTTTAAACAAACAGAGGATTTATAAGTTGTAAAGAATTCCTTTTGTTGACTATAAAATTGTATTTTAAAGTAAAGCCCATTACACTATTGAATTAATATTGAGAAAAAATTTACATGATTTAACTTTAGGAAATTTATCTAATGCAATGTATTTTTCCATTAGCAAAAACAAACAACCAGAAATATTGTAGCATTTTCCTTTAATGTTCTGATGAGAAGAGTTGAAACAAAAAAATAAGCTCCCATCACAATTTAGGACCCTCTATTTTCAATTCTAATCTTTGGAGATAGCATAAAAAAAGTGATTCCCTACTCTATTTGGTCAACAATGCATTCTTTCTTTGTGCTGGAAAGCTAAAAAAATCTGAGTGCACTTTCTCAAAGAAGACACTAAACATTCCAGTTATTCCAGAATATTTTTGGTTTTGTCTGTTTGGTGGGGGTAGGGTGGGATGGGGCTTAACAACAGAAAACCAAATTGTAAAATAAAGTCTTACCCCATTCTTTTTGATTCCTTCTAAAATTGTCAACCCAGAAGGAAAGCCATCAAGATTACCTTTCTTTCATTTTTACATGAAAACAGTCATATATTCCTATATGGAATATCATATATTCCTATATTTCTGTTAGTTTTTCCTAACAGAAAAACTGTTGCATTGTTACATCACAAGTGGTGAAATTAAATAAAACTTAAAGAATTTTTAAAAGCAAAAATCAGCTGTGCAGTATGGTTATTTCTGAAATATCCAAATATGCCTTCCCTGTAAAAATTAACTGAGGTCCACATTTGTTTTTCAATGAAATGCTGCTCACAGAGCCTGCAGAGATCAAAGCAGTCAGATAAAAAGCAGTGCTGTCCTCTAGTGGATAACCACCAACCTGTAAAGAATTCTGATTTCACAAATCTTCAGTCCTGTTTGAGATCCCAAATTTGTTGTACCGTAGAAAACACCAAAGCCTGGTACATTTATATTAACAACTGTTATGCAAAATTCTGTTTTAAGACAGATAAAGTATGGTGAGTATAATATTAGGGCTTATAAAATTAGGGCACCAAGACATCAAATGTCCAGTACTTAAATATTCCATAGCTACCAGGGAAAAAGAAAGAAAACAACTAACAAACGACAACAATAACGCAAAGGTTGATCAACCTAAGAAGAAATGGAAATATCAAATACCCCACCAAGAAGTGACAGTGCCATTCACGTTTGTAACCCGAGCACTAACAATATCTAACAAAGATCTTTAAAAAACATTAAATGGAGTAACACAATATAGATATTTTAGGATGGAAACAATAGTATACACCAGTATTTGCCCCTATTAATAATCATTAAACATGTATATGATAACAGTGATTCATCATGAATTTAAGGCCTAGAAATGAAACAAGTTGTTCTTTGTATGTACTTAAATAAAAAGACTTTTATTTTAAACCTGAAACAAGTAAATTGTTTTTAAATGTGTTGATAAACTAAAAAGTTGACTGCCAGGTTGCCATGAACACACTTTTCATTCATAGCACCAGACTCTCCTAATAGTTAAAGACCTAAGTAACAATAGCAAAACAACATTTATTCTACTAAGACTATAATCCCTCACAAGTTGTTCAAAACATGCAAATTAAAAAAGTGACAGGGTAGACAAAATCCAAACCATAGATTAAGATATACGGGGGGGTGGGAGGGATGGGGAGGTAGGAAGGGGGTATGGGAAAAGATTATAAATACTGAACACAAGTTAATAATGAAAACTGTTCTAGGGTCTTATTGAATAAGTTAAGGACTGAAATAGAATCATAGCAGAGGCAATGTTTTCTGTTTTCACTCAAATATCACATTTTCCCCTTATAGGGTCAATTTGTTGTTCATGAAAGGGCCAAATGGGTAGGCAGTATGACAACTGTTTTTAATACTATACTGTATACAACTGTCCGAGTTCCTGAAACTGGGTTAAAATGTGCAATACTTGAGACTGCTGAAAGACAAATTTTTACTTATGGTCTAAGACTGTTTCATAGATGTTATTAACAATATACTCTCTTGGTGGAGCACACTGGGATGTAAGAAAAAAACTAAATCAAACATCTTGCCTACTGGTATCCTTAATGACTAATCTGTAAAAAGGAAATATATACACATAGGAAAATGTATTTTAAAATGTGTCTTGGGGCCATCATTAATTCTTGATAATTCAGGGCAGCTTCAAACTGGATTTTGGAACACATGCCATATAACCAGTGCAGATACACAGCCATATCTGCACTGGCAGATTCCTGGGCCCTGTACCAGATGTACTGAATCTGAGTTTTTGGGTGTGGGTCCTAGGAATCTGAGTTTTACATAAACTCCCTCATGACTCTTTTGTACAGAAAAACTTTAGAGATTTTGGAGCTATCAATTTTTAGCTTTCTGCTTTTGAGTCACTGTACATTGGTATCTTTATCAAAGAATAAGCAATGTTAACAAAGGAACTGCATCTTGGGTTCTACATTATTGAATATAAACCTCTTTCATCAACCCTCACTGATTTCTTACTCAGTGGAATACAAGAAATTTTTCCTGGCCCAGGATGAACCTAGAATTCCCAATGCTGATCTCTCTAATCACCTCCCCTAAAACACATTAAATCTTGTATCCATTCATGTACTAGTTTACTGCTGTTCATTCTGCCCTTTGTATATACTTTATGTATTCGTTTATTAGTAATGTCTTAAAGTAATACACTTTAAGATTTTTACAATGCACAGTATACCTCATATATTGTAATATAAATATCTAATACAGGACGTTAATATATTCAGCTGCCTCTTTAATAAATGCTTTTTGATGATTTTTTTGATTCTCATTTCTATATTACCATCATCATGTGATAAATGTAATTTGGAAAACAGCAAACTGACACAATACCATAACTCTGTAGATCTCAATAAGATGATTTTGCTCTGAAAGATCAGCTTTTTCAATCAGTAAGTAAGTACCACAGACATGAAAACAAAGTTAAGTCTTTCAATAATATACTGGTTAGCTTTCTGGTATTATCATTCCTTTAGAAAATTAAAACTAAATGTCATGTAATCTAACAGCAGATATGCTTTTTCAATTGATTTTTAAAAGTTAACTATGTAAGAAATGCTTCTGGCTTTTGAAGTGAATTCCATAAAACTTGTGCTCTTTTAATTGACTTTCTCTTAATGGAGGCCATTTTCTGTTGATGTGTTAGGAGCCATTTTCTATTATATACTCAATTAAAATTTCTACTTATACTATTACACACTTCTGCATATTAACGGAGATCCACTTTTTCTTAGCTAATTCTTATATTAATATGTTTTACTCGGTATTTAATGTAAAAAAATTCAAATTTTGAACAGTAGTAAGAATAATTTATTCCAAAACTAGAAAACGGGAACTTTATTCATTGAACGTCCAGAAAGACTACCCTAATGTTTATTGAAAAGTCCTCTCGGAAATAAAAGATCCTGAAAAATTAAATAGAACATACATCGGCCAAGAATAATTTATCTAACTGAAATTTTAGCTAACAGTCAAAGTGCTTTTTATGCTTGTTTTTAAAGTAATCTTAAATGGATTACGACTAATAAATACAGGAATGGCTTTGGTCCTACTCTTCATACACTCAAAAAAGCAACCATCAAAGAAGAATTAAGGAGCCACTCAAAAATCTCACAGGTATTTCAATATTTTTAACAATTATAATATATATGTATATAAACTTATATACATGTATATAAGCTTATTAATCCCACAGGGTAATATAATACTGAACACTACAGCTAAAAACATTTCAATAAAGTGGTAAAATATAAATTTCTTTTATAATACAAACAGTAATTGTTATTTCATTTTAAATGAAATTAGAAAAGGCATTGGTGCAGATTTTATTAACAATTTTTATTTTTAATTGTTAATGAGTAAAAAATGGCAAGATGTTACATATGCAGGGTGATAATTTTTATCAATTTCTGTATGAAAAGTGCAAATATAACTCTAGGTATTTATTACCCAAAGCTTTCTAAAATTTAGAACATTATTATAACCATACTTTCACTATAAAAGCCTATGTAGAACATTTTCAATTAAGTATGATGAGGCTTGTGAGGTAAGACGGCACAGCCTATTGTTAATTATATACAGGCATTTTTTTTCACTTCTGACTCTGTAGTAACTTGGGCTCCACCCCAAGTAACAGAGCCAAACACCAGGCTGCTGATAATACGGCTGGATCAGAAAAGCATGAAGACACTGGATATGCATGAGGACCATAACCGATATGTTTGAAGGCAACCTCTGCATTCCAAAGCCAAATATAAATGGTTCTTAGTTGTGTGTCTCCCCTACATTAGTATGGATAATTGAGAATTGACTATAATTTAATAAATTGAACAGACAAAACCAAAACAATTTACAGGTAAACTATGCGTTAGTAAGAATTACACAACTGTGCTAAGTGCCCATCTTAGTCTATTTCCCAACAGGAAGATAACCTTCATATTAGTTGGCTTTGAGAAGGCAATGTGGCTATTTTCTTCCAAGAAACAAAAATCTGGAAAGCTGCCATTGCTTTCAGAAAAGTTAAAAACCCACATACAAAACAAAAACTAAGAAGTCTGAATGTAAGTAAGAGTTGCCCTATATCTTTTTGTGCATTACGAAAGAACATACTAAAACAGGACTGAAATATTGCTAGATGGTAGAGATGTCAGGTAAAATTTCATACTGTAGAAGCAAAAAATTAGTTGATGCATATTTTGGTGTTTTAGTTAATTCCAGTAATTCAAAAATATCTATAAATAAAACAGAACAACTTCTGCTAGAGAAAATCAACCAGGAAAGTGAAAAGAAGTATTTAAAGCAGAAAACAAAACAGGAAAACTCAGAACCAAAATATTTTCACTGGAAAGACTTCTGTTAATGTTCCCCGCCATTGGAAAATGTAACTGACAGATAACTGTTATTTGCATAAGGTCACAGGTATGATGACCTTGCATCCATTTTATTATTTTATCACTGTCCTACATGAGATAGAAAGGACTTATCGTTAACTAAGAAAAGGAAGTATCAGACCTCTTGAGCCACTGAAGGACCTTCCTCTCAAAAACAAACAAAAGAAAACCCCAAAACAACCCCCCCCCCAAAAAAGTACAAGGTAAATTTGTTGTTTTTGACTAGCACATAGTTTTTATTCTGTCACGATTAGTAAATGAAGTTAGGCAACTCTGGATAAAGGCAGATCAAGAACTGAATTCAGCTCTTTTGATGTCAAGTCCAATGTTCTTCCATAGATAACACAATTTCATTTCAATCGCCTTCTTTTCCCTGCCACCCATTTCCAAACAGATGAGGAACTTAAACTTCAGGAGAAGTTATAACTTGGCCAAGATTACCGAGCGCAGTAATGGAAGAGCTGAGTCTAAAACTCAGATCGCCTGCAGTACTCTTTATACGGGGCCTATCTTGCCCTTGTATTAATTAAAAAAGTTGTTTTAAAGGTTGGAAGGCATTCCCTTAGATCTTAAACTTATCATATATATATATATATACATATATATACATATATATGTATATATATATATATATACACACACACACACACACATCATATAAATATATATAGTGGCAGACATACAACACTGTAGTGGAATGGCAGAGGAATTTAAAGACAGCTTGCAATGAATTCCCTTAATCACAGAGGACTAAGTAACAGTTGCATGTTTGTTTAAGGGGTAATTATTTTTATCTTTATCTTCATTTCAAGCCACTGGCATTCATACAAAGAGGGCATATTAATCACATTTTCTGTAACCATTAAGGACAAATAACTTGGATTTCATGCATTAGGTGCTTGGTAGTGAAGACAGTCCTGGTCTCAGAAACAGAAGCTGCACTTGGCCCTATGTTCGTTTTTGTAGCAGTTCCTTCTTATGGAAAGCTGCCTTAGGGGACTGCTGTCAAAAGGAAATCTGTATGTAGTACCTAAGCTTCCCCTCTATCAAGTAAAAAAGTCAACTCCACTGCTTTATAGGACACGGTTTCCTAGAAATCCACTGAATCTGATGAAATAAGATAAATTCTCAAGTATATCTCAAAAAAGGTATCTTTACAAATTGTCACGCTATTATAAAATCTGGTACAGTATATATCCTGTACCTTTCAGGACAGTCCATACCAGCGTGCCAAGGATTGTATGAAATAGGGAAGAAGGCCTTAACTCAAACAAATCATCAGGAAAAAATGGGGGGGGCATATATATACATAAATATATATATTTAGGGGTGATTTTCAAGGAAAACTATGAATTGAAAACTATGTATCTACACATGTATAAAGTTACCTCCACATCGCTGATGAACCTACCTGTGTATATTATCTTGGCCAGAAGGAACTACACCTACGTTGGCTACATTTACAACCTTCTGAAGGATCACAGAGGAAGTGAAATTCTGTGGTGCAACGATGATTACAGCAGAAGTTTCATTCATTCCTGTTAGCATTCCTGTAAAAGCAAAAAAAGACTCCCTGTTACTAATTTCTTTATGAAAATCACATTAAAACAATTTTAAGCTCATAGCCAAAATTTACAAACCTTTTTCCATAAAAGAAATACTACTTCGGAATGTAATTTACAAGATAATTACTATAAAATTAAAATGAACATAAACTTTCAAAAATTGTTAAAAATCCTTATTGTGTAGGAAAATGTATAAAAACGCAGTCAAACATCACTCCTAATAAATCTGATTTTTAAATATTATAGGATAAAAACACAGAACTACAAATATGAGATTTCAATTTCAGTCACTTTAAAATATACTCAATTAATTTGGCTTATGTAAACGATTAAGCTTTGACTTTTTATTAATAAGAATTCTTTTTCCCTGTCCTTTTCAAAGATCTCTCTTGCCAAATGCTGCTTGAGAACAAATCAAGGTGATTCAGACATAACTAGCAGCATTACCCGATGAATGGCTTCAGTATGTAAGATCAAAGTTATCTCAACGACTGAAAGTCACTGAACAGTTATGTGGCTCCAACAATTGTACACGTCTGTAAGCTACACTTAGTTGTAATGGTATAGTGAATGGCACTATAGTTACTGACAAAAAGACCAACTGAAATTTCTGAAAGCAAAACATTTAAGAACAAAGAAAAAAACGTGAATAGAAAACCTTAAATCCCAGAGACATTTCAAATTATATTTAAGAAAGAAATTAAGTTAAGCAAAATCATGAACAAAAACCATACACGAGTTAACACAGACATGCCATGCCGTTAACATCAAAATCTCAGTAAACATGTTCAGTGAACAAACTCAGTAACATACCCAACACTTGGAAGAGACACTGAAATTTAGTACCTGGGTTAAAGTAAACAAAATAATTGTAATAAATGTCATATATTTGGATCTGTGATGTAAATCACTGACACCTAATGATATCTACTAAAAATGATAATCTTCTGAGACATCTGATACGTGCAAAATAGTTTACAAAATTTTTGAAAATGGTAAAATTTGACTTTATGTTTTCAAAAGGCTCTGCACTTCCAGCGTTAAGTATTTAATTTAGTTATTTACTGCAAATGCAACCTGAAAAATTTGAAAATCCCTCTGATTAGCAGTATGAAGACACTAACGCCTAATACTGTAAAAAGACTTATCTAGCTTTTAACAAAGAGCAGCTTTTACTAACCACTTTCCAACTCGGGGACACTATGTTCTGCCTTAGATTGTTTAACTTCAATATTAGGCAAAAGCTTTAAAAACTACACAAGCAGTCAAACACTGCTTTTAAGGAAAGCACAGTGGCTGCTGACATAACACGGCTGAGAGACGTGTGTACTCATTTAGGATTTAAACCTTTCTCCATTAAGCTCTATTGAAGAGCAACTGCTGAATAAATGAATGCAACTATGTTTATGTTAAAAGCCTGTTTCCCGCAGCATGTAATTAAAGGAAATGTTGTACAAAGCCAGTACTTTTGTCAAGCTCCTGTAAATGGAAAGATGGATAGCACTCAGAGAAGTGAATGCATTGCTTCATATTTAACCTTAACATTCTTGTCATTAATGGTTTGTCTAACTTGGTCTATAAAAGACAAGGTACTGCTCCATTGAAGTAAAATTAAAAAAATCAACTAAACCATGCTTTTCAGAACAGAAGATTCATTATCGTCAGCTAATGTATTGGCATAAAGCAAAGTAACATCCTATCAAGTAAGCCACACATTCAATCTGCCTTCCCACCCCCCTTTATTTTTAACTCATGCTGTTTTATTGTTATAGGCAATTTGTACCACTCAGCATGACAGTGTAAACTGAATCAAGATTAATTTACATGCAAAAGAACACTTAGGAGAGCAGCATGGTAAGCAAATGTATTGTCTCGATTGCTGAGGTGGAAAAAGAACCTGAAAAGAAAAAAAGGTGCTCTAATTAAGGGGCATCAAATATGATTGCTTGTGGTAGTTAAGGGCCAGAAAATAGTAAATGTCTGACCATTTAAAGAATTAGCATCTTGCTAGCTAGGAATCCATAAGATGGATGCATAAATCATAATAAAATTAAGTAAACATTCTAGATTTCTTAAACCAGAGATTTTTCTAAATGAAAATATATCAGGTATTCTCAAATTAAGAAGAAAGAAAATATGCCAAGGTATCATTAAAAGTTTCTCCTATAAAAATAGACTTTGCACACTACATAGCCTGCTCATACATAATAAAGGTCAAGTTACTGGGAAATATTAAAAAATTGTCAGACTATAGAATTTGTTGCTTCATTAGAATATATCTAAATTTTGGCAAGGCAGTGGACAGCACTTAATTTAGGTTAATCAGCTGTAATTAACCGCTAAAATGAAAACCAAATAATATAAAAAAATAATTTTTTTCTAAGTTTTAGATTTCCAATTTAATTCATAGGAAGAAAAGGAATAGGAGGAGGCAGTTTGGAATAAGCAATTGGCTTAAGTCTCTTACAATTAAAACTCCTCCAGAAATTAAATTTTTTTAAGTAAAAGAGAGATCTCATGTTATTTATAGTACTGAAATCATCCCACAGCTAGATCATTATCGAACTTTGCAAGGCTCCAAACTCAAAGCAATGAAACAAATCATGCTTCTGGTTAAGTCTCATCATATAAATACCATGAATAGGAATAATACGAATGTATAAAATGAACTAATCTTTCATTTAGCACTTTGACTACCAACCTTATACACATGCATGGTTAACCATAAAACTCTAAATGCAACAACTGAGAAAAAAATGATAGATTAGGCTGTATATTAGAAACAAAACCCTTTGATTAAAAAATATTAATCTAATATGTACAATCTGTTAGAAGTATTCTTATTTAACACCGTACACCCTTTTAAATTATGTATACCTTTCTAAAATATAAAATAGAACCACATGTCTTGATTTTTATTTATATTTTTTCAGTTAAATCCTAAATAATGCATTTCTTGATTCTTAAAATGCATACCCTGTGAGGTGAGATATTACGTATGTAAATTCATTTTATTTAAAGTTAAGACACATAGGTTAAAGCTAGCATGTACGGATATACAGACACTTCTTAAATGTAATGGCATTTTGCCTTCCAGAAGTTTGTATTGATAAAATCTGAGAAAACTGATTTTTATTCTGATTTAGGATTTTTCAGTTAGTGAGTCATTTCTGGGTATCTTTAGTGAAATAAGTTAAGCTCTTCCTTGATTAGTATAACAACCAAATACATGTGTAAAGTTGAGAATTGAGACCTCTATTACCAAACCAGCTGAAGTCTATCACTAAAAAGATGATATTGAAAAATACTCTTTAAACCTGCAGTAAATTTGCCAGCATCAAGTCCCACATCAAAGAATGAATTCAGGAAGACAGAAAGAATGATTCAGAAATGCCAAGAGACTTGCAAGGATTTACAAATACTTCATATAAACAAATTTTCAAATAGCTTTATTCAGAGTAGCCTTTCTGCTCTATTAAACATAGCAAACAGCTGCCAGATTTATTCAGACAAATAATCAACAACCATAGAAGTAAAATGGCAGAAGAAAAAGGAATTTTGGCAACAACTCCACAGAGGACCACAGCTGCTCTCCAAGCGCACCTCTCTTATGCGCTTACGGTTCTGTATGGCTAGTCAGGAAAAAACCCCTCAGTCACAGCAGAGCACAAAAAAACTTGATCAAAATATCAAGTATTCTAAACCAAAGCTGAGGGAAAGAAAGCGTATAGGATAAGCTACTGCTTTAGCTATACTGTAGCTGTGCTTTTCAAAAAAAGGCGTATCCCCTTCACCATAAATGTGCCCAAGCATATTCAGTCATTTGTGTGCCACTCACCTTGGTTTGCTGAGCAGGTGTAAAGCAGAGAGGCAGGCTTTAGCCAGCAAAGGGTAAGAATAGCAAATGTAAGAATCAATTCAATTTGTCAAAAGAAAAATAAAATCACAAAGATGGCTTTCTTCTATAGCAATAATCAACTTCCAAGAAGAGCAAATGCCAAGAGGAATAGAGTCATTCTTTTTTATCACTTAAAAATAAGGCAGGAGAATAAAAAACATTACTATTTACTTACAGTCTTGCATGAGATTTTCCTTGTGAGAGTTTTCTACAACAGGTCTTTTTGACAATATGGATTGCAAAGGCTTACAGTATAAAAATCTTTGGCACTACAATGATGGAGTGCCAGGAAGCATGGCCTTTTCCTTAGGTGTAGATATTTGTATGTGACTAGTACTTTCTGGAAGCTTGACAGATGGAAATTAATGACCTCGAGATGAAAGGATCTATGTTTGATAACCCTTTCCAGGGGGAAAAAATAGCCTAGGTTTCCATAAACTTTTAAAAATTGCTGACTATACCATTTAAATATGCCCTCGTTTTATAAATGCTATCCTTGATTAAACACGTAAATTCAGACCGTTATTTTTCCTTATTCATAGGAAAAGAAATTATTTTTATTAGAAAGCATGCTTGACTCTGGGGCAAGCACAAGTTATTAATACTTTCATTCTGTTGAAAATATTTTCTTTTTAGGTGCATATTTTAAGATGTTTTGGCTCTGACACAGCCTTTCTTTAACACAGAATTAAGCCAAAAGAAAATAAAGGTTACTTTAATGCTATAATTAGGACTTTATTATGAAGGGTAACGCACTCTAAAGTGTTCAGGGAAAAATATATCAGTAAGACATGAAAAACAGTACCATAATGAAGGAAAAAAACAGACATACAGTATTTATAGTGATAGGACTTTGGTTAAATCCCAAATACCTGACACTTGCACTTATACAAAACACGTAAGTACAACATTAGGTTGACAAAACACAACTCCCAGAATCAAAGTTAATTAAAAATCAATTTATTATTTTAAAGATATATTAATCAATTTTCAGGTATGCCAGGAACGTAGACAAACATACTTTAAAGGTTATTTTTTAAAAGCAAATCATTAGCAAAAATTAGAATATTGTACAGATATCTGTTAACAGCTACGTATATATGGTAATTTTAGAGACCGGCTAGAAGAATGAGCACATATTTGAGATGTCAGTTTCTAGTAAATTGTAGTAATCTCTCACCTTGCTCTTTCTTAAAATCTTTCTCTGATATGGCCACAGGTAAAAGCAACTCTCCAACAGGTGGCTGAATATTAACACTGAAGCAATCATCCTTGGTACTAAGGAAAAAATACATCAAAGCTGACTAAATGCTTAATAAACAAACATTCTTCTTAACACTGTGCAGTTTACATAGATGCAATTAAAGTATATGGCAGCATAGAAAGGACAACTTCTTCTTGGCTTAAATATCGCAGCTGAAAAGGCTTGAAAAATTTCTCAATATTATTTACAGAGAAATACATCTCTTACCTCAATTGGAAAACATTTTTTTAAAGAAACATATGCAGTTATAGTAGTACACCATTTGACACAGAACTTTTAAAAATAGGTTAAGCAGCAAGGGTATATATCTACTACTACCAGAGGAATACTTCACACAGCTGATAGAGAAATAATATTTTATCTCTCCCTTTTGTGCTTAAAGTGTAGAAAATGGAATGCTTTAGTCCTAAATGGTTAAGATCTCTGTTTTAAAATATTAGATTAGTTATAGTAATATGTCATAGCATAAAATGTAAATAAATAAAATGCAGGCCCATACTGTTTCGATATGTACTAATAAAACAATACCTCATCTGCAAACTTGCTTCCTTAAAACAAAAACCCTTATTTTCTAGCAGTGTTATTTATTGACATTACTGACCAATATGTGGTGAAAGTTATTTCCGAGGACAGGATCTGAAAAATTTAAGAAGGGCAACTTTGTACTTGTATCAGCTAGAAAACCAACACAGAGTGCATTTCTTTCATTTATATCTTACGATACTACTCTCCATACACAATGACTAAAACTCCTTTAAAAATTTTAAGTTATATGTTTGAAGGTAGGCTGATGAGTATCAGTTAGGAATGAGTTTGGCTGCAAATAAGTAGAAAATCCAACTAACAATTTCTTGAGAAACAGGTGCTTATTGTTTAGTATACAACAAGCCTGGAGTTATTAGTCAAAGGCTATTGACGATGCTGTTTGGGACCCAGGTCTCTCTGGCTTTCAACTCCATCACCCCTAGTGTGTTATCTTTCATCACCATAATTGCCAGATGGCTGCTACTTCGCCAGGTACCACTTTCATAGTCCATTGAAGAAGGAAGAGTGACGGGAGAGTAGTGAAGAACTGAGCCATCAAAATTTGTTCCTTTGTATCAGGAAAGCAAAAGCTTTCCTGAAGGTCTCACAGAAGGAATTGTACTTTTGTGTTAGAACTGGATCTCATGGCCAGTAGGAAAGCAGCTAGAGAAATGGGGATTGTGGGAAGAAATACCAAACATTAGGTTAAAAAATAAACAAACAAAAAACCCAATTACTTTTTTGAAAGGTGGGATAGGGACAAACAATGTAATACTGAAGAAAGAAAAGATACCAACTTTGATTTTATGCTATTACATATTGTATTCTTGTAAGCTGCCTTATATTTTTCATGGAGTAAAGACTAGACTGAAAAAAAGAGAATGTTCTGAATTATTCACATGTGGATTGTCCAAGGCAGACCAATATATCCAGTTTATTTATTAATTCAGTAAACATTTCCTGAATACAAACTTGATCCCATGTTCTTTGCAAGTATTTGGGGATTTAAAGACCAAGTGAGATTGAACTCTGAAGTTCTCAAGTCTAGTGAGAGAGAAAGAGTTCAATTACATTTATAATAGAATGGTAAGTGCTACATTAGAGATATGTGGAAAGTGTTATATATTAGTCCATGAAAGAGGGGCTGATTAATTCTGTAGGAGTGAGGTAAAGTTTACTTCTAAGAGGAGGGAGAGGGGCATTCTAGACATTCTAGACCCATGTTTTGGGAATGGTGAGCAGTGTCGTGTGTCAAGAGATGAGGGTGTGGGAACACTATAAAGAATGTGATACACAGCATGACCATTTGTCTCAACTCTCCCAGGACCTTCCCAGTTTATGGCTGCTGTCCTGGAATCTGTTCAGTTAATGTCTCCTTGCCCTCTACAGGGGCCTGATTTATATGACCAAGTATATGACTACTTTACTCATATAACTAAGACAAAGGTGTTTCAATGTTTCTTGGAGCAACAGGAAACTACCAGAGACTTTTGATACAGGAAAATAAATGATCCCATTTGTATTTTAGAAACTCCGGTTGCAATGTACAAGGTGGAGTAGAGGTGAAAACAAAGCAGGTAGATCAATTAGGAATCTAATTTAGTCTAGGCAGGGGTTTTAGCATTGACTGTATGTTTATTTAGTAAATCCTAACAATGATCCTAACAGGTAGCTTCTGTTACCCACCAATTTATCGGTAAGTTAAACAACACGCCCAAGGTCACATAGTAAGTGGCAGCACTGGGATTTGAACTCAGGTCTATCCTACTCCAAGGTCTGGTATATATACACATATATTCCCCCATATACCCCTAGAGTGGGTAGCGCTGAGAATAGGGAAGATAGGGGTATTTTAGAGCTAAAAGGGACAGATCTAGTGATGGATGGGAGAAAGACACTTTGAACTTTCTAATGTGAACAACTGAGAGGATGACTTCTGAAGAAAAGGAGTTTTGAGGCTTAAACAAAAATAATTTGGCTTTGACCATGTTATATTTTGGGTACACTGAGTCACCTGGGAAGAGGTACTTAGCAGATAACCGGAAACACAAATCAAAAATCAGGAAAGAGGTCAGAGTTTGGAAGTAATCAGAGTGGTACAGGTTACAGCTGAAGCATTACAAGTAGGTAAGATCACACAGGAAGAGAAAACACACCAGGAAAAACAGTAAGGTGGAAACCCGGGGAAGACCTGCATTTAAGGAAAAGTGGAAGAAGTGCCACTTTCGGAAGAGTGGAGAGGGAGAAAAGGGTGTGTGTGTCAGACCCTGCAGGGAGGAATAAAAAGAAGCAAGAGTAACTGCTGACCTTAGCAAGGTAGTTCAGATTGGAGGAGGAAAGCAGAATGCAGTCTGCTGAAGTGAATGATGGGACAGAAAGCAGTAGAAGATGGGACAGAAAGCAGTAGAAGAAAGCTTTATGAGGATGCAGAGGCAAAAAAAAAAAAAGATTGCTTAAAGAAACCCGGGCATGTTTAAAAGCTGAAGGGAAAGAGCCAGTGAAGAGGAAGAAACAAAGGAATAACTAATAGAGCAAGGTCTTAAGAGGAGGTAAATGAGGTTGGGATTAAGAGCACCAGAACGAGGTGAATGGCAGAGCCCTGGAATGGTGTAGGAGACTCCTGAAAACAACAGAGAAGGAGTGGTTAAGACAAAGAAGTGTTGCGGGTCCGACACTTGAAGGATGAGACCACGCCTGAGGTAGTAGGAGGCGAGGTCATATTAAGAGAAACATGTAAAAGCTGATGAAGGAGCAAATGGAGAGGCACCCGTATATGCATGAAATAAATAAATAAATATATAATGAACTAATTCAGTTAAATATAAAGTTTCCACTTCAAATGACTGGATAGCTCAAGGTTCTCCAAAGTGGAAAGCACAAAGGTCTCCAGTGAGAGAGCAAATCCATTGAGGGAAAATACCTACTATTTTTTTCTCATTCCTTTTGAAGACCTATTTTCCCTGTATATATTTTAGTATATACATGTTAGCACAGTGAGACACATACACACATATCATTGAAAAATAAATTTACACATACAAGGAGTACATGGTAGAAATACTTTACTAATAGGTGTACACAGTTAGAGGTCCACTGGGTTAAATTATATATACTACGTATTTTTCCTTGTGTTTTCTTTTTAATTACAGGTGAAATGATCAGCCATCTCCTTCCTAACATTCTTGAAGGATGCCGTTTACTCTCCTGATGAAAGATACTTATATAGCACTGATGCCCAAGGAGAGGGCTGGGAGAGCGGGGAAAGGGAAAGATTTGTCTTCCAAGGCATATGTGAAAATCGAGGTTCAAGTTGGGGAGGGGAGGTGACCCTGAAATGCCACTACTAGCAAGGGGCAATGTGTTAGAGACTTATACATGACTCCACTTTGACTGGATATATTTCGCTTTTGTTGCTTTTGGCTAATGCCTTTTTTTTGTCTTCTGCAGTTGCTGAAATGGTTAACATGTGATTATGTATGAAAAACTAAGGATGTAAGTTCATCCAAAAGGGTCTTATGAAGCAAATGCAATAAAATTGAAACACTGCTGTGGCAGACACAACTTGTTGCTTACTTAATATCTATTTTTCTTCTTTCCTGAGATAATCCTGATTTTGTTCAGGGAAACAAAGTGACCAACTGAAACACGTACCTCTCAGCCTTTGTCTTGTAGCTAGGAGGGATCAAATGACCCAGTTATGACCAGCGATGCATAAACAGAAATATGTTGGGGATTTCTGGGACAGTTTTAAAAGTTTTGTTTTTCTAGAAAACCATTTCATCTGAATATTCCAATTTATTAAAATAGAATTGTACATATTATTATTTTATAATTTAGAAGATCTCAGTTTTATTGCCTTTTCTAATCTTTCTTATGTATCTTTTTCCTTTAATCATATTAACTCATAGTTTATATTCTTGGTACATTGTATGTGTCATTTAGAAAATGTGTATTTTTTTGTATTCAGGAAACAAGGAATTCTTTAGAAACACACATATATCTTAGATCAAGCTTGATAATTGAATTATTGAAATTTTTTGTTTGTGTGTTTATATCTACCTATATGTCTATCTAAATTGTCTGTCTGTCTATCTAAATTATCTATCTATCTATCTATCTATCTATCTATCTATCTATCTATCTATCTATCTATCTATCCTATCTTGCTCTTTGAGTTGTCAATTTCTGATGTGTGTATTAAAATATACTGCGATCATAGCTCTGTCAATTTCTCTTAGCATTTTATTAGTTCCTGCTTTATATATTACAAATCTATGTTGTCGCAAAGTTTATAATTGTTATGTTTTTGTGGAAGATTGCAATGAATAGAAATTTTTTAAAAATCTGAAATGCTTTTTTATTTTTCTAGTGTTAGTACTGCCCTGTTTTATCATCTTCCTGATAACACACACACACACACACACACTTTATCTTTCTATTCTCAATTTTTCTGTGCCATTCTCTTCTGGGTGGGGTTCTTATAAATAGCATATGAGTTTTGTTTTTTTACATGTTCAATTTAAGTGGAATTTAACTTACTGACATAAATGATAATCAGTATGTGTGGCCCCTTCCAGCCATCTTACTTTTTCTATTTACATGCCTTTTCTCCTCCCCTTTATTCAACTCATCAAATTTTAATCACTCCTTCTTGCCTCTGTCATCTGGAGCTTACCATACATCAGATTTCGATGTCAGTGGTTAGCTTTAGCATTCTACACCCTATTTAAACTTCTCAATCAATCCTCTTGCCAAACATGACAAGATCATCATCATCCCTTCTCCCACTTGTTCATATTAGCGTTTTGGTTCGTTTATTATTAAAATGTAGTTTTTATATTATGTGCGAACGATTTTTACGTATTGATAGATTTTACAGGTAGAATTCTTCATCCACTACTTTTTTGTTTTTATGTTTTTCTCGGTCTCTGATTTAAAAGAAAAATTCTATGACAACATATCTTTGTGTAATCCTTTCAAAAAAAGGTCTGTGTGTGGTAAACTGGTGGAATCTTTGTCTAAAAAATGTCTATTTGGTTTCCTCAAAAATTTAAAGGTCATATCCTTTGCCTTCTGGCCACCAGAATTGATGAGAAATCTGATTCCATTTACATGTTCAGGTAAGCTGCTTTTTTCTCCCCTCTGGAAGACACTAGAATGGTTTTCTCCATTACTAAAAATTTCACCACGATGTGGTTCCTTTGATAGTCGTTCCCATTCATTCTATTTGGCCTCTGATGGGTCCTTTCAAGTTGAAGGCTTATGCATTTCTTTTGCTTGGGAACATTTTCTCTATAATTTATTTCTTTAATTATTTCTCCCTTCCATTGTTTCTTTTCTCCTTCTAGATCTCGTATTAGATAAATTGATTCTTTGAACTTTTCTTTCCATTTTCTATATCTGTCTTTTTACTCTCTATTCCAGTTGCTTTCACTGACTCCCTCTTCCAGAACACTGAGTCAGCATGCATCTATGTCCCTTCTATTATGCATTTACTGCATTGCTTTTGGCATTATGTTTTTAAATCTCCAAGAATACATTTACATTTTTCTAATTGCTCCTTTTTCAAAGCAAGCAATGTAGTCTTGCTTTATGGATGTAGTGTTTTCTCGAATCAGATATTAGTTATAATTTTTAAAGATGTCTCTTCTCTTTCTCAAACTGTCTGCTCCTTTTACGGCCAGCGAGTCTTTGTTGTCATCTTGAGCCTTCCCTTTCAAACTGATGCTTTCTCTCAGAAGTCTGGCCATTCCAAGTTGTGCATTTATAATGAAGGACTAGGCTTAATTAACACACACAGCAAGTTCGGCTGCCTATTACCTATGAGATTTTAGACAATTTTCTTAATCTTCCTATACTTCAGTTTACTCACCTCTAAAAAAGGAATAATAACAATATTTATAGGATCATTTTATAAAATAATTAGATTAACATACAACATAAGTTTTTGGAACAATGCCTAGCATACTGTAACTGGTTAAAAAGAACTGTTTATGAAAGAAATAAACTAACAAATGCAATTTGTTTAAAACAGAGCCCCACACACTGTAACTGCCCGACACATGTTAGTGAGTATTATTCCTATGGGTCTCCTCTCGCCTGGTGGGCTGACTGGAGTTGCAAGGGAGTTTTAAGTTTTCACTGGTTGCATGGACTTGAAGTTGGAAGGCAGCAGGCGTGGCCTTAGTTCTCTGCATAGATGCAACGCTGGCTTTACCCTTGTGGTAGAGGGCTTGAGAATGTTACTCTGCTGGATGCAATTGCGTTTCATCTCATCGCTAACCAGCCTGCCTCCTTCCCACAAACTCAAATGCTGCCGTTCTCTTAGACTCTCACATCCACACCAAATCCTTTCTGGCAAGTAGTTCACTTTCTTTACTGTCTACTTCTCAGGTCTCCGACGAAATATGTATGTTGCCTGCGGCTAGGGTAAGGTTGTAGACCTGGAGGTTGGAAGCAGTTCTTCAATTCCCCGATGACTGTCTTATCCTAACTTTCTTTTTCACTTGTTCACATTGTGCTTGACATTCTGCCAGGTTTGTTCTTACAAGTGTAGTAATTTTCTCCCATGAGTGTTTTGCTCGGTGGTTTCTATTTTCTCTGTTATTGTTTATCTGCTCCCATTTGCTTTCTAACTGCCAATAATTCTTCACAATTTCTAGTCAGCTAATGGCATTCTTTCTTTCTTTCTTTTTTTAGTGTTCATACATTCTTTTAAAGAATGTATTTTCTGTCTTTTTAATGGATTTTGGGTAAGAAGAAGGGTGGATGCTAGTGCTCAACCCCTAACTTAAACCAAGCCATATTATTTTCATACTAGTTAATACAGTGATATCTGATCATAAGGATGAGACCTGTTTATGCACTGCGTCTACTTTTAGAGATAAATTTCTGTATATTATACACATTTTCAATTTTAATAAATTTAATCAAGGACTAAATTTGATGACCATTTAAAATGCAAAGCAAAAAAAGGAAACACTTATCAAGTATGCATATAACTATGTAGCTACTTATAATAGCTCTATCTTTCTACCTATCTATTTATATGTATCATATAACTATAATGATTTAGAATTAATCTGGAGGCTAAAGTAGAAATCATTTCACTCTTGTTCCTTTACTTTTAGTAAATAGAAGTGTACCTAAAAGGCTTACAGTCCATGTTCTCAGCATTTCTGAAGGCCTCTTATCAAATACGCTTTTATTACCCATAATTTTATGTATCGATTTGTATAATGCATTTCGAGGAAAAAAATTCAGTATCAGCCATTCTTGCTTTTCCCCCCTTTTTATCGAACTACCAAGACTAATACAGCACATCACTAAGTAAAAAGTGCTGTTTACTATGCAAAAGGCACAGTCAGTGATTGGCATCTAAGGCCAATTGATCTACCCATTACCACTATCTCCCTACCCCCTCTAGCACTACTATGAAGCTATTGATTTAAACACTGTCGATCGGTTTCCATTTTCTGATTTTGGGCAGGCCAATTAAGAAAGTGAGTAATTGTGATTACACTGCTTCAGGATCAATTACATTTGATGCAAGACAAAGTGTTCTTTTTGGAACACACGCAAAATAATTTTTGATCTAATATGCTTATGTGCTTAATAAAATCTAAAATAATTCATACCTTCACAACAGCAAAACCTATTAATGTAAATGCTTATAATAGCTAAGGTTATTTTATTTGTAAGATACATTCATCATTTTCCTAAAATTAGTTTAAGAGGAATTGAGAAAAAAACTGTTCATATAAACTTCCCAAGGTAAGATCAAAATCAAACACCACCTACATATTTATCTCTAAAGAGACTTAGTTAATTGTGAAAGACAAAATGCAAATCTTATAAAAGGACTATAGAGGAAATCTTTGTAATGAAAATATATTAAATAAAACCCCTCATTACAGAGAAATGTAAAAGGTTCTGTAGATAAACTGATAGGAAGAATTTTTTCAGTTTGTAATTTTGCCCTAACTTGCTACATGAGCTTTGTCATTGGGCTCACATTGTCGAAATCATTAAAATGAATATACCTCTGGTGTTGGAGGCAAATCTATTTAGAGTGATGTTACTCATAGTCTTGTGCTCAGTAATATTGATCTGTGTTGTTTGTCTAATAGAAAAATAATAAACAATTACTAGGCAATGTTGGGAAAAGTAATCAGTTTTTATATATCACTAATATAGTAGACCTCCCAAAACATAAAGGTGATGATCTGCATAAAATCAATGTGTCACGCTACATTGCTTATATTCATCATCACAGGTTCTCAGCAATACATGGCACAATATTAGGCCTGAATGACTGGTAAACTGAAAAGGTATATGAAAAAGAAAGGTGGACTATATTTAACCCATAAAGTTATTTAAAAATGTCAATTTCCAAACTTGGGAGATTTTTATCAGAACAAATTTTGCTTTAAGCTAGTTAAAATTTAGATAAAATGTCTCGATTCATTTCAGAATAAAAACAAGGCAACTTCAAAATGACCAATCATATCCTAGATCAGAAAAATATAAAAGAGTTCAAAAATAATTCTTAACGATGCATGAATCTAAGTTTTGTACTAATTGCTAATAGTTTCTGGATTTCATTAGAAATGTATAGAACATTATCTGAAAACAATTAACAACAAAACCCAAACCTAGGGACAGTTCCTTTGAATGGTAGTCACCTATGAAACTTTTGCCAAATGTTCTCTTTAGAATTTTATCTAAAGCAGTTTGTAAATTAAAGTAAAAAGAGAAAAATGTATGGGTTTTAGGTACTGACAGAATCAATAATTCTCCACATAAGAGGCTCAAGATAACATATAAGATGTTTCAAAAGATATTCAATAATATTATTAAAGATTTTTATTTCTCCTGATTTTTCCTCATGAATTTTCTCCTGAATTTTCAAAAACTATAGAGTTAAGAGAAGTAAAAACATTATTTAGCAGTAGCTTCTTACTTTGACCAACAAACTATGAATTTCAATCACATATGGCAGACTCAATGGCTAGCTGGGTAACAAATACTACACATACATATGCTGTATACAATTTGTACAACTATTCCATGGCAGTATAACCATTGCCAAAGAAAAGCACATTTATTTAAATGTTTTGTCTCTCAAAGAAAAAAAGCTGCTGAAAGCATAGTTTTTATTTGCTATCCTTTACAGGTAATATAAATATAGAAAAACAACTGAACTTACCACAACTGGAAACTGGCAGTCTGAGTGGAATCACAAAAGTCAATACCCATTGAAACAGTAATGGATCCCTCAGGCTCAAGAGATTCTAGGAAATTAGATAATTTAGACATGAATACACGGAGGATGTGAAAAAGAGGCAAACTAAACACTGAACACTTATGTAATGTTTGTAGTTTGGTTAAAATAGTCAAATTTAATGATAGCTTAGAAGAACACTTTCAAACTACGACTATTAAAGCAAATTATAAAGTAATTTCACTATTCTGCTTGAAGGCTTTCTTTTTCACAACTTAACTCTGCACATATTTCAATGAACACATTATCTATTTGTTTCAGAAATGTATCTCATCCTGAGAATTTAACGTTTTACAGTATTGTCTTTATAGGCATTGAAGGTGAGAAGAAAAGAAATTTAGTTCTGTGTGGAACAACTGTAATTAACTCTGGGTGCTTTTAAGAAATCACATACTTAAAACTATGAAATATTTATCTAGATATAAAAAGTAAATTTTACACAAATTTCCACTAAAAAAATCCAAAATTTAAAAATGTGAATTAAAGCAAAGCTGGAAGGAATTAATTTGTTGTATTCAGAAATTAACCAAGACTACTGGTCTTTTAGAAACCAAAACAATAAGTCTAATTGTATTACTCAAAGAATTACTGAGAGAAAATTTTAGTAACAGATTAGATTATCTTGAAAAAACAAGTAATAAAATGATATTTTATAGATTTGAAATTTCTAAAGCTTCATCAACTAACCAAGGATGGGAAATAACTACCAATATACATATAACACTGGTGTTTTTCAGTTGACAATGATAAAACTTAAGACAAACAATAACAAAATTTTATTCTGTTTGTGAGTCCTAAGTTTGGCTGTACATTAGAATAATAGGGGATCGTAAACATATACCTATTTCGTATAAATACGTATGTATGTTACATAAATACAAATATATTATATTATTTAAATAGAAACCATCCACAGTTGATTTACACTTTGCTAAAAGTCTTGAGTGTGACTGTGGTCATACTGTCCAGTAGCTTTATATTTAGCTTTGCTCTTTATGTATCTTATTAGATGTGGTTTATGTTGGCAAACACTCTAATCCAGTAGGCTGCGACTAGCCTAGGGCTTTTTGGAAGTAGGATTTGCCATTTAATACTGACCATGACAGAGATGATGAAATAGATGGGACAAAAGAATAATTCAGTAAGCTTAATATAGCAAGAAGTATGTTATGTCTTATGGGCTCAATGAAGATTGGGCGTTATAAGAGGGTACTTGTTTGATGCTGATTAAATGTTACTGGTTTACTTAGTGGCATGTAAGGTGATTTTTCCAGTTTGTATTTCATTTGCTTATAAACCTAACATTTACCAGGATGCTATGCAATTGCCAGAAGACTTGCTGCCTAAATCTCTGGCAAACAGGCTTTAATGTAAATAATTACTCTGTTTGTGAGTCAAACAGAAAAGTATGGTATTTTTTGCATATTTTTTAAGCTATACCTTATCAGTTCACAGCTCTGTCAGTTACACTGCTCAAGGCTATTTCTTTAGTGAATGCTTTCTTCTGTGCCATAAATATATTGGGGTTTGGTTTTGTTTGTAGCCAAATACCACACTGGTCGTAAATGCTGTCATCTCCATAACGTGATGGCATTCACGATTAGATCGCTCTACATCAGGTACCCTTGTATTTCATTTGACAAAGGGACAGTTCTCATGATTAACTCTTGATAGCATTCTTTGACATAGTTTGGTATCTGATTCAGTCTTAAGATAATTAAATGTAAGCTTAGTGCCATGCCTCTTCTAGAGAACAGCTTATGATCAATGGCATATTTTTTTATATGAGTGCTTCAAGAGCAAAGTGATCAGCATAAAATTAGTCATATAATGGATTTTTATTATATTTGAAGCCTACTACATTGGGAAAGTATATTCAATTAGGTGTCTTTATTTGGCTACTACTCTGGATCACTGCTATATACATGAGAGGGTTATATAGAAGTGGCTGAAAAACACTGGCTCTATTATACCACACCATTACTAATGAAAAGGGAAATCACACAGGATGCCATCTACTTTGATGTAATGGTCATACAACAACTAGTGAAATCTTAGTTGAACTCAACTGTTAACATAAAGTCACTGAATATAGTACAGAGAGCTTAAGGCGAATTCTGTGTGTGTGTATGTGTGTGTGTGTATTAAATCTTTATATACTTGGTCATTTTAGAGAAAATATCACGTTATTCCTAATATTCTTGTAAGGAATCCAGTTTCACACTAAAGGCAGGGCAAAATCCAGACAAAAGTCATCATATATATATATTATAGATAAAAAGAAAATAAACTGGTGACAAATGAGAAAGCTGCTGGACTCCTTAACATATGTGTATGTGCTTATGAAACAATTATTTTACCTCCTTATTTTACAAAAACTTGCAGTCTTAAGTTTTGGAAGGACTAAGTAAGATATATCATAGTCTGTAACTACTGTAACTATTGATAAAAGAGGCTAGGTGGTGTTACATACAAATATTTACTGCATGGGAAAGAATTCTGTATCCTGAAAGTATTTAATAAATGTCAACAAAATGAATTATAGTCATAAAATTTTGCCCAGGAATAGAAAAGGCTTCTATGAGTACTGAGGCAATGGTATATATACAATCATATTTTATTTCTGTTCTAGCACCATACTATGAAATTTATTGTATTTGTTTCTTCTCTCCTACATAGGCCAATAAAGGTCAACTCATGCCAGCACAAAGAAATGTTAATACTGTTATGTTCTAACCTTTGGATAACATTTTCAGCCTTCAGACAATTCATATATCAGCTGCTTGACACTTCTTAATTTTTTAACTAGGTAAAAATGGCTGGATTTTAAGCAATCAAAAACGTATACAATTGGGATATTCTGTAATTCCTTTGCAATATATTAACTTCACAAAATAATTAAAAATCAGGACACTTGGTATTCTTTAAATGGTGTCATAATTACCAAATTATTATTCTTTTAAACTTTTATTTATTTTAAGTGTGTTTTTCCAGGACCCATCAGCTCCAAGTCAAGCAGTTGTTTCAATCTAGTTGTGGAGGGCGCAGCTCACAGTGGCCCATTAGGGGATCGAACCGGCAACCTTGTTGTTAAGAGCACCGTGCTCTAACCAACTGAACTAACTGGCCACCCTATTATTTTTTTAAACAAGGTATTAAGTAGGTTCTGAAATCACCTTACTTTATTTTTCTTCACTTTGGTTACTTATAAAAAATGTACCATATTCCATCTATTAGAAATTGTTTTGTTCCTTTGTGTAAAAGTAACACAAAGAAGGCCTTTCTTTACTGAAATGACTTCCTTATATGAAAACGAGAGAATACAACATCAAAGGGCTCAAGTGAAGATGAAGAAAAATAGAATAGTTTTGTGAAATAATGAGTATGAAGGCACAGTGCTGGTCAAAAGGCTTTGCTCATCTATCGTACTGTAAAAAGGAACTACCTGAAGCTTTCTGATGGTAACATTTAAAAGATTCAAGCACAGAAACCTTGTATCGCTTTTGAGATTTTGCCTGATGCTCCTTCCAACAAAACTTGAAGGCTGCCTCCACTTACACAAAACAGAAAGAACAGAGACAGATATTCAACTTATTACGTTATTTTAAACTCAAATGTAAGACATACAATTCTTACACTTAATTTTTAAAAGGTGTACTTTTGGTACGATACTTAAGGAATGGAAGGGGATGCCAGTTTGGTGAGACACTATCATGTAACGGGCACGGAGGTAACCTGGAAAGCACAAGCGCCAGCTACGGGGCAGCCCACTCAGCCTCAGCTGGTTGTATTGAAGGTGGGAATAAAGACCCAGCACTGCCATATCTCGTGTTTTATTCCGAGAAAAGGGAGATTGGTGAAGTAAAAACATCTTGATTTTTAAATGGTGGCAACAAATTTAAAATATTAAAAAAAAACACGATGCGTATAAATACCAGTAATATACGATGAGCTACCCTATACTGCATGTGTGGAAAGGAGGACAAGCAGAATAGTATATATCGTTTCAGTCTTCACTCCCCTCATTTTTCAATTTGTGGAGTGTGAAAGGAAACGGGGAAGGGGAGATGGGGGAGGTACTATATTCAAAAAGGCAGATAATACCATTCAGGGAATGACAATGACCAGAAAAAGCATAGGGGGAAGGTGAGACAGACAGGTAAAATGGGAGGCAATTCTGATTCTTCAAACCCATCCTTCCATCAGTAATGGTACTAACTTTGCTGGAATCTGAGTCACAGAGGGCAAAGAAACGTTTTTATCTTGTATGATACATTTGCTTTAAAAAGGGAAAACAAACAGTGTGCTAATTTAAGTCAATAAAATTATATATATATATATTCGCCTTTACTTTTAAAATGAACACATTAAATTATCAAGTACAGTTAAAGTTTTAAATGAGAATATTTACCTATTGGATTAAAAACGTGCATTTGTATGTCTGTAGGAAGTTTTTTTTCCTTTATGTGGATATTTTCCATCTTTCGATCAGTCGTGTTATTCAGTGTTATTTGTACAGAGACCATCTTATCACCAAAAACGCAAGGCTGTCTTGGAAAGAAATAATGGGCAGCTAGTCCTTTTCCACTCATTCGGTGAAGCAGCACATGAGATTTCATTGGTACAAAGAGAGGAGTATTGACCTATAGCATATTGGAAAAAGAAAAAAATGAATTAGTGAAAATAGTTATTAATTCTCATAGAAAATATGCAGAAGTTTGACATTTGACTCCTGTTTTCCCTCAAGTATCACAAAACCACAATAACAAATATTAGCAGGACATGACACACACATATTAAGTTCGAAATTATATAAAAATGTAAAGTAAATGCCCTCAAAACAGTATAAAAAATTTTTCTGTACTCTACAGGCACATATGAAAATATTTTGAAGAAACATATCTAATAAGAGAATAATTTCAGTTATATATATCCACTTTTTAAGTCTATAAACTTTGTTCATTTTTTTCCTATGTACACTATATTTGGACATTTTGCTGATTTTCTTATTAGTTTTAATAATTTGTCCGTTGATTTTCTTATGCTTTTGAATGATAAGATAGTCCCATCTGCCAATAATGAACATCTGGTACCTTCATTTCCAATTGTGACCCCCTGACTTCTTTCACCTTGAGTTTCTTTCACGGTAAACTGGAGATATGACCTTTTTTAAGGTTGTTTATTCCTTTGCTTTAATGATTAAAAAGATCGTCCCTCCTTTGAGATCAGGTAACTATTCACTTACATTTTTTTCTAGAGCTTTCATGGTTCCAATTTTTTAATTCATTTGGAACTAATTTAGTTATACTGACTCCATATTTATTCTTCTCTAAGTACTTAACCAGTAGTCTGTGCATGATTTAATGTTAGCCTTTCCTCAATACTCTGTAAATGCAACTATTCTAATCATTTATGTACATGGAGACACTTTTGGCCATTGATTGGGCTGTTAATCTAGTACCACACTGTTTTATTTCTTATAGGCCTACAATATGATTCAATTATTTGGCAAAGCAAAACATTCCTCATTCCATCCCCCTGCCTCCCAGCCAGTATTTTCTTGGCTAATCATGTGCTTTTCCTTCCATTGAACTTCAGACTCTTTTAGTAAAATTCTCCCCTCAATCACGAGTAGAATCAGAGGCAGCATATTTAATGAAGAAACACAGTCCATTCTAAAATCATGTGGTAGCTATTTCTCCACTCAAAGCATTGCATATGGCTTGACCTGGTTATGGGCAAGGTTTTTCTCATCAATTTGTAATCAAATAGATATAATCAAGATACTTTCCCCTAACATTGTGCTCTCCCAAACTAGGTTTTCTATTATAATTGTGAGAGTACATACTAATCTATTCAACATGTTCACTATGACACTGATACATGACATTAAACACTTATTAACAATTTAAATTCATCAACAAAAATCCAAGAGTTAAATATCACATATACAAAATGATAAACAGTATCTTTTAAGCATCATTATAGTATTCCTTCTCAGTTTTACCTTCTCCGAAAGGTAAAAAAGAGGTAGCCAGTTTTACCTCTATGAAAACTCATAAAAGCTTGGGCCACATATAATATGGGGAAGTAAAGTTGAAAGTTAGAGAGAAGCAAGTGTAGAGTAAGAAAAGCAGGACAGAAGCAGGGGTTGGGTTTACCAACAGCCAGGAATTAGCAATCTAAATATCACAAAAGATGCTTAGAAGGCATCAACGTGTCTTAGTTGATTTATTAATTCTCTTTCTCAATCTAAGTGTGGTCATATGGTCCAAATGTGTTTTTCTACCTTGTTTCAAAATTGTGCACTTTTATTATAATAGTTAAAAAGATGTTATATACAAATGAGTTTTATGACACAGATCAGAAACAGTTTTGGGGACACAAAAAACCGAGAGTTGTTAGATGGGCAGGGGGGAGGGGGTTGGGGATGGGGGGAAGTGTGAAGGGATTGGGGGGCGGCTGGTGACCACAGGATGGCCTCAGGGTTTTTTGAGAATTACTTTGGGGAACTTATTCAATAGTGTTTGGGGATTTTGTTGGGTGTCCGATGGACATGTGTCCTGTTTGGGAGACCACCTCAGGGATGCTGTGGATGCCTAGTCATGGCATTGTACACCAGAGGCTGGACATTAATGAATGCCAACTATAATTTTATGTGTATAATGTGATGGCTCGGTGTGAGGTCGGGGTGGTGGTGGATGGGGGGAGGGGGGTTCACGGTGTGAGGGATGTAAAAATAAAATAAAATAAAACTATAAAATAAATAAATAAATAAATAAATAAAGATAACTTCAACAATAAAAAAAAAAAAGAATTCAGTGTGTCAGGATTGCTTTCATCTGGTTCAGACAAGGGTTGGTCTTTTGAGGGAGCTTTCTCCCCAGTGTTTTACCTTGTAATGGTTATGTATGGGACTGTCTGCTCAACACACTCTACCATTTTCTAGGAACCCTACCACATTCAGCTCTTGAAGAAGCTGGCACCTTCTCATGCCACTTCAGTACCTGGCCCCAGTTAACTTGTTCAGAAATGGACACATGGCCCAAGGAGTCCCTTTCCTGGGATTTACAGATTTGGGAACTGGGAAGTTGAGCCAATCTCTCTCAAGTGGCTAAAATTCTGAGATTTGAAACTCTAATGTCAGTGGCTATATTCCTGCCATACTGCTCAGCAAAAAATAAAGCAAATTTCAAAGAAAAGCACAGATGAAAGAAAGAGACCTGCTGGTATCTTTGGTTTGTATATGGATGTCTCTTGGAAGCTGACAAAATCCTACTCTTCTTTCTTCAAGTTTGGTTTTCTGTGAAATACGTACTCGAACATTCCTTCCTGTAATTTCCCTTTTTTACTTAAGCTAGTTCAAATTGGGTTTCTGTAGTTTAATTCCCCCACCCAAGTACTGATCTGGATTAGTCACATTTCAGGACACCAACTCGGGGAGCAGGGAATAAACTTACAATGGGAGCATGTGCTCTCTTGCTCCTTTTTCTTAAAGCCCTGGTAGATATGGAATGGTAAGGTCAGAGACTCAGGCATAGCTTCTGATTAGGCTGAACCATATAGATCTATCAATTCTGTAAGTCAGAACAGTTAGTTGAATTAGCAGTTCATATGGTTCAACCAACGAGCTCGCTTTGATTCAAGATTACTTAGACCTACCATCTATAAGAAAGAGGAGCCCTTGATGTGACTATCCTAGCTCACAGGAGGCCCACGATGGGGTTAGAGAGCAAAGCCTGTTTTCATAATAAAGTACCACTTGGCCTTTCTTTGTTCTGATCCAATGTCTCCCATGGGCATCTTGGAATGTTGGTCTTGTCCAAGAATCAACAGGGCTCCCTGTCCAATAAGAGCAACACGATTTCAAATACAAAGTACTAATCCTTAATTTATTAATTCACTTCCAACGAACATTTATTGAGTTAAGCTGTACAAACCACTGTATGAAGGACTATGTACAGAGACAAAGTTGTATCATGTCTCCCCTCTGTTCAAAACCTTCCAGTGGCTCCCAATTTCACTGAAAGTAAAAGCCAAAAATTCTTATAAAGGCCTGTAAGGCCCCATATGGCCTGGCCCCCTGTGTTTCTTTAAGTTCATTTCCTATTATGCTTAATCCCATGACTCACTCCACTCCAGCCACCCTCACTTCATTGCTGTTCTTTGCACATACCAGTAGTGCTTCCACCACAGGCTCTTGGCATTGTTCCCTCTTTTTTTTTAAAATTTATTTATTGGGGTGACAATTGTTAATGAAATTACATAATTTCAGGTGTACAATTCTGTATTACATCATCTATAAATCCCATTGTGTGTTCACCACCCAGAGTCAGTTCTCCTTCCATCACCATATATTTGATCCCCCTTACCCTCATCTCCCACCCTCCGGTTCCCTCTTTCTTGTGTATACTTTCTCCAGATATTCCAGATACTCCAGTTCTGATATATCTTTGCTCAAATGTTACCTTTTCGATAAGGCTTAACCCATTTGCATCTCTTCCTTTTTCTGTTTCCATAGCCACTTAATACCTTCACTAACACTATATATATATATATATATATATATGTATGTATGTATATATATACATATATATACACACATATATATACACACACATATATAATATATGTTTTTTATTTATTAAAATATGTATATTTTCTGTCTCCACATTTATTCTCCATTTTTATGTTCAATGCATAAAACATAATTTTATCCACTTTCAGAACTCAAAGCACAATTTTACTATTTTAAATGATTATAGATATTTATAGATAATATACTTCTAGTGTTGGTCATAACTATATTAGATGCTGAGTGCTCAATTATAACACTGTTCCTAAAAATATTACAGTCTTAAGGAGCACACTGTGGTGATAAGTGGAGATTATCAATATTAACACTTGTTGGTTTTAGGATATGACTTGACTACAAATTTTCTATTATATATAATTGTATGCAAATGAAAAAATACGATATTTCTTGAAGACACACACAAAGAAAAACATTAACTAGAAGGACTTCTATGATATAAACACAAATTCTTAAAATATCCAGTTTTAGGTATCAGCATTAAATATTAAAACCTGGACAAATGGGACCGTAAGAAAGACAATATTTGAGAACATCCCTTTTGATTTAAGTATTTAACACTACTGTTCAAAGAATTGAAAATCTAGCTGCTTTATAAGCAAATGATATGGGCTATCCTCTCTCTGACTCTTGAGGAGGTAATTAGTTCAGTAACTGTAATAACTCTAAAATAAAAAGCCTCGTTCTGGAGTTAACAGAACAAAAAGCATCAAGTAACAATGAGATAATCCTCTACAAATCTTTACACAGCATATGTTTAAATAATAAAAGTCATTTGTGTACCTTTCGATGGTTTATGAAAATAACCAATCAATTCTGCAGACACAACATTATTTCTAAAGGAAATCTATGTGACTCATGATGCCTGTAGATACACAGAGACAAACCACACATATTTTATCAGTTTATTACAGTAAGCAAATAAGCGTGGAATGAGAGTGCACATAACTGTCTACTTAGCGCTTACTGAAACATTTATAAGAGCTGTTATCGCCCTAATAACAGACAGACAGCGTGCAATTTTAGAGGAGAAAAGCTTCATATTTTTTAACACTTCACTAAAAAGTAACTGAAGAGTGTAAAATGAAAAATACTCTGTGCAGTTAGCTGGTAATGGACCATATTATCAACTCAAGTTAGATTTATAGGATACAAACTAGTCACTAATAGTTATTTTATGACATAGCATGTCTGCTTTTTTGAGATTATTAAGATTAAAGTTGTAAAACTTCTTTTGAAGATAGCTGTTCAAAATGATTGAATTATAAAATTTAAATGAGAATTGAAAAATAAAACATGGAATATCAAGTAGGTGCCTAAGAATAAACCTTGTTCAACATCTGCATTACTATTTCAAAGATGACATTTCCATGTAGAGCTTTATGAAAACAATGTTTTGCAGCCTTGTATGCTTTAATCCACAGTTAGTCACTTAATCATTTTAAAGTATTATCAATCTATTCTGTTTTTTGGGCTTCAAAAATATAAAGAACTACAGTATATAAAATGCTCTCTTTGTATCTAGTTTTGTTTGGCTTATTTTACAGCGTATCTATTTAGATATATAGTTTATAAAAATGACAAGAAATTAGTTGCAAACAGAGGTAGAGTTTCTTTAAAATTAGTTAATTTTTAAACCAATATATGTCTCAACTGATAGAGTTGTAATACAGAAAGCTACAGTATTGTTTTATTTACCCAGTAAACTAGAGAGGTTTTTTTTTGTTTTGTTTTCACCTTTACTCCACAGTATTGAGCCTAGTACTTAGTATGGATTAAAAAAAAGAAAACAGCAAATATGCTTAATTCTTAGCTATAACTATACACATAGACTGAAAGAAGTATATTTCAGTGTTCCATCAAGTATTACGTTAAATAAATGGCTTATAATCCTAAATATAACTTCTTCCTTATACAAGTCAATTTAGGTATTCTAGAAAGCAATTGTGCTGATTCCTCGTATTTTAGTAATCAGTATATATTGTGAGAAATGTGACACTTTTTCACCTCTTGGTAATAATCTATATATTATAAAAATATATTTGCAGAAAGATCTGAATACATTAGCAACAAACATTTAACGAGTATCTTACTTCATGCATGGTGTTAAGCAGGTGCCAGCAAAGTACACCCGTGGACCTCATCCACTGCCTGTGTCTGTATAGACTGTGAGCTAAAAACGGTATTTACATTTTTAAATGGTTGGGGGAAAAACTCAAAAGAAAAAATAACATTTTTGTGACACAAAAATGATATGAAATTCAAATTTCAATGTCCACAAATAAAGTTTTATTGGAACACAGCCACACTGATTCATTCATATATTACCTATGACTGCTTTGGTACTACAATGGCATATCTGAATGGCTGCGCCTGCAAACTGAAAATATTTACTGTCTGGCCTTCACAAAATTTGCTGACCCCCCCAGGTATGGGATGTATTCTATTTATACTGGTGTTGAGATGAGGAGGAAATTACTTTATAATAATATTCTATTTTTTTCCCATTCTGAAATATAACTCTGTAAGCTTCACCGTCAATATATTTAATGCTTCCTATAAAGCTGAAATCTAGAACAATGCAGATATATATTTATTTCCCACTTCCATGAAGAAATATTTCCAGAACCACGGATACAGATATGTTATACTATTCTTATATATATTCTACTATTCTTTTTTATATATATTTTTTCTGACTTTTGGTTTAAGGGTGCTAATAAAAACAAAACTGAGTCTGGTTTTCAAAGTGTTTCACAGAAAGGTTCCAATAATTATTTACCACAAATTTCATTAGAACCAGAACATTTACATAAGCACAAAACAATTGTTATTTGATAGATATGATTGATAATCATTTGATGTTAGTAGTTCTAATGCTTTCCCACTAACAATTATAAATGAAACGAAAATGAAAATGTTGGTGACCTCTTCCATTGTAGCCAAGTTCAGAATCTTGGCATAATCATTGACATCCTCATTTTCCTCCAACAATTAGTTGATAAGTTCGGTGTCTCTTGCATTCATTTACTTCTTTTCTACCACCTACCACCAGCTTAGTTCAGCTCATCCTTGACACTGAAAATTTTTAAAGTTTTTTCTTTCAAATTGTAAAAGTAATGCATGTTTATTGAAAATGATGTCAAACCGTATGACAATATAAGTAAAATCCCCTTCAGGTTTAACCATAATTAACCATTTGGTGTCCCCCCCAATCTTTTGCTCTCCTCTTACTTCTGCTTGCCCACTCGATTTGGTCTCCTATCTATAGATTCCTCATGCCCCAATCTGTACCACAGACGCCTGCAAAAACGTGCTGGGCTTTGAAGCCAGGCAGATTTGCGCTGAAACTCTGGCTCTGATCCTGACACTAGAAAAGTTACTCAGACACTAGGGACCTCAATTTTCACATCTGTGAAATGGTGAAAGTACCACCTATGTTTCAGCGTTAGTGCCAACCTAGGAAAAACATAAAAATAAAATTTGATAGGTACAAGTAAGGGAGTAAAATAACATTTCAGAGTTGAAAAGTGTGGCTAAAATTCAGTACAGGTGAAAGTTATTAAAATTGAATAGATCAAGAGGTTGTGAGATTATGTATTGCACGGGTTCTTAATATGCACATTGAGGTCTCCCTGGATGACGGTAGGCTGGAGACATTACATGTGAGATGACAAGATCGTCACTAAATGTGGGTGAGTGATTAAGAGATCCCAAGATGAGAATGACAAAAAGGGAAAGAGTATAGTAAAATGGAATGGGCCTTGTAACAAAAATAGATATGACGATGAAAAGGGAATGGCCTAGAAACAACAGTTGGGAGCTTCATATAAACAACTTTGTTGGTAACAATGATTTTGTCAAAGACAGAATTATAGAGCATTATGAGTCAGGTCATGCTGCGAACATTTCCTACAGGACAGCAAGATCCAAATGGAGATTTTGAGAAAACCTATGCTATGGTTAATAGTACTTTAAAAAAATACGTGAGGGAGGGAATTGGTAGCTCTTCAACACAGTTCACAGATGGGACCACTGTACCTAACAACTACCCATGTTGTTTGCATTTAAAGAAAATTTAAGTTCAGGGATGGAGGGATATGGATTTCATCTAGATGAAGTCCTAGAGGAAGGAAAAGAAGTATGTCTTAGTTTATGTACAAATTGGAAAGGCAGTTTTATTATAGCTACTTTAATTTTAAACATCAAGTTCCTATAGGGATGCTTTCCTTGAATCTGATAGAGAAGAAGAGAATCATTTTACATTATAGATGCTAGTCAGAGGTACCACAGTTGTTGAAGACGAAGATGGGGACATGGGTCCTTCGAGACCTTAAGAATACACACACACATATGCACATGCGTGTGTACACACACACAATTTCTGATTTGTGTATAGTATTTTAAATTCTTCAGTGACAGGGAAAGGATGGGGAGAACATGATTTACCACACAGCAAC
This sequence comes from Rhinolophus hipposideros, assembly GCF_964194185.1. Lineage (NCBI taxonomy): Eukaryota > Metazoa > Chordata > Mammalia > Chiroptera > Rhinolophidae > Rhinolophus > Rhinolophus hipposideros. The sequence goes on along the minus strand of NC_138053.1, from coordinate 50,688,256 downwards.
ATTAGAGTCTTTGGAATCCATGTCTGTGGTAGCAAAGTCTTCCGATGACCCAGTTTTCTTTTCATTAAAGTCACCCGAGTATGAATTTTTCTAGGTGGTTGTACTTTGGCACTGGCCCATGTATTTCTCAGGCTGTATGTATTTTTGACACACGGAACATTTTTCCTCAGAAGCAAGAAAGGCTATGACATCCTTCTTGTCATACAGAGTTAGGGTTGGCAGTAGTATGAAAAAAACCACTAAATTTAAAGTTAGAAGAATTCAAGTTATTTGATGAAAATAAAATCATTTAATTCTCTTGAACATGAATTTGTAAAATAAAGGGTAATTCAACGGATTGTTTACATGGATTCAGTAAGATACTGCATATGAAAGTATTTTGTTGATGAAAGTACTTTTCTTTCATTATTATTAAAGACATTTATTAGCATAAGTGAAAAAACAGTAGCAGAAGACAGGATTCAATATTTTTAAGCATCATTTCTATCAAGCAATAAGCTATAATTCTGTTTTAAATAAACAAAAAATGTTCCTTGACAGTCAGTAATACAAGAAGCTGGGGAAATTTTTTTTCTCTCCTTCAGAGAACTGAACAGGAAGTGGGAAGAACAAACATTTATGATTTCTTTCCAAAGATGAATAACTGAGGAAAGTTTTTTGAATATGATCTTAATTATGAATCAGCATCCTTAGTCAATAAAAAAACTTTCAAAAGCAAATCAATAAAATGAGATTAGTATTGTCTTTAAAATATCAGTTAATAAACCAGATACCTGAAAGTGGATTTGAAGTGATAATTTCATAAGCACACAACACAAGCAAAGGAATCTCAGGACAAGTCTGAATGCCATAACATCATAGGAAGACTACAAAGCTTTGAGATATTTTATATTTCTTTACTTCATCAGGATTACAGTTAATAAAACCTCTACCATCTACATATCTATCTTCAGTACTGAAATTACAGAATCCCACTTTTACACCAGTTATAAGGAATTAATTCTTAGTATTTGGACATGTTGAAAATAGCAATGAAGAATATCACTTAAAAGAAAAAGTAATGAATGTAACTGGAGGCAGATGGATGTGGCACTTAGACTATCCATATGTCACGAGACTTGGGTTATAGTTTCAAATCAACACACATTAGTGAGACCTCAGCTAAATCCCAACCTCACTTAGCTTCTGTTTTTCTCTTCTGTAAAATGGGGCTAATTATACATATCCTGTCTGTTTCCCTGAGTTGTGAAACTGATTTTTAAACTGTTCAATAAAGGACATTATTGGGATTATTAGTAAATTGAGTTTTCAGTCAATGTTAAAAACACCAATCTGTCAGATGTCATAGGATCATGAGGTTAAAAGTACATATCAAAAAGCCGAATCATCACTGGAGAAGGGCTTTAAAAACAATATTGCTGTATTTATTGATAGTACCATCCAAAGGCCTTTAAAAAAAGCAATCCCTTCCCCCATGTCCTTTTCCCCCTCTGTTAGTTGCGGATGAAGAGGACTGTTCTCTAAAAGGTTTCTAAATGATGTTGATGTTAAAAAATATAGTATCACCATTTAACAGCCTTTTAAAGAGCAGTCCCTAGTATGGTCTTTGTTAACAACTGAGGGAGGAAGGGACTATTTTTTCAAAGGCTTTTAGAGGATGTTGTTAAAAGAATATATAGTGACATCATTTAAAAGCCTTTTAAATAATAGTTCTCCTTCCCTCCCAATTGTAATGTCCTTGGCTTTCATTTATTTTGTACGACAAGATGAAAATGGACATGCCAACATATTATTGGCTATGGCAGGCATTTGTTGGATGGAAAATGATGTATTGCTTTTTAAAAGGTCGGTGTCCAGAAATAAATCCAAGTCTTCAAGAACATAGTACCACTTCTATACAGGATATTGCCCACTCACCCCCACTCACCTTTGCATTTTGCTTGTTTTCTCTAAGAGTTTACTGAACACACTACCACACAAACCGGAAAGGACTACCAGCTAAGTCATTCCAAGATTTCCTGTGGCAAGAATGTAGTCCTACCATCCACTGCTACTTGAGTTAACTCTCCATCCAATTAATGGCAAAATCTAACTTTAGCTCCTCGTCTGCTGTCTTGACTGGACTATTTCTGCTCATCATTCCTCTAATTTAGACTCCCCCCAACTAGGAGACAGCAGTGGGCACTTAGGGCTCCTCTCCATATGGACTTAGCTCCCAGGGAAGGGAAACATCAAGTCAACCATTTGGTTTAAAGCATAGTCTGATAGCCAGTATGCTTTGAGACAGGTGAGCTTTGCCTTTCACATGACACCAAAGAGAAAAGCATTATGCCCAGGGATATACAATCACAGCACAGGAAATAATTTTCTATCTCTTCTTGTGTTGGGTCTTTTCACAAAGTGTCATTTCACTTTAAGAACAGGAATTCGTAGATCTACAACACTTTGATGAAAAAATAAACCTTTAAAAAAATCTAAAAGTACAGCCTTCCAAACACACTACATTTTAATTTTAAATTTTAGTGCATCCCTTACTTTTTGCCAATCTTGCACACTGCTCTCACTGATTAAGTTCTATGATCTACTTAAATCATAGTAAATCATTATTTACTTACAATTTACTGTAATAAATCCAATGACTTAGCTTAAATATTAAATACTACCTATAACACAATACGTAGCTCAAGCCCCCATTTGTCCCTTCAGCTCTTCCTGACCCTACTACAGTCCATAATGAAGTTCGTCACATTTCATTTTGATATTTCTTATAATTTAATTTTCGTATCATTCTTTCACTTTATATATATCACATTATTGTTTTACTTTATTCTTATGCACTATATAAGTAAAAAAGTGCTAACTAAGCCTGGAGAATAATTTCTTTGCAAGTTTTTGCATGATTTAAAAAAAATACAAATAAATTTTGAATTCTCTGTTGCCTCAGCAGCACAAGGAAGTTAGTTATTTATGCCTATAATTATATTTGATGGTAAATACTTAAATATTTTAAAGCCTCCGCATAAAAATTCATGTCATTTGAGATTTGTTTCCATAATCTACTGCGATAACTCAATGTTTCACTGGGAAATGCTATTATAATTCTGATTCTAATAGTAAATGTAAACTGATATTTTGAATAAAAATTATGACTTAAAAAAAGCATCAAAAAGATAGCATTAGGAAGATATAAATAGATTTGTAATCTGATTGATTTGAAAAGGTCCAATTTCTCTAAATCTTTAGTCAGAGGGGTTCTGACTAAAGTGGAACTGCCTGCTTGGTTAGGCAGGTGGCCATAATCCCCCGTCAGGGCTCCCTCTGAATTCTAGGTGTAGCGAGTGATCACCACGCTGCAATCCACCTGAAGATCAAAGAGCACATGGTTATGTGTGGCGCTGGGCTCTGGCTCTGGGTCAGAATGACCTCTGTATACCACGTCAACTATAGGGTAGGGCCCTGGCTTTTTTGAGGGCCCTATCCTTCCTTTCCTCTGCAATTTGATAGGTGAGGTGTGAGTATCTGACTCATCTTCCTCTCCTCACAGGTGCTACAGTTGAGGTGATATACAGAATAATGGTCTCCCAAAGGTACCCAAGTCCTATGTATGTGTAACATTGCATGGCAAGGGGGAATTAAGAGCAAATTTTGAGATGTGGGAATTTTCCTGGATTATTTGAGCGATCCAATGTAATTATACGAATCCTGTAAGTTAAAGAGCGAGGCCGGAGAGTTAGTGTCAGAGTGATGCAGTGTGAGAACAACTCAACTGGCCATTGGTAGCTTTGAAGATGGAAGGGGCCAAGAGCCAAGGAATGCGGGCAGCATCTAAAAGCTGGAAAAGGCAAGAACTAGGCCTCCAGGAGGGAACACAGCTGCGCTGACACCTTGATTTTAGCTCAGGGAGACCCATTTTGGACCTCTGACCTCTAGAACTGTAAGATAATAAATTTGCATTGTTATAAGCTGCCATGTTTGTGGTAATGTTATAGCAGCAATAGGAAACTAATACATAAAGGTAATTTGATGTCTAGCTGGAAACTACTCTTCTGAATGCTTGTGTTGTAAAACCTGTCTGTGGAATCAACGGCATACATGTTTGTATACATCTTTTAATGGCTGATCTGTGATAGGAAGGAATAAAAAATTATGCTTTCTGTATGGTATTTCCTCATTGGACTTAAGCTTCAACTAGCATAGACATTAATGACTTTGAGTGGCTCTCAAACCTGGATAGTTATTTGTCAGAATCATTTAGCGGACTGGTTTTTAGAAAATTCACCTCCCCCAATTATCATATGTGAAATTAGAAGACTATCATAGATAGAGGTCCCTTCCAATTCTAAATTTATAGAAATCTATTGGAAATTAAGTAAAGAGACATCAACTTACTTTAACAAACATTGTCAGCATACAAGAAAGGTACCTTGTCTTTTACATTAAAAGTGTATTAGAATTTTAAAAAGTCTTAGACTCTGAGTTCCTGTAAGGTAAGACAGGGCTGTTTTATTGGCCTTTCTATTCCCAGTGCTTGATACAAAATAGGTGCTCATCAAAAGTGTGTTAAATGAATAACATGAATCTTTCCCTGTTTTACAGCCTTATCATTAGCGAATCCATTCCCACTGGTGTCAGTTAAAAGGGCTATATTGTTGGCGGGGGCGGTTAAAAAATTTTTTTGTTTTTCAATTACAGTTGACATACAATATTATATTAGTTTCAGGTATTAGTTTATATTCTATTAGTTTCAGATATTATATTAGTGTACAACATAGTGATTAGACATTTATATAACTTACGAGGTGATCGCCCCGATAAATCTAGTACCCATCTGATACCATACATAGTTATTACTGTATTATTGACTATATTCCTTATGCTGTACTTGACATCCACATGACTTTTGTGATTACCAATTTGTACTTCTTAATCCCTTCCCCTTTTTCACCCATTTGGTTAATAGACAGGTACTGAGAACCAACAAAAAAAATAAAAGATGAACTACCTTCAAAAGGCTCCTACTAAATGTACTACATACTATCTATGATGCCTTCTTATTCCTCTCTAGTTAGTACGTACTAGTGTTTCTGATAAAATGTGCAGATAGAAACATTTTGTATCAGTTCTATACAAGCAAAAGGGGTTTCTCATAGTAGTCACAGACACTTGGGTGACGAGGCACAAAACAGACAAGTTTCAATGGGGAAAAAAAGAGGGAAACAAGAAAAATATGAGAGGGTTTGGGTGGGGCAGAACAAGTAGGTGTTAAAAGAGTGATAATCCCGAGGGAACTCTTAAAAATGTTAAAAATTTTTTCTAGAGCCATCTTTCTCTGAGAAAAGCACAATAAAAAATATTTTTTAAAAGGTTATACTGAGTCTCTGAATCTAGATTCTTAAGCATTTTGCAACCATTCCTGTGAAGTTAATGTTATAAGTCCTGGGATAAACAGTGCAGGTGTACCTATGGGTGCTTATGCATTCAAGTCTCTGAGAAAAGTTGGACCACCAGAAATACAAGCAAATGCTGCTCAGAAAAACTCAATTCAGTCTGTGTTGGTTTGACAGAAACATATGTAGAATGGCAAAATATTTTTTGGTGGAAATTCCACATCTGTAAATCATATTACAGAAGGGATTCAGTATTATAATTCAAGATAAAAGCATTGTTCTCTGAAGATTTGTTAGTCTAGTAATTCCCTCTGCTAAAATCCTGAGACACCTTATACAAACCTTCACTGCCACTCTTTTACCCTCTTATACACTTGTATTCATGGTTTCCATTTCCATAAGACTATAAGATGTGCTCAAAACTCTAACCATGGGTTACTTTTTTTTAATTTCCTGCAGCCCCTACCACAATATTCAGAATGTAGATGATACTCCGTTCATGTTTATTAATAAAAATATTCAGGTTTGTTTTTTTTAAACTGTCCCCATAACCTCCAAAGCTTTTAATAGAAGCAAAAGAGAACTAGCTCCATCCATTGATACCAAATCTGCAAAGAATGTAAAGGATATTAACCTATATTCACTATTCTACCCAAATTACTCTTGGAGATCTGATAAATTACATTCTCACCATGATATGTATGTAATTTTTATGTTTAATATGACACCTGCTCAGATCATTTCACTGCTTCTTGATATATAATGGCTCCTTTTGGTTGATAGCTTTGAAATAAGTATTGAGCTATGTATCTATAAAAATATCCTTTTAAAAAGCACATTGATGAAAAGCATTGGAGAATACACACAATCTGGTCACGGATTAAAAAAGACACACGTTGATTCCCTGTGCCCATTTATCATTAACACTGGTGAATGGATAACCTTCTCCAGATGTGCCTCATTCTTTTAAAAATTAGTTAAAAGGTATTGTTTTCTAAGGAAGAAACAGTTAAAATAAGCCAGACACTAATTTCTGAGTTTCCTTTAAACTGTTTTACTTACTCCCTGACTGTTGAAAATTAACAAGGCATTCAGACTTGTTGGGTGGTTCATCAATGGGTTTTAGCAAATGAAGCTATGAAAAATTTCAAATTGTTTTTTTTCCAAAGAATTTGAGAAAATTTCCAATTCTATCAAGAATGATAGAAGGTATAAAATCAAATTGCCAGTGGCTGACAAGTATTCACAGTCTAGTTATAATTATGCTTTTGTGACTAAGCGGTTTGATATAATCCCCAGAAGTGAAACATATATGTATATGAACGTTTTCTGGCACAAAACATGTCTCTGTCACAAAGTAATGTCTTAATTTCAAATTCGTATTTAAAATCACTGCTTTGAGCAGCAGTGCCACTGTATGCGGCCTGCGTGAAGCTTCAAACTGCATTATTATCACCCATTGACAAACTGGACATTTTATGAAGAGCCAGCCCCTCTTTTGCACTGACATCTCTGTACCCTGAGTAAATAACTAACAATTCATTTACTAACCTTGACTTTACTGTCCAGCCTTTCCACCCTTCTTTTTTTTCTTCTTCTTTCCAAACAAGTGACAAAGAACAAGGAAGCTGATTGAAGGGGTCCATTATGTATCAACTTAAAGAAAGGCAAAGTGATTGATGAAACTAGCAGTCACCTTCACTGCTAGCTACGGCACCTGTATCCTTTTTGTCAAATGACCTGAAAATCCTGCTGACAGTTTAACATTCACTACAAGGATACACAGTATGGGACTACAGTTTTCAATATTTCTATTTGCAATGAAATGTTCGGGGATATAATTTGAAAACAAAAGTTAAACTTTATAATTTTCTAAGCTTTATATTTTCCTCCTGCATAGTTTCTAACTGCTATCAACTTGCTTTATAAAAATATTGTTATGGGGATGGATGGGGTAGGTAAGTGGTACGGTATGATAGGCAACATGAATACTTATTTTAAACTTTATCTTTCTGTCTGTTTTGTTGGCAGAGACAAGATTGTTAACTAAGCAGGATTCCTTCTGCAAATTATTTGATAAATTATAACTATATTGCTAGATGAGGAATTCATGAGTTCTTACTTTTACTCTACGAAGTAGTCAATATCTCAAAAATTATTAATTAAAAGGTAAAAACGTGGCATCCTAAAAACAGTAATATTTACTGAACCAACCTAAAGTTGTTTCTCAACTTCAATAGGTGACGGGCTTCGTGAATTCACTGGATGACCAAGTAACACAGATTTTATCCATCTGTGGATGGATAAAAGTTGACCTAATTTAAAGAACTCATGATATCTCCTTAGCACAGTGAATTCAGTCACAAGCTTACGGTGTTAGACATCAAAAATTTCACTAGACAACAGTGACACACGTGAAAGCCAGCAAAATCTCAAAAAAAAAAAAAAAGCCACCATTCTCTGTGTGGACATAGCACCATTTCCTCTGGGCATTTATTACCTGTTAAAAACCAATCTTTTGGTGAGTGGCAGTTCAGGGTTTTTGAGAGCAAGCTGCAATATTTCTTCAGGTCTGCAGAGTCATAATTAAAGCTGAACTGAGCGGAATTGGAGAGGGAAGGTCAGCGAGGTGCCGTATGAGAGATGAGGCTGGGCTGATGGGCACCAAATGAACAAATTATGATGGGCCCCACTCAATGTGATGAGGTCAAATGCTTGTTTCTACCCACTGACAGTTCAATTTCCCTGAAATGTCTCTCGGTTCTCTATGAGCTAATTATGAATGAAAAGTTATCAACTGCCCACGCCAAAAGGGGCTTAAATACTATTTTGTGGAGTTCTTAATGTCAAAATATTGTTCCAAACAGCATGCTGTCCCACTCTAAATATAAGGTGTGGGTTATTCTAAATACCAGTGAAACACTATCAATTTCACCCCAGGTTTCTCACGATGTATATACATACTGCAAATTCTCAAACACTTGTCAGCTTAACCAAAATGAGAAAAGAAAAAAAGATCATTTTATCAAGTAAATCTATATTATACTTGAAACTCATTTATGGTAATAGCAGTACAGTGCTTATAGTTTTGTGATCACAGGCTACATAATCTTCAAAAAGCACTATATATTTTTCTAGGAATGCTATTGGATTACAAGCTTCAAGGCACCAATCCTCAGATTTGCCCCACCATACAGATTTATGATACGAAATCAGTTCCAGAGCTACTGACAAAATGTAAACTCCTTTTATGGAACCTCAGCTTCTGAGGAACAATTTTCCACAGCCTGCATTTATGATGGACAATTATTATCTTTATATCTATAAGCCTAAGTGGATATAACTTCTCTTTGAATTCTGTGACAGATGATAAATATTTGATAGAATGTGAGATTCAACTCATTAAAAAAAGTATGTATATGGCTTCAATCACAGTGATACAAAAACAGATGAAAATGATAACATTTGCTGAGGCCCAACTATGTGCCAACCACTATGCAAGGGATTTTCATATAACAATGTTTAACACCCTAACTAGTCTGAAAGTTTTCTAGCAATATACAACACATATAAAAGCTTGGCTCAATGTCCTTAGGTTAAAGGGTATGTCACACTAAACATAAAGTAATATGATCTGCATAAAATATAGCACTGGTTTCAAATTGTAAGAAAAATTATAAAATATGTAAATGTAATGTACCTGAAAATGACACGTCAACTTTCTCCTTACCACTAGATGAAAAGGAGTTATAGGCGCTATAAGAAAAATAGATTTAAGGTATAAAGATAGGTACTTGGTGGAAATGGGGCAGAGAGAGGGAAAGATCAATTACAATTCAGGTAATGATAATTGGACAGCAAAATATGAGCCCAAAGTAGGGAAAATATTTTTGCCATTTGAAAATATCAGATACAGATATATACACGTATGTTTTTGGTAATTTTCTAATGGAAGTTTTTAGGTTAACCATCTTTTCTACATTGGACATAATGTGCTTAGTTATATAGTATCAATTTAAAAATTCCTTAAGAAGTATTATCTTATATATTCATGTTTAGAGCTGACAATTTATTTCGTTCATTAAAGGATCTTTTCTGGAAGTTGATTTTTTCTAATTCTTATTGTAATTGCATTGTTCTAATCTTGTATTATAAAGGCAGCTGCTTGCCTATCATTTGTACTTTCCTCGTTAATCCTGACTCAGTGAATTAACCTTTAATTATAGCCGTTAAAATTGAAATGAGCCTCTTGTCTGGCTGGGGCTGCCCCCTTTCATTGCATGATTCTGATGAAAATTTTTAGGGTCAATGAATATGTCCCATGTCATGTCTGATAGCTGCTAAAGATGTGAGGAGGTAAATGTTACCTTAGAAAGATGTGCTTTAAATTTTTAGGAGATCTGATCTATTGACAGGAAAATAAAATAGATATTTTTAGTTTCTTAGTTTATATGCTGTATTTTCAGTCAAATTAAGAGTATTTAAAAAATATAAAGAAGGGTTTATTAAGATATATTCAGTCAAACAACTTAAAGCAGTAACTTAGTCCCCATTTTACTGTCTTAAATATTACATGTTAAGTAATAAAAGGAACATGTAAGGAGCACAAGTACTTTTTAGCTTGATAGGAGTAATTCTCTCAGTGATGTACTAAACTAACATATTTAACAAACTAGTCCTTTAAGAGTTCATCACCACTAAACCAATATTATAAGACATGTTAAAGTCTTTAAGAAGAGGAAAAAAAATAAAAAACAGAAATAATAAAATGACAATAACTACCTATCTATCAACAATTAATTTAAATGGATTAAATGCTCCAATCAAACATACAGAGTGACTGAATGGATAAGAAAGCAAGACCCATACAAAGACCCATACATGCCTACAAGAGACTCAATTCAGATCGAAAGAAACACACAGACTGAAAGTAAAGAGATGGAAAAAAATATTTCATGAAAATGGGGGAAAAAAAAAGCTGGAGTAGCAATACTTAATAACGGACAAAATAGACTTGAAAACAAAGGCTATAACAAGAGACAAAGAAGGGTGGTGAACACACAATGGAATTTATAGATGATGTAATACAGAACTATACACCTGAAATTATGTAATTTCATTAACAATTGTCACCCCAATAAATTTTATAAATAAATAAATAAATAAATAAATAAATAAATAAATAAATAAATAAATAAAAAGAGACAAAGAAAGACCCAGTAATCCACTTCTGGGTATTCATCTGAAAAAACTCAAGACACTACTGCAAAGGAACATGTGCCTCCCTATGTTCATTGCAGCTTTATTTAAAATAGCCAAGATATGGAGGCAACTTGGGTGTCCATCAATGGATGATGGATAAAGAGGAGGTGGTATATATACTCGTATACAATGGAATATTACTCAGCAATAAAAAAAAGAATGAAATCTTGCCATCTGCAACAATATGGATGGACCTAGAGGGAATTATGCTGAGTGGAGTAAGTCAGACAGAGAAAGACAAATGCCGTATGATTTCACTTATATGTGGAATCTAAATAACAAAGTAAATGAACAAATAAACAAAATCATAGAGAACATTCTGACAGTTGCCAGATGGGAGGGGGGTTGGGGATGGGTGAAAAAGGGGAAGGGATTAAGAAGTACAAATTGGTAATCACAAAAGTCATGTGGATGTCAAGTACAGCATAAGGAATATAGTCAATAATACAGTAATAACTATGTATGGTATCAGATGGGTACTAGATTTATCTGGGCGATCACCTCGTAAGTTATATAAATGTCTAATCACTATGTTGTACACTAATATAATATCTGAAACTAATAGAATATAAACTAATACCTGAAACTAATATAATATTGTATGTCAACTGTAATTGAAAAACAAAAAAATTTTTTAACCGCCCCCGCCAACAATATAGCCCTTTTAACTGACACCAGTGGGAATGGATTCGCTAATGATAAGGCTGTAAAACAGGGAAAGATTCATGTTATTCATTTAACACACTTTTGATGAGCACCTATTTTTGTATCAAGCACTGGGAATAGAAAGGCCAATAAAACAGCCCTGTCTTACCTTACAGGAACTCAGAGTCTAAGACTTATTAAAATTCTAATACACTTTTAATGTAAAAGACAAGGTACCTTTCTTGTATGCTGACAATGTTTGTTAAAGTAAGTTGATGTCTCTTTACTTAATTTCCAATAGATTTCTATACATTTAGAATTGGAAGGGACCTCTATCTATGATAGTCTTCTAATTTCACAGATGATAATCTGAATTGAACTCAAATTTTCATATACTAGTTTAAATTTACAAAATATCTTTGTCAGGTCACATGTTCTGTGAACTATGGATATCAAAGCTTCAGAGAAAATATGAAATAAATGAGTTTCTGAAATTACGTATTTTAAAAATCTTATGAAAACTTTCAAATGTACACAAATGCAGAGAGACTAAAATAATGAATAACTAGGTACTCATCAATAAGTTTCAACATTTGTCCAGTCTTGTTTAATCCAACCTTTTACTCCACCTCTGAATTATTTAAAAGAAATTTATAGATATGATGTAATTTTATCAATAAACACTTTGACTTGTATATCTAATAAAGACTTTTAAAGAAAACTTACTATACTATTATCACACCTGAAATAAAAACATAATTCCCTTTAATCCATGCAAAATATAGTCAGTGTTCACATTTCCCTATCATACATGTCTTTTCAGAGTTGATTTGCTTGAACTGGGATTCAAACAAGACACACACATTACATTTGGTTGGTATCTCAATCTAAATTATGCATCTAAATTATGCATTTTAAAGCAGATCTTACTGAAATTTTGTTCCTTTTTTTTTTTTTTGAGCAAAGTGTAAAGCAGATCTTCAGCATTAATTTAACATATGGGGGGATATTTATATATTCAGTAATGTGAAACAGCTGCAAATTTAAAAAAATAACCCTTATTGACAGGCTTATAAAGCTGTCTGTAATTACATTCCTGAATGATTTGAATAATAGTATGTCTGATATGTTCTAAGATAAGTAGCTTTTACTTTTCTTTAATATTAGGGTCATATACTGTACTTATCTATTTTTACTTCATGCTCTCCTCTAACTGGTAATAAATTAATTTCTTAGTGTTAGTTGGGCATGTGCCCTACAGTTAAATTCATTTTCTTTTCCTTTGAAGAGAAACAAAGTTTTCTAAGTATCCCAATAATATTTTCCATGTTTAGGTCAGGTTTTTCATCTCAAAAGATTTAATACTATTAAAATAATACTTAATCAATTTTCCATTCTATGCATTGCCCTGTGTTCAAAAAATTTTTGGCAAGCTTTTTTAAGGTAACAGAAGTTAGCTTTGTTGATGTATGATTAAATAGTAATACATGACTGGGCAGTACGTAATAATCTAAGATATCTTAAAGCTTAAAAAATGTATTTTTCACTGCAAATATTACACAAGCAATACAACTTGAAATATAACAGTTGATAGTAACACAAAGTTGAATCAAATTTGGATATGTAAAATAAAATTGCCAGAAAAGATGAAATATTTTCTAAACAAATGATATTTTAAAAACCTCTAATTTCCTATTATCGTGCATTTAATTATAATAAATAAAAGCTAAAAATCATAATCTTAGGAAAGAAGTCGGTAGTCAGTGAAGTAAGCTCTGAAAAGAGTAAACCCACAGCAAGCAAAAGGAACTATGCACCAGAAAGTAGAAAGAAAAGGAAGGGCTTTCTTTACTATCTCCTTTTTCATCCCTCAATTTCTTGCAGGTTTATATACATTTTCTTTGTTTTGGCAGGTGATTTGGTTTTTTTTTTTTGCAATAATAATTACTAGTTCTTTAATAACTATAATTAGCATATTATACAGTGGATTCTTCATGGTGGAGACTTTTATTATAATATCGACAAAGCATTATGAGTATTATCCACCAGTCAGGACTTAGATTGGCATATATTTGCTTAAACCAAATAAAAATGTTTTGCCAGAAAACCCCTACAACTAAAAATTAATAAGGATGTCTTTTAAAAAATTAGCTCCTTTTTGTAATCTAGGAAGGAAGCGATGCTAATGCTGTTATTAACTATGAGACCTCTGAAGAAATGCAGAAATAAAGAGATGAAGCAGGATGGCACACGTTGAAGTTTAATTTAAAAATTAAAGCAACTCACACCCAGAAGAGAACTGAACAAAAGAATAAGATGGGACATGGCTAGGCAATGAAAGCATAAAATACTGTCAAACTTTAATTAAAAAATGTTTTCAATTTAAGCAGACCCAGGCCAGTGATTTTTCATTATTTTTACCACAGTTCCATGACTACTGACATTTTCATCAGAACAAATAGAGGATTTTTTCCAAATTTAAAATGACAAAATTATTTTTATATTGACTTATAATTTCTTCCTCCTCTAAACTCAAAGGAATTTGAGCTTAGTTGGACTTGTCTTTTAGCCTGGGGCTTGAATATACCTTAGGTTTTTAAAGCAGGGTGTAAGAATATATTTTTTAAAAGATAGTTCTTCTATTAGAAAACAAACTTGATCACAGATGTATTATCATTTGTTTTGGGAATGAGAATGCATATACAAGAAATGTCTGGCACATGACCTAGTAAATGCTTATATTCAACAAAGACTCCCTTCAAAGCAATCTGTCTTTGAAGACAAACTAGAAGAAAGCCGGCACTCTGGCAGTATAAAGCAAGCAGACTGGAAAACAAAACTAAAATGCCCCAGCCTAGTAAAAACGATTGATTTATAGATAGATAGATAGATAGATAGATAGATAGATAGATAGATATAGACAGACAGACAGACAGACAGACAGACACCTACTTAAGATAAACGTCCACTTCAGAGAAACGGAAATCAACTTCAATTACAACTATCATCATTACAATACACAATTATCCTAATCATTCCAAATACTGTTTGGTAAATTTCAGAGTGAATCAGATTCTGCTTCTTGAATTATGGTTTTCTCTTCATATTGTTTTAAAACTGACAAAGTAACCTCCATATCCAAAGCAGATCTGATAGATATTCTTTATTTTTCAGTTAATTTCACCCACAAACAGGGGCCAGACCTCATCCCTAATCGTGGACAACTATAACTTCATTAGTTGCCAATCTTTGTCAATAGCAAAGGCTATAAGCTTAGTTATTAGCCAGTTTTCCATATTCCTTACATAAGGGACCTGACAGAACTAATGATAAACACTTGTTTCAGATGCTAAATTTGGTTTGTGTATTAAAAAAAAAAAAAAGCCTTTTTTTTTTTTTTGCCTCACTCTACCTGCTCAAATTTATTACTTATGGGTTTCCTCCTTCCTACCCTAGAACGTATAGGTTGAGGGCGTAGGGGAACCCTAATTACATGGCTTCTTGGTCATACTGACAAACTAAATGCTATCTTTTTGCTGGCCATAGAAAATTCCATGCTGGCTACCTGTAACAATGTACACAGACCTTTGTTTAATGCTGTGGTTGCCACTGTCTCCACCCTGACATAGCGAGGCTTTACTCCTTCATCGAGTGAAGTGATCCTTCGTGGTGCCAAAGCAAGGAAAGTCGACAGTGAATAGCATGGACTGTGAAAATGATCCTTCTACTTCTTGTGAGAGGAAAAGTAGTTCAGATATCTAAATTTTAAACCCTGTTAAATGTCAAAAGTAACTCTTGTTAGATTTTAATCTGTAATAGTACAGGGGAAACGAAATAGGTGGGAGTTTAGCCAATATAAAATAATAGCATTAATGTACGTAATCAGAGAAATAACGACAAATAATGACAACTTATATGCACTGAAATTCCCAAGTGGGCAAGACAATGTCACAAAATGAATGCAGTTAGTGTACTGTAATTACATACTTTTGAGGCAATCTTTCTGTTCCTACTAAACTGTAAGCCCCCTGAGTGCAGGAACCGAGCCCGTCTTGGTCACCACTACATCTCTGGCACCTGCCTCATGTTCTGATCTGAATAAATACTTGTTGAATGACAAACACTTAATTGGCATATGTGCAGTAAGGAATTTGGTCTCACTTAAAAAGAGATCTGGACTTTGTCGGTAGCTCTTGAGAGGTGATCTCTAAACTCTTGGAATTTCCCCAGTGATAGCAATATCTTTAGATTTCATGGTGGGCCCCTAGAGGGACCATACCTGGTAGTTTATGCCAGTGAAGTGATTCATGGTGGGACCCTAGACAGCTAATGCTAAGCAGATAACTCAGGATAGGAACTAGCCACATCAGAAATCCCAACCATATGATTATACATTGGGGCTTTGGACCATTGGTATCAACCTGACCTGGAGGGGAGGGCTAGATGCTGAGTTCAACCATGTAGCAACAATTCAATCAATCTTGTCTATGCAATAGAGCCTAATAAAAACTCTGGAAGCTTGGTGAGCTTCCCTGGTTGGCAGTACTCCATGCATACTGCCACACTTTGATGTGAGTTGGGTAACCTGGAAGCTCTGAATTTGGAACCCACTCAGAATCTCCTCTATGCATCACTTCCTTTGGTTGGTTCTAATATGTATCCTATTGCTATAATAAGACTATAACCCTAAGTATCGTGCTTTCCTGAGTTCTGTGAGTTGTTTTAGTGAACTGTCTGTGGCGGGCCAGCCGCCACAAGTCGAAAGGTCCCTGAAGGGGGGAGTGGGAATGCAAAAGAGACACTCACACAAATGATGATGCGGCCGGTCTCCAGGGATGCTGAAGCGCCTGGTTTAATTATCTTCACCAATATATATCCTATGGGTACGTGCAGTTTAACAATCACATGTGTGCATTACCTCACAGAAGGTAAATTTCTAACTTCAAAAAAACTACAAAGTCACTACAAAAATCCCCAAAGTAATTAACATATGAAAGAGACTACCAAATGTCCTGATAGCCACCAGTTATCTGTGTCCCAGGAAACCGGCCACTCCCACCTCATTCCTCAGCAACTTGCAAACACCCCCTAGGTGTTTTGCAGAGATAATGCTTTAGGAGCCAGACCACAAGACTCCAGAGCAATCATGGCTCCCCACAACTGTCAAACTTGAGGGTAGTGCTAGGAAACCCCCGATACTTGCAGGTGGCCTTAGTAGTTTTGGGCTGACTTAACCAGTCTGGAAGACTACATCCTTAACATGGAATTTGGTTAACTCCCAGGAAGCATATTGTATCTAACTGGGCTTTTCTTTTTGCAACTATGTTTTCTCTTTCATGGACTGTCCTTGGAATTATTTACTATTCCTCAATATATTACCTCTTATTCTATAATGATCATTTTTTTTTAACGAACCTTCCTGCACCCTCCTAAATTAAATTCCACTTAAAAGATTTTGATTCACGAGGTTCAAATCTGTTATGTTACGGCGGCTAAGTCAGTGCTTCCTCACTAATATGCCACAAATGAGTCAGAAGCGTGCTGTGCTGTTGCCCCCACCATGAGCTCTCAGGAAGGGGGGGGGCGGTGGCGAGGTTGTGGTGACTGGAGCACTCGGGCTGGGTGCCTCCCACATCCTGCAGCATTCTGTTTACCCAAGAGTTTATTACAAATATTATCGCTTTTCAGTATGTACTGTGATGTGAAACGGTTGGAATGCAATGAGTTAAGGAATCATTACTACAATTTCCCTATGACACTATGTCCTCAATGTACTTTTCTAGCATCAGACTCAAGTATTCCAACCTATATGTGCTATACTTTAGCCACAATGAACTACTATCTCTCCAATACTCCAAGTGCATTCACACTTCGGGTTTTGGCATACTGTCAGTTTCCTCTGTTAGTGATGTCACTCTTGTTCTACTCCAGCCACTGAGACAAACTCTTACTATTCTTCAAGATTCAGTTCCAAGCTCACATATGTAAATTCTTCTCTAAGAGATCTTTGTCACCCAGTAGCATCTGGCAGATTTGTACCTCTAGTACAGCAGTTACTACAAGGTAATGATTCCTCTGTTTCCCGTCCTAAACTGTGAGTTTCCTGACATCATGCTGTACGATTCATCTCCTTCTTTGATTCATCTTACTTGGCCATTTCCTTTGTTGCCTCTTAAAGCATGATGTTTCCTAGAATTCCATTTTCTCACCCCACAAGACAGCCATGGAATAGAATTCAAACAACTGCACGACCATTATTTCATTTCCTTCTCATGAAAACACAATTATTTAGGGAAAATATTATCTCCATCTTATAAATTCAAAATCTGAAGTTTACGCAAGTCAAAGAATTGCCCATAGTCACAATGACAGTAAGTAGCTCAGCCACGGGTAGAAATCAAGTCTTTATACTCCAAATTTAATGCATTTCCTAAATGTTGCCCTGCCTTTCTAAGTGAATACTTGATATTTTAAGTTGGTACTCTGAAAGTATATTCCTACAGAAACCTTCTGACCTGTGGTTAGGCAAGTATAGAACCATAGGTACTATACTTGCTTATGGGAGATCCATAATTTGGGGCATTGCCTTTGGAACCTCATAGAGTTGTAAGGTCAGAACTCGTAAGTCATTTTTTCCCACAGAAACATAAATCTTAGATATTAAGTGAACAAATTAATAAACTTTCTTATATAACTAGCTTGAGAAGAAATATACCAAAAACAGAAAGAATGAGACAAGATTTCATGCTGATGTTTATCAGCAGAAAATATATTAAAATAGTTTTTAGAGGTAACTTTAACTGCTGAATTTACTTTAATACTTTTGTACTCCAAAAAGTCATCTAAAGCAGAAAAGACTGGAGTTTCACTCCAACATTTCTAATACCAGAGGTGAACAATTTATCTTTTTTCACATTTATTCTTATATGCAAATTGACTTTTTTCCCCTTCACTCTTTTCTCATCCCCTCCAAAAGCCTAATATTCTGAGGACTGCTGTTTCTATATTCTGGGGATTTGATGTATAATAATTTAGAAACTCTTAGCTTAATAATCTAGTAAAAAAAATTCACTAAAGAATTCAGTTTGTTCAATGAAATACTACAGCAGGAACTAAAATATTTCTTCATTTTTTAGCCATGTTGGTCAATTGCTATTAGTCTCATGTAAGACACACAAATACAGTACTGTGCATGTTTCATATATTTATTTTCATAAACTTCAAATCATCCCAGCATTAACTATTTTCATTGTTTTGAAATTCCATTTTAGGTTCACAGATTCCCGAAATATTAGCATTAGCAGGAAACATGGAGATCTACCTTGCCATCATCTTAGAGTTGAGAAAACCAAAGGACTTGTTCAATATCAGCCAGCTAATTAGTAATGGTGATTCAGAAAGACAGATTTCGATGTCAATAACAAGATACAGATGTCAATAACAAGGACTCCTAGGCATTCGTATACATGTTTTCCCTTTCAATTAAAAAATAATTGCTTTTTGGACAATAGACATAGTATACCTAGAGAAATTCTGGAAAATACTGAAAAACAAAGAAAAATATAAATCATCCACAAGCTCATCATTCAGAAAACCACTGAAAACATTATAATCCATTTTCTTCGAATCTTTAATTTTCCCTGTATTTAAAACAGTATGAACCCTCAGTTTTGTCGGAGGGATAGTGGAAGAGGGGATGGGGGAGGAGGGGTTCACAGTGTGAGGGATATAAATGAAAAACTTGTCTAAGTATTACCTTGTCTTGTGCACCTGAAACTAATAATAAAAAATAAACAAAATAAAAAAAAATAAAATAAAACGAGTGCTATCTAAAGTAAAAAAAAAACAAAAAAAACAGTATGAATGTACAATTTTACAAAATTGAGATAACATACATAATAGTGTGTATTGTTTTATCACTTTATATTAATATCTTCTTATCTCATCAAATTATTTAATAAAAACATCTTTTACTTTGATTCTGCCATACTTTATGTAACTATTATTCTCCTATCACTAGACAGTAAGGTTATAAACAACATGCACATAAATCTTTGAATTTCTAATTTTTTTCTTAGGAGAAAAATCTAGACATGAGATTACTGGGTCAAAGCCTATGCATATTTTGATGAGTCTTTATACAGATGGCCAAATCGCCATCCAGAATGATGTACTAATCTATACTTTCATCAGTGGAGCAATATATAATGCCTGTTTTATTGCATCTCTCACCAACACTGAACATTGGTTTTTATAATTTTTGCCAGTGTCACATGGAAAATGATTCTTTGAATTTGTATTTATTCATTACTACTACTACTAAACATTTTTCCATGTATCTATTATCTATATTTTCCCTTCTATGAGTAATGTTTTTATTTTTGTCCATTTAAAAATGTTTTATTCAAGTACAATAAACATACAAAAAAATAAACATATCTTAAGCGCAAAACTCAATGACTTTTTTCATAAACGGAATACACCCCTGTACCAGCATTTAGATGGAAAAAAACATGACACTATCAGCACTCCAGAAGCTCCTCTTGTGTTCCTTGCCAATCATTAATTTTTCTAAGGGTAATCACTCTTCTGACATCTAATAGCATAATTGTGCCTGTTTTTGAACATCTGCCGATTTTTCATAGTAATAATTTGTTTTAAAAAGTTAATTAGTATTTATTATAAAACACTTTAATATTACATAAAAGAAAGCAACAAATCATCCAAAAATAAGTTCACTTAAAATAATTACTTTTAACCATGAATGGTTAAAAGTATCCATGGATGGTCAGAATGGATGTAAGAATGGATGGTCAGAAATACAGAGAAACAGACAAGTTATCCTTGTGAATGGGATTATAATCTTACTTTAATTGAAGAAAAAGAAACTAAAAAAAAAAAAAAACTAAAATAGAAAACAAAGCTCCAAAACTTCAAATAAATGTTCTTTGAGCATATACAACCCATTAAGAGATTTGAATCTCATTAAAAACAAAAACAAAGGCTGTTTCAATTTTGCATATTATTGATTCATTTCCTACTAATGAAAAGTGAAATGATTAACATGAATCCCTTCATCCTTTCCTCTCCCTACCTATTAGGTTTGATTTCTTATATTATTTTTATTGAACATTTACACTTAATTCTGTGACTGTCATTTCCATTGATATTGATTCTGAATCATCCTTTAATTGGCTTGACTAGAGTAATGCCCCCACCCCCATTTTATCTTTAAAGGTGAACTTAGTTATTTTCATGTTTGAGAATATCTATGTGTAGCATTTATAAAGAAAGAAAACAATTTCCTTGGCTTAGAATTTCTTTCCTTTACAAAGCTGTAATGATAATGTAACAACAAAAAATAAGAACAGGAAGTACTTAGTGCTTAATATGCACAAGGCACTGTTATAAGCATTTCATATATGTGAGGTCATTTAATACTAGCAACAACCCAATGAGATACCGTGTTTCCCCGACAATAAGACCTCGCTGGACCATCAGCTCTAATGTGTCTTTTGGAGCAAAAATTAATATAAGACCCGGTCTTATTTTAATATAAGACTGGGTCTTATTTTAATATAAGACCCGGTCTTATGTAATATAAGACAGGGTATAATATAATATAATGAAATAAATATTATAATATAATATACTAGGACTTATATTAATTTTTGCTCCAAAAGACACATTAGAGCTGATGATCTGGCTAGCTCTTATTTTGGGGGAAACATGATAGGTAGCAGTATTATCTTTATTTTACATATGAAAAAATCTGAGGCACCAAAAGGTAAACTGACTTGTCTAAGGCCACTCATTTTGTAAAGTGGCAGAGCTCTGATTTGAACTCAGTCTGGCTCAAGAGCCTTTGCTTTTAACTACTACATTACACTGCTTGGAATGTTTGCAGTTGGCACATGACTGGGGGAAGGGACAGTAAAGGACGCTACTAACTTGAAGGGGTGAAGGCAAGGGACGACAGATGCCCTGCAATGAACAATAAAAACTATACTGTGTTCCTCACAACTTTCAGTTGTCTTGTTGGACATTCATGAGGTGAAAACTCGTTTGAAAGTACCTGATCCTAGAACACTTTACATACAAGTACGAAGGAATTTTCTTGCGAGGTTTCAATATACTAGTTTTCCAGGAATGGAACTACCAGAGAAACTATGTTTTGGAAATTTGTACTACATGGCAACATGACAGCCCACAGCATTTGAGTTGCTAAGACAACACACCTGTATCACTCTGCAGTTATAGTTGCCACATCCATGCGCACCAACATCATTTAACTACTTCATCACATTTCTAGTGTCGTCATGGTCAAGAATTTATATATCAATGTAATAATACTTTATGATAAATTACTCTTATTTCTTCTTTCTATTCAATTAGGGCAACATGTTGGTTTTAAAATTATGGATGTTCTCTTATCTATGAATTTCATTTCAGGATCCAAAAGGCTCCTATATGTATAGAGGTCCCAAACCATTATACAAGTGTTGTAATTTTTAAGGGTTTTTCTTTTGCTTTTTCCTCTGATGTCTTTAGTCCACTTCTTTCTAAATTCAAACAATAATGAGAAAACCTACAATTTGGTTGATTCATCTTCTTTCTTAAGTATTATTTGGAGGGCTGGAGGTGAGTGGGATTAGGAGCGATGCCATTCTGCATCAGAACATTCAGTTTACTTCTACAGTTTCCCCTTGTGAAAGTTCTACTCCTTTCCTTATTTGCTTGTTGCTGGTGGACTTCTGGTTGCCATTCTTATTGCTACAATTTGACCATTTTGTTAGCTTTTGGGGATGAGTGTTGTGTCCTGCTTCACTCAGCCGTATCACCTGGCAGTCCTTTTTTGTACACTCTTTGGATGGAGTGTGTTTCTTTTCCTTTGAAGAGACCATCCCAATATTTTCCTTAGTACTAAAAGTATCAATTACTTTGTGAAGAATGGAAATTTACTACGAGCTTTTCTAATCTCAACTGTATTCTTCTTATAGCTAATAAAGTAGAAGACCCCTACTCGGGGTCCATTATCACATATATCACTTCCAAACATTAGTATTTATTGAGTGATGACAATGTGCCAGTCATTGTTCTAAGAGCTTTACATTTATTATCTCCTGAGTATCATAACAATCCTATGAGGTAGATACTATCTTCAGAGGAAACTGGAGTGCAGAAAAGTCACCCACCAATTTGCCCAAGGTCACACAACCAGTAAGTGGCAAAATAGGGATTTGCACCCCGGTCACCTGGGGTATCAGAGCCCAGCGTGTTTATCCACTACCTTACTGCCTCCCACGTTTTTTAGGGGCTTCCTTTCCCCTCAAGGACTACTTCACTACAGATGTTCTGATGACCACTTCCTCTTTACAGCCTACCACAAATGCTCAATAAATATTTACTTCTTAAATAAATGAAAGACCTAACTGCTTATTTTCACTGTTTTCCCCTCCCCCACCCCATATCTTTTAATGTGCCTTTTCCTTTTAGAAACAAGAGTAAACTAAAATCCCCAATACTCTTTTCTGAGTGGTTAAAGATAATTGCATCTTATAAATAAAAACATTATAAGCATAATAGTTTTCACCTCTACTTTCTAAGTGAGCTGACCAAAGCTGAGCAAAAATGCATGAAGCTCTTTCGAGTATTTCTTTGCATGGCCTTGGTATCACATTTGCTTTGGGGGGGGCGGGCGGTGAAAGGTGAGGGGAGGTTTGGAAATCATCTACAAGAACTAGGTACTCCTCTTTCCCACTTCTGGCAGAAGCAGCTCTATGCTCCCTGGCAGCTCAGATCACCAATTATGTGCCCTGCCATCCTTGGGAAACAGGGACATATCAGATCTATTCCAGCTACCTGTGCTTCCATCAGAACTTACTGTTCTATCTCTTAGTTTGTCAGATTTCTAACACAAATTAACAGGAGGTCAAGCATATCAACAGAGTACACATCCTAGGCAGCATGCTTGATTTAGAGTGAAAGGTTTGTGGATATAATATGCTGACATAGAAAAAGTGACTGCAGTTTCAGACACTATGACAGGCTGATGGTTTTGGCCTTATTTTGAGATAGGCAAGCCTCTTGCCTCCCTCCAAGTCACACCCCAGAAGTAACATTAAAGAATTTTTTCAGAGACACCAAGGAATGTAAATCAATGCATGAAGATAACATAAAGAGAAATACAATCTTGAATTTGAAAATGAAAACAGGTATTTTTAGTAGCCTATGGTTAAAAACAAACAAACAAACAAACAAACAAACAGCATGGTAGAAAAAGAATGATTATGGGAATGAAGTCTGTTAATGTAGACAATAATTCTTTATGGCAGAATTTATGTATATCAACTAACTCAAGGTGGCACAGAACCCTTATATATTACAGATGTATAACAGTATTAGAGAAAAACGTACACATGACAATTAAATGCAGATAATAAACAGAAGTAAATTGAGATGATAATGGTTTGGGTAGAGCAAATTAAAAAATATCCACAAAATTTAAAGGTCAAATATGCATTCAACTTGTTAGAGAAGGCACTGTCAAGACTAAGAATCTACTCCAATTCTTTGTATTTTAATAAAAATGATGCAATGGCATCATTTGAAAACTGAGCTAACGTATTTTGAAAATTACTTACACTTATGACTGATGAAGAAGTTGACAAATTTAAACCTTCAAGATCAGCTATTAAACTTGGAGAAAGAGCTGGTGTGGGAAGTGCAACTGGAGTGAATACTGGGTTAACTGCAAGAAAAAGCCCAAATTAGTAAATGTGCATGAAAATTTAATAAATATTAAAAGCAACATTTTAATTTTGTTAGTAAATCTAATTAAATTACTTTGATTAATAAATCTATGACAATTCTATTTAACATCTTGTTTTACTCAAGTTATTATCAAGTCATGGCAGTTGTTAGTCTTAGCTTTCAAAACATAATGGCAAATTGTATAACAAAATAAGGATATAAATATCTTGAGTAATAGTTTTTGAACATTTTTATGACATAACACTATCACTAATATTTATTATCCAGCTACTTCACTAAAAGAAAAAGGTAAAGAACCATTTTGTCAGACCAATATAAAGAATAACAATAACTTTCAAGAGAGTTCTCCAGTTGAGTTAGAAGTCTTAAAAGGGTGTTTAAATCCTTTCTCTATTTTATTCTCCTCTGTCATAATTACAGGGGCACAAGCTTTCTAATTCCCTTCTAATTATACTTTGTCAGTACAAGCTATGTGCTAGATAAAAATGTTTATTCATATACTCCTATGTACCAGAGATCAGATACTTGAAAATCTGAAAACCTTTTAAAATTGCTAATCTGATCATGTTACACCCTTCTTTAAGACTCTGCGTAGGCTCATAGCTGCCTATAAGATGAAAATCCAACTTCTTAAGTGTGCAAGGTCTCTATAATCTAGCCCAACACTGTCCAACAGAACTTTCTTTGATGATGGAAATCTTCTATAGATGAACATTTATAGATGAAAACTGGCGCTGAAAGTTTATCCTAAATTGGATTTGAGGCCAGTTGACTATGCTAAAGTATTTAATTAATGTATAAGAAACAAACTGACTCTATGTAGTTAAAAAAAAAAAAAATATATATATATATATATATACACACACACACACACACATATATGGTATACAGATTAAAAAGAGATACCATTTCCACCTATCAAATTGGCAAAGACAAGTTTTAAATAGAAAATCCAGCATCGGTAAAGGTATAAGGAATCTGGCAGGCTCAGACCAGTACTGTGTAAGTTGGTATAAGCTTTGTGGAAGGCAATTTTACACAATAGAATTCTTCAAACCCTTTGTCCTGGAAATTCTACTCCTGAGAATTTATCTTAAGGAAACAGTCATAGAGATAATGCAATAATATACTTATGATGATGTGTACTGCTTCACTGATTATGATAGCAAAAAAAAAAAAAAAAGTGGAAACAAGTTAAATTTCTAACAATAGTAAATCTGTTAAATGGAATTTATTACAACAATATAAAGGATAACCATGCAGTCATTAAACATGAAGTTGTTAAAGAATCTTTACGGCATGGAAAGGAATGTGTATGATAAACAGACAAAGAAGCAAGTGATAAAACAGTTTCTCAGTAAGATCTAATTTTGAGGAGCGGGGATATGCACATGAAAAGCATCTGAACTGATCTGTCAGAATGTAAACCCAGGGTAATTGGATTACAAACCCATTTTATTTTCTCCATTTTAAAAACTTTCTACAAAACGTTTTTTTCTTCATGGAAGTACATTTCATAAAGCAATTATATAATTATTCTTCTGATCAAAGTTTTGCTTTAAAATGTAAGAATAAGTAAAGTTTTTAACATGTAATAATTTAATATGATGTTACTGAACTTGTTACATGTAATTTGCTGCTGCTGCATCTTGGTTATCATCTCCATCTTCTCTAACCCTTATGCAAGGCTTCTCGTGTACCCAACACATTTTTAAGTGCTTTTACATTTATCAACTCATTAAATCGTCTTAATATTCCTAAAAAGTATGGCTATTATCATAATTTAAAGCAATTAAAGCAGGGAGATGAAGTAAGTTGCCCAAGGTTACACAGTTAGTAAGTAACAGAACTGGGACCCAAACCCAGACAGTCCAGCTCCACTGTCTTCTTAGCCACTCCACGCCACTGTCCCACTCCAATTTACTCAACAATATAATATCACATATCATAAAGCTTATCTGAAGCATGATTACCGGTGGCTAATAAAAATTTTTAAAAGTTTACAGTTGGTTTTACTAACATTGTAATTATATAGGTTTACATTTCCTATTTAAAAAAAAACACCAGAATATGATGGCTGCTTTATGATCATCCTATTGAGATGACATGGCACGGGGAACTAAAGGACATTTTAATTTCCAGAAATATAAAATATGTCTGGAAAAAAGAAATAGTGCTACTTCTAAGCCTCGTCTATTGTTAGGCCACATATTATCTTAGCATAAATACTTTCTAATGTATTATCAACTGATCTCATAAAAAGTCATATAATTTTATAATCTAAAGGAACTGTTGAAATGTTCAGCCATTCTTTTTTTCATTACATACATGAATAAAATGAAACACAAATTAACTCACTCAACTGATTAAAGCCATACCAGGGCCAACACCTGTATTTCTGATGACATCCCATCAAAAGATGCAATAAGGAAATATCAAGATACTTCATTCAAAAGCACAGAATGCTAATTTTGTAGAGCCAGTCTATTGCTAGAGTTGCTAACTATACTGCTTCTTTAGAGAAACAATGATTATGTCAGGGAGTAGGTAGCAAGCTCTTTCACTCCTCCATGCCTTTACTCTCCTTACTCTCTTCTCTTGCCTCCAGCTTCTTGGTTAATTCTTACTTATACTCAGGTTCAAGTGTTACACTCGGGTCATGCTAGGTGGGTTAGGTACCCCAATACCTAACAGCATATCTCTTTCTTATTTCATTTATAATGTGACAATCTAATTACCTACTTATTAATTAGGTTCTCCCATTATACTCTGAGAGGTTATAATGGGTTCTCTCATTATACTGAGAGGTTCCTTGGATAGAGACAATGTTTTATCCATTTAGAATCTTTAGCATGTAGCAGATTACTTTGATCATAGCAAATGTTCAATGAATGTTTTCTGAGTGAAGACATAGGTAAATTCAGGACTTGCAGTTTTCCTGATATGCAGTGGGTACCGAACAAAATAACCTTTGTGGATTATGATGTGCCTCTTACATAAAACATAAGCAATGTGTCTGCCCCACCTTCAAAATTAATCTGAGAACTCAGGCCACTGGAGATTGACTTTTTAGTTTTTGATCAACAAACTGCTTGTCATGGGCAATAAAGAACTACTGCAGGCTAAAAAAGCAGCATATGATGAAGTCAGTATTTTAAGAGCCATGATCAACAACAGTATTCTTCCAATAACACTCTACTTGTCTATATCTGTAAGCTCATACTACTGCCATAGGCCTTTGTAGCACTTTAATTTTTTTTTTCCCTCCTCATTTTCTCCCTATACTTTGTACCTCTATTACATCTCTTATATACAATGTTACTTGTTCAGGTACCTGGGTCCCTAACTAGATTTCAGTCTCTGGAAGAGAATGACTAAATTCTATTTATCTGTTCTAGCAGGTAGCAAAGTAACTTGCACTTAACAGACATCCATAAATATGGGCTGAACTGATTTGTTAGAGAGTTTCAAGTGTCATTTCCATAAAATATTTTTTAAGATATAGTTTTTGGATATTAAAAGCAAACAGAAATGTATACTATGTTGAGTTAAAATAAACATAAGTCGGGATGAAATTTCCCGTAAAATAAAACAAATCTTACATTGAAATTCTTAAAACTTAATATTTAAGAAAACCACTGTTTCTACATATAAAAACATGCTTTTTAAAAGAATCAAACAATAAAAATTATGTAATTTTACAGGTTTCTCTTTTTACCTTAGCTGCCAGGAAATCCAGAGTCAGATATAAGGAGAAAATATAATTAGTGCACTCTAGTACCTTGTAACATTTATTCTTAATTCCTTTTTAAGAATGCTTGACTGTTGTCAATTACAAAAGTTACATATGTATGTGAAATATTTATCACCACAGAAAGATATAAAATGTAAAGTAGTCTTTTATTTCTCTTCATTTCTAGTTTAGAACTATATTCCAAAGGGACTGGAGTTAACACACTATTGATTATTTCTTCTATAGCATTCCAGAAACAAATAATGTACAATCATGTTTGTGTTTGTGTGCAGGATACAGCTCCTCTTTTACTCCTTTTTTTAAAAAAAAATACAAGTGGAATCATGGTCTTTATGTATTATTTTTAAATGATCATATTTTGGATATATAACACCATAATTAACAGATAAAGATTAGCCCCATTTTTTTTTTTTTTAAAGATTTGGAAATCAGTGCTGTAACTATAGTAGTTTTTTGTGTTTTTTTTAAATTGGGGAACAGTGTGTTTTTCCACCGCCCATCAGCAGCTCCAAGTCAAGTTGTTGTCCTTCAACCTAGCTGTGGAGGGAGCAGCTCAGCTCCAAGTTCAGTTGCCATTTTCAATCTTTAGTTGCAGGGGGCACAGCCTACCATCCCATGGTGAGAAATGAACTGGCAACCTTGTTGTTAAGAGCTCATGCTCTAACCAACTGAGCCATCCAGCAGCCCCAAGATTTGTTAATGGTTATTATTATCTTCCTTGTTCTAACTGTATCATAATTAGGTGAGACATACAATAAACAGGTGATAAAAATATTTAAGGTAATTTCAGATAGTGAAAAATGTCATGAAAACAGTCAAGAGTGATTAGTGAAGGTGTGTGAGTGAAGGTGACTATTGAGGGGGAATTGGGGAGATACAAGGAAGCCTGCCATCAGATCTGGAAGAAATGTTCTTAGCAGGGGGAGCAGCAGAACAAAGGCCCTTGGCAGGAAAGAGCCTGGTGTATTTCAGAAAATCAAAGGAACAGAGCAGATAAGAAGGAGCAGGAGTCAGATCATCTAAGGTCTTAGAAACCTTGGAATATGGACTTTAAAATTAAGCCATTACATTAAAACAAGGATGGAGTAAGACCTGATTTTGCTAGTTTATCTGTAGGACAGATTCCTAGAAAAGAACTTCTAGGTCAAAAGGTGTGTGCAATTTACGTTTGATAGATGTTGCTAAAATGACTCCAAAAAGCTGCTCCTACTTATATTCCTATCAAAAACATGTAAAATGCGTGTTTCTCCAAATCTCAGCAATAATGGATGTTGCTTGAAAATCTTTGCCAATATGTGAAAAATTATTCAAATTTGGCTCCAATTTTATTTTACTTTCTCTATATTAAGTATTTCTCCATATCATACATTTTAATTTCTCTGTATTAATAATTTGCCATGCCTAATGGAGACAGTCCAGGTAAGTAACATAAATAGAACAGCTCTATGTTCTGTTTATAAGAATAAGACAATCTAACTATGAGAGTAGTTTAACAGTTATGAAATCTTACTTGTTGTTACTCATCTTCTAGAGCAAAACTACTACTACAAAGTCAATTCCACTACCTCTCTCATAATACAGGAGGATTTAGGGGAGATGATGAATATACATCTTTGCTCACTTCAGTGAGTATATTTGTAGGATTCCAAGTTCTTAGAAGTAAATTTGTTGAGACAAGGACTTTTTTGCAGTTAAAATATTGATAGGTATAGTCATATTGTTCTTCAAAAGCTTTGTACACATTTCTGTTTCTATCAAAAGTGTGGTAAGTGGAAGACGGTGGTGTTCTTTACATTTCCATTTACTTTCCTAATTCCGTCCCTCCTTAAATTATGCCTCAATCCCCATAACCAACTTTTAACAATGCAGAAGTTGTTATATAAGCATATTTATTTACTAAAACAAGTATAAATTACTAAAGTAAAAGATCTTAAAATGAAATTGGTACACTTTTATTTGACCAATTACAATTATTCAGGTGATACAAAACTGTATGCTAAAAAGATGAGAGAAAAAGATACTAATAGAACTGTTTTCTAAAATTTGCTTGCCTTATTATTCATCTATAAATCTTTCACAACAGATGTTAACATATTTTGAGACATGTAAATGAATGGTACCACAAAAATAAAAACAGTAGTACTAAACCCAGAAGAAAAAATTTAAATTTCAACACTTACAATCGTCTAGATCTAGAAGGGAAACATCTTTTGTAGCAGGACTTCTATCTTGCTTTGTTTTTTTTTCTTTTTCCTATAAAATAAGAAATATTTTATGTACTGTATGCTCTATTTTAAAATCTATGCAGTAGTCCTTACTGTTTCAACAAAACATTTGTCCTCTGCGTAGCCTTCCAAGAAAAGGAAAATCAAATAAAGCTTCCAGTTTTTGAATCAAATTTTTATTTTAGTTAGCATACAGTATTTCTTCTCCACCATGCAAACTGTCAATTATTCTAAAATATTTTGTATTTAAAGATTATAAAGGACCTTCAGAAGAAAATTTAATGGAAAATAATTATTTTATAATTAACTGACAACTTTTTGCTAACATGAAAACGTAATTTGATCCTTTGGTAGAAAGGGTATAAACAGTCTTGAAAACAATTTCTAAACAAGCTGATTTAAGAAAAAGAAACTCTCAAATAATATATTCTCTGCTTTGAGACTGTCAATGGCTCATGATAGGTTAGCCTTGCTAAGATGTAGTTTGTGACAGGCTTGTACCAGGTACTTCACAGTTCAACCCTGGGTTGTGTCAGACTTCTTTTGCCAAAAGTATTCATTAAAATCTATAGATGACATTTTCAGGCTCCTGCTCTTTAGGGTTGAAAAGAATTCATTTACTTTCTTTACTGTTTTTCAGTAAGTATTTCAAAACGTATGTACATATAACCAGGGTTTCTTCCAGCTCAGGTTTGCTTATTCAGTCTACTATATTTTTGAAACATGGATAACCATGGAGTAGAAAACATGTCCCTAAACCTGCACAGATTGCTTAGAGAATCAGAAAAAAATGTGTAATCTTTAAAGAAAACAAAAAAGGGTAAATTAAGTGCAGTACTGAATAGCATTATCAACAATTAAAGATCAACAAAGATTAGGGTGTTAGTAGATGTATTGGGGTCAAAGTCACTTATCTCTATACTTTTTTACATTAAATTTTCTCAAAGTAAAGCCCAAATCTGAAGATTTTGCTGAAGTGGTTTGATTGATTGATTCATTCATAGATGTATATAGAATTTTTAATATGTATCAGATTCTGTGCTAAGCAATGGAAGTAATACACCCAAGACAGTCACAGTCCCTGCCTTCAGATAATTTATAATCTACCAAAGGAGCTCATAGCTTACGGTTTACGTGAATTATTACAAAGATGTTTGAAGTCTTCCTCCAACCATGGAAAGGTATCACGAAAGCAAAAGGTCCATTACCATCATTTAAAGTCTACAACCGTGTTACAGCTGTTACTACAGTACACATACATGAACAAGAGTAATACATCAAATTATATGTTAGATAAGATTTGTAAATGATTTTAAGATCTGTTTGTTTTTCCCCTTATGCCAATCATCAGAAAAAATGTTTTCAAGGACCATACAACAATACTCATTCAAACACTAATAGAAAACATCAGCATTGATTTTCTTTCACAAAATCATTATTTCTGCCACTGAAAACTACAAATCATCTAGAAGGGTTTTTATTTTTTCATTAGTTATTTAAAAACATTTGCCCCTCTCTCCATACCTCAAGTGAATATCAATTTCTAGGACTTAGGTAAAAAAATAGAAGAAATGTTAGTTTTAAAGCTGAAATGTAAAAGTTACAAGTAACAAGAACAGGTTAAGAAAGAAAACGCCATCTCAACTAGAATATCATTCCTGTGAAGAAAAATGTGTAACAAAAAGAGCTTATTACCATGTGACTTATCAAAATGCCATGCTGAGCACAATGGGTGTAGCTTCCTATAAGCTATAATGGTGCATGACTGGCTTTACGGAACTGTAACCTCCCCACCTGAAAAATTAGAAACCTATCAAATCAAGATGAAGTTAAAGCTGGAGGCAGGTCTATACTTCATTTTCTACTTCACAGCTAAGAGTTTGTAACAATATCTATTAAATACACATCAGGTCAGGTACAACAGAGGACAGAGTTGCAAGAGAAACTGGTATAAAGCCTAAAACAGAAAGAAAAAAGGACAGACTTTCATTGACTTTCTGAGAACAGCAAATAAGTGGTGACTGAAATACAACATTAGCAATAGATAATGGTCATTTCTACTGAATTAAAAAAGCCTTGCATTCTGAATCAACGTTTTAAAAAGCTTCATGATGTGTTTGGCATTCCTCTCTTATATTTCATTTTTCATTTTAAAAAATCCATAGTAAGTTCAAAACATTTTCATACTTAAAGGATCTACTATAAAAATAAAAATCTGAATTCTAAACAAAGAAGTTAAGAGCCCTATTCTATCAAACATTTCTCCATTTGCAATTCATCTTGGTAATAGAGACAGAACCTGGGTAAATGCATATAGGACTTGAGGCAGGAGATTTTTCTTGCTCAATGCATAATTCATGTGCTCCGCCTGCAAAGTGTGTAAAATGAGAATTTCACACCGCAGCATGAGCCATGGAGCTGCAGAGAAAAGGCAGATGAAATCATATTTTACTGTGTGAATTTTATTTCTTACCCTCCCAATATTTATACAAAACCATCATTGACAAACCAAACACATTGACAGATCACCCACTGTTTCTATTGTGTTAGTACTTGAGAAGAGATCAGGCAGAAACACAGACAATTTGTTTTTGTATATTTTTTAAATAGAGAATTAGGTTTTTAACAGCTGAGTGACTGTATTAGACTTTTATAAGGACAACAGTAACTGATCTTAAAATCTCACTACAAAAATACCTAGTTATCAATTCATCATCCTCAAATCTCCATTTTGTTTCTATGGTATTCAATTATACACCTCAACACATCAACATTTTCAAAATGAAATACAAAGTCACAGGGTTAAGAAACCCTATTTATTTCATTACAAATAATAAATAAAATATCCTGGAAATCCTTATTAAGCTCAAAATACTACAAACAAAAATATGTAATAATAAATGTGCAAAGATTTTTTAAATGTATTATGCATGTTCATTTTCATGCTGTTTGAGGAAAAAAAGATCTGCCATGACAAGCATCAAATATGCTTCCTAAGAGGAAACCATTGTAAAGGATTTTGAAATTTAAAACTATGAAACAGGGTAAGCGATATATAAAGTTTGTCAACCCATACTGTGCTTAGAAATCAACAAAAATTCAAGGCTAATTTTCAGCCTCACAAGGCAAGGTATTTGCATGAAATAGTTTCAATTAGAATTACCAACCAAGGACAATTTAATGACTCTCTTGCCGTCAAGTCACCTAACAAATTTGATTTAAAAAAACCGGAGGCTGACACTTAACATTGTGCTTTAAAACAAAAGTACATTCCCAGCAAATTGAGATTTCTTTACAAGTGAGGAATTAGTCTAAACTGTTAAACAAATCTTCCTTACTAGATTACACCTACTTCAATAAGGAAGCTTGCTTAATGGCATTCACTTTTAGTTAAAGATCTCAATTGAAGTGAAATGATATTCTTTTCTGGAGAACTTAAAATATGAACTAAACTAGGAAAGATGCAAATTGAAAGAGGCAAGGCTTTGAATTGTCAGAAAAAAATAATTATTCTACGATATTCACAGAAGTTATATAATTGCAACACACATAAATACTTGCAAAAACACAAGTAAAACTTGTTTCCAATATCTCAAATAGAGCAGAAAACCATTCAGAAAATAGTTCCTTTCACTCTTATCCATGTTCTATCTCAGACCACATGCCAAACATCCTTTATCGCCAACTATTTGTGGCAAAAGAATTACTTCATGAAAAGGATTAGACTCAAATTAAAATATTTCTCCTGAAATATATTTCAGAAACAAACACCTACAAATAAAAATATGCTTGCCTATCAAAATAATTCTAACTGAAGAACAAGATAATTTTCTTCGGTCTTTACTGACAATATCTGATCTCAAATAAGAACATTTCCCAATCAATAATACAAACAAGCAAACATGACACCAGAATGTATCATTATAGTTTTGTGTCTTATGGATATGCTGGGGCATGGCGTTGAATGACAAACACTCCAGGAATGTAAACAATTCAACAATGGTTCTCAGCTTTCGACTGTCCATACACCATTCACATGAGTAATACCCTCTCATTAGTAACATTTTTTTATTCTGTATAGTCATTCTCAACTAGGAGAAGTGGAGGGAGCACCCTCTGATATAGGGCCACTTTCTCCTCAGCTTATATTTTCTATAATAAGAGAAATGATATAAAAGGAAGAACAAAGGCATAGAAATGGGAAAACATACAATATATTAAGAGAACCACAAATAATCCATTTGGATTAGGGCACACGCTAAACAAAGGGGGTTAAAGCTGCAAAGGTAGGTTTGGCCATGCAAGCCTGAGGGGTGTACTGAACTCAAATGACAATGGAGCATCATTATAGCTAATGTGACCATTAATCTGGCATCTGTATAGAAGAACTGGGGCTGGGGAAGCGACAGAGAATGACCAACAGCAGTGGCCTATGAGAGAAGTAACGAAGAGATGATCTAGAATGGTGGTAAAAGAAAAAGAAGAAATAGATATGAGAAATGATACACAGAATCTCTAAGACTTGGCAACTGTGTAAACATACAGGATAAGGGGGGAATCAAAGATAATGCTGGGGCTACAGATTTGGGAGAACAGAAAGAATGCTGGTACCAAATGGTAGAGCATGTCTTCTTCTGGCTACATTAGGTTTGGGAAACCAGTAGCTCCTGAGAGATCTAAGAATTTGATTTGAATTTGGAAAGAAAAATTACAGCTGCTGTAGGGTCTTAGAGATGTTATTAGGGAAGAATTCACACAAATGTTTTAGCTGAAGCTATAGGAGTAAATAAGTCTCACAACAGGAAAAAAATGTAGCGAAAAAAGATTAAAAATAAATTAGGGGTGGCCGGTTGGCTCAGTTGGTTAGAGCGCTTGGTTAGAGCACCGTGCTCTTAACAACAAGGTTGCCTGTTCGATTCCCACAGGGGCCACTATGAGCTGTGTCCTCCACAACTAGACTGAAACAACTACTTGACTTGGAGCTGATGGGTCCTGGAAAAACACACTTAAATAAATAAAAGTTTTAAAAATAAATAAAAATAAATTATTTTACATTGATTAGTATTTTTGAAAAATAATGTGTAGTAAGCACTAACTTTGCGGCGATGTTCACAGTTTGGTGTCAGAAGAGGGTAAAAAGTGATGCAATTAAAAGATAGAAGTTCAAAGAACTCAGAACAAAAGGGATGCAGAGGAGTTTTAAGTAGTAGGGGAACAGTCATAAAAAGTTCAAGAAGGATAATTACTAAGAGAAGGCAACTGGGTTGGGGAAAAATCACGGCTAACTTTTCAGAGAGCAGCATCTGTAGGAACTGATATGAGTGAAAAACAATTTTAAAAGAGACTAAGAAATAATTAGATAAAGAGGTAGTAGATGGAGAATATCTGGATTATTCTAAACTCTAATTGTCACACTTTCTGTCTTGGTCTCTCTTCTACACCATCCTGCCTCCCTCTCTCTCTTTAAATCCTGGGAAGACTTGAGTTGCTTTGGTTGGCAGAGGAGGGATTAGTGGAGAAAAAGACTGAAAGTGCAAAGGAGGCATATGATTATCAACAAACAAGGCCAAAAGGCCTCGTCTTGGTTAAGTGGCTAGGGATGGCTTACTCAGAGCTACATTCAGAGAAAAAGGAGGGTAAGTAGAGATTGTGTGTTAGGGAGCAGAGAGGAAGGAGAACTCACAGCAGATGGCAGATTAGCTTCTGCAGAAAGTGGATGAGATCACAGGTTGCAGGTAAAGGGTCATGCCTGAATGTTAACTTATAACATGAATGGTGTAAGAAAGTCAGAAAAAATACAGGAGATGTTAAGAGTTATACAAAAATGTTTTTTCCTTTTAGCATTGGTGTTCTATAGTGCTAATACTGTTGGTCGCATGGAATTAATGTTCAAGTTAAAAAATGTTAACACTGCTGTTTTATATTTATATAGTGTTTTACACTGAACTTCCACATTTGATGTTTTTATAATGGCACTCGGAAAAAGGAGAGTGACTACTAGCATTTCTACATTATAGATGAGGAAACTGAAGCATAAAGATAATATCTTCTAAGAAGTAGAACACTATAGCTATCTCATAAAATGAACTGTTTTCAAAGGCATATAGTCAAGGTACTTCAAGGTCTCATTTTCATGCTCAATATCCCCAAAACACATTGTCCAAATGAAAGAAATGGAAGAGAAAGAGCAAAAGTACAGATTTAGTTGGGCTGCATATTTAAGGCATATGAATTTTTAGCACTAACATACTGTCATGCTAAATTAAGGTAAAGCACCCACCATCTGCTTTCATTACTCATAATTTAGAGCAGAATCCACAACGCTTGGTGCAAGAAGGACTTTTCCACAATTATAGAGTTGCCCATTATTAGAAAACTGGTAACTCCAAATGACTCAGAAAAAAATAGAAAGAAAAAAATAATTATGATGGCTTCAAGGTAGAGAATATTCCAACTGATAAAAACAATCCTATCAGTCTATTACAGACAGGAAAAGGCATTTTAATAAACAGAAAATAAGGCACGTAAGCAAAATACAGGCATGAAACTATCAACAATATGAGCAACACATGAATTTCTTGAGTCTTAGCTCATTGCAATATGTATACTGATGTTCTACAGCAAAATATTTTCAATTATTAAGAGATTTAATCTGTTCATTGAAAGAAGACACAAATTGAATCACTGACCTGCGGTGGTACCTCTATGACTTTTTTAGTGGGGTCCTCCTAAATCCCTGTTTCTAATATTATATAGGCACTAAGGTCTACAATTTTTCAACTTTTACAAAACTTCGTAAGAATAACTCACTATAATTCCATGCACTTGACAATCACTGATTTCTTATTTGGTCATTTTAAAAAATCACTGATTTCTTAACCTGGGTTGTACTTACTGTCAGTTTCTAATGCTCCTTTATTTTAAATAATATCTTACGTGTTTTTGTAATTTAAGTATGAAATGAGAGGACATCAAACTCACTATGTGATAAGTTTTTATATGAGGCCAAATTAATAAACCTAAAAATCTCTAACATTTTATGTGAATAGTGGAAACGTAGAAATTTTAGATTATGTACTATATGCACACTTATTTTAAATATAAATTCAAGTTTAAAATACGCTTTAATATATGCAAGAATATTTAAAATAAGACAAATATTAGCCAATTTTTAAACATGCTTATTCTTTAACAATACATCTATGGATAGAGGAGGGTAATTACCTACTTCAAGAAATTTATTTTCATCCTTGGTTACTCAGATGACTTATTAAAGAAACTGGTAAGTATAAAACAAATAAATGAAAAAAATAGGCTAAAAAGAAAATGAATTCAATTTAAAAGATAAGATTTAACCTTATTTTCAACATATGGAATAATGTAGTTTATAAAAACTGCATTTGAAGCCTAGCATCAACATGATCTATTTATAGGAAGGGAATAATAATTAGTGATCAGAAAGATATGTATTAGGTCTGAATTTTATATTAATAACTATAGTTTTGCAATTTATATTTTTCTGCTGATAAGCAGACAAGGTTCTGGGTTAAAAACATATCAAAAAGCATTATTCTATTATACAAGTGGGTCTTACCTTTGTTTTTAAATACATGACTACTGCATTTTTATGAATTAGTTAAGAATATATACCCTTTGATTAAACCTTTAAAAATATTCTATTATCCAAAATACCTGGTATTTTAAAAAAGGATGTTAGTCTCAACTTCTTCTGACGCATGTACATTTACATTCCTTTGCTTAACACTATTTCTGTGACTTCCTTTAACTTCCTATTTAGCAAAAGCCTCCCTTGTCATATCCTAGCGAAGAATAACAAAGGCCACACGCATAAACACTGAGGTCTCTAATTCTGGTGGCAAAGGATGAGGTTAATAAAAAGTTTCTAATTTCTCTGCAGGGCTGAGTTATAAGGCAAGCGAGTATCTAGGGGGAAAAATCATAGGTGTGGATGAATGAAGACAGTGTTTAATTTACTTTAACTTGTCAATGACAATGTTAAATCCCTTCCTTAGTTTCTTACTTTCTACAAAACACTAATTTTCAGAAATACTTAATTTTAGTTGGGAAAAGGCTATAAGAATATTTACTTTCAATTACAATAAATGTATAATCTCTTACCTTAGTGACTTTTCTGGATTCAGATTCATTTTCTGATTGTGATTCGGAATCTGATGAACTTTCTTCCATTGAACTAGATTCCGCGTTGGAAGAATCTGAACTTTCAGATTTTTCATTTTCCTTCTCCCCATCTTCAGAATTACTATGCATAATAATAAATTTCAAAATATCAACTTTCAGACCCTTATATAAACAAGTAGTTTAAAAAAATCAAATGGAAAATGTTGCTATTTGTCCATTTTGCCTGTAAATAGACCTTTATTAAAGTATTTCACTGAGAACCATTTTTTTTATATAAAAAGATGATAAAAATGGTTTTAAAATTCCAGAACATATTAATGAAATAATATTAAAGGTTACATTATCTATAACCAAATAAATGAGAACCCATTCAAAATCAATTATACTAAGTCACACACCCTCACATGCAAAAGGTCATAAAATAGCACAATGATATACAAAGTAGAAAATAATTAATACTTAAATGTTTGACTTACCAGGAATATACATTAGGTGCTAACAGTAACAACTTCAAAGATACTTAGGCTGATTTTAAAATGCTGTCTCATAATACTAAGAGTTCATTAATAACTTTAAATATTTATGCATCTACTTTTGCTAAAATAAACTTTCATTTTATGTGTTCCCGTCCAAGAAAATTACTTACATATGTTATCAAATGTCACCCTAAAATGTATATGAGAAAATGTTATTCTTCTAATGTCCTAAGTCTTATTAAAAAAGTAAGATAATCACATATAAACTTAAAACACCAAATGATCAAACTTAAGTGCTGATGCTAGTGTTTATTCACTCCCTCCCTCACGGAACAAATCTTTGCTTGCCTCCCATGTGTTAGACTATGTTAGGTGCTGAGGACAAGGACGATACAGGTGATCTCCATGTGCCTTCCTTAGAGAGTCTACTGCTCACTAGAGGACATAGAGAAGGAAGGTGGCATTGGCAATAAAGAAATAAAAATGGTAAATAATGAAGTATAGTATGTCACGAGAACATCTGGAGGGGCATCTAAACAAACTTAACCAATACTAGAAATGCTTCCTAGAGGAAGAGACATATAAGTTGAGAAATAGGAATAAGGCAAGCAGAAAGGTAGGGAGGTAGTTCCCCAAGGAAAAGGATATCATGTGAGATCGCCAAAAGGTCTCAGGGGAAGAGATGCCTTGTGGTCTTTGCAATTTTCTCAAAACTGAAGATCTAGCTCTCTTTGTGTGTGTGTGTGTGTGTGTGTGTGTGTGTGTGTGACAGAGAGAGAGAGAGAGAGAGAGAAAGAGAGAGGGGTGAGGGGGAGGGAAGGGGAAAGAAGGAGAGAGGGAGAGAGGGAGAGAGTCTATCTTGTGCTAGGCAGTGTTAGGAACTTCAAATAAATCATCTAATTTAGATATTCCAACATATTCTTACTGAGTGCATTATTATCCTATAATATTCAGGAAACTTAAGTAACTTGCTCAAGGACACAGCCAGGAGAGGCAGAATTGAAATTTGAACTCAAGTCTGTCTTACTCAAAAGACCATATCTTCCCTACTACACCATACCATCTCCCTGCAAATAAAAACACTTAGGAGTATAAAACACTTTGGAGTATACCATGTTTCCCTGAAAATAAGACCTAGCCGGACCATCAGCTCTAATGCGTCTTTTGGAGAAAAAATAAATATAAGACCCGGTCTTATTTTACTTATTAATATAAGACCCGGTCTTATTATACTGATAGTAAAATAAGACCGGGTCTTATATAATATAATAAATATAATATAACATAACATAACATAACATAATATAATAAAATACCAGGTCTTATATTAATTTTTGCTCCAAAAGATGAATTAAAGCTGATGGTCCAGCTAGGTCTTATTTTCAGGGAAACACGGTAGTTACAAAGGAGCTCCCGTAAGATTGCCATCTGATTTCTTAACAGAAACTTTGCAGGCCAGAAGGGAATGGCAGGAAATATTCAAAGTTATGAAAAACATGGGCCTACAGCCAAGCCTACTCGACCCAGCAAGGCTATCATTTAAAACTGCAGGAGATAAAGAGCTTTCAGACAAGAAAAAGCTAAAGGTATTCATTACCACAAAGCCAGTATTTCAAAAAATGTTAAAAGGACCTCTTTAAGAAGAAGAGGGAAAAGAAACACAAAAGAAAATAAAAAATATGAATAATAAAATGGTAATAATATAGGGGAAATACCCCTAGTAAACATCCATGCACCCAAGAAAGAAGCACCAAAATATATAAAACAAATATTGACCCACATAAAGGCAGAGATCGACAATAACACCATCAGAATAGGGGACTTTAAAACTCCACTGACACCAATGGACAGATCTTCCAGACAGAAAAATTCAACATGGAAACAGTGCCATTAAATGACATACTAGACCAAAAAAATTTAATTGATATTTTTAGATTATTTCATCCCAAAGCAGCAGAATATACATTCTCTTCAAGTGCAGATAAAACATTTTCCAAGATAGACCATGTGCTAGGCTACAAAACAAATCTCAATAAAATTAAGATTGAAATCATATTAGCTGTCTTCTCTGACCACAATAGTATGAAATGAGAAATCAATTACAAGGAAAAAAACAAACAAACTGAAAAACACACAAACACATGGAGGGTAAATAACATGCTACTAAATAATGAATGGGTCAACAATGGAATCAAGGATGAAATCAAAAGATACCATGAGATAAACAAAAATGAAAACACAACAACAGAAAATCAATGGGACACAGCAAAAGCAGTTCTAAGAGGGAAATTCGTGGCAAGGCAGGCCTACCTAAAGAAACAAGTCTCAGGAAAAAAGAGTCTAACTTTACAACTAAGGAAACTGGAAGAACAGTAAACTAAGCCCAAACAAGGAAAGAGATAATAAAGATCAGAACAGAAATAAATGAAATAGAGGCTAAAAAAAAAAAAATACAAAAGATCAATGAAGCTAAGAGCTAGTTTTTAGAAAACATAAACAAAGCTGTAACCAGACTCATCAAATAAAAAAGAGAGAGGACCCAAATAAATAAAATCAGAAATAAAAGATGAGAAATGACAGCTGACACAACAAAATACAAAAAAAAAAAAAGGTAAGAAAATACACCAACAAATGGGAAAATCTGGAAGAAATGGATAAATTCCTACAAGCATACAATCTTCCAAGGCTAAGTCAAGAAGAAACAGGAAAACTGAACCAACCAAGTATTAATAAAAAAATCAAATCAGTAATCAACAAGCTCCCAACAAACAAAAATTCTGGACCAGACTGATTCACAGGTGAATTTTACCAAACATTCAAAAAAGAACTAATACCTATTCTTGTCAACTATTCCAAAAAATTCAAGAGGAGGGTAGGCTTCCACACTCATTTACAAGGTCATCATTATCCTAATTCCAAAACCAGACAGACATTCCAAAAAGAGAAACAAAAATAAAAAAAACAAAACTATAGGCCGATATCCCTAATGAACATTGATGCAAAAATCCTAAACAAAATATTAGCAAACTGAATTCAGCAATACATTAAAAAGATCATACACCAAGATCGATTGGGATTCATTCCTAGGATGCAAGGTTGGTTCAATATCTGCAAATCAATTAATGTGATAAACCACATAAACAAAATGAAAAATAAAAATCATATGGTCATATCAATAGATGCAGAAAAAGCATTTGACAAATCCAGCATCCATTTATGATAAAAACTCTCAGCAAAGTGGGAACAGAGGGAACCATATCTCAACATAATAAATGCCATATATGACAAACCCACAGCTAACATATTCAATGGGGAAAAGCTAAAAGTGTTCTCCTTAAGGTCAGGAAGAAGACAAGGATGTCCACTATCACCACTTTTATTCAACATGGTACTGGAATTCCTAGCCACAGCAATCAGACAAGAAAAATAAATAAAAGGCATCCAGATTGGAAAGGAGGAAGTAAATCTGTCATTATTTGCAGATGACATATTATATATGG
Source organism: Rhinolophus hipposideros (assembly GCF_964194185.1). Classification (NCBI taxonomy): domain Eukaryota; kingdom Metazoa; phylum Chordata; class Mammalia; order Chiroptera; family Rhinolophidae; genus Rhinolophus; species Rhinolophus hipposideros. The sequence continues at coordinate 50,646,073 of NC_138053.1, read as the reverse complement.
AGATCCCATGATTCCACCAAAATATTATTAGAACTGATATATGAATTTAGTAAAGTAACAGAAAACAAAATTAATATTCAGAAATTGGTTGTGTTTTTATACACCAATAATTATCAGAAAGCAATATTAAGAAAACAATTTCATTTACAATTGCATCAAAAAACAAAATACATTAAGAATAAATTTAACCAAGGAAATAAAAGACATGCACTCAGAAAATTATAAGACACTGACGAGAAAAATTAAAGAAGATACAAATAAACGGAAACATACCATGCTCATGGATAGGAAGAATTAATACCGTTAAAATATCCATACTACTCAAAGCAATCTATAGATTCAATGCAATCCCTATCAAAATACCAATGGCATTTTTCCCAGACTAGGAAAAATAATTCTAAAATTTATATGGAACCATAAAAAAACCCCAATACTCACGGCAATCCTTAGAACAACAAAGCTGGAGATACCACGCTACCTGTTATCAAACTATACAACAAGGCCACAGTAGTCAAAACAGCACAGTATTAGCATAATAAAAGACACATAGATCAATGGAACAGAATAGAGATCCTAGAAATATATCTAAGCCTATATGGTCATTTAATCTATCACAAAGAAAGCAACAATATATAGTGGGATAAATACAGTCTATTCGATAAATGGAGCTGGGAAAACTGGACAGATACATGCAAAAAAAAAAAAATGAAACTGGACCACCCTCTTATGCCATATACCAGAATAAACTCAAAATGGATTAAAGACTTAAATGTAAGACCTGAAACCATAGAACTCCTAGAAGAACATATGGGAAGCAAACTTTCAGCCGTTATCCTTAGTAATATTATTACTGGTATATCTCCTCGGTCAAGGGAAACAAAATAAAAAATGGAATTACACAAAATTAAATAGTTTTGCACTGCAAAGGAAAGTTTTTATAGCAACAAAACGAAAAGACATCCTGCTGAATGGGAGAAGATATTTGCTAATGATACAGCTGATAAGAGGTTAATATCCGAAATTAAAAAACTCATACAACTCAACACCAGAAAAACAAACAATGCAATTAAAAAATGGGCAGAGGAACTGAATAGATATTTTTCCAAAGAGAAATACAGATGACCAACAGGCATATGAAAAGAGGGTCAACATCATTAATCAATCATCAGAAAATGCAAATAAAAACTGTAATATCACATCACAGCTGTCAGAATGGACATCATCAATAAATCAACAAACAAGTGTTGGTAAGGATGTAGAGAAAATGGAACCCTTGCACACTGTTGGTGGGATTGCCAATTGGTACAGCCACTATGGAAAACAGTATGGAAGTTCCTCAAAAAATTAAAACCATTAACTACCTTATGACCCAGCAATTCCACTCCTGGGTATTTATCCAAAAAAATCCAAAACACTAATTCAAAAAGATAGGCACCCCTATGTTTACTGTAGCGCTATTCACAATAGCCAAGATATGGAAATAACCAAAATGCCCATCAACAGACGACTGGATAAAGAAATTGTGGTACATAATACAATGGAGTATTACTCTGCCAAAAAAAGAATGATATTTTACCATTTGCAACAACATGCATGCCTCTAGAGGGTATTATGCTAAGTGAAATAAGTCAGACTGAGAAAAACAAATACCATTATTATCTCACTTATATGTGGAATCTGAAGAACAGATTAAACGAACAAACACAACAGAAATAGACTCACAGATATAGAGAACAAACTGATGGTTGGTAGATGGGAGAGGGTTGGAGGGATGAATGAGAAAGATAAAGGGATTAGGAAGTACAAATTGGTAACTACAAAATAGCCACAGGGATGCAAAATAGTATGGGGAATATAGTCAGTAATATTGTAAAAACTATGTATCGTGTCAGATGGGTACTAGACTTAGCAGGGGCAATCATTCCATAAATTATATAAACGCCTAACCACTATGTTGGACACCTGAAATTAATATAAAATAATACTGAATGCCAACTATAATTAAATATATAGTCACGGGATGTAAAATATAGCATAGGGAATATAGTAAGTGGTATTGTAATAGCTATATACGGTATCAGATGGGTAGTAGACTAGTTGTGATTATCACTTTGAGGTGTGTAAATGTCTAATCACTATGTTGTTTTGTACACCTAAAACTAATAATAAAAATAAAAATAAATATGTTCCCCCCCCAAAGAATAGCAATTTATTATCCCCAATTCAATGGTTAAAATATATACTTAAAATTATAAGGTTTAGTAGGCATCTCAGATTTCATTTAATCTAACAATTATTTTACATTTAAACATAGGTAAAGAGAAAAGTCCATTTGTGAAGAAAAAAACTAATGAAACTAATCTATTATGATACATGATTATAAGTTTTTAGCATACTGACTTTTGCTACCTGAAAAGATACTTAGTGCACTGAACCAAACTTTCCCTTCCCAGAAATAAGGTACTTTTTATAAACTATGTAATCATAACTATTCTGATATTAAACCAGAAGTATAGAATTTCTCTCAAAGAAAAGGCCATTACACACCAAGTATCTCCTTTGTTGCACAAGTAATTCTGAATATATTTAACTTCTAGCTTTTAAAGATAAGATTTTAGTGGTAAAAGCGTTATTTTGTTATGCATCACTCAATTTTGATGGGTAATTATTGTTTACCTTACTGCTTAGAGTTTCAGATGTTAATCTAATGAAAAGAATTTACTGGTAACTAGCTTTTTAACTTTGCAATGATGAAAAGCCTGTATTAATTTAACCTACAGATTTCATTTGTTCTGAACAGGAAAAACAATATAAATCACTTTTAAAATCATTAAATCCTGACTTAAATTAATAAAGTCATAATTAGGGCATTATGCTGTGTTTGTTATGGAAGTGGCAGGGCGAGCTGCTTTAATTACTGTCTGTAATAAAAGGAGCAGAGAGCGTACTGCGCCCCAATCAGGGCTGTCAGCCACGACTGAGCTGGGCTGCAAGCTCATCAAGTGAGCGGGCAGCAGGCTCCCGGGGAAAGGGCCATCATGTCTGCAGAGGCCACTCGCAGACAGCAGTGAGGAAAACAGACTCTTATAATCCAAGGTATTAGCCCCAATTACTCAAAATTTTAATGACATTTTAATACATGATAATGTTGTTGATAATGGGAGATCTTTAAAAGAGCTAACACTTAAATATCTTATGACCGTCTTCCTTCACAGCCCTTGACTCTAATATTTGGATCATAATCTTTTTAATATAACATTATTTAGAAAAATCAATTGTCTTAGTTACATAATGGCAAAGTGTTGAAGAATTTAATTTTAGCCCTCAGCAAAATTGCTACAAAAGGTAATTAAGTGTTTCATACCTACTGCTTGATCACTTAACTCAGCCTTCCAAGGTTATACAAGTTTTCAAAACGTAGCCCCAAGATTTGTTCAAGTTCAAAATAAAAACGAAGCCTTATAAGTAGTAGAATAATGTGAACTAGTATTTTAAATTAATTTTACAAGACTTAATATCTGCTGAGGAAAAAGTACACTTATTTTTTCACTTACTCTATGAATTAAAGGGAAATACCACAGAATATTTTTTGAAGGAAATTCTGACAGAATGATTTACCCTTTTCCTGTGATTTTCGAGTTCCTCTTGGCTGTCCTTCTGTTTTCTACTTCAGACTCACTTCCACTCTCACTCTCACTCTCACTGGAGTCCTCACTGCTGTCATCACTACTGTCTCCTTCTTCGTCTTGTTCTCCGCTTTCACTTCCAGATTCACTCTCTGAAAACATAGAATCAGATGCTCTTTGATGTACAGCCATTTAATTATACACAAGGACACAAGTAACTGTCAATATTCATGACAAATGAAACCAGATGTTGAATTTGAGTTTACTGGACTCCACTTGTTAACACTTTCTATTCCTGCACTCCAATCATTCAGACCTCTGGAATCCTACAGTAAGGGAGCGTGAAGGGGCTCTGGTAACGAGTAGGAAAAAGCAAAGAAAAGATGAACCAAATTTAAGAGAATTTCACTTTTCACAGCCATAAGTATTTAGGTATGGCAAAAACTTTTTTTTAAAAAAAGAATGTTATAACGATGATGTAAGGATAAAAAGTTAACTTTTAACTCTTCTATTCATAACAGGAAATTTTATTTAGAGAAAAAGGCAATAGTTGAATCTTATTAAGAACAAAGTGCAAATTTTGAGAGAGAATGAGCCAGTCAAATAATTTCCAAAAATTTCTAAATTCGAAGGCAATAAACAAAATTACTAATTAAAAAGTTATTACTTATTTTAGCTAGCACAGGAGTTTTCCATAGGTTAAGAGATGATAACGTTACATTGACAAGCTATACATTTGTTTTATGTACACATTATGGTATACTAGGACTATTTGCAGAAGGGATGCATACAGTATATTTATGTGTATTTTAAACATGAAGTGTGATTATTTACCATTGGAAATGATTATAGGTATAGAGTCGTATCCTAGATAAGAGGACAAACTGTTGCCCCTACCAGTGATCTGATGTAGTACGCTTAGGCAGAAACACAACCTCTTGTTAAAATATTATTCTAATAGGTAAGTACCTATTTTTTGAGGACTGACTTATGGATTACACAGTAAAAAGCCAGGAGTAGCTTGCAGTGGTTAAAAGCATGGGTTTTCAAGTTGGAATGTCTGGTTCAAATCCTGGCTCTGCCACCTATCAGTTGCAAGACTGAGCAAGTTAATCAAACTTTCTGGGTCTCGGTTTCCTTTCCTGCAAATGAGGATAATAATACTAGCTACTTTATAGAGGTGTGGTGAAGATTAAATCGTTTAAAACATGTAAAGGCGATTAGGACACCAGTGCCTGCCACATGGCAGGCCATTCATTACCATCAGCTTTTACAAAGAGCAAAGTTTATCTTACCCAAACTTTACAAAGACAAAACAAAATTGCTGAATAAGAATTATTTTGAATTTGTTGTGATATCGAATGTGCACACATGTAAGTACTAACTCAGACAACTGGCTTACGTCACAAATTATGAAAAGAAATTACAGCACCTAAATTACTGTCAAGTGAATTACATGGGAGTTCAACATAAATCTGGGTCATAGTGACGCCCGGCTAGTTCAGTCGGTAGAGCATGAGACTCTTAAATCTGGGTCCAGTTCACTTCAAGTATCATTACGTACATTTCAAGTTAGTAAATCCTTGAAGGAATTTATTCTAAAAAAATTTTTTCACAGGGGAAAAAAAAATCTCGTACCTTCTAAAGAGAAAAGTGATTTATTTCCTCCAGTAAGTAAAGTAGAACTCCTGTCACCCATGAAAAGTTTTAAAGAAGTATTTCAAATATGTATGAAAAAGGTTAGCCTATGAACAGGCATGAGCTTGCGAATAAATGGTACGAAGTTAAATATTCATATTTATCTCTTAACTATACAAACAGGTCTTTCTCAATGGTCTACATCATGCCTGAAATTCCATATTTTTTAGCACTCTCTAGATTAAACTATTTTATCCATTTTTCAGCTTATTACTTCACAAGGTAATGTACCACAGATTAATTTATCAGATACTAAAAACAAAGACTTTGATAGGGGAAACAGAGGAAAAAATGAGTGAGTTACCTTAGAGAAAGGTAACAGATGACCAAACAATAGTGAGGGGCCCTGGTTCTCTAGGGAATAAAAGTTTTAGAAGAAAGGGGTCATTTGACTTAGGGTCGGCTAAGTCTATTAGGTTAATTATTAATAAGAATGTTAGAAAGTAACTCCGATATATTTTCCATTATGCAAATCACTCACAGAATTCTAGTATTGAAGGGACTAAAATAGCATCTAACTCTACCTCTTCATTTATCAAATATAGAAAAAGGTTAAGTACATTATCCAATTTGCATAGCTAAATCCCAGAATTTATAAATCCTTTTGATTTAGCATTCTTGTCATTGTTGCCCTCAATCTTTTTAGATCTTTGTTTCTTTATAATACACAAGAGATTTATTATTTTTAGCTTTCTCTCTATATAGGTTCATGTAGAAATAGAAGAGTATAAAATGGATGAGGAACAGATTGCTCAAAGTTTAAAATAAACTGTTATTTTAATAAAAGACAATTACTTTTAAAGGTCCCACTAAAGGCTTACCAAATCTAAAATGTTTTTCAATATGCTAATGAATATGATAGGCAAATGAGGTTAGAATTTAGAAAAGCATGAGTTTTTGTTTCAACTCCATCATTTATTAGCTATGTGTCCAAGAGGGAATGTCAAATAAGAAGGGATTGGAAACTACTTTGAAAACAAAACAGTGATATGTAAATGAAAAAAATTATTATAATAGTATAAATTTTAAACCCATTCGTTGAATATTATGTACTAGGTGTTATCGTTTTGTTGAAGGCATAGCATGTACGCTACAGTGAACAATGTTTTTTAATAAATTACAAAGCCCACCACTGTCACTGCTGCTATCAGAAGAGTCCTCTTCTTCCTCAGATTCAGAATAAAATTTCTTAGCAGGATTCTCTTTCTTTGCTTTTCCTGCTGGAGTCCATTCTTTTGCCTGTTTTAAAAATATGTAAATAATTAATAAATATGTAAATATGTAAATAAATAAATGAGTTCTTACTAAGAAATTCAGTCTTATGGCAAACTTAATCATTCAGAATACACTGTGAACCCAGAAGAAAGTTTAAGGCCTCAACAGAGAAGGTAACCGTTACAAGTCCTGGCATTAAGACTGATTCCCCTTCACTACTGAATAGAGGAACACAAACTCTCAAAGCCCATTACACAAGGTGTGATCAATAAATACGGTGAATGCTGCTGCCAGATGCCATCCAACGGAAAGGCAGGGATCTTCAATATAGCAAGGGGCACATCAAACCTTAGTAATAGTGTGAGATAAGTTTCAACTTGTTCAGTGCAGTCAGTCGGGTGTGAGCTACGGTTGAGAGAAGGTGTGTTTTCAAGTGTGCCGTAAATCATCCTCCATCATGACAATGCTCTGTGCCACACATTGTTTCTGGTATATGGCAATTTCTGTCAAACAAAAACATTAGTGTGTCTTCATCCATCTTATTCATTGGATCTGGCAGCGTGAGACTTCTAGCTCTTCCCTAAAGTCAAATGATTCAGGATATTGAGGCAGCCACGACAGCACAACTAAAGACACTCACAAAAGAGGACTTCCAGAACTGCTTCAGAAAGTGGCAAGAACGACGGGATAAGTGTGTTTGAAGTGAGGGGGATTAATGGCAATGTGTCTTTTACTGTAATATTTTTTTTAAATTTAAACATTCACCGTATTTTTTGATACACACCTTGTATGTTAACAACCTTATACATGCAATTTTAAACGTTTTTGTTTGTTGGTCTACAGAAGATTTAAACTAAAGCAATATAGTCTAGAAGAGGTGAAGGCAATTAGAGGTAGACACAATAACTAATAAGAAATGCAAGTTCACAGCTTGATATTGGGGTAAGAAAAAAAATTAATGTAGGTAATAAATAGCCTTAATCTTCTCAACAAACTAAACCCTGGGGTAATCCTTGACTTCTCTCTTTTTCTCTCATATCCTAAACATCTAATTCATTAAGAAAGCCTTTAGCCACCTGCTCCTTTGCCATCTTGGTCAGAGTCATCTCTCGCTCCTAGATGACTACAACAGTCTCCTCCTAATCGGTTATCTTCTATTCCAACCCCCTACCCACCACTTCAAGTGCTAGAATGATTCTATTCACAACAGCTAGAACGATTCTATTAATACCTAAGTGTGATGAAGCCAATGCCTGGTTTGAAACCCTGCAACAGCTCCCCATTTCAGAGAAAAAGCCAAAGTCCTTACAACCGTCTGCTTGGCCCTACATAACCATGCCATCCGCCTTGCCTCTCTCACGTCCTGCTCCTCTCCCTCCTGCCCTCTCTGCTCCAGCCAGTCCTTACTGTTCCTTCAACCACTCCTGGCATGCTTAGGGTCTTTCTCCTAACTGTTCCCACTTCCAACACTATCCCCAGATAATTCCCTCACTTCCTTCAAATCTTTGCACAAATGTCAGCTCAGGGAGGACCACTCTATTTAAAATTCCAACCTCCCACACCTGGTACTTCTGATCTTCCTCTGCTCTAATCTTTTTTTTTTTTTGTCACAGCACTGATTGCTTTCTAACATACTATATAATTTATATATTTACTTTTACTGTCAGTTTATCCCTGCTAGAAAGTCAGCTTCCGAAGAGCAGGGATTTTTTAATGTTTTGTACACAGATATCTGGCACAATAATTATTAGCTGTCTGAGTAGCTCCTTAATGACTTTAATACAGTGTATTAAAGTAAAATAAATTATTTTCATAATCGTGACCTTGATTCGTCAAGAGAAAAAACTAAATATCATGTTTCACATTCTCTTTTTTAAAGGGTAGGGAAATGTATATTTTTTAAAAGGTCAAAGTGATTAAGACTCATTTATTTATCACACTTTTAACTGAATTTCTACTATGTCTGCTAGAGTATGTATTTTGCTGTAAAGGAATTTACAGCATGATAGAGATCTTGTTTTCAAGAATGGTTGTCAACACTAAATGCATGTTTAGATTTACCTGAGAATATTTTTTTAAATACTAACATAAACAATAAAAATACTAATACTAGAAAAGCTGATGTCAGGGATTCACCTCTTAAGATTCTGATGTAATTGGTCTGGTGTAAATCTGACATAGGTCTGTTTTGTTTAAAGATCTCTACAAGATAACGTGCAGCTAACCACTGACCTAAAGGGTTTAAGGGCTTAAGGTATGTTCCTTAAAAAGAATAAGCTTCAGTAACCTAGAAAATTACTACATGGACAATAATAGCAAAATGAGTAAAAATTACTCAAGTATATTTGAATAAGATCTGCAATACTCCTTTCTTTTTATATATATATTTAAAATGCTGACCTCCAAATATGTATTTTATAAACAAAGTTCTCCGATATTCAGTAAACACTAAAGTCCAGATTTTCTTAAGTCTAAACATTTTTCTGAAATCTTGGTAAAAAGTGTGTTAGATCAATTTATGGGGAAAAAATTACTTAGACTATGGCTTTCAGGGTATGACTAAATCAACAAATAAGGGCAATGAGGCTGCTATGCTCAAAGGGGCAAATTATCTTGACATGGCCATCGACTATTCATGGAGTTTCAAACAATAAAAAATATTTTACTTTCTTACGATCTTTTATGATTTATATTATAATCATATCATTCTAAGCAAAAGAAATATCAGGGAAAAGAGAAGAAAGAATAGCGAGGCATTTTAAAGTTCTTATGAGCGGTAAAATACTGATAACATATGTACGTGTAAAGCAAAATACCCTTGATATAAAAAAGACAGTCCTATAACTGGGAGGTAAAGGATTTTCTAGAACTAAGCAAACAAATTCTAATGGATCTTCAAACTTACTGGTATCATAATATAAATAGACATTGTATCTGATATCCTGGAAATGGTCGTATGTAATTCAAAATGACTTCTATTGTCAATCTGACTAGGTTCCCTGTTGTTTTGGTTAAAATACCAGATTATCTAAACCTACGCTACTTTTTCTTACTAAATTATATTTCATAGTAACAAGATATAACACTGTAAGATTATTTTATAGTAAAACTAGGATAACACAGTGTATTATGTGCATGAAATACATTGACGTAACTATTTTTTTGGAAGGGAAAATTAGAGTAAGAGGCAAGAAAGACTCTGCACTGTCACAGTTGTATTTGAAAATAAAACAATGTATATTATTTTTATATTTAATTGTGCCTTTCATAGTATAATTTTAAGCCAATATGTCCAGAGACCAATAGATTGAAACTGTTTTCTACCTGACATCAATGGATAGTTACAGTTTTCTTTAACTGAGTTGCATCAGTTATAATTATTCTCTATAAATAAGTTACCAATTATGAACTTCCCAAATGTAGTCAGCAAAAGGAAAAAGAAATCAATTTGTCTTGAACTGGGCAGGTGAAATGAACATAAGAAAATAGGTTATTTGAGTATGTACTCTCCCCATAAGGTAGTTAATGCTTAGAAGAGCACATGAAAATGAAAGAAACCAGCCAACCAACCAATCTATCAGCCAATATAAGGATATTATTGAGACCAAATTAAATGGCATAGCATTGCTATCAATTTCTGAGAAGATAAATTGTTTTATTTTATTTTTTTGGTGGAATAGGGCAGCAAGGACAGGAGTGGGAGCAGGATAAAAGGATGGTTTTACTTGGGCCCAAACATGATGGACCCAGTAATGAAAAAGAACAGAACCATAAAAACAATGAGCAGGGATAATAGGAAATTAGGAGAAAGAGTATATCTGTGGGGAAAAAATAGAAACAAAGAATATTTTCTTGGCATTCTAGCATCTGACCAAAAGTTGCACATATAAACCAATCTTTTTGAAGAGTACTTAAGAGTATGTAGATTTAAGAGAAAATAAACATACATATTTGCAAGGAAGAATAGATATGCAATTAGTTTTAATAACTTTTACATTTTTAAAAATCATCTTTAAGTAGAGATAATTTGTCACAACATGAAAATGATGGTGCTAAGTGCTAAGGATAGTACAAATCTGCAAACAAGCTCAAGCTTCCTCTCTTCATGTTACATAACACTACAATGCAGCAAGAGCATGAACAGTGGACTCAGACGGATGTGGGTTGGAATCCCAGTTCCCTCACTTACTATCTACATGAACTTGGGCAATTTACTTAGGTTCTCTGAACCTTAGTTTTTTCATCTGCAAAATGGGAAAAACAACCATCACTTACGCGTATAATCACTATGAGGATTAAACAGATAATGTTTATAAAACCTTATCAAAGCACACTGCCAGGGTTTGTTAAATGGAGCCATTATTAATTATTACTGCTTCTGGCCAAGCTCCAAAGCCTGAATAGTTAAGAGAAACGTATTTCTCAAAAGGATCAAATTACATTGCTATGCCTGTTATAGAAATTCTTCTATTTAAAGTAACAAAGGTTTTCTTCCATTGTATATGATAAGTTAATAGGCAAAAAGATTAACTGACTTTCCCATGGGAATTAGTGGTAAAGAACTGTGGTTATCTGAATTCTTGTTCAATATAACTTTTCTACCAGAATAGCATCCAGAATGCAATACTTAATTGCTCTTTTTCATTAATTCTACTTTAAAAAGCATTGGATACATAAGCAATCTCTAAAGACAATCAGAGGACCCTCTTTTTATTTTTCTTGTTTACATAAGGTAACATTAGGAAAGAACATTAATTCTTTTTCTTTAGTAGCCAGCGTTTTTTAAAAGATCAAGGAAAAGAGTATTTATATACAAGTTGTTTGTTTTTTAAATATGAAGGCAACGTATTATTTATTTTAATTGTGATCTTGTCTAAAGACATTTTTGGTACACAATGCTCCCTATTTACGTTTAGGCTTCACTTAAAACAGGTTCATCAGAAAATCCAGAACACTTTGTATGGTTTCTCTGGAAGAGAACAGCAAAAATTATTTAGAAAAACATTGACAGGAAGCTTACGAATCTCTAAACAAAGTTGAAAAAGCTCAATCCAATGAAACTAAATACCTTAGAAATTGAATCTACACAGATACAATGTAATGCCACAGATGTGGGTGGCACTGACGCAGAGAATTCAATTCTCTATTTCCTTGAAGAAAAGGAACAGTACATGTACAATGACACAGGAACACTGTAATATTTAGTTCCCATAACAGTGAGAAACGCATATATCTAACACATTACACTTAGAAATACCAGAACAATTTTCAATTTTCAAGTCCCCCAAAAGAGCTTTTACATAAAACAATAGTTATTCTAGAATCTCCCACTGCTTGACAAAATTAATTTCAGAAAGGTCAACTTACCAACTCTGTTACTTCTACATTTCGAACTGATGGGTCAGGCGCCACCTCTGGCCAATTAGATAATTCCAGGTACCCAGTAGCTTTAGTGTTGAGAGTATGAGATAAAGTGCCAAGCTGGAAATGATCCCTATCTATTAAAATAGAGGAAAACATAAAATAAACAATATGAACTGTATATAACATAGAACAATCCTAATCAGAACTCAAGGTAATTGGCATATTACCTCAAATGTCAAGGAATAAATATAAACTAGGAAGCTCTTCATAGGTCAAAAAACTGATTTCAGTCCATAGATTACAATAATCTCCCCCATAATGGTCAATAAAAAAGCTAATCAGTCAGTGTGTTTAGAGGTGTTGCTCTGAAATGTAGCTTCTCTAAAAATTACTTTACTGTGAATATTAAGAATGACAGCACAGTTAAACAATCCATATACATGTCTTGGCACAAACACATCCAGAATTTTAATAGTTTTTCTACAAAACTGAACTGCTTTTTATCACTTTACAACAATTAAGTAAAAAAACTATGAAAACCAAGGTACATAATCATCTGATTCCAACTGTAATAGCTAATTGTGAAAGTGATTAATTACTTATTTTAAAAAGCTGGGAAAAATAAGTCAATTTCCATCTTTGAAAAACAAATTTAAATATAAAGGAATATTTTCATGAAATAATTATTGCTAGAAAAATTTGTTTTGAACACAGAATATTTAATAAATAATAATTCACTATTAAGGTGAATTACATTCCTTATTAAATAAAGCTACCTATTTAAAATAGAAATGAAGTCAATGTCTACAAGAACGACAGCTTTCTATCTATTGTTCAGTGATACTGTTTAGTAACAATAAAAATAAAATAAGAAGATTGAAATTATTTAGGTAAATAAGGTCTATACAAATACAAACTTTAACTAATATAAAGCTTGCTCTGAAGAACAGATGAATGAATAGAAAGCACATTTTTTTATAAGTTTATATACGCTAATCATTTATATTTCCTAAGAGATAAATTTTAAACACATTAGAAATGGGACATACTGTCATAATTTTTAAGATAACATATATCGTGCAGTTATATTCTAATAATACCTTTAAAAGGAGACTCAAGCAGTGGTGCAGGTTTTTGTGCTAGGAATATTTTTTTGGCATATTTACTTAAAGCTCCACTCTTCTCATTCGGAACAATAAGCTGCCTAATAAATCTTGTACGGTCTCTGATGTCGTAGTTTTGATCATACTTGCCGAGATTTAATATGTACTGGGTAAGCAATTTTGTCTGTTGGAAAAAAAACAGAACAAGATGAGAATACAGTTATTTATGATTATTGATAACTCTGGATAAACATATTTAAAGAGGTAATAAAAATGAATGGTTATGTCAAACAAATGTTGTTCCATAGGGAATATGCATTTCTAACGCTGCAAATGGAATTTTGAAGCCAAAGCACATGTCCTCTTCACTATTGGGGAGGTGAATGCTGAGTACTGAGAAGCAGCCATGTGCTAGATTATTAAACTGCTGAAGTGGAAAGAAAGGCATCATTAAAAAAATAATCATATATGGCAAACCCGCTGAAGGGTCTACATGAGAATAATGAATGTGGAAATACAACTAAAAACATGGCACTCAAAACTTAATCGGAAAAATATGCAGGACATCAAAACATCAGAGAGTATTAGGGGGCTGGCAAACTGCTTCTCCTGAGGTGTGTTTTATGAAGAGATACTGTCCCTGGCATAAGCAGTGTCTGCACTCTGACTGCACTCAGTTACTTTACCCTGAATTATGACCCATTAAAGCAGACACATGAATCACTGAACTGGATTACTGCAAATTATTTGCAGTGCATTTAGCTGTTACTTTTTCATAAAAGCAAGCTGCTGATGCCCTCTAAAAACTAGGATAAAAGACTCCTTCCATTTTTTCCCCATGCCGCTTATAGCCGCAATATTGGTCATTTATTTATTTATGTAAGGGAACAACTTATTACAGTAGCTTTTACACTGTCGTAAGATTTCCTAAGTCAGTTTTTGAATGTACTACATTCACGTATATTGAGATAATCTTAATATTAAGCCAAAATTGAAATGTTAACAAAATAGCCTTGTATTTTAAACTCGTTATTTTGTTGAAAAGCATATTTTTAATTTAGAAGGTTACACACATATAATCACAACTATAAATTAAAGGGGATTCATAGTACATGGCAAAAATAAACATATACATTAGAACATTTTATAGGCATTAGAAACAAAAATATAATCAATCAAGTCAGGCAGAGCTAAAGACAGTTCTAGAACAATAACTCAAAGTACAGAAATAAATGGCATGGTAAACTCTTTTACAAAAATAACTGGTTGGGACAACTGATTTGGATAGAAAGCAACCTTCTATCAGTAACAATGTATTTAAAAAGCATTAACCTAGTTTTAATAAAATAGAACTATAAAAAACACAAGTGAAAATGTTAACAGAGCTATTCTGAATTTGGTTACTAAAAATTGCTATTCACTAATTACTAGACCACGTTGGCTCCACTACACATGAGAATAATTTTATGACTTATTTTTAAAGACAATTAGCAAAATAATCAACAAATGAGGAATATAGCTCAAAAGGAAGTAATATACTGGACTGTGTAATTAACTTGCTAGGATAACCGGGAAAAATCTAATGGTTAGACGTCCGACCATTAGTTTTCTGAAATACAGAGTGAGAATTTACAACTAGTTTAACACTAGAGTCCATTTCAGTGTTGAGATTTAGAATGTACAACTAAAATAAATCAAAAAAAGAAAATAAGTCTGTTCACTGCAGTGATTTCTTTTGAGCTAGTGGACTGATACATTTTGCTTGTATTTCATATCCCTGGAATTAATTTGTAGGAAATTAAACGATTTCAATGCCTTAACAGACACAATTATTGACAGTGAACTAGGAAAATTTTAAGTCATTGAAATGACACACACAAAACAACACGTGTATTTATTGACTGTAAAACTTGTTTTATTATATAGGTGGGCTTTAAGTTTTATTAAAAATGTATTTTCAAAATAAAATTATTTCTAAAAGATAAAAACATATCCCTGTACAATGATGCAATGAAAACATAGCAGAATAATTTTTCCACAGCACATTAATATACTTTAATCACTTTCTTAGCTGCATCTGTCTCTAATACCAAGTCATTGGTATTTCTCTGAAGAACATATTTTTATATAATCTTATTATTTTGAAAATTTTTTAAACAAAAATAAGGTTACCTTCAATCTTCTTCAAAATTGAATTTTATGATCAATAATTATGACACTGTTGACATTTTCAACTTTTCTCTATAAACCATATTTTTAATGGAGAAAACACCTTCTTTATAGTATTGGACAATCTGGTAAGTGGAGAAAATTCTGTTGAATGAGTTTCTTTTATGTTGAAATTTGTAAATACTTCAAGCCAGGATATATAACTTCCCCCCTCCATTTAATGAATCTTTTTTGATAATTATTTTTATGAAACAAACTTTTAAATAAATAATTCTATTTACACTTTTTAAATCACTAAATTTAGATACTGCAATATCAATTGCCTTCTCAATGTCATTTCATTCTAATACAAAATACAAACTTATCCAATTAAAAACAGAAGCTCTATCAAAAAGTCTTCACAGTTAAGATGCTGCAAATGACAGAACTTCTAGAATAAATCTTGAGCTCTTACCACTTAATCTGTTCAGTTCTTCCCTTGCTTTTATAAAGATAAATTTCAATGTCTTCCTGTTTGTAAGATTTATTTCCAAAAATTGTTATTTGCTAAAATTTTAAAAAGCTGAAGATTTAGACACTTTATTTGGTGAAAACTTTTAAAGATTTGAAATGATTTCAAATCAAAATCTAACCGATGTAGTACAAAAGTTTACTCCCTTGCACCCTCTATCCCCTCAGCAAAAAAAAAAAAAAAAAAAAAAAAAAAAAAAAAAAAAAAAAAAAAAAGCCGATGTAGGACACTTACGTCAATTTATAAAGCAGTTTTTCAAAAATCACATTTCTAAAATCCCATTGGTACTATGCAAAAAAGAGAGATGCGTAGCAGAGTGTGTGTTGTCATGCAGAAGTACGTTTTTTCAACATTAGCTTCATTATAAGAAGTCTATAGTTCAGTTAAACTATACATATCAAACATCAATAAATTTGACCATTACAGTTTTACTCCAATTTGTAGAACAGTTTATTTGCATGCACCGCAACTAATTCCCAAAATACTTCTGCTCCATCGTTTTCTTAATAAAAACATTGATTTTAACCATGACAACATCCTTTTGTCAAAAACAATTAATTTTATCTTTCATTTTGGGCTGTTAAACTTACAATAGCATTTACAGCATTTTTGACAGAATAACCTTCCAAAAGCTTTCATTCCACTTATAGCACTGACAGAAAAATGTACAAAAGCTTTGAAAAAAGTCAAACTGTTATTAGAATTAATTGGTTTTACTATTTAAAAATCAGCATTGTTTAGGTCCTTATTCTGTTAGTGGAACCAATACACAACAGTTATTACATTTTTCATATGTGCAAAAGAAAACTTGGAATAAAAATGAACAAAATTTTTAAAAAGTTATTTGGTCTAAATAACTTTCATGTTTCACAGAGACATATGTAAACATCTGTGCTTATACATATTGGTCATATATATGAGACACAATCTTTTAAAAATAACTCCTAACTTTTACAATAGATTCTGATACTTTTTCTTAGCAGATTCGTTGTGTCTTCTGGTTGTTTTGTGGTCAGTGATATCACTATAATTCTCACGATGGATGATTAATGTTGACAAACATTTTGTGTATGTTAAGTACTGGGAGAGAAATTCAGTACTTCTTTCTTCATTAAATATTTCATTTTTAAGAATTCATTGTGGCTGGGCTTATAACAAAATAAAAACAAAAACTGCCAAATAACAAGATAAGTAGTTTTTAGATTACAATACACAATAAATGATAAAACAACTGTTGCAATTGCAACAAAAAGAATAAAATATCCAGGAATAAACAAAAGGTGAGAAAAACTTATACACTGAAAACTACAAGACATTATAATAGAAATTGAAGAAGATATAAAGAAATGGAAAGATATTCCATGTTTGTGGATTGAAAGAATCAACATAGTCAAAATGGCCATATTACCCAAAACAATACACAGATTTAATGCAATCCCCATCAAAACCCCTAAGCACTAGTATGTGCCAGGAAATCCTTGCACTTTACATGGATTGTCTTATTTAATCCTTATAACAAGTTTGTGAGGTAGGTACAGTGAGTTCTGCTCTAACGATTGTTTGGAAAATGTGCATTTGTTCCAATTCAGTTGATGTATTAGAAAACAATTTGGGCATAATGTGAATTTTGTGTTTGCTTAGGCATGATGTTGTCTGCCAAGAAACACGAGGTGAAGGCAGCAAACTGTACTCAATTGAACTGGGCTGTGTAGGAATAATGAAACACACGCATCTCAAACATCTACCTGAGATCACCACATGTGTTATGGGACACATTCAGCCATTTTTGGTGGTACAACTCTCCACCCAATTTCAGATTAACCCTCTTTCCACTACTTAACTCACAAATACAACCTTTCCAACACCCATTTCCACAAGCAAACCTCAGGCCTTTTAGAAGATAAAGAGATATATTCATTGTAATATTTATGTATTTCTTAACCATTTAACATGTGTAAGGCTGTTCTATTTTCATGAGGTTCTTTTTTTTTCTTTTTAATGTGTCACCAGTGAAGTTTTTGAGTGTTGTGCCTCTAGCTCCATTATTCCAACAATCCCTGTGATTTTTATCGTGCAATTTCGTACAGCACAATGATTTTTAAGAACATACACACTGCATTATAAAGAACTGACTATATTATTATAATTCCCATTTTACATAAGGAAACTAAGTTTTGGATAGGTTATATGACTTGTCTAAAATAATGTAGCTAGTAAGTGGCAAAACAGGATTTAAAATCAGACAGTCCAGCATGAGAGGCTGTACTGTCAGTCACGATCTGCCTCCCAGTAATTGACATCAAATAATTCTATGATAGCTATCACACACAGTTAAACTGCGTTCCAAATATAAATGTCCATCTCAAGAACCCAGAATCAGAAAATTAAAGAAACTTATAGAAGTCTGTCTAAAGAGTCTTACTATAATGTAACAGAACTTAGTAAAAAAACAACAAAAAAACTACATGAAGCAGTTTTATATCTCTATACCCCCCAAAATATGAAAATATTGAAAAATACATAATACTAAAGACAAGATGGTGATTTTTCAGGTCTGTATTTTTCAGTTCTAGAACTTCGATTTGATTCCTTTTTAGTTTCTACTTCTCTGCTGGGATTTCTTATCTTTTCATTCATTGTGGCTACATTTTCCTTTATATCATCGACCAAAATTATAAAAACTGCTTCAAAATGTCTGCCTGCTAATTTCAAATCTGGGTCACCTCAGGATTGGTTTCTGTTTTCAGTTTTTTTTTTCTTGAAAATTAATCACATTTTCCTGGTCTTCTTTTTTATTGTGATAAAATATACATAAAACATACCATTGTTACCATTTTTAAATGTGTAATTCAGTGGCATTAAGTACATCCACAGTGTAACTATTACCATAACCATCTCCAAAACTTTTATGTCTTCACAAATGAAACTCTATACCAATTAAACAATAACTCCCCATCCTGGTTCTTCTTACGTAATTTTGTATTGTATCTTGGACGTTATAAAGGTTTTGTTAAAGAGACTCTGGACATTATTATTCTCTTTGAATGAGTGTTGATTTTTGTTTTTTTTAGCAGACAATTAACTTTGTCTTGCTGTTGCAGTTCAAATTTGTTTGATTCCTTTATTTCTAGCTGTGCTGTTCCGAATCTGCACTGCATATGTATAGTTCAGGGGTCAGCCACAGACATGGGCAGAGTTATTCACAGATTTTGAGACTCCCCACTCTGGCTCTCTTTTCTAGAATTCTTTCCTAACTTTCCAGGATCTGCAGTTTCCCTGAACCATGTCCTCTGCTCTTTCAGGCCAGAAGGGCTTTGGGTTTCCTTTTGGAGTTTTAGCCTCTGTGCATAGTGCCAACCATAGCGTGTCCTCAGGATAAAAGTCATAAAAGTGGAAAAATTTACTCTGCGCTATTCCCTTCTTCCAAGTGTCAAGTCCTCTCCAAAATCTTCCTGCTTTTCTTTACTCTTCCAAGACTTGAGGCAGTTGTTTTTTTATACTTTCCCAGAGTTTACAGTTGTTTTCTATGAGAGGGTCAGTCTAGCAGGAGCTAACTCAACCATACTGAAAACAGATTGCTGAGTAATTTTTAAATTCTTCTTTATACCAGGTAAAAACATTTTGAGGTATTAAAGAAGTTTATTATTAAATTATTCCTTAAGAATACAAATGAACAGAATGTTCTAAATCTTACAAAAATCAACTTAGACATTCCCTATAACTAATTCAATAAAAATTCTGGAAATGCTCACTGAGGCATCTAGACCGAGGGGAATTCATATCTACAAATAAATATCAGGACTCTACAAGTAACTATCAGGACTTCATGGCAAACCACTCTCTGGACACTGTGACTTGGTCTCCCTGGTTCAGTTTTAAAGATGGCTAATATAAATCAGTACAGAAAAACATTTTTTTTACATTTAGTCAAAGCAATTATTTTAGTCTCTGTTTCATATTCAGTGGGGATGAACCACACAACTTAAAAATACTGTCAAGTTGATGGTGCTAAAAAGTCATTCTTTAATGCTAATTTTTATTTATAAATTCTCTCAAACCCCTTTTCTTGAGAAATGAAAAACTGGAGAACAGAGTACAAACCTACGGATACCTTCATTCACCTATTTATATATTTAATCATTTAAAAACTGAGTTATATAAAAATATGTGAAAATTTAGCTTATTTTCTAAACGTCATGTTTCACTAGCTGGTGGTAAAGTCTACTGTGGTTACCTAGAAGTATCTTTCTAAAATATACAATAGAACCCTTCAGAAGCTAAGCTCCAAAACTTCAATTATTAATACAGTTTAATAAAAAAAGATGTGTCAACTATGTATCAAATTCACTGGATAAAAAGATATGAAATACACTTTATAATTTCTGAACAAAGAGTACTATATTTCATAATTGGTTACTTACAGCTACAAAGAAGGCCAAAGACAGAATCTTTATTTATTTTTGTACGATATAACTGTTCTTTCAGTCTTGATTAACATACTAATTTTGTATTACTTTTCTTTTATAATAATCTATAAGTTAGATATCTTTAGAGTAGCCACACCAGCCAGAAAGTCATAACAACCATAATATTCTAGGTGTCAGATTAACTTTCACAATACTGTATGGTTTTAGTGAACACAGGGAATGTCAGGCTAGAACAGTGTTTTTAATCAATAAATAAGAAACTCAACAGCAAACACAGGTTTCCTTTCTCTTACTCAGTTTTTAAAAAGTAACTCATCACATGAAGAGATCCGCATGACATCTGGAAATGATTAACTGATTCCTTTCAAAGATTAACTTAAAATATAAAGATAAAATCTAAATCATGGAAATATACTCAGAATATCTGCAATTATTTGGTCATAAATCGTGTACAATGAACAGCAAAAGCTACAGTAACAGAATTCCTATCACCAGGGGGGATGAAGACAATCCCAAAGCATACATAAATGAATCTGAGGAGTCCACCTGAGGAGTCTGATGAGCCAACATCAGTTTACTAGAGAATGAGTATGGGTAGGGAGGAAGCCGAAAGAGAGGGAAACACATACAGAGACACGCAAAGCAAATACAAAAAGAGAGAAAGATGAACACTGATGGGAGAGGCAGGAGAGAATTATAGACACAGACATTAGGTGGTGGTGGTGTATGTGTAAAGAGGTTAAGGATATTAGAAAGATACAGAGGCAGAGTTTTGAAGAAGGAAGGTGACAAAAACAGACAGAGACAGGGAAATAGAGGGGAAAAAATACCCCACAGAGGCAAAGTAAGAGTCACACAGGATAAATGAGGGAGACATAGAGACAGGACATGTCTCATAAAACCTAGTAAGGGGTCTAGCTACAAATGAGCAACAATTCTTTTCCAGTCTTGTTGATCAGGTTAGATCCCCCACCCATGGAGAATAGCAATTTAGATATAGGAGGAAGGATGGAAAAGTCCCTATTTTATACACGGAGGTGATTCGATATATTTTATACATAGAGGTGACTTCTCTAACAGTTCTCAAAGGGTAAACTGATTTAAAAAATGAATTTTCTAAATGGCAATCTGGTAAATCACACCACTATTAAAAAACATCTATTGGTTTCCCCTGCACCTGTAGGACGAGGTCCATAGCACTTGCCACCCCAAGTCCTGGCCTTGCCTACCTTTCCAGACTCAACTTTAAGTGCGCTGAAAAGCACCAAGCTGTTTCACGACTCTGACCCTCTGCTCTCCTCCTCCTTTATTCTGTATAATAAACCATCCTTACAAGCCCTTAGTCAGGAGTCTTATCCTTTATGAGACTTTCTCTACCCTCTCTTGTCCTTCCTTGAGACTTTCAATAACTTTTTCCTCGTGAGTTGCACTGTATCTCAATACTTCTATTTTAGCACTTACCACACACTATTTCATTTTTTATGTTTTTCTCCCTTACCAGACTAGACTGTCATCTCTTTGCACCTCTGTCATCTAATGTAGAACCTTAAAGAAACAGGCACTCAGTCACTGTTGAATGGACAGCCTAATGCATGAACAGACCTTAGCAGTTTCATCAGAGTAAAGAAAGTAGGTGTTACATAGGGAGAGTAAGGATTAGCTTCTTACCTGTTTGGAGTTGGTTAAATACAATTTTGCTCCCAGATTTAAAATCTGCAGTTTTACCAGATCATCTTCACTCGTGAAGCTTTTAGCCATCTTCCTCAAAACATCAGGTGCAATTTTAGGAACTCGTTCACAATTTTCTCCAATTAGCCAAAGAATACTTGCTCTAGCCACAGGAACCTAATATTACAACCAGATTATATGGTCACAAAAAAGATCATACTCTCCTTAATATTAGCATAGAAAAGGCTTTAAATATTATCAAGGTGTTAGATCTATTAATTCATTTAATGTATATTCAGGAAGTGCTGCTATATTTATGGAGTTTCTTTAGTTACCAAAAAATAAACACACAGGAAATCTCATTAAAACTGATTTCAGGGATAATGCCTTAGAAAAGATTCATAGAGAAAATAATCATTTGTCTAGAATTTTGATTCTATCAGAGATCTGCAAATTCTTGGGCCAAAACCTGGCTGGCCGCACACATTTCTTTATGCATTATTGTTGCTACTTTTGTGGTATAATACCGTGTTTCCCCGAAAATAAGGCCTAGCCGGACAATCAGCTCTAATGCGTCTTTTGGAGCAAAAATTAATATAAGACTCGGTCTTATTTCACTATAAGACCTGGTTAATATAATATAATATAATATAATATAATATAATATAATATAATATAATATAATACCAGGTCTTATATTAATTTTTGCTCCAAAAGACTCATTAGAACTGATTGCCCGGCTAGGTCCTATTTTGCCCGGCTAGGTCCTATTTTGGGGGAAACACGGTAGTAGAGGTGAGTACTCGCAACAAAGACCATAGGCTGAATATATTTGCTATCGAACAGTTTCAGAAAAAGTTTGCCAACCTCCACTGTAGGGCACTGATTTACAAACCTCGATGTCCATAAAAATTATCTAGGGTTCTTACTAAAACTGCAGGGTTCAGGTATCAGCTATAGGATAGTAGTTCTATGGTGGAGCCCAGGAATTCATGTTTTATGAAGATGATTCTTGGGACAAGTGTAAACCACGTTTTGAGACCCACAGATAGTATAGAAAAAGGAAGAGATCCACTAAAGACTATGGATTCCAAATCAAAGCTGTTACATCCTCTATGTTTTTGCATCTAGAGCACTGGAAACATATAAAACTGACAAGATCATCAAGGTCTGCTTATAAAATCATTAATTCCTGTCTATTATTGGCTCATCAATAAAAAAATGGGGAGAAGATAAATGTGTCCAATATCGCATTTTGGCATTATATATTTTTTTAATGTACATTTCAATATAATTTGCTTCTTAAAAATAACTGCTTTGCTACAAATTGGAAACCTTCCATCAGCACCATTACACTGCATTAAGACATCATTTTAGAGTATGTACATTAGTTTTATTACTATCTGTTTATTTGTATCATCCCCTAGTCCAAAAGGAATTTGAAGGGGTATGTAAATTAGTTTCTGTGAGCATTTTCACCTAGCATGGAAAATCTGCTTTTTATAACAAGTGAAAAAGGCAATGACTATCGTTAAGAAGCAGCATAACAAGAAGAGATAACGTTCTTTCTATAAAGTCCTTTTCTAATTCCTCAAATAAATCCGAATATTTTTATTATAGTTTCACAGCTGTACATAAGGTTGTTAAAGAAGAATTAAAAAACCTTTGTACAGCTAAAATTTTATCACACTATCCACCATTTCAAATTCTTTCAAAACACCCATTTTATGAAATATTGTAAAATTATTAAGACACCCCTAAATTGGGTCTCTCACCAGATTGAAGTCATCAAAAAAGTTTTAAAATCAAGTATATGTTTTCAAATAACAGCATCATCTTTAAATTAATATTAGGATAAGTTTAGTAAGACAGAAGAAATCAGCATACTTATGCAATAAGTGTAAGTACTAAGTATAAATAATAAGTGTAATATTAAATGCTATTATAAATCCATTCATGCAGTATGATAAAACTGATATCTTTACTGTATGTATACTGATTTCTGGAAAGAAAGGGGTTATTTCTTGCAAATAAAAACCACAATGAGATATCACCTCACTCCAGTCAGAATGGCTATCATCAACAAGACAAATAGCAACAAGTGTTGGAGAGGCTGTGGAGAAAAAGGAACCCTCATACACTGTTGGTGGGAATGCAGACTGGTGCAGCCGCTATGGAAGGCAGTGTGGAGGTTCCTCAAGAAATTACGAATAGAATTACCATATGACCCAGCAATCGCTCTCCTGGGTATCTACCCCAAAAATATAAAAGCATTTCTCTATAGAGACACGTGTACTCCAATGTTCATTGCAGCTTTGTTTACGGTGGCCAAGACATGGAAACAACCAAAATGTCCTTCGATAGATGAATGGATAAAGAAGTTGTGGTACATATACACAATGGAATACTATTCAGCGTTAAGGAAAGATGATATAGGAACATTTCTGACAACATGGATGGATCTTGAGAATATAATGCTAAGCGAAATAAGTCAGACAGAAAAAGCAGAGAACCCTATGATTTCACTGATATGTGGTATATAAACCAAAAACAAGACAAACAAATGAGAAACAAGAACTCATAGACACAGACATAGTTTAGTGGTTACCAGAGGGTAAGGGGGGTGGGGGGAGGGAGATGAGGGTAAGGGGGATCAAATATATGGTGATGGAAGGAGAACTGACTCTGGGTGGTGAACACACAATGGGATTTATTGATGATGTAATACGGAATTGTACACCTGAAATTATGTAATTTCATTAACAATTGTCACCCCAATAAATAAAAAAAAAAAAAAAAAGAAAAAGAAAAAAAAAGAAAGGGGTTATTTCTCATGTTCCAAAGGTTACACTGCATTAAGACCTTACTCCCAATCTATTATTTTAAATTGGGCTAAAGAACAGTAATTGAGTGGTACATTAAATTTTCAGTATGAAGCAATTCAAGTTGCCTGCCATGATGAAAGTTACCTCTAAATAAGAATATATGGACTTCAGATTTCTGTTATGCTAGATTTAGTTTTCTTAAATATTTTATTATATATTGCTAGTATAAAAATTAGAATTCTGTGACATATAACAATCTACTATCCCACTTTAAGTAATTTTCTTCTGGTAACAATTCTTTTTTGCAATTAAAAAAAACAATCACCAAAAGTTTTAAGAGATTGTTTCTAATCTTATTCATTAATATACTAAGATTAAAATAACAACATTTAAACACTAAACATTCATAATGCATACACTTAAAATACAACTCTGAAAAATTTAAAAATCAATACATTCTAATGCTCACAATGAAAATCTGAAGGTGGTGGTGGTGTTGAAGGGTTCTAGGACTGAGGTAATAAAATTGCCAAGTAAACATTTTGAAAACAGGAAACTTCCCCGCAACAATAAATAATATCAATATCAATACATTTATACCAAACTTTTGGTGACAGCACTTTGTTAAAAAGCTTAGAAAACTGACAAACCCCATGTTTTTGTGCATTTGGCTAAAATCAGAATCCTAAGATTTTCAGATTCCAGCCCTCCCTTTCTCTCCCAATTAAGTTATAGGAAC
Organism: Rhinolophus hipposideros; assembly: GCF_964194185.1. Classification (NCBI taxonomy): domain Eukaryota; kingdom Metazoa; phylum Chordata; class Mammalia; order Chiroptera; family Rhinolophidae; genus Rhinolophus; species Rhinolophus hipposideros. Next base: position 50,620,728 of record NC_138053.1, on the reverse strand, counting down.
TTGCCCAACATCTCATAGCTTGTCAGTGGTGGAACTGAGACCAACTCCAAGTCTGAATCCAAAGTTCACCATGGTCACTGGTCACAGACAAAAAAGTGTGCGCTTATATTTAGGAAAATACCAGCCAGCAAGGCAAGAAGATTGGTTCTGGTCCCAGACTGATCATGTGTATCATGGAGACAATGTCACCTCATTGAGCCTTATTTATTCATTAGTCAAATGAAGAACTACTCCTTTGCCGGTTCTTCCACCACATTGTGCAGTGGCTCCCTAATGGCCTCCTGCAGCCATCCCAAGAAATATCCTTGTCACGGCAGGCCTAGGCCATCACCTGCCAACTTCTGCAGCCACGCATGGGTGGGGCATTTTCCCACTTCCTTTCACCTCTTGTATGGATAAGTAAGGTGGCCAGAGAGGGAAAAGGTCTGGCTAGCACTTCTGTTCCCCCTCTTCCCAGAATTCTGCCCTAATAAAGTGGTGTAGACAATGAGGGAAAACATGCTCAATATTGTCCTATGGTCCTCTGAAAACCTGTTGGATTGACTCTTTTTAAAATCACAGTGGTTTAAGATACTACCCCTAGATTTAGGGTAAAACAGGTAGAGCTTCCGGAAGAAAGGGCTCTCAGGCTAAGCCCCCCCATTTTAGAATCACTTGCCTACATTTTAGGGTCATCAGGTACTTGATGAGATTAATAAATTGCTGATCTCTTTTCCATGTGGTTATTGTTCTTCTGTGAATAACTCTCTTGATTGGATCAGAGATTCTGGGGATTCAATCCCTGACCCTTCCTGATTTTGAAGCTGTTGTCTGCTGCATCTCTCATTACCTTCCTCTGGAGTAACTTGTGCCTCCAATCTCTGGCCATTTTAGGGGTCTGCATCACAAGTTGTCCTGTCTGACTTCAAGCACTTCAGCTTCCTTAGATAATGTTAATAGTAACAACTCATCGTGACCCTTCATTCTCCAAAAGTTCAAATTTTTAGAATTTCAAATCTATAGAATTTCACATAATTTTCTTATAATTATTTTAATCTCTCTCATATCACATTCCCAATTTGTTCATTTTTGCTTTCTCTCCTTACCTTATTAGAATCAGGAGAGGTTTAACTATTTTATTGTCTTTTCAGGACCAGATTTAAGATACATTTATCAATTTCAACTATCTTTTTTTTGGTATTCTACTTTACAAAATGAACTTGGATCCCTCTTAGGTTTTGATGCTTTATTTCATTGTTCTTTTTCAAATTACTCAGGACATATACAAATTCTTTTATTTCTGGTCTCTTTACTTTAAAAATGATGGCAGTTATAGCATTAGCCACGTTCTACACCTTTTGGAATAAAGTGCTTTTTCTTTGTTTCATGGAGAGCCTGCATTTTTCTTTCATTTTTTTCTTTGACCTAAAAGTATATTTTCTTACTTCACGACTGGTTTGGTACCCTTTTAAATTATTTAATTCTAATTGAAACTTAAATCTTTTAAGTTTTCTTATATCCAAGTATATTCTTGAGTTTTTGTAAATGTTCTCTCATAAACCTATAAAAGTGGGTATTATCCATTCAAGAGATACAGGTTTTAGCTTTATTTAATCAAGTATTTATTCTATTATTTATTTTCTCTATATCCTTACTTACATCTACATCTTACTTAGAGGAGTCTCATAGGTATATCCGAAAGAACTATATTAAAGTTACCCACCAAAACTGTACTTTATCTTTCTCCTTGCATTTTCCATAGACTTTTTCCTCTAAATATTTATTTGGTTGCCGTGCGCGCGCGCGCTGCTTTACATTTCTTAGTTTCTTTATAAATTGCCCTTTTTTTCATTTTAGTTTTCCTTTGTATCTTGTTAAATACTTGTAACTAATTTTAAATCTCACTTCCTTGTTCATGCTCACTTAATATCTCTTTCTCTACCTTCTTATTTTCAACCCGTATCACTTTGATTAAGGTATTTTAATTATAAATGGACTATAGCTAGCTTTTGTTTTTCACTCCAATTTGAAAGTCTGTCTTTTAATGAGAGAATTCAGCCCATTCATATTTAGGATAGGAGATACTGGATTTTCACTCTTCCATCTTACATTATGATTTTTTAAAGTTATTATTTATTTTATATTTCTGTTTCCTTTTTTTCTTTCTCCTTGGTGAATTTGGAATTCCCACTATACTTTTATATTCTACTAATGGTTATCCTCTGACAAAAACAAAAACAACAACAAACAAGAATAACAAAAAACCTCACAGGCTTTGCTGTATAGATCTATTAAGGAAATAGTTACTTGGCTAATATTCCAACAATAATTGTAGAGAACGTCTATATAATCAAAAATGTCCTCTTGTCCCAGGTTTTCTACATAAGCAGCTACGTTCACCTGAAAGCCCTAACACTTCCTGTAATTGCCTCTCGCTTTCTAATAAGACCAGAACAAGTTTACTAGTACAAGTTTTAACTAAATTCTGCACAAGACATTTGGAAATAGAGAACTTCACATTTCTATTTCCTTTTCACAATCAAACACATTTCTCCATCATTCCTTGTAAACAAGATATTGACTAGTTTCTACCATCAAAACCCACTGTTTTCACCCCAAGATAATCTATTTTTACCTTATTACTTTTTAACACAAGATGAGATTATAATTATTTCACCTCCCTCCATTTTCTTCATCCCATAAAACCTTCAAAACATTTCTTACTCTTCCCAATCCCATCCTACCCCTAGGTTTTCTAAGATTTCTCAATAGTTTTAGGTACATATTATTAGAATTTTCCTTACACTATGCTCCTTTTTCAAGCCTTTTCATTTAGTATTTTATTAGACATTCCTACTCTATCCTTATACATTTAATTATGTGTGTAAATATATACATACAATACCCATGTATGTATCTCTATTTTTTGTCTTCCCTTATCTAGAGTTCCCTGCTTTGGTTCATTAGTTATTGGTTAGAAAAGTGGTTCTTACTGATGGATGTACCACTTCCCTAGAAAGTATCTAAACATGTATAGGAGTATTTGTGGTTGTTACAATGACTAAACATACTACTGAAATTTGTTGCTTATACACACAGATGCTAGATGTCCATCTCCCATCAACAGATCACTGACAAATAATGTGAAAAAACTGTTCCACATTTGGCAAACACAGACCATGTCAATCTAATGTCCAATTTATAATGATTTGAGGGAAGCAAAAGGAAGCACTAATAATAAAATCCTGGCCAGTTCAAAGAGTAGAAAAGTCTCATAGGTATATTTGAATTGAATTGAATACAAAAAAGAGAGACTAGAAATGGAAGAGAAACAGCATATGTATTGGTTAAGAAAGCAGACCTACTAGTTATGTAACCTTAGGCAAGTTACCTAACCTCTCTGCGCCTCACTTTTCTCCTACGTAAAACGGGAACACTAATAGAACCTACCTTGCAGAGTTGTTAGTAAAATTGATGATTTTTATTTTTAAGGTGTTTAGAATAGTGCCTGGCATATGATTAGCACTACAGGACTTATGTTATTAATAAATAAATAAGGAAAATATAGAAGGGGCCACAAGATCATTTACTAAATTTCAAGCTTATCAAGTTTATCTTTTTCCAAAACATTAAATATAGCCATGATCATAACAGCTTACACTAAGTACTGTTCTAAGTGTTTCATACATTGACTCATTTATTTCTCACAATAGGTCTATAAAGTTACTAGTAACACTGTTCCCATTTTACAGATGAGAAACTGGAGCACAGAAGTCAAATAACTTACTTAAGTTCACAAAGATAGTAAGTAAAAGACAGAGACTAAATCTGAGCCCAAGTCATCTGGTTTACAGATCACTCTCTTAACCCCTATATCTCTGATGTACAATCTGTATGAGAAGTTCTGATTTTGATAATTGATCGACAATAAGCGTAGATATGAAGACAAAAGAATGCTCTGGTGAGAGATGTGGATGAAGCTGAGATGCTAAGTGACTCTTGTGAGTCTTATTCTTAGCTTTAAGATAAATGTATAACTGCCCTGCAAGCTTTAATATAACCCTGAGGGAAAGAAAACTTGGCCACCAGAGACATTAAAAATTGGTCCTGATCACACAAATATAATCCCTCTGAACAGGCGGAGTATAGATTACCCCATCTTTAAAGAAAGAAGAGATACACTCCTCCCCTAAAATACAACCCTTTTAGTTATACAACATTAATTGTCACACTTTAACCAACATTCTAGGGCAACTCATAATAAAAGGCAAACACAATGGAGAAGAGTTTGAAGAAAAAATAGACAGAAGCCGTGGAGAGAGAATGTTTCAACAGAGGAACAGTGAAATCAAATGTTAACAAAAGATCAGTAAAGATATGGATGACAAATTATCCACTGGATTTAATAAGGACTAGTGACCTCAGAAAAAAATGAGGAATCAAAATCAGACGGTGATGGGTTGAGGAGTGTGAGGTAAGGAAATAAAATTCTTTTCAGATAATTCTTTCAGAAACTTTAGTTTTAAAGGGAAGAAGAGAATGAAATAGGACATAGATAACAACAGCAGCTACCACTCAGGGCTCTTGTGTACCAGGCAATGTCCTAAGACCTTCACATATAGTAACTAATGCAATAGTTACAACAATATCGGGTCTTTTACTATCACCATTGTACAGATGGGAAAAGTGAAGCATGGAGATTTTAACATAAGGACATGGAGCTGGTGGTGAGTGGCAGAGCCAAGATTAATATTTATTTTTCAACTTAATTTTTAAATAATTTCAGATTTACAGAACATGAAAGAAGAGTAAAAAGAATTTCTGAATACCCTTCATCCAATGTTAACATTTTACTACATTTGCTCTAGCTTTCTCTCTATGTATACAAACACATTTTGGTTTCAGAATCAATGAAAGTTGTAGACATGCTTATCCTCAAAATGCTTCAGTGTAAACTTCCTAATAAATGTTTTTACATAACCACAGTAAATTATTTAAAAATCAGGAAATTAAATCCTTTATAGCAAAAAAAAAAAATACATCCAAAATTATGTGTTGCATAGTTGTCATATCCTTTTAATCTCTTTTACTCTGAAAAAGTTCCTGAGTTTTTCTTTCCATTTCATATTGGCATTTTAAAAGACTACAAGCCAGTTATTTTATAGAATACCCTCTTTTGGTTTTGTCTGTTTCCTCTTGGTTAGATTCAAGCCATTCACTTTTGGCAGGAATTCAACGGACTTGATGCTGAGTTCTATTCAGTATCTTAGAAGGTACATGATGACCTTGCTGGCAGTGTTAACTGGTTCCAGCAATGTCTGCAAAGTTTCTCCATTGTAAAGTCGAAAGTCATTCATTTACCCATTGTAATTAAGCAATATCTTGTAAGGATATACTTTGAGGCTATGCAGACATCCTGTTACTACCTACTCAAATTTCACCCCCTAGTTTTTAGCATTTGCTAACGATTCTTGCCTGAATCAATTGTTGCTGTAATGGTTGGGAAACGTTGATAGTCAAATTCCGTCATTCCTTCTGTATTTATTAGTTTTTGCATTGTAAGGAAGAGTTTTCCTTTCTCCCTTACTCTATCATTCATTCATTCTAGTGTGGACTCAGAGACTCTTGCTCTATTCAATAGCTTGCAATCCTTTTACTGTTTATTTATTTTGTTGCTCAAATTGGTCAGTGGGAACCCCTTCAAGCTGACTCTTGTGTCTTTCTGACGTGTCTTTAGCATTCTGTGAGCACCTCCTTGCTTCTTTTGGAACAATAAGATGTTCCTAGATCATCTTGTCTTTTCCATGCCCTATATCTGAAATAAGTCCTTTCTCTAAGAAACCCTGGTTCCTCAGAGTAGTGAATGGAATTTAAAAACCAAGGTCTACTATAAAAAGGACTGCAGTACTACGAGTATATTCTACAATGTGCATGAACCTTCAATAAAACATGCTAAGTGAAAGAAGCCAGACATAAAAGCCACCTTATTGTCAGACTACATTTACATGAAATGTCTAGAATAAGCAAATCCGGAGACAGAAAGTATCCTGATGGGTGTCAAGGGCTACAGAGTAAAGAGAGAATCAGGACTTTGAGGTATGAGATGATGAAACTGTTCTGAAATTACATAGTGGTGATGGTGTACAAACTTATGAATATACCAAAAACACTGAATTATATACTTGAAAAGGGTGTATGTATTTTATGGTGTGAAAGTATGCCTCAGTTAAAACAAAACAACGCAAGATCTGTGCACTAGGTGTGCTCAGTGGTACTGGGGTATTATTGCATGAAGGCTTTGTCCTCAAAGGACAGCCTTGGGAAATAGATGTCTGTATACTCATATATGCATTCATATGTTTCATATTACTGTGTGTAGAAACACACACATGCATATATATATATATATATATACATATATATATGTATATATATATATACATATATATATATATATACATATATATATATATATATATATATATATATATATATATATACACACTCACACACACCTTGATATCTAGGAAGGTAAACATTGACATTCCAATTCCAATCCAACATTGCTGTATTTATTGTATCTTTCCCCTTTTTCAGATTCGTAATTCCCTTCCACAACAGTGTAGAATCTTACAACTAGGATTTGAATCCAGACAATTCAGCTCTCTTAACGATTATACTTTAGGATGCCCATTTATTTTTAACAAAAGCACAATTTAGTGAGTAAAATTCAGTTGAATTCAGGAAAGATCTCTTAATTGGTACTCACAGTGATGCTGTCCAAGAGTTTGGCCATATGTTTGATAATTTCACCATGCTGTGCAGGTTGCATCTGCAGTAATTTCTTAATAACAACCACACTTTCAGCAACAACTATTTCTGAAAAAGAGATTATTCATATTAAATATGTGTAATTAAATTCAAATGCATCATCTTTGGTAAAATGTAAATTTAAATTAGCAAAACATTCTACATGTCTTAAATGACTAGGTGAAAACTATAATCATGAGGTGTACTTCCCATGAACATTTGTCTTAAGTAGAGGAGTATACTTTAATTTCTAACGTTTGTTACTGTTTCCTGGCTTCTGATATCCCTTTCTAATCTCTGCTTCTTTAAATCAGAAAAATAAAGTGAAGTTAGATTATGTAATCGCCATAATGTTCAAGTGTCCTTGGCTTTTTTTTTTTAACCAGAGCTCTCAAATACTGTTATTTGATTCCTACTAATTATATAATGGTAATCAAACACCTACAATCTAAATAACATTTTTTTTTCCAAATTCTAAAGAAAACAGAAAACTAACAAAACAAAACAAAACAAAAATTCCTCCTTAACTGGTATGTCCACAAAAGTGAGCAGTAAGGATTAGCAGCATTAGGAAAGCTGTTGCTATAGAAATAGCATGGACTTCAGAGACAGAAGGAATTGGGCTGTGAGCTGAATTGTCTCCATTGGTCCCATGAATCCATTCTGCCTTATCTGGCCCAATGCTGTGGCCCTAGAGGCTGACCTCTGGGAATGCATCCACCAGACGTCCTTGCCCTGGCTGCCAGCTATGTTTAGCCAACAGGATGTACCAGCAGAAGAGAATACTTATTGTCCTGAATCTCTCTGGTGCCAGGCTTCCCTGGCAGTGCTTGCAGGCCTCTACTGAAGGTTTCAGTTCCTGTCACTGGCTCTCTCATGCAGGGTCTGGGAACTGCTCCCACTCCTTACACCCCTTCCCTTCAGTTTTAGATCAGGCTTCTCACTGTTCCTAGCCTGTTAACCCCAGGGTGTTACATCATACTTTGCTGGTTTTCCTTAATTCTGCCCATTCCTTATAAATAGCTCCTTCATTAAATTCTGTTCAACTGTCCCTTTCAAGTGTGTCAATCTGTTTCTTGCCAGGACCTTAACTAATACAGTAACTGGTACTGGGAATGGCTCCAGGAAGCAGATCCTCAAATTGGGATCCTGAGACCGAGTTATCACACTTAAGTGGCCAATTACTGGTCTGAGTTATGGTTTTGGTGGCACCTGTAGAGAATCGCAACTAGCCAGAGCACCTGACCTATGGAATGAATCTTATATAAACAATTATAAATGCTTCAGATGCCAAAGAAATAAACCAACATTGCCTTTACGTATTACTTTGGCATTTTTTAATTAATAGGGACTGACAGATTTTAGACATTCCCCTAGTATACACTCAAAAGATTTATTTTAATACTATACTGGAAATACCATTATTTGTGTTTTTTTACTATTTTTCTCTAAAATACATTTTCTTATCTAGCTCCCGTTAAGAATATAAGCAAAATTTTTACCATTCTAATCATTACTAAACATAGATATTTCAAATTATATACGTCTTTATGTAAATGATCAATTCATATTTACATAGTTTTATGTAAACAAATGACATTTTTTTCTTCTGACAATAACATATGGCAGGTATCTTATTATCATTTTATTTTCTTTTATTTTTCAATTACAATTGACATACAATACTATATTAGTTTCAGGTATACAAAATAGTGATTAGACATTTATATACCTTATGAAGCGGTCATCCCAGTAAGTCTAGTACCCATCTCACACCATACACAGTTATTACAGTATTATTGACTACATTCCTTATGCTGTACTTTACATCCCCATGATTATTTTTATAACTGGCAATTTGTACTTCTTAATCCCTTTCACCTTTTTCACCCACCCCTCCAACCCCCACTCCCATCTGGCAACCCTCAATTTGTTCTCTGTATCTATGAGTTTGTTAATATTCAAACTGTGGGGGGAAAAATCCAGGATTACAAAGAGAGTTTTGATTTACCAAAAACTAAAGCTGAAACATTCAAATATCAGAATTTACATTATTAAACACTCCTACTTTTAAGAGTGATTATAAATTACATTAGCCTCCAATTATCTAATTATAAAATAACCTATTCTTCCTTTAAAAGTGCTACAGCGGTAGAACATTTATCTTTTAAACCAAAGTGAAGAAAAAATATTTTTTGAGAAATTAATGTGTTACAAAGCTGAAGTGGAAAAGATTGTTTTAAAATCCACAGCCTTAAAATTTCACATGACAAAGAGAGTCAAAATACAAAATTGAGAAATCTTGAATACATTTTGTATAATATTTCAAAGAACTCATCAATGTTCTAATTAATTTGTGATGCTTTTTGTATGCAATTAAATTTTAAAAGAACATGTCACCTGAAATATCTATAATGGTCAAAATCTGCAATATTCTGGAAATATTTTCTCAAAGAGTTTGTCTTATTTGGTCAAATAAGTCATTCTTAAAGATACAGGAAAATAAAAATATGCTTTTCAACACAATCTAAGGTGTAGAAATAGATAAAAAAGGATGTTGTTAAAAGTATAAATACAATAGTTTAGTGGATACCAGAGAGTAAGGGGGGAGAAGGGTGGTAGATGAGGGTAAAAGGGATCAAATATATTGTGATGGAAGGAGAACTGACTCTGGGTGGTGAACACACAATGGGATTATAGATGATATAATACAGAATTGTACACCTGAAATCTGCATAACTTGACTAACAATTGTCACCCCAATAAACTTTAATTTAAAAAAAAAGTAAAAATAGATAAACTGTATGACATTTAGTACCCTGTCTGTTCGACTTACATTCTATAGTCAACTTTTAAAAAACATCTATATCCCTGATAATTTTTGTTGCCACTTATTTAGAGTTTTAATACTGCATGCAGAAAATGGTTCTATCCATCATAATATGTTGAGCTTACAGGTAAAAGTTTGTAATTTTATGTTCACAATAAAAATGACTCTTATTTGAGGTTAAATTTTGTTTCCATTTTTTTTCATCAGAAATACAATTACAGTTTTCTAAAGAAATCTATACATGGGAATAGATATTTAGGGATATAGAGTTATTGTAGTGAAAAGTTATTTTACTTTGAAATAAAATATTTAAAAAATAATTTTGTTATGTTAAACTTATGGTTACTATGTTATATATGCTTGTGTCTAGATATGACAAAATTGTATTTAGAATTCCACAAATATTTTTAATGATTTTACACTGAAAATTATGCTTTTCTTAAAAAGAATATCATGTTAATCAAATATAGAATAATAATACTCTAAATTATTATAAAAGTGGAAGTTGACTCATTTTTCTCTCTCGAAATGGCCTCATTTATTCTAAATATTATAGAAATTAATGACATTTTACCACAGAACAGTATGAAATCTGGATTACATATCTTATCTATCCAGTTTAATAAAATGTTTAGATATTGTTTGGCTTAACAACACGAAGCTGTTCCAAATTGATGACTTCTAAATCGAGTTAATCTTGAATGTAAAATTATTAGTAGGATATCTGGAAAAAAACTTTGAAGATAACACATTCAATATCATGTTTTGATCTAGCCACTTCTCCACGTTATGAAGTCATTTGCCTGCTTTTAGCACCCTCTGCAGGTGAACCAATATTATACATGACTTATATGCCATTGAAAAGCAGGAAAGTAGAAGGAAGTAGAAGGAAAGTACAAGGAAGGTGATTAAATTGTGAAGAAATAAAATAAACAAATTACAACTTTCTTAGTTCTGTTTAAAAAAGAATAATACAGTTTGAAGTTAATTATCTCACCTACTAAAACAGCAATAAAATACTGTGTGTGTGTTTCAAAGATAAAATGTGCTACTCATGTTCACGCCACTGACATACAGGAAAAAAAATGCAATGTTAAAAAAAGTTACAATTTGCAGATCATACCAAGAATATTCAAATGACGAATTATTTGAACAATAGAATAAAACTGTGAACTCACCATCCCTGTTGGACAGCAGACACACCAGGCCACTGAGACATGTGTCAGTGACTTCTGAGATGTTGGTTGCACATCTGCCTATAGTTTGAATAGTGGCTGCTGCAAATTGTTTGTCCTGGCTTTTCACATAGGTCTAAAAAATATTATTTCAATTAGTTTATATATTGATACTATCAAGTGAACAAAAAATGCCTATATTAAGTTTTGTCGATATATAATTCTAGCATACATAATCTTCTCATCTATACGCATACAGGAGGTCCAACTGATGACTTAATTTAGTTTTGTTTTCACTTAAAGCATGTGCTTATAGAAGCACATTTTCAAGCCAGGTTCATTCACCTGTGGCCACTGGCTTGTGACTCCAAAACAGATAGTGGGGAGCAGTCACCCAAAGACAGCAATTAGTTTAATGCAAGGTTGAGAGAGATGGTCAAACTCTCTCTTTGGAGGTTTCAGTTCATTTAACCAGCAGCATCTGTAAATCTATGAAAAAAAGTGTTGCTTTTTTTAGACACACTAAATCTGAAAATTGGCAAAAGAGGAGGAAAAGAACCAATATGGAATTGGCAAACATTTTGCTTTCAAAATGGTAGTAAAACTACAACAGCAACAGTAAGTAGCATTTCATAAAGTTTATAAATATTCAGTTTACAATAAAATACTACATATTTGAAATAGATTTTCTTTAAAAGAATGCTTTAAAAATATACTGTAAACAATATATTTATATAAACTTAAAAAAAATAAATAATAAAATTATTTAACAACGGGAAGTTAAAAGATCTTTACAAAATTTATGACAGCCCTAAAGAATTTTACTTTGGTTATAACTTCCCTAATTTAAAAACTCAGTTTTTATTGTTTACAGAAATGAATGTACTCTTAATATGCATATTTTTATTTGCATACATTATATGTAATGGAATTTAAAATCCCATTTTCAACGGAAAGTTTTAAAAAATGATTCCCAATCTCAAATGAGAATTGCATACTACAGATTAAACAGTATGGTTATCTAACGTGCAAAAAAGGATGATACATTTAAATGGTGCCTAAATGACAAATGGAGGAGACAATCTAAGAATATCTAAAAAAACTAACAAATTTAGTGAAAATGGTACGAAGAGCATGATTAAATGTTGAAGACATAAATTAAACAAACTAAACTCTCTTAGTTACATTTAGGAAAGATCAATTGTATTTAAAACCATTTCCCAGTTGATTATTTAATTTTTTCAATTAAAAAAATGAGTCTTTAGAAAAATTCTCTATTTTACTCAAAAAATTATTATAAGGAAACTGTACACCTATGAACATAACCCATAAACACAGAAATAAGGTAAAAAGACAGAGAGTGATAAAAATGGATACATGAATATATTTAAAAGATCCTCCACTAAGTCTTCAGAGGCATAATATCCATGAGGTAATTTTTAAACAATATTTTTGGGGGATGTGTTGCTGGGAGGCATCTCACCCATCAGCATATATGGTTTAAAAATTAGAACAAAACAACAATAACAATATCATGATGGGACAATTTTAAACCAGTCTTTTTTTAGCTATACACAAAGCTAAGATGACAATGTCTAAATTAGTGACAGGTCAATCAAATAGGGACAATCAGGTAAGAAATTATTTTCATGAGTGCAGAGTATAGAGAGCACTATTGATGACAGCACAAGAGATGGAATCCTTATAGTAACTTAATTTCGAACAGAGTTATAAACCAGCCTTTCAAATTCTATGAAAACATGAAAGAGATTGCTATTCCATTTCCCTTAAATTTTAAATTTGTAGTTAATGTTCATTCTTGAAAATTTATGAATTGCTTAGCTGTCAATCTTGTGCCAAATCACTGTTTTATTTATAGTTACGTATTTCTAAGTTCAAAAAGGCATTTCTTTAGTTTAAACTAAACACATATTTTATAAGTTATTTTATAATTAGTATTGCACACACCTGAAATTCTCGAAGAAGAGTTGATATGTTGGCTTCATTTGCCAGGTTTGTCAAAATTTCAAGCTATGGTATAAAAAAGACAAAGTAATTATTTTATAACACAAATAAAAAGGATGAATTTTATAAAGGCTAGGCATTTAACAGAAAGGTAATTTGTTTTTTTAAAAAAAGTTACAGTTACAAATGGTGAGGCATTATACCCTTTAGGTGAACTTTGTCTCACTACATCCACATATAGAGAATAGATAATTACATTGTGCTTAAGAAATAATTATGAAAGAGAATCCTACATCTTCCCTAATTGTTTGTCCCAATTTTATAATTTATATCTAATTAACCTAAACAATTTAAGGTAGTTTGACTTTTTTTAAACTAATGAAGTTAGAAAACAACTGCCTTCCGAGCAATACCTGTTTTCCAGATACCAATTAATTCTCTTAATTTGTTTCCTTCATCCTACCATACCAAATTCTTAAGATATTTTAATTCTTCTGGATTTGTAGTTACAAGAACTATACAATGAAAAAGTCCATCTTCAATAGGCTTCCTAAAAAAAAGTTCAGCTTTTAAATTTACCCATAAAAATATTCAATTAATCTGAGGAAAGCATGAAAAAGGAAAAAAAGGAACAGAGAACAGATGGGACAAACAGAAAACCAACCGTGAGATATAGACATAAACACATCATATCAATAATTATATTAAAAGTAAATGGTCAAGACACTCCAATTACAAGGCACAGATTATAGGAGTTCTTTATATATTCTGTGTAGTGATTTTTCAGATGTATGTGCTGGTAATATTTTCTCCCAGATTACAGTCTGACTTTTCATTTTATTTAGATGAGAACATTTAAATTTTCTGTACAGTGTTTTAAAATAATCTCAAAGATACAGAAAAGGTAAAAAGAATTATTTATGATTTGAAACATTTGAGACCAGAAGTACTAACATGATGTCACATCATCACCAAACACTTTTCTGTGCATATTTCTTACAAAAAGGACATTGTCCTACAGACCACAATACAACCGAGAAAATCAGAAAATTAACCCTGATATATAACATCTATGCAATCCTCATTCCCCATTTAAGTTTTGCCAATTATCTCAATAATGTATAATAAAAGGATCCAGTTCAATATCACACATTGTATTTGTTTAATCTCCTTCAGTTTGAAAGTTTCTCCATCTTTCTTTTTACACTCACGACCTTGACACTTTTAATTATTACCAATTGTTTTGTAAATTATCCCTCAATTTGGGTGTTTATCTTAGATTTTCTTATAATTAAACTCAGTTTCCATGTGAATGACGAATCATTCCAGTATTTACTGAATAGTCCACCCTTTCCCCGTTGGTTTGTAATGTCTCCTCTATTATATAATATATTTTCATATGCATGGATCTGGATTTTCTAGGCTTTTATACTATTCCACTTATTTTTCTGTCTAAATATCACATTGTTTTAATCATTATAGCTTTTATCTGTAACTATATACTGTAATTATCATTCCCTGAGCACAACACTTTCATAATCCCTTGTGTTAGCATAAATCATGCCTTTCTCCATCTCCCAACCCTACAACCTCCCAACGAATCTATTAACCAACAACAAAATAAATCTCAAAATATGTTATTCTTTTAAGATCTACTCAAACATCATTTTTCACAAATCTTTTCTAAACGTCCCAGAGAATTAACCCCATCTTTATACTTCTCACAGCACTCGATTCAAATCTCTATAATATCACTTAAAACATATAGTTCAAAAATTACCTATCTGCACATCTGTCTCCTTCAGTACACTGTGAGTTATTCAGGGAGTAGGTAGCATGTCTTCACTTTGTATTATTATAATTTAGGACAGTAACTAGCAGATAATAATGTAGTTTGGAAAGGATCAAGAAAATCCCTAAATGTATCTATTTTTTAAAAGCAGGTCTCCATTGTGCAGATGCTAGAAGCTGTAGCAATACCTTCAAAGCAAACATGTATTAGAGTGTCTGAAAAACAAAAGCATGCCTACCTTCAGTGTCTTGATCATAGTTGGATCAGTTGACCTAACATAGAAACTCTTCAGATAAGGTTCAAACATACCCTAGATGACAAAATAAATATATACATACATTTAATGATACTAATGCATTAATTTCTCTCTTGAATTATGTATTCAAAACATACGTACCTTTCTGTGAATTGACATAGTTGCTATATTTTGAAGGACAATATACTGCACCTCCCTAGAAATTAATGGAGAATTTTCATTGGGTATATTTTCCAATGGAGTATCTTTAAGAACAGTACATTAAAGAAAAAGAATTAGCAATAAGTTTCATATTGAATGGAACTCAAATATAACTGAATAATTTTTAGTAAATCTGGAATGTTTATGCCTTATTTGTAAATACATTTTCCCTACAAACTATTATTAAATTGTATTTGATTCATCATGAGGAAAAGTTAAAACCAATTTTGTAACACTGTATTCCTAAGATGTAAAACCAATACTGCAGCTGCTCTGAACATGACACATGCAAGGAAGGTATCCTTAGAGCATAGAGTTAATACAAACTCTTGGTCAGAAGGCTCATTGTGTCACTCAATTCTGCCTGGAGTGAAAGACAGGTTAAAAAAAAAAAAAGTCATGTTATTTTTATGTCCCAATGTTTAAGAAATGATGGTAGAATTGTATCTGGTGTCAACCTTCATATGAAAGAGCTATTCCAGATCCTTCTGATAGCCTCTGAACTAGCTCTAAACAAGAAAAATTTTTTAACTGATAAAAGGGAAAAGAATGACTATGTATAAAGACAGAGGAGAGAATAGGAACCCAAAGGAAATAGTATCTTATTAAGGAATGGCAAAAGCCAATCTAGGGCTAAAGTTGTGGCACTAAGTTTGCATTAAGGACAAAAAAGAATAGGAATGTATCTTTTCCCCCAAACTCTATTACAGAATTGTAAACCTGAAGCCTATGTAATTTTACTAACCATTTCACCCCAATAAACTTAAATTAAAAGAAAAAAAGAAAGAAGCACTCAATGAAAACCATTATTTATTTAAAATATCTAATTATTGCAAAACATCCAGGATAACTAAATAGCTAAAACAATGGTATTCTTAAACACAGAAAACAAAACAGAGGACAGGGGCAGGCAGATGGCTCAGTTGTTTATAGAGCTCAAACTCTTAACCACAAGGTTGCAGGTTCAATTCCCGCCTGGGAATGTGGGCTGTGACTAAAGATTGAAAACAGCAACTGGAGTTGGAGCTGAGCTGCGCCCTCCACAACTAGATTGAAGGACAATGACTTGGAGCTGATGATAGGCCCTGGAGAAACACACTGTTCCCCAATATTCCCCAATCAGCAAACAAACAAACAAACAAAAAGCAAAGGACAAAAATCTGATCTTAAACTTTGAAAGTAGATGTCATAAAAACTCAATAAAAGTTTTCTGAATTATTGACCTGACCTGCTAAATTACAGTAGGTAAAATTAAAGGGAAAGGAATTCTTGCTATCTGTCTATCTACACGATATGAAAAGTGTCTGCATTTCTTTAAAATAAGCAGCTACTAAGCATATAGCTCTTATTAAATAGAGCAAACTAATGGTGACATGATTACTAGACTTAGTGTGGTGATCACATTGTAAGGTATTATAAATACTGAATCACTATGTTGCACATCTGAAACCAATACATTATATACCAACTATATTTAAATTAAAAAAAAATTAAAAATAAAAAGCTCAATAAAAAACAGAGCAAACTACAGTAATTTGATAAAGGAAGCAGCAATTCTGTTATAAACTACATAATTTAGTATATGTATTGCTTTATATAAAATCATATGTAATTACACTAAGTTGATCTGATAATACATTAGTACAGTTTCTCAGTGATTCCAGATTTACTATTCACAAACATTATTACTGTCACACCTAGAAATATCAAACATATTACGGTACTAGTGACAACACATACTGTATGCCAAACGATATTTTTAATTTCTTTGGGCTTGAAGTAAAAAAAGTATTGATCATTAAGTTTGAGATAAATTGTACACAATCTTTTATAATGATTCCTTAGTATGAAAACTTGTTGACAAAACAGAGCCACATTATTAAATGCCTGAAAGACACATTATATTTGTTCAAACCTTACATCTGAAGGAATACAAAAGAAAATGTTTAGATAAAACCATATCCTACCTATTGCTACGAAGTAAACGCACTAGTGATTTAGAAATAACGCCAGCTTCAGATTTTGGTGATATGTGCCAATACAGCTGAGCAACTGCCATAACCACCTGAAAGATAAAGCATGAAAACAGTAAGAGCTACGAACACTGGAGCACCCTACAGTTTCAAAGAACATTCTTACATATTATTTCCTGTAACTGCTACAAAATCCTATGAAATAAGATGAATACGTTGCTATCTTTGTAGCAGGTTGGATGGTGTCCCCTCAAGAATTTGTGTCTACCCTCAATATGTGACCTTATTTGGAAATAAGGTCTTCATAGAGGTTACTAGTAATGATCGGGATGAGATCATACTAGATTAAGGTGGGTCCTAAATCCAATGAGAGTGTCCTTATAAGAGACAGGAGAGGACATACAAAGACACAGAGAGGAAGGCTATGAAGAGATGGCGGCAAAGACTAGAGTAACAAGCCAAGGAATGCCAAGGATTGCTGGCAATACCAGAAGCCAGCAAAAGGCAGTTTCTCCCTCAGAGCCTCCAGAGGGAACCAGCCCTATTGACACCTTGATTTTGGACATCTGGCCTCCTGAAATGTGAGAAAGTACATTCCTGTTGTTTTAAGCCACCCAATTTGCAGTAATTTGTTATGGCAGCCCTGGGAAACGAATACAGCCTCAAAAAAGAAAAGAGGTGTTAAATGAACAGCCCAAGGTCTGACAGCCAGTAGGTGGCAAAGTGTGACACGACACTCCAAGTTCCAGAGTCTCCCTCACAGTGCTCCTGCTGCTCTGAGACTAGGAATTTTTTTTTTTAATTGTAAGCATGCCTTTCCAGACGAAGCCAGACACTTCAGGATAACAAGTATTGTAATAAATAGGCTGAATTCTTTTAAATCAGTACATTTAAGTTATAATAAAAGGAACTCTATCAAAACAATTCTTCTAAAACAACATTTGAAATGACTTTGGTTTTCAAAATGCAGAACCTTAAAATAATCTTTGGTTCAAAGCATTATAAGGGTAATCAGATTTCTCTGCCATAAAACAAGTACTGTATTTCCCCCACATGCCTCTACACTTCATGTAGAGATCAGTAATCCAGACTTCCCAATTACTGAAAGTATCCAGTTTAACATATGACAATTCCAATGACAGAGCTACAGAAGTTATATCATCATTTTTTGGCTCAGAAGATATATTATTTTACTTCTGGTAGGTCTACAAAGTTCTAACAAATATACGGCAGGAGTTTTATATATGCCTAAAGAGTACTCAGCACCTAAAGGAACTTGAAGTAACAAGATTTTCTTCCAAAAATGAACATTTTAAAAAAATACAATTTACAGGGTCCTAAATTTACAATTGTTTGGTATTTTGTTTTCCCTTTTTTTCACAAGATTTATTTATAACTTTCAGACATTCCTTGGGAATATGAGTAGTTTAAGGATATCTTATTTGCTCACTTGTGATCCACATATACACCTTAGTTACAGAACACATTCTCCTAAATGCAGCATCTTATAAAACAAAATCTCAATGATTGACTTAAGCTACTTGTTGTTGATAGTTATCTTTAAAAATATTACAGCATATAGCACTAAGTTTCCTGAAACAACTACGACTTTCCTCAAAGTCTCTTGTAAAAGGACAAAACAACAACAAAAATATATTCACAATCCTTCAAAAGTCAGCCTTTATATATATATATTTAGCATCAAATAAACAGGACACCAAAACATACTGGAACAAAAAGTAAACCACCTCAACCTGGTACATAATTAAGAACCAAACATACTGGGATTAAAAGTTCAAACTATCTCTCTTTGTTTCAAGAACATTTTTGGTCAGTAAGTATTTGTACTATATTATCAATTTCCAAGACAAAGTTAAATTATTAGAGAATCAACTATAGAGTAGAGATTCATGTGTCAAGTTACAGCTGCTTAACCTTCTGGCCAAGCTAGGTAGGGCACACTAAAATGTAAGTACATTTTACAACATTAGTAAAATAATATTTTTGTTATTACTGTATACATAGTTACTTAATAATGATTTAGAAACTAAATTACCAGGTATAAAAAAAACTTCTGCTAATTACTAAGATATAAATAAGATATAAATGCTCTAAATTCTCAAGCATCAGAAAACAAAGTAATTCAGGTGAAATTCCTCATTTTCAAAGTTTTTACTAACGAGAACAATTAAGAATTTTTTTAATTAAAAAAATTTTAAAACATTTAACTTGAATCCATCAAGCCTTTAGATATAACTTCCCGGAAATACAGGTTATAGAACAAAAAAATTAAATAGCACTTTACAAAAGAATCAACCACATGAACCCAGAACATTCTGCAAGACTTGAGAGGTTTAAAAGATACAACAACCAGAATTAGAGCAGATACTAGGTTAGATGAATCACTTATAAGAGATAATTTAAGATAAATTGGTATTAAGTGAAATGAAATTTTAATGAAATAGAAAGATGGAGAAGAATGACTAGAAAAAAAGGTTAAAACTATATACAGTATGATTTCTATCTTGATTGAAAATTTATATATATATACCTATAGAGAAAGACATACACACATGTGAACATATGTATATTTATGGAGAAAAAAGATGTGGAAGAAAATGCATTAAGATATTAGAACAGTGATTTCTGGGTGATGGGAATATGCTGTTGTAATTGTTTTTAGTTTTGCTAAGTCTGCATTTTCTGATTTCCGATTGTGCACGCATAGTGTCCTAGAATATAAAGGGTTGTTTAAAATAAAAAGGTGTAAAAAAACAAAATAAAACAAAAAACATAGAATCCAAATAAAGATGATTTTAATAGTTATTCCTAATAGTTAAAATTTACTATGTATGAGGCATTATGCTAGGTGCTTTTATCAGTACATACAAATACAAAGGGTGCCAAAAAAATGTATACACATTTTAAGGAAGAAAAAAACTGTATTAAAATTACGCTGATGATAACCACTTTGAGCACCTCTTGTAATTGAAGTCAAACGTGACTTGTATTCATCTTTTGTTGTCAGTATATATTGAGTGTTAGAATTTTAATACAATTGTTTCCTTTCTTAAAATGTGTATACATTTTGGGGGGGCACCCTCTGTATTATGGACTGATGGACAGACCTAAGTACTCACAACCACAATCTAGCAACAGATATATATGCATTCTTTAATCAACTTAGAAACACCTTGAACTAATATCTTAGGAAAAGCCAATTAACGAAACCACAAAAAACGTAAATGAAGTATAGTAGGCATATAGCCATGAAACCAAGTAATCTCATCAGAACCTGATTTTTTTTGGTATATATACATATAAACAAACAAACAAATGTTCTATTATTAGCACACTCAAAAGTAAAGACTGGTTTACTTAACTTACATAATACTTTTAACCATCATTTAAAAAAAAAAAATCTGTGAATTATTTCTTTAAAGGGTTTTAACATACCGCTGCATTCCTGCTCTGAAGCAAAGGCTTTGTATTCCGAATTAAAAGTCTATGATCTGGATCCATTGTATAAACCTTCTTCGTTTTGTCAGTCTTTTCCTTCTGTTCGTCATCAGATTCATAGAAATTCTTTTCGTTGTCCTCTAGACCACCATCCTACAGGAAAGAAATCCAATCCCATGTTTATTTCAGACCTTGAACAGTCCAAATATTAAACAAAGAAAACTTTTTTAAACATCTACAATAGTATTTTACTGTAGAATACCATTTTTTAAGCAATTAGAAAATACTACACTACTTATATGAAAGAAAGATCTTGCTTTTTCTCATACTTTATAATACAGTAACTGTCCTTTAGTGCTACAGATAATACTTCTTTTATATTACATATTAAAACTCTGAAAACATTAAATCCCCACAGAAATATCCACAGCTGCCCAAAGGAAAAAACTGACCATTAGATTCTAACAAAGCCTATTAATATGAGACTACTTAAAATCTGAAAACTGATTCCATAAATTACCAGTCACTCTGTAACTGGATCAAAGGGTCAGAAGAAAGACGAGAATTTTTTGAACTGCAACACACATAAAGAAATCATAATAAAGCTTGACAAGTAAAAAACCAAGCTATTAGGAGGTCAAGAAAGACTCAGTTTGAAATTTAAATATATCCATAGGAGTTGATTCTATGTTTTCATTTGTACCTTTCATTTGAATTTTTTATAATATTATCGTTGTCAATAAAAATCAGCTTATAGGTATTTAGTTCTAAAAATAAACAAAAAAGACCACAAAAAGCACACAAAGACAATTAATATCCATGTGGATCCAATTCAACTACTATTTCGTGGCCAATTCTGTTACCAAATACCTGAAACATACTTTCTAATTCTGGGAAGATGGAGTAGATAAACTTTTCCCTATTCATCTCACTACGTACAAGTCGAAAGGCAACATATGTAAAACAAACATAAGAAAGTAAAGGCAGAGAGAAGAAGAAAGACTGGATAGACACCTCAGGACCCAGTGAATAACTACAGTGAATTCCTTGGGTTTTCATTTTTACCTCATATATCAAAGATTAGGTGCTAAAGAAGCTGGTAACCCAGAAACTCCAACAAGCATAGATAAAATAAACCCTCCCAAAGCCTGCTCCCTGTAGCCAAAGGACCAAGAAAGGAAAAGTCTAGGAAGACAGAAAACTTTTTTAGAAAATAATTGTTATAGTGCAGCCAATATAGAGAAAAACACCACAGCCTTATGCCTATCCCCACCAGCGAAAGCTGACCTTGAGAGCCTAGATTTCCTTCCTCATCCGGCTATAATTAGATGTTCCAACCATCCCACTGAGGTGGTGTCAGAAAAGGCCAAGATGGCACTGAGCTGTCAATCCCCACCAAGAGATAACGAGGCACCCCAGTGAGGAGCGTGGGCATTCAAGCTACCCTATCAATAACGAGGTAACCATATCTCTCCTCACTGGGCTAGTGAACAAGTAATTTAGTGGCTACTCAGGACTTGCATCTCCAACCAGCAGTAATAAGGACACACCACTGTGTGGTGTAGTGGAGGACACATGCAGAACAGTAATGAGGCACTTCTATACCTCCCAGCCAGAGAGCTATCAGGTGAGTATTAGTGGGGAGCCAGAAACCCCACATTCACCCACAGTTACGATGAGTACGACCTCCCTGAGGTGTCAATGGAAGCTGAGTGGGGAACCTGGACTTCTGCCCTGACGTGGCAAGAATAAGGGGGCATACACCCCACTTTTCCCTGCTGGAGTGCTGTCAAGCAAACACAGCTAAAACCAAAAGTACAAATAAGATCAAGACTCTCATAACATCCAAGCTGTCCAGGTTTCAATAAAAAAAAGTCACTCATCATTCCAAGAGCCAGGAAGATCTCACACTAGATGAAAACAGGTAACCAGTCGATAGATACCAACGCCTGGGATATTAGAATTATCTGATAAAGATTTTAAAGCAGCCATCATAAAAATGTTTCAATGAGCAACTAGGAACATCCTTGAAACAAAAAAATAGAAGGCCTTAGCAAAGAATTACAAAGTCTAACCAAAGAAATAGAAGACATAAAGGAAAAGCTAACAGAAACGTTACAGCTGAAAAAGACAAGAACCAAACTTAAACAATGAATGGTATCAAAAGCAGTACGGAGGGGATTGAGGAAACCATCAGTGAACTGGAACATAGAACAGCATAAATTATCCAACCTGAACAAGAGAGAAAAAACAGACGGAGGATAAAGATAAGAAAACAAAAAACAGAATTCAGGACTCTGTTGTCACTATAACATTTCCTGTCACCTGCAACCCACAAGAGAGGAGAAAGAGAGTGGGGCTGAAAGAGTACTCTGAGAAAAATAAGGGCTGGAAAAATTCCTAAATTTGGCAAAAGACATAAAACTACAGATTGAGTAAGGGGGGCAAACCCTAAACAGGATAAACCGAAAGAAATCCATCATAAGACACATTTAAGTCAAACTTCTGAAAACTGAAGACAAAGAAAAAAAATCTGGAAAGCAACATGATAGAAATGATACTTGAGAGGATGACGTAATGAATCAGAGTAGTTAGTCATAATACAAATGTAGGACAGATTCAAAAACTCCTTAGAAGTTGAAATCAATAGGACGCAGTGACTGAATATGAAGGATGAGACAGGGCCACTCAGTAAGGATACCCCCCATGCCCAACTTGGATGACCAAGCAGCTGATGGTGCCACCACGTAAGACAACCGTGCACAAGAGGGAAACATTACCTCTCCTTCCCAAGCTGCTAGCTATACAAACATGCTTAAAAGACAGTGCAGAGCAAAACCTAGTAATGCCTTTACTCAAAAGAACTGCAAACATGAGAAAAACCCATGAAGTATTGTCTTCCAATAGTTTCTTTTGCTCATGACTGACCTTCCCAATTCTTCTAAGTGAACCTGCTTTCTATAATTTAACAAATTCCCTCCATCAAAAGAAAATTTATGATTTGTGATCTCTAATCATTTTTCCTTCAACATGGAAGAACAGTTTTTTGAAATAGTTATATAGCTAAGCACAGAGTTCTTAGACTTTACACCAAAAGCAAAGCCCATAAAAGGGAACACTGATAAATTGTATCTCATCAAAATTAGAAACTCTTGCTTCATGAAAACCCTCTTAAGAGGAAGAGAAAAAAATAAGTTACATACTGGCAGAAAATATCTGCAGCCACATATGTGACAAAGGACTAGTACATAGAATATTAAGACCACTTCCAAAACTTAGCAGTTAAAAAAAAAATCAATTCATTTTAAAAAGGGGCAAAAATTGTTATTGACTGAACTGTTTCCCCAAAAAAATTCACACATCGAAGCCCTAACACCTAATGTGCCTGTGCCAAAACAGAGGCTTTAAAGAGTTAATTAAGGTTAAATGAAGTCATATGGGTGGGACCCCACTCGAATACAACTGGTATTCTTATAAAAAGAGAAAAAGACACACAGATAAAAGGCCATATAAGGACACAGTGAGAAGCAGCCAACTGCAAGCCAAGGACAGAGGCCTCAGGAAAACCAAACCTGCCAATACCTTGATCTTGGACTTCCAGCCTCTAAAATAATAAGAAATAGATATCTGTTGATTGAGCCTCCTAGTCTATGGTATTTTGTTATGGCAGCTCTAGCAAACTAATACAGATATCAACGAACCATTCACCAAAAGAGACAGACAAATAGCAAGAAAACACATGAAAAGATAATCAACTTCATTGGCTACTAGGGAAATACAAATTAAAACCACAGCAAGATATCACCACACCTATCAGAATGGCTCTCATCTAAATTTTAAAAAACCTAGTGGCAACACGAAATGACAGTGAGGACACAGAGGAAATGGATCACTGATACATGGCTGGTAGCAATGTAAAAGGTTAGTCATTCTGGCAGGGTGGGAGTTTCTTACAGAACTGCATTTGTTATTGTATGTAATTACCATACAATTCAGTAATTGCACTCTTGGGCATTTATCACTTGGAAATGTAAATTTATTCTCATACAAAAACCTGCACACAAAATATACATAGCAGCTTTATTCCTATTAGCCAAAATGGAAACATGGAAACAACCCAGATGTCCTTGAATAGATGAATGGTTAAACAACTCGTTAAACATCTATGCCATGGACTACCCACTGACAAATAAAAAGAAACAAACTACTGATATACACAACTCTGATTAATCTCCAGAGAAGACTTCTGAGAAAAATTAATCCTAAAAGGTTACATACTATATGATTCCATTTATACAACATTCTTGAAATGACCAAATTATAGAGATGGAGAAACAATTAGTGGTTGACAGGGGTTAAAGGTTGCAGGGTTAAGCACAGGGAAGGAAGTGGATTTGCTATAAAATGGCAACATGAAGGATCCTTGTGATGGCAATGTTCTGAATCTTGACTATATCAATGTCAATATCCAAAATGTTACCATTTGTGGAAAATGAGTAAATATTACACGAGTTCTCTTCTCTGTATTATTTTTACAACTGCATATAAATTTACAGTTGTCTTAAAATAAAAAGTTTTAATAAATAAAATTAAGGAAAATAATCAGTAAATTATTTGAAAGTTATTTGTACATATTTATCCATTGTTATAACAATAAAAGAAATTATCCAAAATGTTAGAGATTGGATTGCTTTCTGCATGTTAAGTCGTACGAGTTCTTTACATATTTTGGATAATAACCTGATACCGGATATATCATTTGCACATATCTTCTCCCATTCAGTAGGTTGTCTTTTCGTTTTGTTGATGGTTTCCTTCACAGTGCAAAACCTTTTTATTTTATTATTTTATTTTCCTTGAAATTAAAGTTTATTGGGGTGACAACTGGTAGTAAAGTTACATAGATTTTTCAGGTGTACAATTCTGTAATACACTATCTGTATCTCACATTGTATGTTCACCACCCAGACAGTTCTCTTTGCAAAACCTTTTCAGTTTGATGTAGTCCCATTTGTTTATTTTTCCTTTTTTTTCCCTTGCTCAAGGAGATATGTACAAAAAGATATTGCTAAGAGCAACGTCAAAGGGTTTACTGCCTATGTTTTCTCGTAGCAATTTTGAGCTTCTTTTTGCATGTGGTATAAAAAAGTGGTCCAACATCTTTTTTTTTTCTTTTGCATGTAACCTGTCGTTTTGCCAACACCACTTACTGAAGAGCTGTCTTTACCCCACTGTATATCCTTGCCTCCTTTGTCATAGATTAATTGACCACATAAGTGAGTATTTATTTCTGGGATCTCTATTTTAGTCCACTGATCTATATATCTGTTTTTATGCCAGTTCCTTACTGTTTTGATTATTGTACCTTTGTAGTATAGTTTGATATCAAGGAGTGTGATACCTTTCACTTTGTACTTTCTCAAGAATCCTTTAGCTATTTTGGGTCTTTTGTGGTTACATATAAATTTTAGGATTAGTTTTTCTAATTCTGAGAAAAATGCCATTGGTATTTTAATAGGGATTACACTGAAACTGTATATTACTTTTGATACTAAGGACAATTTAATAGTATTAGTCCTTGCGATCCATGAACAAGTTATAGCCTCCCACTTATTTCTATCTTGTTCAAATTCTTTCTTCAGTGTCATAGCTTTCAGAGTACAGGTTTTTCACCTCTTTGGTTAAATTTATTCCTAGGTATTTTATATTTTTTCATGCAATTGTAAATAGAACTGTTTTCTTAATTTCTTCTTCAGATGATTCATTAGTGGTATATAAAAAGACAACATATTTCTGTATATTGATTCTCTATCCTGCAACTTGACTGACATCATTTATTAGTTCTAATTGTTTGTTCTTTGGTGGAGTCTTTAGGGTTTTCTATATATACTATCATGTCATCTGCAAATCAGAGTTTTACTTCTTCCTTTCCAATTTGGATGCCTTTTATTTCTTTGTCTTGTCTGATTGATGTGGCTGGGACTTCAAATACTAGGTTGAATAGGAGTGGTGATGGTGGGCACCCTTGTCTTGTTCCTGATCTTAAGGGTTTCAGCTTTTCACCACTGAGTATATTAGCTGTGGGTGTGTCATATGTCGCCTTTATTATGTTGAGATATGTTCCTTCTATATCCACTTTGTTGAGAGTTTTTAATCATAAAACAGATGTTGAATTTTGTCAAAAGCATTTTCTGCGTCTATTGAGATGATCATATGGTTTTTATCCTTTACTTTGATAATGTCATGTATCGCATTAACTGGTTTATGGATGTTGGTAGCAGCGTAATGCTCACTTCATAAAATGACTGTGGAAGTGTTCCTTCCTCTTCAAATTTTTGAAATAATTTAGGAAGGATAGTTATTAATTCTTCTTTGAATGTTTGGTAGAATTCAACTGTGAAGCCATCTTTCCCATACACGATTCAAAGATCTTTAAAAGCTATTAAAAAAACTACAAATCAATATATCATAATATTACATTAAAGAACTTTATTTCTTTCTTAACATTTAATATTAAACAAATTAGTATAATTCCTAAAATGAGAGGGATTATTTTAAATAGCATAAAGTTTTAACAACATGATTATGGGATAAGAAACATGAAGCACACGTTGCTTAATACCTAAAATAATTATTGGTATAAATTATTATTTCAAAGTATATTTCCCTCAAAGGAAATTTTCTTATACTTCTTTTAAAATTCCAGTTTGGTTCTACTGCATGCGAACATCCTAGCACAGCTTTTTAGATCTGGCTCTGCTAATTGCTAGCTGTATGTAATATGTACCAACTGCACAATTCTCTAAGTTTGAACTAAAAGGAAAAAATAATCGATAAATGAAACGCTAACATTTGTAGGTTAATAAAGTGAGTAAGATGAGGCTCCCACATAGAATGGGAACCAATCTCTGGTAACTTTATATCTCAATCTGTGTTACTACTGGCTGTTTTCTCAGGTTTTCAATACATCAGAACAGACACTAGCCCAAACAGAATGGAAGCTAGACGTATACAACCACAATGTATGTACTAGGTCACACCAGTCCAGTAACAGTGCTGGCTCTATGACCATGGTAAATTACTTTACCTCTCCTGGTCTTAATTTACTCATCTGTAAAGGGAAACAAAAGCAATATCTGTATCTTAAGAGTGTTTATAAAGATTGATTAGTTTAGTGAAAGTTATACAAACATTCCATGCCTAGTGTATACTAAACACTCAAATAGTAGTAGCTATTACCACTACTTTTATTAAGAAACTTTCCTTCCAGAAACCATAAATAGAAACCATCACTGAACTTCAAATCAAATATCCCTAGATGCCAAATATGACAAATATGAAGAAAATCCCCCCCTTAAATTATCCCTCAGAAAAGAAATTGCCTCATACTCGAGAATTTACAAATATATCACCAGGCTCTTATACAACTGCTTCATTTTGAACCACAATGTACTGCTTGGGGAGCTCATTACACTAAAACAACTTTAATCAATCCTAGATGCTTAAAAGAAATCACAAACCCCACTGACAAAAAATGTCATTATAAATAAGCCCTTAAAGATCACTTTTTAAATAGAGGTAATATAGGATTATAGAGCTCTGCTTTCAGTAATGGCTAAATAGGAACTTAGAACAAACCTTCCAGTGAGTACAAGAAGAGCTAGAGAAAAATCATGAAACATATATATGTAAAATCACTGAAATGCTAAAAAGAACAGCGATGAATTATGTATACAAGACCGACAAAAAGTAGTAAACCTAGAGATCTGACTGACATTTGCAATTGCCTTCCTCCCAAAAGCAAATGCTATTACGTAAGAGGAGAATGAGAGGCAGAAAAGCTAAGTAGAGCTTTCAGCAGATTTACAAAAATACAGAAACAAAAACTGGAGGTCAAGATCCACCAAAAAGCAAAATTCCTACTAACTCTCCTAGACTTTGGTTTAACAGCTGTGTCTATAACCTAGGAAGGAAAGATGATAAAATTAAAGCCCTGCCTTTAAACATCTGAATCCATAATTAAGGTGATTAAGTGAACTCAGATTGGTGATATCTTTATCTAGTAACAGTCCAGAAGCAAATCAAATTTCATCATCAAAAGCTTCAAAATAGTTCCACAATTTCTCATAAAGAAAGGGAAGAAGGGAGGGAGGAAGGGAGGGAAGAAGAAAAGGCAGTGTCATGAAGATTCAGGATATTTTTTCCATTTGGGGGGAAGGCAGGATATTAAACAGAAGTTATCTAGAGGAGGGCTGCTGAAGTATACTTAAAATTTCTGTTGCTTAATCTGAGTACTCATTACATGGGTATATCCAGTTTGTGAAAATTCCTGAAGTCATTTGCTTCTAACACATGAATTTCTTAAATAAAAAATTGTTAAATATACATATAAGAAAAAAAGACAATGTGAATACAAATCAAGAAAAACTAAAAACAGACAGAAAGCTAAAAAATAAAGCTAACAGACAAGAATTTAAAATGTGAAATAACTATGGATAAAATGCTCAAGGAATTAAGTGATGATTGAGCTTTTGGCAGGGACTTCAACCCCATATTATTTTTACAAAACGCCAGATTCACTTTTTAATATCATTTTGATATAAAGCACTGTAATTTCAGCAACCACTTGTAGAGCTAATGTGGCAACCTTTTAAAATTTGACTTTGACTTAGTTTTACATTTGTGGTATTTGGACAGATCAGATGAAGGAACATTTGTGTGCTCTCTTAGGTAGGTGAAGATTCAGACTTTATATCTTAGATAACTTTGATCAGTTTTAAAGTAATGTTCTTAATTAACATTTAAATGTCAAATAGAATGTATTTTATTTTCACTTTGTCCAGAAACTCAAAAGCTGGTTAAACAAGTAAGGTAAACAAGATATATTGAGAAAGATGTTTAGTCTGCCTAAGAGTAAAAACAGATAAAATGGGTTTCAAAGCTATTTAAATCCACGTACAGAACGTTTTCAAATGCTCAATTTAGTATACTAACTGTACATCACATATAAAAAAGATGAACCAATTTTAATACACCTCCATATGTATTTGAAAGCAATATTTCAGAAATATTTTATTTTTTTGTGGAACTGCTTAATTTTTAAAATCTTATTCTGTGCCTCCTAATATATTTCTTATCTAGAAATGAATATTAGGCAGTCTCAATTTATGCAACACATCTGTGAATTTGGAAGTAGAAAGCACTCACCTACATAGCTACGCGATAGCTATTATGAAGCCTTTAGATATTATTCTAAATATTTAGATATTATTCTAAATGTAAAATCCTTATTCAGAGTATATTATGCATATGATTTTAACCACCTTAACAGTTTGGTTTCCCAATACACGGATAATAAAAGGTAAAACTTAAAAAGAAGACATTAAGTAATATCTTTCATTCTCTGTCAAGTGACAGAGGAATTTGTTAAAATTTGTTTTAGAAGTGTTTGCATCAAAAAAAGTAAAAAAAAATCAATTATTATATATATTGTTTCTATTAAGCCTGGAGAAATGAGGCATTCTCATTCACAGGGTTTCTAATGGATATTAATTAAAATGTTTTATATTGTGGCTCATGTTGGCAATTTTTCTAAGCTACACTGTCATTAAGTAATGCCACTTTTACTCCAGTAAATTACTGATATAACTATTACAAAAAGATGGAACTACATGACAGAAATATGACTGATGTAAGAAAACATTAATAAACCCGTAAAACCTGCTCTTTTGCACCTTGAAAAAAATGGCTGGTTCTACAGCTAGCACAGTTAAAGTTAAAATGTAGATCAGCAAGTTATTTAAACAAACAAACTCCCTCAGGCTGAAGCTGAAAAATGTGAGTCACAAAATAAATAATGATAACACTAGTTTATAACCCAAAGAATAAATAAATATCTGTGAGTCCATACTTATATATAAATAAATGACTAAAGAAATAAATAAATGGGGGAGAAAGCCAAGTTTTCTTTACAGAAGAATTCCAAATAAGAAAAATGTTAATATCATGTGAATGTGTACTGGAGGCTTAAAATGTATTTCTATGACAGCATGATATCCATACTCTGAGGTTATGTTTATCTCAAACAACAAAAGTAAAGCTTCTTCCAGATGGAAGACTAATAAATGACTCTAACAGGTCTAGTTATTGAAGACACAAATACATAAAATGTATGTGATAAAAGTTAGGAGCATAAAAAGCTATATTTGTAAATATTTTATTCTTCTGTGATTTAAATACATGTGTATAAAATGAAATGATATATAACAATAGACTCCTTTCTCCATCTTTCTAAAAAAGTACACATTCAAGCGGAACTTAAAAAAAGCTCTAATCCTCTCATTTGGAAAATAGGGACCAACTTATATTTGAGAAAGCTTTGTAGTTTCTTTGAAGTGAAGACAGTATTTTAGAAATACATTCTGAATAGATATAGATGAAATTATATAATACCTAAAATTTTATATGAAATCTGACAGAAGTGTGAAGGGGGTACAGTTAAAATGAGCCAGCATGAGTTGATGAGTATCGTAGCTAGGTGATGTGTATATGGGGATTCATTGAACTGTTGGCCCTAATTTTGCATTTGATTAAATTTTTCCATAATTAAAAATGTAAAGTGAAGTTGACTTCAATATCTACTGTAAAGCTACAGTAATCAAGACAGTGACATTGGTAAAAGAATAGACAAATAGATTAATGGAACAGAACAGAGAACCTTGAAATAGACCCATACGACCCATTTAACAAAGGAGCAAAGGCAATACAATGGAGAAAAGACATGCTTTTTAGCAAATGGTGTTGGAACTAGACATCTACACACAAAAAAATGAATCTAGACACAGATCTTTGACCCATCACAAAAATATACTAAAAAATGTTTATACACAAATATATATTTAAAAAACTATAAAATTGTAGAAGATAACCTATGCGAAAATCTAGATGACCTTGGCTGTGATGATGACTTTTAGATATAACACCAATGGCATGATCCACAAAAGAAATAAATGATAAGCTGAAATTCATTAAAATCAAAACTGCTCTATGAAAGACAAACGTCAAGACAAAGAGAAGACAAGCCACACAGTTGGAAAAGTATTTGGAAAAGATACATCTGATCAAGGGTTGTTATCCATAACATATAAAGAACTCTCAAAACTCAATAATAAGAAAGCAAATAACTTGATTAAAAAATGGGCAAAAGACTGGAACAAAAACTCACCCAAGACGACATACAGAAGGCAAATAAACATATGAAAAGACACTACATTATATGTCATCAGGAAAATGCAAATTTAAACAAGATACCACAATACACCTGTTAAAATGGCTAAAATCTAGAACACTGACCACACCAAATGTTGGCAAGGATGTGGAGCAACAGAAACTCTTATTCATTCCCAGGGGAAATGCAAAATGGTACCATCATTACGTTGAGACAATTTAGCAACTTCTTATAAAACTAAATTTACTCTTACCAAATGATCTAACAATCACAATCCTTAGTTGATATGCAAATAAGTTCACACAAAAGCCCGCACAAGATTTATAGCAGCTTTATTCATAACTGCCAATATTTGCAGGAAAACATTATGTCTTTCATTAGGTGAATGGATGACTAAACTATGGTACATCCAGATAATGGACTATTATTTGGTACTAGGAAGAAATGAGCTATAGAGCCATGAAAAGATGTGGAGGAATCTTAAACACTTATCACTAAGGGAAAGAAGCCAATCTAGAAAGGCTACATAGTAATGATACCAACTATACGCCATTCTGGAAAAGGGAAACTATGGAGATAGTAAAAAGATTAGTAATTGCCAGGGTTTGTCGGGGAAGGATGAACAGGCAGACAGCAGCAGATTTTTAGGGCAGTGGAACTATTCTGTAGGACACTACAATGGTGGAGTCATGTCATTATACATTTGTCAAAATCCATTGAATGTGCAACACCAACAAGCGAACCCTAATCTAAACTACGGATTTCAGGAGATAATGATATGAATGTACATTCACTGATTATAATAAATGTACCACTGCGGTGCAGGATGTTAATAGTGGAAGAGATTATGCATGTGAGGGGACCGGGGTATATGGGAACTTCTTGCATTTTCCACTGGATTTTGTTGTGAACCTGAAATATCTGTAAAAAGTATTGTGTTTTTTTAAAAAGAACCACTGAGTTTAACATATCTGAACTTGCCTCTTCTGAAAATAGGTCTTCCTCCACATATATATAATATACTGACCTCCCCAAATGCTACTATAAAAACATCAGAATAAAATTAGCTTTCCACTTTGCTCTAAAACATTCACTTTCAGTAGAGAGAAATGCTGTTACATTAAATATAAGCTCCATGAAGTTAAAACAATTATCATTTACTCCATAAAATATATTTTGGAACGGCATAGCTTCTATATCTTTGAAGTATATACCATTATGTAGATTTATAGAATAAAGTGTGACATTATACTTAAGTAGCAATACACAATATAGATTTTGTACCTGAAGCTCCAAAAATAAATTTTCACAAAAACTATACTAAGTCATTATTTAAATCCACAATTTTGGAGTTTGAGGATAATTTTGCTTTTTAGAGAGATCGTACGACTTAGAGACTTGCTCATTTTATCTGAATAGATTAACTGAGAAATAAATACAAATTATAATCTGTATGTCCATTCATAAGGAGTAACAAAAAAATAAAGAAAAAACAAAATTGACAACAGTTAAAAACTGCACACAGCAAAAATTTGCTTATACATAAAAAGAGATGAAGGAATCAAGTATTTCTGAAAAACATCTACTTTTGCAACATGTGAACAGTAACACTGAAATTAGTGGAAATCAAAGTCAACTTCAGCAGAAGTAATCTCTAATATTAGTAAAGTACTTTCAGGAATATCTTACTGAATCTTTAACACAACCTCATGAAGTAAGCAATTCAAGTATCTAATCTTTTTCAAAGATCAAAGAACTGAGGGGCACACAGTTTACAAGAATTGTCCAAAGAATATCTCAGAGATTAAAAGTGGTGGGGCCAGGATTTTACCTCAGGAATCATTATTGTTCTTGTCATCGCTCCCTTTTATTACCTTGGATTTATAGTAGTCAAGAAAAAGATACTGAATATACCCACTTAAATTCTGAATAGCCTAGCACCACGTTAAGATTTGTACCAGGACAAAATCTCTGCAGTCTGCTGTAGGCACAGACTGTTATTATACAATGGTTAAAGCTATACAGAGGAATACATCATGACATTCTCATGCCATCTAAGATACTCTATTATTTAGCTTGGGCAACTATAATAAAACCCATAGACTGGGTGGCTTAAACAAGACATTTACTTCTCACAGTTCCTGAGGCTGGGAAGTCCAAGATCAAGGTGTCAGCTGATTCGGTTCCTGAGAAAAACCCACCTGCTCCTGACTTGCATATGGCTTCCTTCTCATTATATCCTCACATGGCAGAGAAACTGAAAAAGCACACTCTCCAGTGTCTCTTCTTACAAGGACATTATTTCTGTGATAAGGACCCCACCTTCACAACTTCATTTAAACCTAATTACTTCCCGAAGTCCCCTCCTCCAAATACCACCACATTGGGTGTTACAGCTTCAACATATCCATTTTGGGGACACAAATATTCAGTCCACAGATACCACAGCAGTATATGGTGGTACATCTCACACTAGGTTAGATGTCCCTGATAAGACCAGAGTGAATAAGTGATTAGCAATATCAAATCACTAAATTAAATTAGCTATTCAGTATAAATAGCATAACTTATCAGAGAAATACATTAGAAAAAAATACATTAGAAAAAAATGTCATGTAAAATAGAATTTTAAATTTAATGTTTTTCTCAAAGAAAAAAAGAAAAAGAAGTCTTTTTCCCCCAAAATCAAGTCCATGGAAAACCACCTAGAATAGGCATACTGGCTTGAGACTTTGTTTTCCTTCTGTGAGGTAACTGATGTGCTCTTCACTTTACATGTTTTATACCACAGCCCAGTGACCACCAAACCACACAGGTGGAAGTGTGGGTTTGAGGACCATTGAACACTGAATCTCCCCCGATACATCACAATTACAGAAACACCTGTGCCCAGTAACTTTATGTTGAGCCACTATGAAAATTCAGTGTTCAATTGCCCACAACACTTCTCATTTCTTATCACTATATGTTCAGCTCCAGAATATAAGAAACAAGTTTTCCGAACACAGCAGGAAACTTTCCAAACTTTTGTTACTGAGAAATATGGAGGATCTTCATAAGGCATTTTTTCGTATTTCTCTGATATAAAATATACTCATGACACATGCTGAACTTAGGTCTAAGGTTTCCAAGACATGAGAAGGAAGGGTCTCAATTATTTGTAAGCTAACTAATATTGATCTAATGATGAAAAATAAATATTGCTTTTTGTTAAGCAGACCATATCCTAGAGTGGTTCTCATTCAATCATAAATTAAGAAATACAATTAAAATCAACCTAAGGAGAACTAATCATGATTTCACATGTATTCATTCCCTCACTGCCTTAATAAGCCCTGAAATACAGAGAATGTGTGAGAGAAGGTAAATGTCTACTGAACTGAAATTGATAAAATTTAATTTTCCTTTAGAACATTAAAAAAAAAGGCACAGGTTTTCAAATATTTGTGGACAGGATATTCATGGAGGAGAGAGAAAATCAGTGATGTTTTTTTCTTCATTCTTCCAAGAACTCTACTAAACAAGAAAAATGTATCTGTACTCTAGATAAAGTGAGGGTGGGAAACTAGGGCTCCAAGAAACACCAATTTTAAAAATTTTAAAGCAAAAAACCTAAGTTATAAAAATCTTTATATGAAACATAAAATTTTATAAGGGACCCTTTATTCTTCATTAATTCCAAAATATTCATGTATTTGAATTAAATGACACTCTTTTGCCACTAGAATAAGTTCTATAAAAAAGATGTTTTAAAAATAAAATGAGGTTAACAAGTAGAAAATAAAGCTAAAAGTTACATATGTGTTTAGAGCGTAGGAGGTTAGAAGGCATACATTTACTCTACATCCCAGCAATTTCACTCCTAGAGAAATGAAAACATATGTCCACACAAAGACTTGTGGTGCTGAAGGAAAAGGTTATAGCACCATGGGTGTATAGAAAAGTCAGAGTTCAAGCATAAGCAAAGTGAAATCTGTGACTGCTGGACAGAGACAGAGATAGAGAAAAATAAATACATGTGTGTGTATGTGTGTGTGTGTCTGTGTGTGTGTGTGTTACAGAAATTGCATGTTAGAGAAATTAAGAAAAAGAAAAAGTGTAATTTATAATACCCACATACACGTATATGTATATACCATTTCTGGCAATCTTTGTTCCTTTCTATAGTTATGAATTAACATCTATTACCATTTTTCTTCAACCTAAACAATTCCTTGTATTTTTGTAATACAGTTCTCCTTTGTATAAGTTTTTCAGTTTTGTTCATCCGAAAATGTTTTCGTTCCACCTTTATTTTTGAAGGTTAGTTTTGTTCAATATACCGTGTTTCCCTGAAAATAAGACCTAACTAGAAGATAAGCCCTAGCATGATTTTTCAGGATGACCTCCCCTGAACATAAGCCCTAATGTGTCTTTTGGAGAAAAAGTTAATATAAGACCTGGTCTTATTTTCGGGGAAACACAGTAGAATTTGTTGAGTTTCTTTCTTTCAACAATTTAAAGATGATATTCCACTATTTTCTATACCCCACTGATTCTGATCAACCATTAGTCATATCGTTGTTCCTCTGTCTATTAATTCATTGTTTATCTCTGTCTGCTTTTAAGGTTTTCTTTTGATTTCCAAAGTTTGACTATGACATACCTTGTTGTGACTTTTTATTCATTTTGCTTGGGAGTTTGATGAGTTCCTGGATCTGTATGCTTATGTTGTGTGTGTGTGTGTGTGTGTGTGCATGTGTGTGTGTGTGTGTCCCCTTAAACTAAATTTGAAAGTTTTTCAGCCTTTATTTCTTCAGGTATTATTTCTGCTCCATTCACTCTTTCCTCTGATTTTGGGACTTCAGTTACAAGTATTTTATTCAGTTTGATATTGTTTCACATTGTTCACTTTCTTCACTTGTTTACTTGCCTGTTCTTCAGACTGAATAATTTCTATTGATCTTCCTTCAAGTTGCTTGACATTTCTTGCAGCCTCCTCTTGGCTGTTAAGCCCAGCTAGTTTATTTTTCATTTAATCAGTGTATTTTTCAGCCTTAGAATTTCCATTGGGTTCTTATAGTATTTTTGTCCCTAAGATTCTTCATATATTCATTCAATACAAACATATTGCTTTTAATATTTTGGCAATATATATTAATAGCTGCTTTATTTGTCTGGTAATTGCTTCTTCTTGATTATCTTGAGGTTATTTTCTATTGCCTGCTTTTTCTCTTGAGCATCAGTTACTGCTTTGTTTCTCATGTCCACTGATTTTTAAACATTGTATTCTGAATATTATCAGTCACACATTATAAAATTCTTTCTTACTTTGTCTTCCTCGGAAGTGTATTGATATTTGTTATAGCAGGCCTTTCAATAGTTTCAAACTCCACACTTGATCTACCCTAATGTGGCCAGCAAGTGAAATATCCATTTAGTTCTTTAATCTTCCAGTTGCTGCTTTTTTGCTAGATCCACTGCCGTCCTCCCCACACACGCATAGTTTATTGGTCAGCCAAGGATTTGGATGTGTTTACGTACATTTCTAGGGGATTCACCATTCTGTGATTCCTGCATCCTTCTGTTATTTTCCCCAAACTTTTTAGGTATTCTGCTAGCCTTGAAGTCTGTTCTCTGACATTTAGGTAAGTAAGGCTGTGATTTTTTTCCGTAATTATATGGGACTAAGAAGTGCCCTTAGGCAAAAACATGCAAATTCACAAATCTCACACCTTAAATTTCCGTCTTTCATGTTCAGAGTCCTCTCTAGTTTTTGCCTACATTTGACTGCCTTATTGTGCCTTTAGATTGCTGGGGGATTTTTTCTTGTTTTTTTTTTAATTATTTTTTAATTTTATTTATTTTATTTTTTTAAAGATTTTATTGGGGAAGGGGAACAGGACTTTATTGGGGGGGAACACTGTGTACTTCCAGGACTTTTTTCCAAGTCAAGTTGTTGTCCTTTCAATCTTAGTTGTGGAGGGTGCCGTTCAGCTTCAAGTTGTTGTCCTTTCAGTCTTAGTTGTGGAGGGCGCAGCTCAGCTCCAGGTCCAGTTGCTGTTGCTAGTTGCAGGGGGCACAGCCCACCATCCCTTGTGGGAGTCGAGGAACGAACTGGCAGCCTTGTGGTTGAGAGCCCACTGGCCCATGTGTGAATCAAACCAGCAGCCTTCAGAGTTAGGAGCATGGAACTCTAACCACCTGAGCCACCGGGCCGGCCCAGATTGCTGGTTTTTAAAAACATTTTCCAAAGAGTTAATTCAAATCAAGGTATTCCAACAGTGAAATCTGAAATTGTAAGTCCATGAAGTACATCTCAGCTGCAGGTCAAATGTCTTCATGCTTTTTATGTGAAAGTAAACCGTTCTCATACACCCCTCTGTACCCCATTTCCCTCACATTTTCCATTACTTCCCATTAGCCAGAATTGTACTATGTGTCCATTCCTAAACCCATCACTTAACAGAGGCATGTAACTAACATTAACTAGACTAGTTTCGGCTGCGGAGCACAATATGGCTCTTCAAAAGCATTTGGCTGCTCAATGCCTGTAGAAAATCTGTTTGCTAGGAAGAACACCTTTTTCAATCAATAGTGTGTGCCACATTCTCTAAACCATATAGCTAACAGTGCACTGGCAGAATCTGTCTGATATAACTACTTTGGAACTCTAGACTCTGTAGAAGTCTTGCAACTTTCAGGAAGACTGTAGTGAGTTGAAGATATGTATCAGAAATTTAAAGTCTATATAGATACAGGTAAATGGGTAACAGAATAGAATAAAATTCCATGCTCAAATTACCACATTATTAGATAATACAAAATCATAATCTTTTCTGAGATGAATACAGAAAATGACGAAGCAACAAAAATCACAAAATTAAAAATGTAAATAAATGACTTGCCAGAAGATCAAAATTCAACATAACCGTATCTACTCTTTTATGCTATAGTAATAAGACTAACACGTGAAAAATATAAGGAAACAAATGGATTCTATGGTCAGGAGAAAATATCCATGGGAGAATTAGAGGATAAAAAAGCATAGCAGGGGAAAAACGACATGTTGAGGACAGACATCAGGAAGGGCAGAAAAATGGATCACATTTCTGAACTTCTTAAGCTCTTAAGTCTCTCCTGATAAAATTCATTTATTGAAAGTCGTAAAATACTTTTTTAATAATGTGAACATTTGGGGGCTTCTATGTTGATGGTGAAATAAAGACAGAGAACAGAATCTCTTTCTTGAATATAAAACAAAAATGAGGAAAATTCAAAAATTAAAATTAACAAGTCAATAATAATGAAACAAGAGTCCCAATCTAACGGCACAAACATTTAAAAAGTTTTTCTAAAAAATAAAAAATTCTAAAAAAACAAATTTCACTTCTTGAGAATGCTCATTAATAATCTTCTCCTCCCAAAATCTATATAGAAGAAAATTAAGAGGTTACCCTTATCTTTCCACTCTACTGGGGCAGGGTGACATAGTGAGAGTAGTTAACAGTAGAAACAGGCAATGAGGAAAAGCAGGTGGGAAAGTAAACAACACTGCTTCTCTCTGAAAGAAGGAAAGACTCTGGGGCAACATTGTCCAATATAAACTTTTGTGAAAAAAGAAACATTGTATGTCAGCCATATCCAACATACTAATTATGAGCCACATGTGACTAATGAGTACTTGAAATATGGCTAGTGCAATTTTAGTTAATTTAAATTTAAATAGCCACATGTGGCCCACAGCTACTATATTGTACAACACGGTTCCTGGATTAAACAAGAATAAAGAAGAACAATTTAAAGGTCAAGAATAGTTTTCCATAGAAATACCCTAGGTGGCAGGAATACTGATGTAGGGCATTTAAGAGAATTCCAGAAAAAGTGCTCAAGTTTTCTAAATAAAAGGCTTCAATCTCTGCTGAGACTAAATTTATTATCCCACAAAGTACTCCTCTCCCCAAATGTCCTAAAACTACTGAAACATAAAGAATAAGTCATAAAATACCCACATCTCAAATGGAAACTAAGAGGATAAAAACCAACTGCCTTTAGGTGTGGTGGGAGGGAATTAAGAAGCCACACTATATCAGAATAAATAAAATGTACCAAAGTTTCCCAAATATTTGCAATATGAAGAGGGCATAATAATTACATAACATATTCACAGTACAAAAGGGGACAAAAAAACAGGAAAAAGACAAAAAAAAACAAAAAACACAAAATCACTCTGGACAAAAAAATCCCGATAACAAAAGTAAATTCTCCAAGATATTACTCAGAACATGAGTTCAAAGATGAGATGATAACACTATAGAATAAAGGAAATATAAGATTGAAACCAGAGGAAATAAACTAAAGACCAACGCATTGTCACCAAATTAGTAAAAACTGTAAAGAACAGATTAGATCATTTAAAATGAAATTACTGACAAAAAAACTTGAGATAATATGAATGCAAACAAAAAGACAAACATTAAAGCATTTTTTTAAAAGGTGACAGAGTAGACAAAGACTACAAAATAGAATAACTGGTATTCCTGAAGCATGTAACTGACAAATGGAGCAAGGGAAAAAAAAAAACAAAAAAACTTGAGCATCGAAGAAAAAACATTTCCCTAAAATAAAGAAAGAACTGAATATGCAGGACATATAGAATGATCCACACTGAGATACAACCTCACTAATTTTCAAAGATTATAAAAATAAAAAACAGATTTAAGGATATAAACCAAAAAAATCAAGTTACCTGCAAAGGAGACAGCTACAGAGCTCTCGGAAGAAGGAAAAAGGTATGACCCAACAGTATTATACCCAGCCAAGATGTCAAGTATAAAAGCAACAAAACATTTCAAAAACATAACACCTAAGACAGTACTGATCAAAGAGCCCAGACAAAATATCAATCAAGTGTGAGAGTGACACTGAAGTATCTCTCATCTACCCATTCTTAAGATATGGAGGCTGTACTCCATCAAAACCAGTAAGACCAAATAAGATGAAGACACTATGAAAAAGAAGGCCTAAGATTTAGGGGACTTAACACAGAGAAGAAATTAAGTTCCAGAATAACAGCTGTGCAGTAAGTAAGCCTAGCAAGCAATCAGATTAGAAAAGGAGAGTGGTACAGACTTCAAGAGCATGTCTCCTGGAAGACTGATATATTTGACTACTATACTAGTTAGGACTATTGTTCATCTATATGTAACAGAAATATCAAATTAGGTAGCTCCATAATGAGAACATTTTTGCTTTTTTTCAGTTCCATGCACTTCCAGAGTATGGTTTTACTCTCATGCTTGCAAAATAGCTGCTGTACCTCTAATCATCACATACACATTCCAGGAAGGAATAATGAGAAAAGGCAAAGTAATGTATGTCAAGTAAGTCTGTCAGAAAAACAAGAGTTTTCCCTGAATCCCAACCAGAATATTTCCACAAATATCTATTTCTACACTGAGTCATGTAGCCATTTCTGACTCCAAGAGAGTCTGGGGAAGTTGGTTATTTTAAAATGGATGTAGTAGTACTCTGAACAAAATCAGGTTTCTGTTATTTTAAGGGGGGTGGAGAATTGATATTAGGTAGGCAATTAGAGTATCTCAACAACTGCATACAAAGTAATATTTGGAGAGAATTTAATATCATGATAGACAATTTGGAATGCTTTCTAATAGTGACAAGACAAATAAACTCAGCAAATTAAAGGTGACGCAATTTTTGATTCCATGCAGAACTGAAAAGTTCCACAAGAAAAAAGATAAAAATGTTACTATACAGCATAAATAATACCCATAAAGTCATAATTAAATGAACAACACATATTGGTTGAAAATTGTAATATAATTATATTGTAAAGATGGAATAGGGAAAGTGGAAGCATAAGGTAATATATTACAAGAATGCCAAACTCTCCTTTTCTATAATAAGCAAGTCAATATATAATGTTTAAAATTGATAAATCAAGAAATAGCAATACCATGTGTCTTACTTAGAAATGGAGAAAGTTAAATACACACATATACACAAAAGCTTAAAAGAACCTGAGGTAGCTAATTCAGGTATGGGGAAGGATAGGAGAAGAAAATGCTTTTTATAAGCCATGTAGTATTATTTAACTTCTTTCTTTTAACCAGGTACATGTTACTTAGATAAAATTTGAAGTACTTTTTTTTTTACAAGAAACTTCATGAGTTAAAACAAAAATTCCAATAAAAAATAAATTACAAACAAAAAGTATAACAAATCTTTAAGATGAATGCTTCACAAACAATGGATGAAGGAAAGACTTCATTTCAATATCAGCACATGGCCCAAAGTTTCCCATTAAACTGCCTACTGAACCCTTCTCCTTCATCAACAATTGCCTTAAAAAGCACACTAAAAACTTATTAATTGTAAAGAATGAATTCTACCATAACCCCTCATTATTTTTTTTAATTTCACATAAGATTCAAAACAGTCCATTAGTAAGACACAAATACAAACTTTACCTCACAAAGAAAATTAAAGTTCAATAAAAAATAATCTCTAATGCTTAGATCCTCTAAGACAGAACCTAAATGTGGAGCTTTGAACCCATTCCCAAAGGACCTTTTTTTTTTTTTTTAGATTTCTTGGGAAAGGGGAACTTTCCCAAGTGTGTACTTCCAGTACATTATTGGGGAACAGTGTGTTTTTCCCAGGACCCAATCAGCTCCAAGTCAAGTTGTTTTCCTTCAATCTTACTTGTGGAGGGCGCAGCTCAGGTCCAAGTCCAGTCGCTGTTTCCAATCTAGTTGTGGGGAGTTGGAGGGCCGCTCACCGGCCCATGTGGGAATTGAACTGGCAACGCTGTTGCTCAGAGCTCCTGCTCTAACCAACTGAGCTGAGCCATCCGGTCACCCCAAAGTACCTTTTTATATTTTAGAAAATCGCTAATCAAGAACTGTGTATAGTATATGAATTCTGTATGCTGATGAATTTGTATTTTATTGCTACCCCTGAAAAACTTAAGAAAATCTTTAAAATACCTAAACAAAATTCTAAACTTGGAACCTTCTTACACTTATGTAAGGTTTTATAATTGAAGCACAGATATACTAAGAGAGATAAAAGTAGATTTATCACTCCAAACATCAAAATGGCATACACACTCCCTCTAGAATTCTATTACCTGGATACATATGCAAAAAAAACTGTGAATATGTAGGGATTTAAATTCTAAATTCCTAAAGCATTTTGATAATTCTGGCAAACTGTCATCTCCTTGACAAAGTCCAACTTTAAAGACATAGATTAATAAAATTAAAAACATTCCTGTTAGGCCCTAGTGCCAGAGTTTTATTTCAGTTTGTAATTAATGCCATAGGGTATTTCAGTTTATTTTTTTTTTACTCACTCTTAAAGTTTACCTGGTGTTTTATAACATATTTTAAAATCCATTACTTCTAAAAGCAACGTTAGTCTTAGAGATTTACATCTATGCTTCAAGCATTCTCCCATAATAGACTTGAATGACACAAAGAAATATTTAAGTAATTTTATATGCTTGAAAATTATACAAACTTGACCTAGAATAAAAAAAAAAAAACACCCACGTGGACAGCAAAGAATAAGGTAAATATGAGAGAATAAAAATGCAAATATGCATTTTAGCCATCTCTTGAATTTATTAACCTAAAAGGTTTAATTTCCATTTTCCTGCATCAGCTTTATTTATAAAATGTCGTGCCCTATAAATACGCTGTTATTTTCTATAGTCAAGCACTCTCTTAACAAATCTTCTCATTAATATGTAAATTTAAAGTCAATTGGTCTTCTCCCTGACAGCCCCATGAATTCCTGGTGCACTGTATAATCGCCTTTGACTTGGCATCCACTATTCATCATCAAAGATGTCAGTTAGAAAAATTATGTAAAATGCACTGCAATTGATATGACTGCAATCTACTTTGTCAACACTTAATTGTTCT
Source organism: Rhinolophus hipposideros (assembly GCF_964194185.1). Classification (NCBI taxonomy): domain Eukaryota; kingdom Metazoa; phylum Chordata; class Mammalia; order Chiroptera; family Rhinolophidae; genus Rhinolophus; species Rhinolophus hipposideros. Next base: position 50,577,128 of record NC_138053.1, on the reverse strand, counting down.
TCAAATCATACATTTACATATAAACAGCCTCAATACTGATCTATAATGATGCAAATAAACTAAATTAAAAATCTCTTCTGCCCCTGAAGAAGCTTGTTTGTATATGATGTGTTCATTTGAGAACTTATTGACAAAAGCATGTACATCAGCTTATCTCAAAAAAGTATTTCTAATTTTCAATTCCTCAAAAAACAATTTTGCTACCCTTCAAGACTATAAACACAAACAAATGTTTTAAAGAATTCAATGAGAAACATGATGTTTCTTTGTGAAAAGCAAATTTAATTATGGTTATTAGCTAATTGCAATGTCTGAACACTATAGATAGGAGGGGTTTCAAAATTAGTTTTAACAGAATAAGCAAACAAATAGAAACTTATGAAAGCAAAAAGGTATTTTAATTTAAAAGTCATGAGATAATAGAATATAAAGGGATGAATGTTGATCTAGGCATCAGATTATTCTGTTTATATTTCTGCCCCCACCTTTTAGAAACATTATCTTAGGTGAGACGTCAAAATCTATATGCCTCAGTTTCTTCGTCTATAAAATGGGTATAGTAATTACCATTGCCTGTCTCAAATAAATGACTACATAAGAAAGTATAGCAAAATATTAAATTGCTAAATATAAACTATCAACAGTATTATTTTTCACATTTTTTTCTTAGTACTTGAGAAAGAAACCTTGATTCTAATGAATTTGGTATATTTTTAGGCACTTTTTAATTTTATGGCAATTTTAAGTCAACATACTATTTTAGTGACACTGTTTTCTCACTTGTAAATTCTTTCACTTCATCTGGCTCTTGGGGTGGCCAGATGGCTCAGCTGGTTAGAGCAGGAGCCCTGAACAATAGGGTTGACGGTTCGATTCTCACATGGGCCAGTGAGCGGCCCCCTCCACAACTAGATTGAATACAACGAACTGCAGCCAAACTTCCGGAGTGGTGGCTGGATGGCTCAATTGGTTAGAGCATAGGCTCTCAACAACAAGGTTGCTGGTTCAATCCCCACATGGGATGGTGGGCTGTGCCCCCTGCAACTAAAAATTGAAAACGGCGACTGGCCTTGGAGCTGAGCGGTGCCCTCCACAACTAGATTGAAGGACAACAACTTGAAGCTGACGGGTCCTAGAGAAACACATGGTTCCCCAATATTCCCCCATAAAAAAAATTTAAAAAAGATAAATGGTTCTTTATATATCATAAAGTGGTGTTCATATAGCACTTATTCAAGTGACTTCTGCCTGCTATGAGGGGATGGGAATGTATGTAATGAACCCTTCTATTCCGCTGATTCCAAGAAAGAAACACATTCAAGTATTGATGGTAAAGGATAAAAAAAGATAGTAACAACTCAGCACTTACTCTGTTAGAGTACTGTTCCACTTTATCTTTCTATTATATAACACTCTTAAACCGTTCTTTAGTACCTGGTATGCTTTTCACAACATGAGATGTGAAAAAAGAAAGCACATATAAATGCCAAATACTTCTCAGTCTCTTCCAGATATGGTTGAACGTTGCTTTATGATTCAATTTGCCAACTTTTAAAGTTAAAATTACCACATGCAGTTCTAAAATACTGGATGCAGATTAAAGTCGAGGCCAAAAAGTCTCCAAAAGTACAAGTTTTGCTCACTCAAAAGTTTCTCTGTAAAACAGAATTATAACTAGCCACAGTTAAGTCTGAGATGGGTTGAGTAAAAAACTGAGCACCATCATGGTCTAAATGATGATAATCCACTTGAACTTTAATTTTATGAAATGGATTTGTACTAAAAGTCAAACATCTTTGACAATCTTTTATTTCTAATTCTACAATAGAGTGACTCTTTCAAATCTTTCCCTCTGGTACTGAAGAAAACATACATGTATACAAAGAGACACAGCCTTTTATCATGATTATTCTGGAGTCAACTGACATCATTTTAAATTAATAAATAAAGTGAAATGTGTTATCCACAGTAAAATTTGTAACCACCACAATAACTAAAATTAAATCGTTGTCAGTAATTGCCTCTAAGGAGTCTACTAAAATGTTATAAAAAAAACTTATTTTTTTATTTCACTATGTGCTTGCATTCCATCTATAACTTCTTTAAAAATACATGTGATTATAGTTAGCGAAACCCTTACAAATCTTCTACTTTAGTGGGTTTTTTTCCTTTTCTTTTTTCTACAAGCTAAGGGCTCTTTCTCAAAGGAAATCATATGCGTATATGAAAGGCAGGCAAAGGTGAAGTCAGCTTTGTTTGGAACAGTGGCACGAACCCAGCTGGCTGCACAGTCCAGAGCGCCAGCATTTGTCCCACTGGCTGTTCCACTGGCAGTGCTACAACAGCCTGAGGGTGGAGGCGCACACTTGAAAACTACTGAATTAATCTATTAACCACATAATTTACAATAATGCCCAGGCCAAAATGCAAGGCAGTAGCAAAGCTAGCAAACTACTGTCCTCAATTCCAGTGAACCAGGACAATGACCAGACTTCATCTCATGTTTGTAATGATTAAGATCCATTGAGTTAACATGTGCAAATAGAATGCATATAGCTCCAATTTTTCAAATTATTAATATCTATCAAAAGATTAAATAGATATTGCAGTGTAGAACCTAAATTCTTTGTTTTGAAAATAGCTTTAAACATGAATTTTATCTGTAATGAGATAAAATTCAAGGAACAGAAACACAAAGAGACAAACTGCAAAAAAAGAGATTTTAAAGTTCGTTACATATTTTTAGAAGACATGGTAAAGAAAGTATATGTTTTAATTCCAATTTCTACATAATGACAAAGCAAAGGATCATTTGCTTATAGCTACTGAAAAGAATCCGATGGTGATAGGAAAGTAAAATTAAAAAATTACCCACTAAGGCAAAATTACCTATAACATTACACAAGAGGAAAAAAAAATATCTGAATAGTATTCTGGAAAGGAACTGGCTGAAATCAAACAACTAGTCAAACAATTAGCTACCGGTAATTAGCAACGAAAATCTCTTGTCAAAGTTACCATTTACATGAAAGAGCCAAGAATTTGCAGCATGGACATGTTGCTTACCAGCAAAAGTGCCCTCAAAGTTTACTTTACTCAATGATAAATAAAATTAATTTTCTAAAATAAAAGCACAGATGGATAGTAAAATTTCATCAATTTAAGAGCCCTATGTGGCATAAGACTTTTATATATGAATAATTCAAAAATACTTCAAGTTTTAAGTAGAATAGCCTAAACACTTAAAAAAAAAAGATTTTATTGGGGAAGGGGAACAGGACTTTATTGGGGAACAGTGTATACTTTCAGGACTTTTTTCCAAGTTAAGTTGTTGTCCTTTCAATCTTAGTTGTGGAGGGTGCAGCTCAGCTCCAGGTCCAGTTGACATTGTTAGTTGCAGGGGGCGCTGCCCACCATCCCTTGGGGAAGTCTAACCGGCAACCTTGTAGTTGAGAGGATGCACTCCAACCAACTGAGCCATCCAGGAGCTCAGTGGCAGCTCAGCTCAAGGTGCCGTGTTCAATCTTAGTTTCAGGGGGCGCTGCCCACCATCCCTTGCGGGACTCCAGGAATTGAACTGACAGCCTTGTGGTTGAGAGCCCACTGGCCCACGTGGGAATCAAACCTGCAGCCTTCGGATTTAGGAGCACGGAGCTCTAACCGCCTGAGCCACTGGGCCGGCCCTCTAAACACTTTTTAAATATTAAGATGGAGCCAATATTACAAATCATCTTGTGGATAGACATATTTTTTAAATTTTTAAATACTTTTTAATACTAACAACACTAAGTCATTGTAGAAAACATTGATAAACACTAAACATTTAAACTTCTTAAACATCTGAAAGCTGGACATGTCATCTGAAGCATGTATTATGAACATTTTTCCATTTTATGTACATTTTTCTCTCACTTTAATATTATGTATTTCTAATCAACAAAAATAAGATGTAGTGAGCACTCAAGGTCTAGTCAGAAGTTTCTGAGCAATGAAGTCCTATTCATAAGTTTCTGTACAACCCCTAAGGCATAATTCGGGGATTTTTGGTGTTTTACTTTATACAGCTGATTTTTAAAAATCTATAATACTGCTTTCAAAAAAGACATAAAAGAAGTATCACAAAATAAGAATGAATGTGCCATTCTTGTAATATTTAATGATTTCTTTTCTTTAAACAAGTTTAAAACTTATACTTAAGTTTTAAATATATATACACTTAGAGATCTCTATTACAAATTATGTTAACAAATTATTTTTAATTGTTAATATAGTGAAAAGAATAAGGTATGCCTCTAATGTTAATCTGCACAAAGAAAACAAAATACTTTAAAGTATATTTAATTATTTTTACTAAAATCCTATCAGCCTAAGTGAAAAACAAAAAAAAAGAAAAACCAGCATATTTTAGAAATATAGGAAAAAGAAGTTTACAAGTTCAAAATATTTATCTATAAAGGCAAGAAATTATCTTAGGTGTAAATTCACGTGTTAGAATCACACCATCTATTTTTTAAGTCCCTCGAACATTTGGGACTAGATGAAGTAGAAAGTAATTACCAAAAAACAAAAATTCCATGATTTGGCAATGTCACTGCAAACACTGTACCATGCTATGGCTCCTCACAGGGGCCTCTGGCCAAGTATCACACTAAAAGTTTATACACTATGCCATTAAGCATGTATTAATCAGTGCCAAAACAATGAACAATTATCCTTGCATTTATATTGATTTCTGGCTTTCCAAAAAAATATGAGACAAATGAGACCTCCTTATATACGCAGACTTCTGTATTTTACTACTCTTAATTTTCTGTGCACTTTTTTTTCAAAGCTCAGCCATTTTCTTAAAGTAGACATATATTTTAAAGCAGAAGATCGCGCAACACTTGCCTCTTTCCAAGGACTGACAAACTGTGTCCGGGCGTACCGCGTGAGCATGTGGATGATGACTATCTGCCCCCACTCTTCAACGTCAACCAGCAAATTGCAGAGCTTGCGGTAATTCTTGTGAATCAGATCTATTCTATCTGGGCAGACTTCTTCAAAAGCCATCACAACACTGCCAGCTACCAGCTAGAAAAGAAAGACAGTAACTCATTAAAAAAAAAAAAGTTTTCCCACCATCCAAGATTCTACTCAGGTATTACAGAGGTGCAATCAGGGTTATGACAATCAATATTTAAAGTATTCAGTCATTTAGTTAATAAATGATTATGTGTTTAAATAACAAATAAGTTTTACGGTGTCACTCCCTCAAAGAATAATTTTAATAGTGATAACATGTCTACAAAGCTAATATTTTTCTGATGTATTAGAATTGGAAGTGTTAGTGTTAGAAATTGTGAAAATTTTATTTCATCAGATAAAATTTCAATAAGTTGTTCATACATGGATTAAGCATACTCATCATACACATTTTTCATTTTTAAAGCTAACCTACATTCTAATCTAAAGATTCATTATTTAATACATGACAATACTGAGAAAAAGAATGAAGACAATAAAAAGGAGCACATCATGTCAGTTTAAAATGAGAATGACAGTAATTCACAATGAATTTATCTTAAAATGTGTGTGAGGAACAAAACTGGTACAAAAACACTTTAAAATCATACACATTTTAATTCGCTTGTTAATTTTTACCAATAAAATGTATTTACAAAGAAAACACACAACCTAAAATTTTAGTACATTTTTATCACTTACATAACAATGTGTGTAAATTGAAATGATATATTACCTACAAAAAGCAGCTTTCCCTATGACCAATTAATGAATCATAAACGCTGTTTTTGGAATTATCAAGCTTTTGCAAAGTGGTGAAATTAAAATTTCTTTGGTATAAAGATACAAACTAAGCAAAAATATGTAATATACAAATACTTCTATATATGTATCACTGATATACGTACAGTTAGCAAACAATATAATACAGTTTTGAAAAAATAAATTAATATCATATTCTTTCTGAACACTAGGGATCTTCATTTCAGTGTCTAAAATTTCCCCAATGACTTAAAATAAGCAATTACATAGAAATATAACTTATTGAAATGGTACTTTTTGAAAAATATTAGATACAATGATATTCATATTTTTAGTGTTTGTCCCTCTACTTGGCTGACATTTAGTTTATTAATATGCAACCAACAATACAATTGAAAGAAAACAGCTCAGAATATAGACCTGCTATTATGCTAAACAAGTTTCCTGTCCTGTGGGGATTTTATGAATTACCAATCAGTATAAACGTGAAGCTGCATTTATTGACTCCAGCCCTGCCCATGTACTGGTGCCTGCTGGTCCCAGCATGTATGTACCTCAACTGAAAAAGCAAAGAATTGATTATTTCTGTGAACTAAATAAAAATGTATTATACGTATAATTTTCTATTTGCTACTGATATGTAAAGGAAGTTCGTATTTTCAACTCCATATTTTGGTATCTTCTGCATATAATCACTCTTCAAAAATTATACTCTGTAATAATCATACTTCTAAAAGGACAGAATTAGTATTACTTAAAAAGCTTTTAAACCAACTAAGTTTATGACATCAAACTATAGAGTAACTATTTGTGAAATATATCAATACTTGTATGTATTTTATATATGTCAATCATATTAATATATCAATTGGTATAGGGTGTTCAAGTACAAAAGTGAGTAATACCACGTAGAATAAAATAACCCATGGAAGTGAAATAGTAATTCAACAAAGTTTAAATTTAAAAAATACTATGTAAAATCACGTTGTTTTGTCTAAGCCTCTTAGAGAGTCTTATTTTCAAAGTGTTTCACAGACACCAAACAATTTTTAAAAATGAGCTACCACACTATATTATACATATTTTAAATATAGAGCTATAGATACAATATAATTCTAAAGTACTAACAAAGAGCATAAAAAAAAATCGTTACTTAAGTACCAATAAAGTTTAAGGAAACCCAAAAATAATTAGGAAGGATATAAAATAAAGAAAGGATCCTCACAAACTAAAACTGTTTTAGAAATTTCATTGCATGGTTTTAACAAACTGATCCTAGGCTAAACATTGCCAAAAGAATTAATAATTTGGGTCTACTAAATATTCAATATTCAATAAAACTCCCAAAATTAAAATAAAATGATCTTCTCAGATTTTAAAACCAAAATATTGGTTTCCCAAAAACAGACAGTTAATTTCCATCTCACTGTGTCAATAGTAGCTTTTTAAATAAGGGGGAAAATAAATCACTCCAGCAAAACTAGCAATGAGCTCATCAAATTCAAATGCAGTTTTCCATTTATGTATTTTTTATATTAAAGCAATAAACATGGTTCATTTATCTTCCCTTGGTTGCCACGTTTTTCTGTGCTGTTGCTATGAACTTCAGCCATTAGCTGTGCTCCAAGGTAAACTACATGAACCATCAACAAAAGTGACACCCCATCTATGGAGTTCATATTTTCTCCAGATTATCTATGCTAGTTGACAAGCCGGTAATGAAAAAAATCACACTAAGCAAATGGTTCCTTTAATAACAATAAATTTTCTATAAAATTATGAAGGGTACAAAACGTTTCCTTGCATCTATTTTGTCATGAATTCTAATTAACGTTGCAAAAACCTGAGAGTGCTGGGTCATCACAAGAAGTGCATCAAGGTTTGATTGATAATATGGTATAAGTTGGCCAATGCTGCTGAGATTGTCTCCTCTTAAATTAATGGCCATCCAACCTGCCCTAATCATACAGCCCAAATGATATTCCCCTTCTTATTTCAATTTTCTTGAGGTATGGAAAATGGGAAAGATCAGTCATTTATCTTCTAATAGCTGGATAATAGATCTATCACAACAAAACACCTGCACAAACTCAGAGGTGTGCTTTTTGCCCACAACAGTGAGGCTTTTACCAACATTAAATCAATAACGTACAAAACGGTGTCTTACCCCCACAGTTTAGCTATGAACTACCAATATATTCATTAAACACCATTTTGCAGCTAAATTAAGGAGAGGAAACTTTCTCATCTAAAAAATATAAATAAACAACTCGGTTTTCACTAGCCATTGACCGAATTTGTTTTCCTAAGAAATTCTGTTATCTATTAGAAAGTTAAATGCCATCAAAAGGATTTCTTTAAAATTAACATGATAGGAAAAGAAAATAAATACCACCCTTCTTTTGAAGTGTTCTAAATAAAGACTGTCCACACCTATTTTTTGTTCAACAAATACAGATTTCTACATTTTAAAGATATACAACAGAAAGTGCTACAAATTTAAAAAATGAATTTATAATTAAACATTAGAAAAGGAATTTATAACTAAACATTGTAGTAAAGATGTGTTCAGGATATGTTACATAGAGAAAACAGGATGAAAATGGTAAATCTAGGAATATAAAATGAAAAAATAAAGAAAACTTAAATTGACTGGAGGTGATAGAATATAGATAAAATATTTCCTTTTAATTTCATTGATTGTAGTTATGAGGTTTCTATTATAGCCTTTCAAATTTACAGGTATCTTCAGACAACAGTTACCTAAGTAACACTAAAATATTCTTCCAGATATATTACCATAACAATAGTAAACCCAAAGTGACTTATTTTTAAAAGGACTGTTCATATGACAAACATGGGTCTTTCTTTAGCAAAAGGAGAAAACCGTTTTATTATTATATTTTAATATGTTTAATATATTGCCACCTTTCCTCAAAATGAGAATTATAGAACTACTTTTTTTTTTTTTGAGATCTCAATTGTAAGAAAAATCTTCCTTTAGGCTAAAATGAGCACCAGAAGGAATATCTCAAAATCAACAGAGGTTAAATGAGGAACAATTTTTAACTAGATTAACACCTTTCAAATTTATATTAATCAGCAGCAATAGCAATGTAATCATTATGATAATGATCCCAAGAAACTCCTGCTGATAACACACACTCCTTTTCAGAATGTGGGAATAAATTAGATATGGTTCATTTCATTGGGAAATTTTTAAACAAAAATAATTTGGGATTCTTACTGATTTTAAATATCAATGCTGACATTATTAATTTGGGGGAGAGATGAAATATAGCTGTCTTCCTTCAATAAAGTATCACATGTGACAAGCAAAAGTAATAACAATGATCCATAAATATTTGTATAGATATCAGAATATTTTTAACCTCTCTATAATAGATTATAATCTTACAAAGGAAAAAATATATCAGAAAACATTCTCAAAATAAAACTCATTTAAATACTGGTAGACAAGTTGATGTTACCTGGGTAAATCTGGATCTTCCAACCTAAGCCCAGAAAAACTAACGATGAACACCTGTGTCCTAAGCATAACTAAAAGACAGAGAATTTCCAAACTTCAAATTACATGTTAAGTAGAAAACTAAGTCTCAAATCCCAGACAGTTATCTTTCATGCTTGTATCACAAAATTTCACAAAGATCTATGACAATCTGATAAAACTGACCAACAGGAGTTGATGGTGGGCACAAGAAGGAACTAAAATCAACAGCAGAAAGAAAAAGAGTACTCTAATGTGAAAATACTGTAAAAGATTCCTGGTAGATCAGAGCAGATTATGAGGATGGGACTTCACTGGGGGGAGTGGGAGGGAATTCAATGAGTCCATCCTAAAAAGGGGAAGTTTCAAAGAAAATATGGTTTAAAAAGAGTAGAGGAAGAGGAGTCCCTTAGAAACTGAAAGGTGACAGAAAAAAGAACTTAGGAGGAAAACTTTAGGATCCTACAATTAAAAAAAATCAATCAAAATAATCTTAGGGAATGCATTCCTTCTTATGGATGTCTCCCCTCAAAAAAAGCCATCGAATTGAAAAAAGACATATTTTGCTATTCTGACAGAGGGTGATCTTTTACTAGGAATCTTGCAAATTATCTCAAACTCAAACCACCATGCCAACCCTATCCAAAGAAATCTAAAGATGCAAGTAATCTGTAAGTATTGAAAACAGAACATGAAAATCAAAACAATGAAAATTACCCACAAAAAAAATCAATGACGAAGCAAAAGAAAACTAAAACAACACTCCAAAATGAATTAAGTACCCTCAAAGAAGCATATGAAGATCAGAAAAATAAACATGAATTAGAAATTCAGAAAGAGAGAACAAAAGACATCAGGAAGAAATGAAACAGGAGTTGATTGAAACCAGGAAAAAAAACACGGGAAAAAATCAGACATCACGATTAAATTGTAAGGTGTCCGAGAAGAAAATGGTTGAATGAACATTTAGTGAGGGGCATAAAAGAAAAGTAGCAAAAGAACAAAGATAATGGAAATAAGGTAAAAAAGAAGTAAAAAGGTTTAGAAAATAGTGGTTGAAATGTAAAACAGGCAAAAAGAGATCCAACTTGAAATCCCTGAAGGAAAAGTAACACCTAAACAATTAATTTTTAAAACTATAATCTTAATTAAAAAAAACCTACCACTTTGCCATAAGTAAAGTAAGTTCTGAATCTACATTTTGAAAAGGTTCACTGGGTACCAGGAAAAAATTGACCCAGTTCAAGTTATTCTGAGATACCATGTAAAACTATAGTATTTCAAAGGTAAAGAGAAAATCCTCAGGGTCAGCATGTTACTTAACACAGACACATTACAAGCATTTCCTGTAGATCGAAACAAGGCAAAGATGCTCACCATCTCCACTCTCATTAAACACTGTACTAGGTACAATGTACTAGGTACAAGGTACAAGCCAGAATAATTAGACAAACAAAACCGGTCACAGGAATTGGAAATAAAAGAGGAAATAAAACAACTTCTATTGGCAGATGATATGAGTCATTTTCTAGAACAAACCGTGGAGAATGAAGGACAAAAATTAAACAATAAAAGAATTCAGTAAAGAAATAGGATATAAATTACCATACAGAGAATCAATAGCTTTTCTATATACCAATACAAAAAGTTCAATGATATAATGATAAAGCAATTTCATTTTATAATAGCATCAAAAAATTAGATTAAATAAAAAATGCAACTCTAAACCAATATTTAACTTAGTAAGTCTCTGTCTCACTACTCCAGACAACAGTACATGCTAGCAATTCTGAAACAACACTTTCTCTGCATTCTGGGACTGAGCAAGTAAGTAAATATTTTGTGGATAATAGGAGTCACATTTCTTAATGCTGGAGAAAGAAGTTGAAAAGATAAGAGGCTAGAAGGAACCCTGTGCTGTTACACTGGAATTAGAGGTATCAGTATAAACTATTGCTGTTTAATCTAGATAGAAAAATATAGTGTTTTTTTAATTTTTAAAACATAAATTATACTATATAACACTTTAGGAAAACAGTGCCTCATAAATGATAGACCATCAAAGCTCTCAAGAGATCTATCCACCTATGAACATTAAGCATGTCACACACCATTTGGGAAGCAAAACATTACAAATAGTAGTAAATACCTAATTTGTATCACCAAGAATGTAACAAATTCCACAATCATTCAACAGATACTAGATACCTACTGTGAACAAGTACTCAATAATTCTTTTACTGTATTTTAGATATAAATGGTTGGAAATCAAGAATAGACACTCCAAATTTACAAGGAAATGGTAATTTACATTCCTTTTCAAGTATTTACTTCTTATTTGGAGTATTTATTAACCCTTTTTTTGGTGTCAGACACTATACTGAGGGTTTTATACACAAAAACTCATTCAACACAAACAAAACCTTTATATATTAAAAATGTAAATCCTACAAGTTGGGAAATTTAAACTTATAAAGGCTTAATACATAGTTACGTACTAAGTGGAAGAAGTTCGGACACAAATCCAGTTCTGTCTAATTACAAAGGCTGTACTTTTCACTTGTGATGTATCGTTTGGGAAGACATGCACACATTGTGGATATTTCATTCCTAGGCCATGCGACAAATTTATTTTACTGTATAATATAGCAGAAATCATGGTAAGTTACATTAAAATAAAAGACCTCTTTCTTGTAGATCTTACTATATTCTCCACAGTATTTAGCAAATGTCTTGCACATAGAAAAACTAAATGTTATTTTATTATTATTATAGTTAACCACTATATCAATAATATTGATTTCGTATCTGGGTCCTAGAAGCAGATAACAAATACGCCATAAAGAAGACAAAAAGGAATTAAATTTTCTGTCTCTGTCTTCATTTATTGAACAAATCTGTATTTGTTTACCTCCTATATTACACCAAACACTATAGGAAAAATGCAATAAAGATTACTGTTATATTATGGACTAAAAGAAATTTACTGGATGACCTAGAAATGAAATCTCCAAGTATAAACTCATGTATAACACAATATTTTTAAAACTATATGATGGAAAACTCATTAAATGAATTAAAATGTTTAGTAGAACATATTCAGTTAATATAAAGAAGCAATAAGGGTGGAAAGAGAAATAAGACGTGAAACAAAAAAACAAGTAAAATGTTAGCTGTAAATTCAACCATACCAATAACAACATTAAATGTATATGGATTAAACCATCTAATCAAAGGCACATATTGCCAACTTGGATCAAAAAACAAGATCTAACTATATTCTGTCTACAGGAGACACACATTAGTTTCAAAAATAACCACAAGTTGAGAGTAAAAGAAAGGAAAAAGATGTACCATGTAAACAGCAACCATGAAAGAAGCTTGGGTGGCTGCACTTATACCACACAAATTAGACTTTAAAACAAAAAGCATTACTAGAGATAGAAGGAGAATTTATAACGTCAAAAAAAAAGATAAAACAATTATAAACATATGTGCACCAAACATCAGAACTCCTAAATATATGACGTAAACACTGGCAGAATTAAAAGGAGAAATAGTTCTATATTAATAGTAATGGACTTCAATACTGTTTTCAATAATGGATAAAATCACCAGGCAGAAGATCAACAAAGAAACAGAAGACTTGAACAACACTATCAACCACTGTACTTAACAGATATCTATAGAAGCACTCCACCCAATAACAGCAGAATACATTCCTCTCAAGTGCATATTGAACATTCTCTATGACAGCCCCTATGATAAGCCATGCAACAATAGCTATACAGGGCTAGTGGCTACTGTATCAGATCGCTGCCATATATGGATATAGTAATACATGCTCCTTGGTGATAGCATCCTAAGATGAGCTGGCATCTTTTACCCCAATAATTGAGTCATATAAGTGGGTACAGAAGCCTCTATCAAAGATACCATTACACCAGCTCCTCCAGAAGTCTGTGCACAGACCCCATAGGTTATCACTATTCCTAGATCTCATTACTACTACAAAGAATGGGAGTGGGGAAGGGAGGAAGAGAAAATATGTACATTCCCAAAAGCTATTAACCAGTAAGATCATTGTTACCAGCCAAAAAAATAGTCCTGTACATATGAAAATATTTATTTTTTCAAAAAACATTTATAATACTAAATAATGCTAAAGGACACTCCTTTAATTTTTCAGTATCTCTTTCATACTTCCTAATACTTCATTTTAAAACTTATTTGTTCTCAGGTGATTCAGTCTTTAAAAATCCTAATAAATCATTGCTTAAAATAAAAACTTTGGCACTAAAAGAAGTCAAAAATTTTGCTACACATTAAAGAAAGGATTTGTTTCCCCCAACTTGCTCTTCTTCAGACTCTGATGAAGAAACATGTAACAAACAAAACTTCTAAATGCAAGCCTTCTCTTTATATGGATATTTTTTTATTCAAGGGTTTTAATGAGCTCCACTAATATTTATACCATTTTAAAATCAGTAAGAAAAATTGTCAAATATACAATGGTAAATTATACTATGTAAATAAAACACAATTTTACTTTGACATAAAAAGATATTACTTACTGTGCTTTTATCCTTCAGAAGTTTTTCAATGATTTCAATTAACATTTCCTTCTGCTCTGGATCAAGGCTAAAATACCAAAAAAATATATATTAATTTATTTCCCTTTAATTGTAACTTTAAACGAAGCTAATCATTTCAAGAATATTAAGAAATTTTAAAAGCAGGGAGAGCAAGAATTATGTAAAAATAGAAACAAATTTAAAGTAATCAAATAGAAATCAAATTTAAAATAGTTTTCTCCCAAATGTGTCTTAATCCTTCTCTCCATAATTGCTCATATTAATTAAACCCAAATACCAATATCAAGAAGAAAGTATTAAAAGAATAAGTTCACTTCTACAAAAAGTTAGAAAATCTTAAGAAAGTAGTTGCAAGTAGATATACCACTAATTCTTTTTTTCACAGGGGGAGAGGGTGGGAGAGCACGAAATAACAAGATAGCAATCATTTGTTATGTGGATACATAATTGCCAAAAACAAATACACAGAATTTCCAAATAAGAATTGTGTATCATTCTAGTTCACTGATGGAGACACGCATTACAAAACCTGCCATCTAAAACCAAGAAATATAAGTGAAGGCTTACAAATGTACAGAATTGAAAAATGCATCTTAATAGGGGTTCTAAGCACTGAAATATTGACAATATAATGTCTTTCTCGCATGAAATTCAATTGTTGTTGTTCCTTTACCGGCAATTTAAACAATGGGTATCCAAAGATAAAGAAGACAGTCCCAAACACAATTACACCATATTAATAGAGATGTATGCGTATAAGGGATTATGGGGATAAAAAGGAAGGGCATCAGTGAAAGCAGGAGCGTTATGGAGGGTTTCTTATAGGGAGTGACATCTCAGAGGAATCTTAAACAACTTGACTTTAGAGCTGGAGAAGGAGAAAATTTTCTAGGTAGAGACTAAAGGAGGAGCAAGAGATGGTAATGAGATAAAAACATTTTATGTAGGGGACTAATATGCTGGACTGAACTACGAGACTGAACTACGAGACTGTAAATTCAAGGCAAAGAGAGTAAGAGTTAAGTCTGAAGAGATAAAATGAAGCCCAGTGATGGATGTTTTATACCACCATAGTAAAAACTCTGATCTTATTCTACAAGTTTATAACAAAAATGGATAATGAGTGAGAAGCAGAATATAACTTTGTCGACAGTTAACCTAAGAAAATGAGCATTTATTTTTTACAAACATTATATAAGTTTATTCTAAATCATTATACAACTCTACCCTACAATAAACGGGAAAAAAAATCTTAATTTTCTCATAATATATGTGTACATGATAGACTATTTAAACAAGAATTCAAATTCTGATTATTTTCAAGTAAAGTCTACAAATTATCACAGGTAGGCTCACCAATAAAAACCTGCATAGGGTCTCTACAACCAAAACAAAATTTAAAATGTCTAAAGAATGTGAGGGGAAATATACAGTCACTGAGTTTCCTTAGTATATAAGAACAGACTAGTTCTAGGAGCTAATAAAATAAGACACGGGCTTATAACGTTCCATGTACCATTAGAGATCTGTGGTATTATTAGCAAAGCACCTACCTGTATAATTTTTGTATTGCATGGGCTGCATTTTTCCTAACATATGGTGATAAATCAGCAGAAGCTTCCTTAATAGCGAGCATCATAATAGGTACAATAATTGGCACTCTAATACTTGACAGAACTCTCAAAGCACTTGCACGAATTAGTTGATTTGGATCCTGAAAATAGTGCAAAAATATTCATCAAAATTTCAAGTTTACAATATTTCAAAGACATTTTTATGACACGGTTAATAAGTGCTTATAGGCAGCAATGTAACAAAAAAAAAAGAAGCTACTTAATTTAAAATAAACAATCAGTATATGGAAATGGGTATGGAAAAAGAATTAAATAAATGTCTATTCCTCTGAATAATGTTTTAACATGAAAAGTAATGGTTATAATTCTAGTTGATCATTTATCACTAAACATGCTAGGTTCTTAAGTTTCATAATAAAATGCTGCAGGTCATAAATTTTATCTTTAAAAAAAGTCATGCCTCCTCATTGTACACTTTCAACAACTAGTTGGTATAATAATGAAGAGTTCTTTGATGCATAATGATTATATTGAACATAAAGAGAAATATAAAAACTGAAACATGCAAGGCAAGGTCCAGTTGGTTATATAAATTATTTTCAAATGGTATTGAATAGGTACTGTGAGAGGCCTTTTAACTCTTTCAAAACACTACTGTGCCATTTAGTGAATTATTGCTCCACTTTTTTAAATAACACACCTTCAACTGTGCAGAAAAGTCGTAGCTAGTATTTGCCTGCTTACTCTATTATTTACCTTCAGAGCTCGCTGAAAAGTACTTATGGACAAGAGTGCCAGATCTTGCTGTTCTTCGGCATATCGAACCAGGTAAACATATACTAACTTCTTGATCTGTTAAAAAAAAAAAAACCATATAATCCTAGTCAGAGTAAAAATTAAAAATTCAGTATTTTCTAAAATCAATTCTTAATTTTCTTGAAGTAAATAAGTGAACCTGGTCATAGCTTAGATTGTAAAATAAAAATAATACATTGTAGGATAATGAATGGCAACAGAAAAAGCCTGTGAAATACAAATTTTAACAATCCAATCTAATAGTAACAGCCTATCAAGGGTGTCCTTCCTCTCAAAGGGAATAAAAAGTCCCTGAGTAAAACTCATATAAGAATGTTAAAACATTAGCTGAATTGCAAAAATATGTTCAAAATGCGGGATACAGATAATAGAAAGAACTTGGACTCTGTCCACTAAGTACATGGTATAGAAGTTTATGTTTCCTCATCTGTCAAAAGGTGTTGGAGCCTCAAACCTGATTGTGGTAATATGCACATTCCAATATACAGTACATGATATCTTCAGCTCAGCAAGAATAATGTGTGACAGTAATACCAGTTTAATGTAATAAAAATTACATTAGGCTGGGAGTGTAGCCTCGAAAAGGCTGGGAGTGTGTTCTGAAAACTGTTTTTTAAAGGCAATTTAATCACAACGTTTATAACAAAATTATGATGAACAGAAAAGTTAAATGAAAATTAGAATTTGAGTTAAAATTCATCAATTGCCTCCTTCTGGCACTGCTCACAGACTTTATCTCCCTTCTCAAATATCTTCAAATACGACCGCTTGATTAAAATTCCGTAAATATCAGTATAGTACATATAGTACTGTGTTTCCCCAAAAATAACCTAGCCGGACAATCAGCTCTAATGCTAATGTCTTTTGGAGCAAAAATTAATATAAGACCCAGTCTTATATTATTACTATTATATTATATTATATTATACTATATTATATTATATATTATCCCGGTCTTATTTTACTAAAAGACGCATTAGAGCTAATTGTCTGGCCAGGTCTTATTTTCGGGGAAACAGGGTACATATAGTACAGTTTATGAAATGTTCAAAGAGCATAGGAAATGAGGGGAAGTAGCCAGAAATAGCTGAAACTGATGCTGCAAAGGAAAAACAGTGCTACACTGGCCCATATTTTATATCATACTAACTAATCTGGACTACTTTAAAAACAACCGCCATGGCCTTCCATCCCTCACACTGCAATTTCCCTTGACACAACATAGTGTTGCGTTCTTTTACCATCCTTTTGCTCCCTTCTGAGCTCACTCCCATGTGTCTATATTTCTTTCAGCGTGGCATTCCAAACTACAAATGAACTCTAAGCAGAACAACCTACTTAAGACAACGTTCCAGATGTGGTGCATCCACTGACACAACCGAATTTTTAATTATAACAATACGCCTTTTCTAAATGTACTATTGAGAATGTTAACCCATACTTGAGTAATTGTTCTGGTGAGGTTTCTTTGTTTGTTTGTTTTAAAAGAAGGGTGAGATCTTACATTTACCTACAGAAGTTTTCAACAACTGAAATTCAACTCGTCATGACATCCTAAGATAATTTAGACCTTAATTAGTAATTTGACCTGTTTTGCTATTCTTGAGCACAGTTTCATGAGCACAAGTGAAAACTTGTTGAGCATACTGTTTCCCCGAAAATAAAGACTGGGTCTTACATTAATTTTTGCTCGAAAAGACGCATTAAGGCTTATGTTCAGGGGATGTCATCCTGAAAAATCATACTAGGGCTTATTTTCTGGTGAGGTCTGATTTTCGGGGAAACACGGTACTTGCTACATCATCATTATTAATACAAATGCTAAACACAGCATTTTAAGTTCCTATCAATCCATTCTTCCGTATGACAGGGTTATAAGTGAAAGTAACAAAAATTTTATTTCCAATTACTTTTCAGTGTTAACTGAATCCACAAAAATCTTAAAAACAAAATCTACCATCCTTAACTCAGTACTCAATATAGTCCAAAAATCTGCTCCAAACTTCCTTTCTAGTCAAATAGGAACAGTCCCCAAATATACTTTGCACTTTTTGTCTCAATCTCCACTCAGGTTGCCCAACTGTCCCCCAAGTTCCACTAAGCAAAATCTCCCACAAAAGCAAAAATAAAACAATACAATGTCCACTAATAGATGAACAGTAAAATAAATACAATATATCCATATAACACTTTACTATGCAGCCACTATATAGAATTAAATAAATCTACACTCGACATTGAAAATATGGCCATGTAAAAATTTTAAAGGTGCAAAATAGTATGCATTGTATGACCTCAATTCTATATTAATTAAAAAAAGATACATATTGTATTTCATCAACCTACAATAGACTACCAATTATAAGATGTACTATTATATTGTGAACCACAAAGAAAGGAACAAAAACCCTGCCAATTATAAGTCACCATCAATTGTAAAAGTAAGTCTGCAGAAACTTTTAGAAAACAAACGTCTTAGAATGAACATACTGTGGTAATAACAGCAAATCCTTATTAAGTAGCACTATGTGCCAGGCACTGTTCTACATGTTTTGCTTAGATTAATTCATTTTCTATTCACTACTCAATGAACAGGTCTTATTATTCCTATTTTACAAATGAAGAAACCAAAGCACAGAGAAGTTAAGTCACTTGACCAATATTGCACATCTAGTATTAAATGAAGAACAAGGATTCAACCCAGGTAAGCATAAAAGTTGAGAAATCTATGCAGCAAAATGTTAGCAGTGACTGCCTCTAAGTGTTGGTATTAACCAGTGACCTTCACTCTTTACATCTTCCTAATTATTTAATTTTTAAAATATGAGTATTAATTGTATTCAGATAAAACAACAGATATTTTCAATTTAAGGATGAATCTCATCTTTTCAGATGTCCTCCAACATAAAATAATAGTATTTTCTCTGATTATAAAAGTATTTTAAACTTTTTCATTATAAAAAAATCTCAAAATGAAAAGATTGTTAAGATCCCTAGGAAGACAGCTTTTTCTGTAGCGCTCGTAACATATAGCCACCAGAATAAACCTGTTGAATAGGTCAACAAAAGGTCAACAAAAACTCAGATAAATGAACAAAGTTTACCAAGTTAACCAATCTGAATGTTAGCCAACCAGGAGCAAACTCACTACAAAAAACACACTTCTGAACGCCAGTCAATGAACGGCAGTCTCACCCAAGTGACCACACATCCACATACAATATTAACCCACTTACTCCCCTGAAAGTCCATGAGCCATTATGGAACCAAGTGATCTTACACAAAAATAAAAATGGGTTCCAAAATTATGTGATACTAGTATGGCAATTAAATGACGGCAATTAAATTAAGATGGCAATTAAATGATCTAAAATATACTTAATATTTTATGTTTAAATGGAAACATAAATTTAAAAAATTTTTAAATTACAGTTTAAGAAGCACTTATCTAATTATCTGAGACATAGATCATTCTCTCCCCAACCAAATTTTAAAGTTCCCCAGATTACAACTAATTTCCCAAATGCCAAAAAGCATTAATACTTACAGGTTCTGATTTATAGCAATTTCAATATATCAAATCACAAGATGTATTTAAGTGAGATATTTCTCAAATCCATCTTGGAATGAATATGAGGTTATTTAGTACAGGAATCATTCCTTATTCACCTGTATATTGCCATTACCTATCACATTGCCTGGCATGTAGTAAAAGCTCAATAATTAACAGCTGAATGAAAGAAACATCACAGCCCAATGGCAGATGGAAAAAAAGTTAAGATATTTATCATTAGATTGCTACATCTAGGATCTGAGTTACCACCGATAGTTATAGTTCACCAAATAGATGTCCAGAAGGACAATCAACATACCATAAAGAAACGATAAGTATTAAGATTGTTTCCAAAGCCTTTAACTTCGGGGTTTTTTTAAAAAACTAATCATTTATAATATTTTTTCTCCTTACTAACTATACTCAGATCTCCATCTACAGTTCTCTGGAAAGTTTTGAAAGAATAATTGGTTAGAGGCCACCCACCCCCTCATCCTCTTGTGATTTCTAAGTAACACCTTTTTTTTTTTTTACCAAGTAACTTACATTGGTGAGACTGAAACATTCAGAATCACAGCTGAGACAGCAGATATTGCTATAATTACTCACTATTAAAGCAAGGTTTTTGTGACTGTTATAGCAAAAAGCATAACAATATTAAATCTCAGAAGGTTGCAAAACACAAAATTTGTTCTGGTTCTGTTATAAGAATCAATCAATATTGACCACAAGCGGCCTATACACTGACTGGCTGCAGGTGTGCAGAGAAAGCCTACTTTCCTTGAAACCATTCTGTGACCAGAAATGGGAGTACTTAAAGCTCCGTGACTACACCATTCTCTGATCAGTTACTTTCATTCAATGTTACAACACTCCTTGCTGTAAAGCTAATCATAGCAGAGCCCCAGTAGGCTGGAAGAACACAGGCAGATCTGTTTAATTAGTTTATCAATACTAGTACATCAAACTTCATGAGTTATTGACTAAACCTTTGATTATTTTTGTACTATAACCACTGATTGCTTACTAGGTCACTTTTGGTATCATTTGACATCGAATGGCAGATGACATAGCTTAATTCTGTGTCTAAGGCAGCATGTACTTGTAAAAATGAAATTCTGCACTTGATGGCAATTCTCCAAATATACATTTTAAGAAGCTTGTGTGAATTTTCCCACAACATTAGAGGATTAAGTATGTTTCAAAAAACTAACATGGTATTTCAAGAACAAAAGAAATCCAAACAAACAGACTAATAATTAGGTTTATAGTGACATTTTTGTTGGCGAATATTAGGCAGCATACCACATGGGAAAGGAAAAAGATGAACAAATAGAAAAGTTCTACTATAACTATCTGAAAAGTACAAACAGCTTTGAATGAATAACTAGTATAGAATTTTCTGTTTAAAACACAACTATAAATTCGGGAGAACTAGTTAATTTACTACCAATAGCTAAGGACTCAGTCATTTCTACTCATATTTAAAGCATAACAAATGTCTACCAATGCCAGATACCTCCCAAAGGACAAGCTAATACCAGGTGATGGTCGGGGTCAAGGACCCGAAGGTGGAATGAGGAGGAAGGAATCACCAAACAGGAAAGATGGCTCTACAGGAGGAAGGGTCTAAGATGGGTTCTGAAGCCAACCTACCTGGCTTTGGACTCTGACTCTTCCACATACTAGCTGTGTGACCTTGGTCAGATAATTTAACCTCTCTGCTACCTTGTCCTCATACACAAAATGTGGAAAATGACAGACCCAACCTAGGTTATTTGTGAAAATGAGTTGATATAAGTAAGGCACTAACAACCTAGCCAGATAGCATTTTTAAAACAGTAGCAGTAATTAATGCTGACTCTGTTCCTAGCAACATGAAGACAAGCAAGCTTTACCCACATCTCACAATTTTTCTAAGTGAAATGTTGATTTTTCCCCCCAGATATTTGGACCCTCTAATACAGAGTCCATAAAAATAATGTACACATCAAATTAGAAGCTCGGATGGCATGGCCGTAACATATGAAAGTGAGAATCTGTTTAACTCTTGACATTATCAACTCAAAATTATACTTGGTAAAAAGCACATAAATAGTGCTTAATAAGTATCTACTAAATTAATCATGAGTAAATGTGCAAATACTATAAGATTACACGTTCAGTCTAGGTATCTCCCATTAACTGGAATCTTAGAAAGAATGATCTAAGAGCTTTAACTAGTTTGGTATAACTTCCTTGTGTATAGTAATGCTGCTGCTGCCTGGTTTCTTAGCTAACTAATGGCTAAATTTACTCTAAAGCATTTTATTCATTTTTTTCCAGCTAAAAGGCTAGTTAAAAATTCTCTTAAGGAATTTTTAAGCTAGTTTTCAGTGCATAATTAGAAGTTTCAAGAGTCTACACGTTTGTAGTAAACAAAAATGTTTTATACCTTTTGGATTGTTGCTTATGTCAGATCAAAACTGGTCTAATCAAATGGCCTCCTGTTTAAAAGTTCTGTGTAGGCATATATTGGTAAAATGAAGACAAGAGCAAAGAGAAATAATAAAAGATACTGTAATCTCGTAGGAGAGATTTCATATTCTGAAAAAAAAAAAGAATGATCTAAGTCCAATATTAAATTAATTTAGTTCTTAAACTGGCAACAAGCATATAGTATTCTGACTAATTTACCCAACTTAGTCAAATTGACTTTATGATGGCTATTCATTTTGGTAGCAAAATTCATCTGCCTGAAATATATGTATAGCGTACTTATTATCTATGAGAAAAAAATGAAGTATACTTAAAAATGTATCTAAAAAGTAGGCTTAAAAGACATGTCTTTAAAATCCTATAATGTAAATTATTCCAATTTTGAAAATCAATCTATAGAAAAGGCTAAATATGACAGAAATGATAAAACTTGCAGAAGGATGTTATAGCTATTATAATAAATATGCTCCATATGTCCAAGAAGGTTGACAGAAATATGACTCTGTTGATGAGTGAATTGGAAAATATAAAAATGACCTAATGAAACATCTACATGATAAGATAAATACACTGGATTAACAGAAGTTAGAAACTACAAAAGGAGAGGTCAGTTAACATGACTACATAGCAATAGAAACTATCAAGCTGAAGAATGAGAGAAAAGACTGGAAAACAGTGAACACGGTATCAGTGATCTGTACAACAATTTCAATTAGTTTACTGTATGTGTACAGAAAGAGAGAGGAGAGAGGAAATCTATTTTTGAAAAACTAATGGCTAAAATTTTTCCGAATTTTAAGAAAACAATAAGCTCACAAATGTAAGAAGCTCAATAAACCCCAGGCAGAACAAACATGAAGAAAAATATGTCAAGGTATATTACAATAAAATTTAAAACCAGCAATAAAGAGAAAAATTTTAAAACTAGCCAGAGGAAATAAAGACACATTTCACACAGAGAAACAGAGATAAGAATGATAAGAAATCATGCAGGCCAGAAAACAATGAAACATTTTAAAAATACTGAATGAAAAAAACATATAAATCTAGAACTGTAAATTTTACCAAGCAAAATGTTTTCAAATTGTAGGCAAAATAAAGACCTTTTAAATACACAAAATCTGAGATAATTCATTACCAGCAAAACAAAGTTCTCTAGTCATAAGGAAAATAATACCAAATATGAAGTTTGGAGTATATAAAAGAATGAAGAGGGCCAGAAATAGTAAACCTGAGAGAACATACAAAAGATTGGGGAGGGGGGGGTTAATTAATTTTTAAATATTTTTAATAAATAAGTGAACTTCTGGTAAATTTGGAATAAAATCCTACCAGAACAATCTCCCACTGAAAATTTAAAAACACAGACATAATACAAAAAACACAGAAGGCCCTGGTGATGAAAGAGCAAAAGACAGACTCTGGTTACGAGTTTATGCTCAATGATAAGACAGAGAGCTGTATGAAGTAAATTCCATAGCTTTCTGCTGAGGTTAAGTGAATACCAGATGAAATGCAAGTAGAGGCACTGATGGACAAACAAACCAGTCTCTCTGTGGCCGAAGCAACCAAACAACTGAATCCAGAAAAACCATGGCCACTGAAGAAAGTAGGGAGACCCCAGAAGGGAGAAAGCTAGAGATGGGCTCCTGAAATAGCCTCTATCCGCATATGACTAACCCCTGAATCACGTAAGCACAGAACACCATCAAAGCAGCTGAATAAAAGACAAAAAAATACAAAGTGAGACTGGAGCTGCTGCCTAAGAAAGATAATTTGCAATGTGAACCGAGTCAAGATAATTGACTTCAAAAATACTACCTGTGGAGTAAAAATAAGAATACGGAATCTCCATGACTTTATAAAATGTCAAGAATACAACCCAAAATTACCTAACATGTAAAAAAACTAAGATAATAGAACATACACACAAGAAAATAAAGTCAACTGAATCTAAGCCTGAGGTATTAGAACTAGCAGACAAGGATTCTAGAGCTGCTATTACACTTATTCTTAGTTAAAAGATGTGCTCTCAATTAATAAAAACTAGTAGCACATCTCAGCAAAGAAATAGAAAGGATAAAAAAGAAACAAATTGAAATTCTTAAAATGAAATAATGCCAATTTCTGAAATAAAACATTCACTGAATGTACTTAATCAAATGACGATGACAGAAGAATGAGTAAGTGAACTTGAAAACAGACGAATGAAAGTTTCCAATGTGTGATTAGATAAAGAAGATGTGGCACATATATACAATGGAATACTACTCAGCCATAAAAAAAGATGAAATCCTGCCATTTGGGACAACATGGATAGATCTTGAGATTATCGTGCTAAACAAAGTAATCAGAGAAAAAAAATCAAGAACCACAGAATTTCACTCATATGTGAGATGAAAAACAGAAAGCAACAGATGAACAAATAAGACAAACAAAAAACTCATAGACACAGACAACAGTATGGTGGTTACCAGGGGGAAAGTGGGTTGAGGGGAGAGGTAGAAGAGGATAAAAGGGGTCAAATACATGGTGAATATATGGTGATAGAAGGAGACTTGACTTTGGGTGGTGAACACACAATGCAATATACAGAGGATGTATTGTAGAATTGTACACTTGAAACCTATATAACCTTATTAACCAATGAAACCTCAATGAATTTAATAAAATAAAAAAGAGAAACAGAATCAATTAAATATGGCATGGTACTGTGTTAATTTAAAAAATAAAAATGCAGTCCAAGGGGGAAAAAAATCAAATATGTGTTTTTTAGAAGATATTAAGAAAACAAAAAGGAAAGCCACAGACCAGGAATAAATAACCATCTATCTTACAAGAGGTTTCTATCAGAATATATAAAGAATGTTCACACTTTAATAGTAAGACAAAAAATTAAAAACAGGTTAAAACGTGAATAAACATTTCAGAAAAGATATATGACGGGCCAATAAGATCATGAAAAGATGCTGAAACCACTAAATATCCAGAAAATGCCATTAAAGGCACCATGAAGTTACCAATACCACCCACCAAAATGGTTCAAGTTAAAAAGCCTAACAAGATCGAGTGTTGGAAGTAATGTGAACTAACTGGAACTCTCAGACATTGCTAGTGGGAATGCATACAGCCACTTTGGAAAACTATATGGCACTATTTCCTAAAAATTAAACATATACTTCCCAGAATGCAATATTCCCAGATATTACACAAGAAAAATTAAAATACACACTCACACATAGCATCTTATACAATCCAAGTGTATTTCAACTGGTAAATTTAAAAATTGTGAAATATCCAGATTATAGGGAAAAAAAAGCGAATACATGAAACAGCAGATGAATCTCAGTTTCCTAGGTAAAAGAAGTCAAACACAAGATATTCTATACTGTATGATTCAATATAGAAGAAATTCTAGAAATGACAAAACTATAATGACAGAAAGTAGATCAGTAGTTGCATAGAGATACCATACACAAAAATTAACTCAAAATGGATCATAGCCTATATATAAAAGCTACAATGAAACTATAAAATTCTTAGGAAAAAGACCAGTATAAATCTTCATGACTTTGTATTAAGCATTAATTTCTTAGACACGACATCAAAAGCATAAACAAAGAAAAATTAGATAAACTGAAATTCATCAAAAGTGAAAATATCTGTGCTTCAAAGGACAATATCAAGAAAATGAATAAATGACCCTAGGTTGGGAGAAAATATTTGCAAATTATACATCAGATAAGAGTCTAGCACTTAGAATATATAAAGAATAAACAATAAAAAGACAAACAACCCAATTATAAAATGGGAAAGGCTCTGAATAGACATTTTTCCTAAGAAGACGCAGAACTGGCCAACAAGTGCTCAATAATTTTTTATTAGGTAAACGTAAATCAAAATTCTGAATGTGATAATGAAATGGATACCACTTCACACCCTCTAGGATGGCTATAATCTAAAAGAAATTAATTTTTAAAACTAAATTTCCTTGAAAAAGGAAAATAACAAGTATTGGGGAGGATATGGAAAAAACAGAACTTGTATACATTGCTGATGAAAATGTACAATGATGTGGCTGCTATGGAAAGCAATTTGGCAGTTCCTCAAAAAGTTAAACATCAAGTTACCCTATGGCCTAGCAACATCACTCCGAGGAATATATATAACCAAGAGAAATGAACACCTATGCTCACACAAAAACTTGTACAGAACATTTACAGCAGCATTATTCATAATAGCCAAAAAGTGGAAACCAAATGTCAATCAACTGATAAATTAATGAATAAAGTGCAGTATATCCACACAATTATTCCACAAAAAAACGGAATGAAGTACTGATTCATGCTACAACATGGATGAACCCTAAAAACATTACAGTAAGTGAAAGAAGTCACACATAAAATTTTTGCTCCACATATTGTATGACTTCATTTCTATGAACTGCCCAGAATAAGCAAATCCAGAGAGACAGACGTAGATTAATGGTTGCCTGATGCTGGGGGAATAAGCAGTGACTGCTGAAAAACACAGGGTTACTTTTTGAGATGATAAAAATGTTGTGGAATTAGATGGTGGTGATGGTTGCTGCACAATTCTGTGAATATACTACAAAGCACTGAACTGCATACTTTAAAAGTGAGTTTACGACATGTTAATTATATTTCATGTATTTTAAAAAGATGATTGACTCTTTAAATAAAAAACACTAACCATATACATAGCATAGTTAGAAGTAAAATGCATGATAACGTGGGAAAAAATGGGAGGGTGCAAATGGAAATTTACTGTCACAAGGTTTTCAAAGTATACAAGAAGTGGTACAGTAGTCTCCTTTTATCCAGTTTTGCCTTCCACGGTTTCAGTTACCCATAGTCAACCATGGTCCAAAAATATTAAATGGAATATTAAATTTAATATTAAATATTAAATTTCAGACATATGCAATTCATAAGTTTTAAATTGCAAGTCATTCTGAGTAGTGTAATGAAATCTCATGCCGTAGTGCTGAGTCCCACTGAGACGTGAATCATCCCTTTGTCCAGCATATCCACGCTGTACATGCCACCTGCCCATTAGTCAGTTAGTAGCCATCTCAGTTACTGTGTTTCCCCGAAAATAAGACCTAGCCGGACAATCAGCTCTAATGCATCTTTCAGAGCAAAAATTAATATAAGACCCGGTCTTATTTTTAAGACCAGGTATAATAATATAACATAATATAGTATAGTATAGTATAATATAATATAATATAATATAATATAATATAATATAATATAATATAAATAATAACTATAATATAATATGTAATATAACACCGGGTCTTATATTAATTTTTGCTCCAAAAGACACATTAAAGCTGATGATCCGGCTAGGTCTTATTTTCAGGGAAACATGGTATCAGATCAACTGTTGCGGTATCAACAACAGTGCTTGTGTTCAAGTAACCCTTATTTCACTTAATAATGGCCCCAAAGCCATTCACATAACTTTTATTACAGCATATTATTACAAATGTTCTATTATATTATTTGTTATTGTCGTTAATTTCTCTCTTACTGTGCCTAATTAAACTTTATCATAGGTATGTATATATAGGAAAAAGCATAGTATATATAAGGTTTGGTACTATCCGAGGTTTCAGGCATCCACT
Source organism: Rhinolophus hipposideros (assembly GCF_964194185.1). Classification (NCBI taxonomy): domain Eukaryota; kingdom Metazoa; phylum Chordata; class Mammalia; order Chiroptera; family Rhinolophidae; genus Rhinolophus; species Rhinolophus hipposideros. Next base: position 50,549,185 of record NC_138053.1, on the reverse strand, counting down.
GGGGGTCTTGGAATGTATCCCCCAAGGATAAGGGGGTGGGGAGGACTACTGTATAATGTTATTTGAAAATAGACTGTGGTAATTTAAAGATATATATTGTAAATCCTACTGGTAGACTGTAATAAGTTAAAGATGTACACTGTACTCCCTAGAGCAAGCACTTACTGAATAAACAAAACCAAGAATAATATTAATAATACTTGATTACAACTTCCCTGTTCCTTAATTTCTACCTATGATACTCCATTTTCCTCCACCTAAAACATCTGCCCTGATGTCACCAGGTCCTTGAAAATATTCTTCAGTGGAGACTGTTCCTTTTCCCAAACTTCCCAGCTTCAAAAAGAGGACCAGGCATACTCTTTGATGCTCACTGTTGCTGCTAACAATGGACAAATAAGAGGTAGGTGTGTTGGAGTTTACACTTTCATGCAGTTATCACTACTTCCTACTTAATAAACATACCCTCCTCAGAAATCCACAAAATCTAGTGATACTTAAATACCTTATACTGCATTTCAAGTAACTGAAAAGTATATGATTCTTTTACAACAAAACAAATCATGAAAATTATGAATCAAAACAGTACCTCAATATTTTTACTGGCCACATTCTTCACAACAGCAGGAAACAGTTCAGATGCATTTTTCCCTTTTGCAATCATCTGAAGAATAAAAGTAGAATATTAGGGCTGAAACCTTTTTTAAATTATTTATTTGAAAGCAAAATATAAATTCCATATTAAATATTTAGATGACTGAATCAGCAAATAAGCTATGGAATTAACAAGCTGAAATCTTTTTAAGTCATCTTACTTATCCCAACCATCTGCAGCAAAGAACAAACAATCTCTTGTGTATCAATATAAAAACACAAATATACAGACACATTAAGGAAGAAATATGTAGTAGTTTAAGACATATAATATTTATAATAGTTTTCTCTGGCTAATGGAGTTATAAATACTTTTTAAATATTTGTACTACTCTTTATTTTCCAAGTTCTCACTTTAAAGATGCACTGCATTTGCAATGTTGTTATTTTGAACAAACTAGTTTTTTCCCTTACCTTTATTTCATAGGTTCCCCTACTTCTCCAACCATTACTTTTCAAAGTTCCCTTCACTAAGTCCTTTTATTCTGCCCACTAAAGTTCTGTGCACCACCACCTACGCAGGCTACACTATCCTACCATTTATGAAACTCCTAAGATTTCATTCACCCTGATGACTTATAATAATTCTAATCTCTCTGGGGATCCATTCCACAAACTCTAGCCCTAACTCTGAGTCCTAGTTCTACTTTTCTAACTGGACATCATTAGATGTCTCTCTCATCCCAAATTTGCTATGTCTAAAACAAAACTCATTTTTCATGATAAAATGGCATTCATGCTAGAATTTCCAATTCCACCAATTTCCCCAAAAACCATTATGCCAAATAATTATACCCAAATCATAGAATTACCTTGGTCTCTTCTCACATCTGCAGAGTAAGTAGGTCCTGTTGAGATTTCTTAGTAGACTCATGCTAATCTTAATCCCTTCTCACTGCTACTGTCCTAGCACAGGTCAGTTACACCTCACAAAGGACTTTTCCAACCGTCTCCTCCTCCTATCCACGATGCACACCACCGACAGTTTAATATGCTGAAAACACTACCTGCAAATGTCAGCCCCCTCAACGATTTCAAAAGCCCCTGACTGCCTAGGAGTTCAAACTATTTCACTTAATATCAAACACCCTCACAATTTGCATAAACATCCCTTTTAAGCTCATCAACCATTATTGTTCTATACTAATATTACTACCCCGTTTCTCCAAAAATAAAGCCTAGCCGGACAATCAGCTCTAATGCGTGTTTTGGAGCAGAAATTAATATAAGATCTGATATTATATCATATCATAACATATCATATCATATATCAAAGATCGGGTTGTATATTATCATAAAATAAGACCAGGTCTTATATTAATTTTCGCTCCAAAAGACGCATTAGAGCTGATAGTCCGGCTAGGTCTTATTTTCAGGGAAACACGGTATCAAAGTAAATGATCTACTCACTACCAGAATATTCTCTGGCTCCTCTATATCTGTACTCATATCATGTCCACAACCCACTTCTTTTTAGTTTTCTGAGTTCTAACCTTCTGTCTAATAAAATTCTATCAATCCTGTTAGAACAATCTCCTAACACCTAGCTCACTATGGCATACAATCCTAAATTCCTCTAGAATTTTTTAATCTATACTTTTCATTTGGAACTTCCAGTGTGCCATCTTTTATTTCTTTTTATTTCAGTTTTATGTCCACCTGTATTCGCATTTCCTTCACTCTCATTTGTGGAATATATCCTTATGTCTTTTAACAGTTCAGACTTTCGTGGCCACAAAATCACGTTTTAACTACTGTGTTTCCCCAAAAATAAGACCTGGTCTTATGTTAAGGTTTTGCTCCAAAAGATACATTAGGCCTTATGTTCAGGGATGTCATCGTGAAAAATCATGCTAGGGCTTATTTCCAACAGTTAGGTCTTATTTTCAGGGAAACACAGTACAGGATAATTTTTTGGAAGGATTCTTTATGAATTACACACCATATCTAAGAAACAATCTAAAAAAAGATACTAGTTTTTTGTATTTACAACAAATGTTTTCTAAATACTATGCGATATTTTAAGCATTATAATCCCAGTTAGCAATATGTCAGCAGACCTTTCTATATGACAGTTTTAAAATACTCTAGCACAAGCTAGTCTTTTCATATTCTATTTCCTTACCTGTGATATTATTTGATTGGAGCATTTTGTAAAATCTGCTAAGTATTACAGAAGGTTCACAAAACATTGCAGCTAAAACATCTTTGTATGATTTTTACACCTCTCTCAACTTTCTCGTCTATAAAATAAGAAGAGAGGGATTAAATGTTCACTAGGGACCCTTCCTTCAGTTATTCAATGACTACCTGCAGTCAGAGGTCCTGTCCTATTACATCCTATTCTAAGGCTTCTTCAACTTAATTCTATAGAATGCTATTCAAAACGATGTTAATACATGAGGGAGGAAAAAATCCTATACGTACTCAAATTCACTCAACAAGTATTTGCTGAGAGAACACTGCATGCCAGGAACTTTTCTAGGCCTTGGAGATACCACCAAGAACACTACAAAGTCCTTGATCATTGTAGCTTACCTTACATTGCAGATGAGGGACAATAAACGAATGAATGTAATTTGTGAAGTGGTAAAAGAGAGTACTATAGAGAAAAATAAAGGACTCTAAGAGAAATGGGAAGTGTCAGGGTGTGGGTGGAGCTGTTTTCTAATCGTTTGATTAATGCTTCCTTGGAATATATTTTTCCATCCTTATATTTTTAATCCATCTATATCTTTATATTAAAAGTGGGTTTCTCCTAGAGAACGTATAATTGTATCTTGATATTTTAATTCAATCTGACAATCTCTTCTAGTTGGTGACTTTGGATCAATTATATTTCATATAATTATTGCACTTGGATACATGTCTACGATCTTACTATGTTTTGTTTATACCCTGTATTTTTTGTTCTTCTGATCACTGTTATCCCATTCGAAAATTTTTTTTAGCAGTAGTATTTTAATTTTTATATTGATTTTTTTGATTATATCATCTTATGTAACTTTCAGTGGTTCTTCCTGCAGTAATTATCAGATATAGATACACTGATATAGACATACAAAGATTTAGATAGATATCAAACCTTTCAGTCTACTTAGAGTTAATGTTGTACCAGAACAAATAAAATGTAGAAACTTTACAACTACTGTGTTTCCCCGAAAATAAGACCTAGCCGGACCATCAGCTCTAATGCGTCTTTTGGAGCAAAAATTAATATAAGACCCAGTCTTATTTTAATACAAGACCCGGTCTTATTTTAATATAACATAAAACCGGGTCTTACATTAATTGTCGCTCCAAAAGACGCATTAGAGCTCATGGTCCGGCTAGGTCTTATTTTCAGGGAAACACGGTATATAGACCCTTTTAATCCCACCTTCCTGCAAGCCTTTATGTTAAAGCTATTATATAATATATTACAATTACATCCATTGAAAACCTCTGACATTCGGGTAATTTAAGAATAAAATCAATCCTTTATGTTTACAAGATATTTACCATTCAACTGGTCTCACTCAATATCCATCTAGTATCATTTCCCTTCAGCCTGAAGAACTTGCATTACATTTCATTAAAGCAGATCAGCTAGAAATATTGTTTTTCTTCGTCTTAGAATGCCTTTATTTCATCTTCATTCTTCAAGGATATTTTCAGTAGATAGAGAATTCTAGGTTAACAATTACTTTCTTTCAATACTTTAAAAATGTTCCAATGTCTTCTGGCTGTCATGGTTTCTGATAAGCAATATGGAGTTATTCAAATCACTTGTATGCAATGCATCATTTTTTTCCATATACTTTCAAGATTTTTGTCTTTATTTTTGGTTTTCGACAATTTAATTGCTATGTGTTTAAAAATGGTTTTCTTTATGTTTATCCTGATTAGAGTTCACTAAACTTCTTATGTCACTTATCAATTTGGGAAGTTTTCAGCCATTATGAGGTCTGACAATTAAGTTCATGAACGTGTTGCACCGATTTTGCTGACCTTTTTATGATATCATTATGAATTTGTACCAACTGGCCAAACAGTTAACTAAGTTTACTATTTGGAAGTGTTCAAAAGGCTGTGCGGAAAAGTTAGATGACCTGAACTTTTCGCCAACAATAAATGGCTCTGGCATCATGACAATGCACCAGCTCACCCGGCACTGTCTATGAGGGAGTTTTAGCCAGTAAATAAATAACTATTAGAACACCCTCCCTACTCACCTGCTCTGGCCCCCAATGACTTCTTTCTTTACCGAAGATAAAGGAAATATTGAAAGAAAGACATTTTGATGACATTCAGGACATCAAGGGTAATATGAAGACAGCTCTGATGGCCATTCCAGAAAAAAAGCTTCAAAATTGCTTTGAAGGGTGGACTAGGCGTTGGCATCGGTGCATAGCTTCCCAAGGGGAGTACTTCAAAGGTGACTGTAGTGATATTCAGTAATGAGGTACACAGCATTTTTTCGTCGATGAGTTTGTGAACTTAATTGTCCGACCTCACATTTCTTCAAATAATTTTTTCTTCCCCAATGTCTTTCTCTTCTCCTTCTGGACATATTTGTTAGATCTTTTGATATTATCCAACAAGTCCCTGAGGCTTGTTCATTTCTTTTCTTTGTAATCTCTAGTCTGCAAATTAACAATTTCTAATGATCTGTCTTCAACTTCTACCTCTTTCTGCTGTTATATCCATTTTGTTATTGAGTCAATCCAAGATGTATTTTATTTCTGAAAAAATACTATACATATGGCAGAAATTTCAACAAATTTGTACAGATGTTGTTCACTTGAGATATTTTGGAAAACAACTATCTACCCATTAGTTACCATCTGGGGAATAAGTGAAATAGGATACCCCCTTCCCTAGCATAACTTACCATCTAATCATAAGTGGCCCAAATATTACCTACAACTGAAGTATAAGAAAAATATCTGTTCAAGTCCTTTACCCGTTTCATTGGATTGCTTTTTTGTTGAATTGTATGAGTTTTTAAATATATTTTAGATATTAATACCTTGTCAGATATATGAATTGGAAATATTTTATCCCCTTCTGTGGGTTGCCTTTTCACACTGTTGATGGTGTCATTTTATGCACAATTTTTAAACTTTCATATCTGTTTTTTCTTTTGTTGCTCACCTTTTGGTGTTGTATCTAAAAATCCTTTGATACATACAATGTCATGAAAGTTTTGCCTTGTGTTTTTATCTATGAGTTTTATAGTTTTAGCTCTTACATTTAGGTCTTTGATTCATTTTTTACTTATTTTATATATGGTATGAATTTACGAAGTAGGGATCTAAATTCATTCTCTTGCATGTAGATGGGCAGTTTCCCAGCACCATTTGTTGAAAAGATATCCTTTCCCATTGAATGGTCTTGTACCCTTGCAAAAAATCATGTGACCATATACGTGAGGGTTTGTTTCTGGCCTCTCTATCGTGTATATATGTCTGTGTTTATGCTTGTTTTGATTACTGTAGCTTTGTAGTAAGCTTCCAAATCAGGAAGTGTGAAACTTTTAACTTTGTTCTCCTTTTTCAACGTCATTTTGGCTATTCAGGGACCATATGAATTTTAAGATAGATTTTTCTATTTTTGCACAAAAGCATCACTGGGATTTTGATAGCAATTACACTGAATACATAGATCGCTTTGGAAATACTGACATCTTAACAATATTAAGTTATTCAATCCATGAAAATAGGATGTCTTTCCATTTATTTGTATCTTCTTTAATTTACTTCAGCAATATTTTGCAGTTTTCATGGTACAAGTCTTTTGCCTCTTTGGTTAAGTTTATTCCTAGACCTTTTACTATTTTTTGATGCTCTTGTAAATGGAACTGTTTTTTAAAATCTCCTTTTTGGATTGTTCATTGTTAGTGTATAAACACAACTAATTTTTACATGTTGGTTTTGTATCCTATAATTTTGCTATGTTCATTCATTAGTTCCAACAGTTTTTTTGTGGAATATTTAGGGTTTTCTAAAGATAAAATAATGTTGTCTGTGAACAAAGGCACAGACAACTTCTTCATTACTTCTTCATTTCCAATTTGGATACCTTTTATTTCTTTTTCTTGCCTAACTGCTTGAGCTAAAACTTCCAATAATATGTTGAACAGAAGTGGCAAAAGCAGGCATCCTTGTCTTGTTCATCTTTCACCGTTGTATATGACATTAGCTGTGTTTTTTTCATATATGGCTTTTAATATGTTGAGGTAATTTCCTTCTAGTCTTAGTGTCTTGAGTGTTTCATCATGAAAGAGTGTTGAATTTTGTCAAATGCTCTTTCTGTATCAAGTGAGATGATAGTATGTTTTTCCCCCTTCGTTCTATTACTGTGGTATATTATAATGATTGATTTTCACATGTTGTTCATATTCTTTTTCAAATATTAAATAATCTAAGTCAAAAAATTTGCAATAATTTTTTAAATTCAGGAAAAAAGAGAATTGTGTTTTAATTTCTTAACAATTTTAACTGGCTTCATTTTTAACAGCAGTAAAGATGGTTTATTTCAAAAAGTTCAAAAAGTTTAATTTATAAATAAATACTGGTTAATTTATAGGTAAAAGAAAAACAGGAAAGGAAGAAAGAAAGATCTCACAGAGTTTCAGGCCCAGCTGCACTCTTAAGAATAAATAACCAATAGTAGATGAAGAAATAAAAAAATGAACCAACCCTTGACTTATATCCCAGAAAGTACACTGGGAACAAAACTGAAAAAACACCCCCTAAGGTTTTATAGGTGTTATATTACTTGTAAAAATACAGGCCTGCTTTTAGGAACTGGTCCTAATATACATCAACATGGCAGAAAAATCTTAGCCCTTGCCCTTTAAGCCATTCCCAACCCAAGAACAACAACAAAAAGATGCCAACATCAGCTAAAAGAATTCTCTACTTTAAAGTATACACAGAACTGAAGTATTTTTGCGCAAGGGATGGGCAATGTCCAGAAAGATTTAGACAAAAATGTTTATTATAATCATTAACTCATAACAGTAAGAATTATGCATATTATTAGTTTCTTTGTGTATAAACTTAATTTTATCTACAACAATAATGTACTATTGTATTTCGTTTAATATTCTTTTTAAATATTTAACCAAAGTATTTGAAACTTTGAAATTATTTTTAGGGACAATAATATCCAACCAAATACCCTGTAACGTGTATGGCTATGAAATAATATATATCAATAACTCTAGGAATTTTAAGAACCTTATGAAAGAAAGGTTCAGATTTGCTCATTATCTCATAATTATAAAGACAAGTGAACTCATCTACAAAAGACCTTCTACATATAACACTCACTAAAAGAAAATACATCAAAGACTTTTAATACACCAAAATATTCCATTCCTCTAAGGACCCTGGATAATCAACTCATCAGTATTTTAGCTAAAAAACGTAGTATTCCAAATTCACTATATGAACCAACACATTTCAAATTTACCTTAGTTCACCATTTTTCACCAAGTCAAGATAAAACATGGACGTGTGCTATAAACATTAAACAGATATTTTTCAGAAATCAAGAAAAATAATGTGTGTTTCAGCTTGAGTCCTACTACATAATAAGTGACCACAAGATTCTTAAATAGGAAGCTTTTCTCCCCTAAGGATACTTTGGCATACACGAGACATTATCAACATATGAAACACTGGAAACGTTACCCCATGATTCTAAATAAGTCTCAGATATTACCCAAGAAAGATAATAAAATGAACTGTGACTATCATTATGGTTTCTCACTGGTAGATATTGCTGACAAGATTCTCTGTTCAATCATAGGACTACCGACTGTGAAAGATAAGACAGATGTGCACTGCCAACATTTTGATATATTTTAGAAAGTAATGTGGTAAAACAAATATATAACACTTAAAATATTGGCAGATTAAAATTTAGAAATGTTGAAAGGTTGCTCACTATGAAGCAAAGATCTTAAAACTATTCTGTAATCATATGAGGTGATAAAACCCTGTATGCAGGGCTCATGAACCCCAAATTATAAAGACAAATTAAAAAAATCGCAGTGAGAAAATACAAGAAATTTTGAAGCCAATACAAAATTCTGCTGATTGACTTCCAGTAAACTACTTTTACCCAAAATATGTTTTGAAATGATATGTGCGCATGCGCACGCACACACATGAACATAAATTTTTAAAAATGATTTTTAAAGTTTCTACATAGAAATATGGTGCTAACTAGAAATCAAATTAAAAACTGTACAAAAGTAAAGGTGAATAAATGATTGCTATAATAGCTCACTGGAAAAAATTTCAAGCAAAATAACTATTTAAAAATGTATTAAAAAACAATATAACTTGATGATGGAAGGAGAACTGATTCTGGGTGGTGAACACACAATGGGATTTATAGATAATGTAATACAGAATTGTACACCTGAAATCTATGTAATTTTACTAACAAATGTCACCCCAATAAATTAAAAAAAATGATATAACTTGAAAAATAACACTAAAAATTACAATACATTATTGAAGAAATTATAGGTGACCTAAACAAGTAAAGAGATACAATCATGATCATGGTCATAAGACAAAATACCTTTAAATGTTAATTCTCCCAAAGTTAATCTACAGGTTAAATGCAATTCCAATATAAATCCCAGTAGGCTTTTTTTTTTTTTTTTTTTTGCAGAAATGGACAAGCTGATTCTAAAATTTACATGGAAATGCAAAGGATATACGAGTACAAAGCAATCGTTAACTTACAGTAATTTATCTTAAGGTTACAGAAATCAAAAGTGAGGTATTGGTGAAACAAGAGCCATAAAGATCAGTGAAATAGAATAGAGTTCACATGTGGACTCTCATGTATTTCATTAAAGATTGAAATCTGGTAGAAAAAGGATAGCTTTTAATAACAAATAGTGTGGGGAAAATTAGATATGCATGTGTAAGAAAAACCTTGGCTCTTATCTCATACATAAAAAGTAATGCAAAATGATTCTAGACCTAAACATAAAAGCTGAAAACAGGGAGGGGGCAGAATCTTTGCAACCTTGGAGCAGGCCAAGATGGTTTAGATTACAATTCACTCCATGAGCCTAGCTCAGCCCTAATCAAAAACCTCACCAGAGGACAAAAGAGAAGATACACCACCACTTAAATACACAGAAATAGATCTACTTGAATTCTACAGGACATGTTATAACCAAGTATAAAACATGACAGATATTTCCAATAAAATCAGAAATAAGATAGTGATGTCCTCTTCCACCCCTACTAGTCAACGTCACACTGGAGCTTTATCAGTGCAAAGAGACACGAAAAACAAATGAGATAAAAATATCTGAAGATAAAATATAAATCTCTCATAACTTCTAGATGATGTAATTACCTAGCCAGAAAATCCAAGCAAAGAAACTGAACAACTATTAGAGCTAAGAAGAGAGTTCACTGAGAAGCCCAAATGCGGGAACACAGAAAAGTCACTTGTTTTCCTATACACCAGTAATAATTAATTTAAAAAATATAATGAAGGGAAACATTCTTGATAGCAATCAAAATGTTAAAATATGCAGAAATGACTCCAATAAGATCTCTATGGTGAAAACTATAAAATATAAATATAATGCTACTGAAAGTCAGAAAAATAGGGAGGGAAAGAAGGAATAAGAGTTTCATAATATCCTAATCAAAATTCAAAAACAATTATTAACAGAACTTGACAATTTGATTCTAAAATTTATCTGAAAGATGAAACTTTCATTTTTTACACGCGTACCGCAATATTATTTGAAAACTTACATCACTTTTTAACAAAGAGTAATTTGTTCCAGATTTATTGACATCTAATCAACATAAAACATTGTGTAAGTGCCAACAGGTACAGAAAAGATCCTTAACATCACTAATCATCAGGAAAATGCAAATCAAATTCACAGTGAGATATCATCAGCTCAAGCCCGATAGAATGGCTATCATCAAAAAAGCTAGAGATAACAAGTGCTAGCGATGACGTGAAGAGAAGGGAAGCCATGCTCATTGGTTGATGGGAATGTAAATTGGTACAGCCATTATAGAAAATACTGTGGTGGTTCCTCCAAAACTCAAAAACCGAATTACCATCTGATCTGGCAATTCCATTTCTGCATATATATCCAAAGGAAATAAAATCACTATCTCAAAGAGATATCTGTACTCCTATGTTCGTTGCAGCATTATTCACAGTTAGCCAAGATACAGAAACGACGTAAGTGCCTGTAGCAAGATAGACAGCTAAAGAAGATGTGAGATATCTATACACACATACTTACATACATATGTATATATAAATGAATATTATTCAGCCATGAGAAAGAAGGAAATCCTGCCATTTGCAAAAACAGAGATAGATCATCTTGAGAACATTATGCAAAGTAAAAGGATAATTTTTAACTAGTGATTACTTATCTACAGTTAAAAGACCAACTTCAAAATTTACCTTTCTACAAACTTCCTAATGAGAGGTAGTCTATTAACTATACGCATATATGGCTATAGCTCCATTTCTTTATGATACATGTATTTACTTTTAAATTATACTTATGATAATCAAGTAGTCCAGATTTTGAAAATATCAACTTTTATTTATCAGTTTGAAAGAATAAACAAATACCAATTACCACATTTTTAGATTTAAGAATTTCAATAGTATGCCCAGGTTTAGTGAAATAATTTACCTTAATAGGATGTAAAAGCCAAAGTTTAATTAAATCATTAAAAGCAGTGCCTGCTTTACATGGTAGTGAGGAACTGTAACCTACAGGAATACAAGCTGAAACCAGGCAAAGCAATCTTGGTAATCAACTGTAAAAGTTACAATTGATCCGTGACTTGTAAAAATTTTGTAAAAACATTAAAACTCTCTTACTGTCAGTTACAAATATATAGAAAACTGAAAACTAGTAAAACTAACATTTATTTACTACACTATAATTTAGAAAAACATTGAGAATTAACTTACTAAGAGTAGCTTGAATGGGCTTGCCTTATTCTTACCATTTAACTTAAGATACTAAGCTATCTTTTCTATACCTTGGTAAGTTACCAAACTTCTTTTCAAGTTTGGATCACCTTCCAATATTTTATCCTTTGCACTGTCAATGTTGTGAATTATGTCCTAGAGTTTCTTTAATGTACAGGTTTTCGGCAGCGTCATTTCCTCTGGCATATCTTCATTCTTTTCATCACAATCATTTTCCTCATTTATGTTGAAAAGCTCACCTTTACAAAGTTCCTCCATCTATGAGTCTCTTAAAAATAGCAATGTCACCATTCCCACAGTCAGCTATTTCTCCATAACTCCATTTACATTCTGATTTTCATTTCCAATGTTATCACTTTTCACTTTATGGCTGCATTTTCATTTCATCTTTGTTGACCAAATCCCTCTTTCAATTATCCACTTTTGTACAATGTCAAGCGGATGTCTCACTGGGAACACAACTACATGCTTTATTGTCTGTGCATGAAATGAGTAACACAGTGACGAATCACTGAAAGATTTTGAAAGAAGGGACATGACTGGTCACTGATTGTGATGCGCATTTGTAATCTATACAGTGAGTTGTGGACTGAAAAGTTAGTGGTGAAGTTTATACATGATGCAATTACTTCATTAATGTACCACAGTAACTGAAGTTGGAACCTAGTGGTTGGAGGTCTGGGGGATGGCTGTTATTTAACTAAACTGTGGTACCTGAAATTCATAAATATCAAAGCCATATAAAGCAAGAACTACCTGTCCCTAAAAGCTATTATACAGCATAACATTAAGAAATGAAAAATTTACAAAAGAACCTTTAACATTTTCCCTACATTATCAAATGACATCAACTTGAATGTAAAAATCAAGTAATTTATTGGTAGTCTACAGATACAATTAGTCCTTGACTTTAATATACCATGTTTCCCTGAAAATAAGACCTAGCCGGACAATCAGCTCTCATGCATCTTTTGGAGCAAAAATTAATATAACACTGGGTCTTATAGTAAAGTAAGACCAGGTTTTATATTTATTTTTGCTCCAAAAGACGCATGAGAGCTGATTGTCCGGCTAGGTCTTATTTTCAGGGGAAAAGGGTATTTGACTTTCATAACAACTCACCTTTTACCAGAACATACTGATACTCATAGTCATATTTCATTAATGGGATTTGAACTTTAATAAATTAAAAAAAGGAAGGAGATTTCAAACTCATATGTCAGCAGCTGTGTTGTCACCTTATTACAATAGAGTTAACTTATTCAATTATGCAAATGTATTATATTTTGACCTTATATAAAAATGTATGGGGAAAAAATCAGCAATGATGGTAATACAAAGCATAGTGGTAATGTGAAAGACAGGTTTTGTGAATTTAATTCCATTGAGACAAAAGCAGAATGCTTTAGCATTAGTCACTCGATTAAGCCAGTTTTTTCACTGTGAATACAAAAGAATCCAATACAAGAGCAAGTGCAATACAAATCACAAAAATATTTTATTAATGATTTGATATAAAATTAAGAATTACATTATAGTTTTACCTCTCTATTAACATTAGCAATTGTTTGAATTTTGCATTATAACTGCAAAGTGGACAATGATCTTAAGTTTCCTAATACTCATTAGAAGCTCTACGCTACTACATTGAATATAAACATTTCTATTAGAAGCAATGGAATTTGAAATACAGAAGAAAGCGTGTTCATAATTTTTAGGTCATGAAATGACCTAAAATAAAATCCGTTAGCTAATTAGTATCCCTCTTTGTAGGAAGTCAAAATATTCTTGCAAAAAAAAAAAAATATTCTTGTATATAATCTTATTATGTCTTCAAAATGATTAGCTCTGTATCTCACAAGAGAAATATCTTGATATTAGAGACAGGGAAATCAAAGCACAGAAAAGACAGAATTAGAACTCAAGTTGATGAATTTTAACAGTTCAATATTTTTTCCAAAACATTTTAGACAGGAAATTCTAAGTTAATATTGAAAAGCAAATGGGGTGTTCAATTTGGTATTTAACATATTGTTTAATATATGTTTAATATAATCACAACATGTTCACTTTCCAAAAATTTAAGTGATTTTATTTACCCCAACAATCCGTTTCATAGCATCCAATTTAGCAGAATCTTTGCTGCTCTCCAACATCTGCTTTAGATCTTCATTCCTATACAAAAGGGAGAAAAGAAAATCTGCATTTAGATTTTCACATTATACAGTTATTAAAATATATCATTTTCAAAAGAATTAACAATAATATGGTGGGCAAAGTTAAGTAACTGCATTTTTGTTTATAATTACATATGTATTTCTCATCTTAACCCTACAAAATACAATGAAGTGTTGTGATGTCATGAAGCCCATCAATTAAACAAAAATATAAAACTGTAACTCAGTTCTGGGCAAAATATCAGTGTGAACACAGGCATACAGATTCTCTTGTCCCAAAATTCTTTCAGCATAAGCATCAAAAAAATAAAATAAGAAAAATCTTTGACTCAGCACTAAAATATTTTCATAAGCCAAAAAGTAAAAGCTTCCTTCAGAATATCTCAAGAAAGGACACTCAAATATCTCAAGAAAGAAAAGCTATCTGTCATTCACACTATCCCTTTTTTCTCCCTACCTTCTTCCCCCACCAAAAAGAGAATAAATATGAAGGGAACCTCAAATGATACCCCCTAATTTAAAGAATGAATTAAAGGCAATTTTAACATCTAAATGAGAAGATGAGGTAATGAACCAGAGCAGTTAGTGATAAGGATGAAAATGAAGGATAGATTCAAAAAGGACTTAGAAGTTAAAATCAGTGGGATGCAGTGAATGAATGTAAAGGATAAGGGGGCACTCAATAAGGATGCCCCCATTTCCAGTTCAGATAACAATGTTAAGATAACTTTGCCAAAGAGGTAGACATTTTCTGTTTTCCAAGGCTAACTTGCTATGTAAACATCTTAAAAGATAATGTAGAACAAAAAACTATCAATGCCTTTTACACAAAAGAGCTGCAAAAAATGAGAAAACCCATGAAGAATTGTCTCCCAATAGATTCTTTTGCTCACAACTTACCTAACCCTATTCTTAGAAGATTCACTTAGAAGTGAACCTTCTCCCCAGCAAATTCACAAATTCCCCCCACCAAAAGGAAATTTATAATTTGCGACTTCTAATCATTTTTCATTCAACATGGCAAAACACATTTGTGTAACAGTTACATATAACTAGGCAAAGAGTTCTTAGACTTCTCACCAAAAGTTCGGTCCATAAAAGGGAACACTGATAAATTGGATCTCATCAAAATTAAAAACTTACTCCAAGAAAAACAGTCTTAAGAGAAACAAAAAGAATTACAGACTGTCAGAAAAATATTTGCAACCATATATGTGATTAAGGACTAGTATCCAGAATATAAAAAGAACTCCAAAACTCAAGTGTTTAAAAAAAAAAAAAGAAGTCTGCGAACACCTTGGTCTTGGACGTCAAGCATCAAGAACAGCGAGAAATAAATGTCTGTCTGTTGATCAAGCCACCCAGTCCAAGATATTATGTAATGGCAGCTCTAGCAAACTAATACAGACAGCAACAAACAATTCACCAAAGGAAAAATACAAATGGCCAAAAAGGTACATGAAAAGATAATCAACTTCATTCGCTACTAGGGAAATGCAAACTAAAATCACAGCAAGATATCGCTACACACCTATCAGAATGGCTTTAAGTAAAAAAGCGACAACACCAAATGATAGTGAGGATCTAGAGAAAATGATTCACCCGTACACTGGTGGTGAACGTAAAAGGTTACAGTCACTGTGGTAGCTTGGTAGGCTACAGAATTAAGCCTGCAATTACCACACAGTAATTGTATCCTAGCGTGCTTATCCCCAGGAAATGGAAATTTATACTCAAACAAAAACCTGTACAAAAGGATTCATAGAAACTTTATTCCTATTAGCCAAAATGGGAACAACCCAGATGTTCTTTAACGGATGTACGTTTCAACAAACTGGTATATTCACAGCATGAAATACCACTCAGCAGTAAAAAGAAACACACTATTGATACAACTCTGATTAATATTCAAAGAAGTATGCTGAGTGAGAAAAGTTAAACTTCAAAGGTTACACACTATACTATTCCATTTATATAACATTCTTGAAATAACAAAATTATAGAAATGAAGAACAGTGGTTACTGAAGGTTAAGGTCAAGAATGGGAAGGATGGATATAAAAGGGCAATACAAGAGAACCCTGTGGTGATGCAACTCTTATGTCAGTTTATTGTCGTGATGGTTACATGAACCTACATGTGATAAAATGAAAAACAGAACACACACATACTCTCTCACTCGCGTGCGCACGTAAAACAGGAAATCTGAACAAGACTGGCAGATTACATCAATGTCAACATCTTGGTTGTAATATTATTGTACTATAGTTTATCACTGAAGGAAACTGGGTAATTGATACACAGGATTTCTCTGTCTTATTTCTTATAACTGCATATGAATCTACAATTTTCTCAAAATCAAAAATTTAACTTAAAAAAAGTTTGTAACAATTACAGCTCATTTTTTACGACAAACAGGCCAATCAAAAGTAAATGGCCAAACGAGTTGAACAGACATTTCACAAAAGATAAGAAATGACAATAAACACATGAAAAGATAATTAATATCATGAATTACCGGGGAAATGCAAATTAAATGAAATACCATTACGTATCCATTAGAAGAGTTGAAATGAAGAGACTGACAATGACAAACTGGCCAAGGCTATGGAGCAACTAGCGCTCACACACTGCTGGTGGGAATGTTAAATAAACAAAAAGAAAATTTTGGAAAACTGGGAGTTTCTTACAAACTTAAATATGAAATTACCATATGACCCAGTCATTCCACTCTCCAGAGAAATACGTTTCCACAAAATGACTGTCATGCATATTCACAGAAGCTTTATTCACAACAGTAAAAAAACTGGGAAAAAATCTTAATGTCCATCAGTAAAACGTGATTTAGCTATACACTGGAAAACTACCCGGCAGTGAAAAAGAACTACTGATACACGCCAGAAGATGGATGAATTCTCAAAATCGTTATGCTGAGTGAAAGAAGCCAGATGCAGAAGAGCATGACTTATGCATATTCATTTAAAATTCTAGAAAATACAAACTAATCTGTAGCGACAGAAAGCAGATCAGTGGTATCCTGGTGCCATAGGATAGGGAAAGAAATGGACAGCATAGGGATGTAAAATTTCTTCCATAAGGTGATGGAAATGTTCTGCATCTTCTTGATTGTGATGGTGATCTCACAAGTGTATACATCTGTCAAAAATCTAATTATAATCTTGAGGTGGATCATTTGTTCCGTGCAAATTATACCTCCATAAAGTTATTAAAAAGTTTTTAGTGTTTTATTCACATGTGTGAATAAGATGCTTAGTTCTCCAAATATATACATCTATTTCTGAGAAATACATTACAAGGGATCAGGTAAGCCACCATTTTACATACTTTGAAATAAAGGTATCACATTTAAGCTTTATGCTTATGAAAAAATTAAAATCACTGAATCTTATTTTAGTAAATCAAATGAAAATCCTCTTTAATGGCTGCTAGAAATTGACAGGAAACTTTGTAGTATTACAAATTATAACTGACTCTGTGCAATAGTTATTAGTTTGTAATTAGCAATCTTCCAAAGTTTTTAAAACAAATTCTGTAGAAGAAATTTTAAAAAGTTTTAGTCTGCATGATTCCTTCACGCAACACAGTACAAGGACCAAAAAAAAAAGTATCAAAGCCCTTTCATCTCAGTTTAGGCTTAAAAGTAGGTCAGAAGAGCTTCTTTACTCCACATAGATAGCCTTGACAAAAACAATTACTTCAGTTTTGTACATTTTACAAATTTAGGCCTAACGTAGGCAATAAGCACTTATCAAGAATGAATGATCAACTAACTCGTTGTTATGGGCTGAGTTGTATCCCTTCCCAAATTCGTATGTTGAAGCTCTAACTCCCAAGAATGTGACTATTTGGAGATAGAGCCTTTAAAGAAGTAATTAAGTTAAAATGAGGTCAGTGAGTGAGCCCTAATCCAATATGACTGATGTCGTAATAAGAGCAAATTAGGTCACAGACACACAAGGACCGAGGGATGGCCGTGTAAGGACACAAGAAGGTGACCATCTGCAAGCCAGTGAAACAGGCCTCAGAAGAAACCAAATCTGGCAACACCTTAGATTTCTAGCCTCTACAATCGGGAGAAAATAAATTTCTGTTGATTAAGCCACTGAGTCTGTGGCATTTTGTTATGGCAGCCCTGGCAAACTAATACAGGAGTTCAATGTTACAAATTATCATTGCAGTAAAAAAATTAACAAACAAATAAAAGCTAAGCATAGTTTTTTTCCAAAAAGAGTACAGGCAATGAAATGTTTTATGAAAAAAAATTACTCTTCTTTTCCAAGCAGCTCATAAAATGAAATGCAAAGGGGAACACTAGTGTGACACAAAAATAACTAATTACAATACCTACTTTGTTCTAATTAAAAACACAAGTAGAAAATATATAAATAGTAGCAACAGCAATATATAAAAACTAAATGTGAGGATATACAACTACCAAACATTAAAATACTATAAATGTTCACTGTAGTGAATTTAGAATCCTTTCTTAAAACTTCTCAGCTGTCACATTGTACAAATAACTGAAAAAGTAGAGAAATTAATGGAACCACATATGAGGCTTTCTTTCCTTCTACTTTTTGTGAATTTCCTATTTTCCTTAATGATCAGGTATACTTTTATAATTGAAAAACCTAAAAGAAACCTTGAAAACCTTACTGGAGTAAGAAAGCAAAAAAAAAACTGAAGTAAATAGATGATAATTAAATAGAAAGAAAATGTGATCACACATTTACGTCAAAAAAAGAAATTCATTTTCTTGTGCTTGATCACATTTTATATTCCCCAAGAGTTTTCCACCATTACTCTCCAATTCATGGTGAGAGAAATGAGCAATGAAGAATAATGTAATGTCAATTTCTAGGAGCCAAACTCTAACTCCAAGTGTATTTTACTCATGGCTAGTGGAAACTTGGTTTGTTCCTCTTAAGCTTGATATGCCAGAGTCCCCTTCCCAGCCACCTCCCAGTCCTGACATGCTCTCTCAAACGAAAAACAAGAAAACAGGAACCCAATATTAAAGCCAAAGGTTTTGCTCTTCATGTTAACAGAAAAAATAGTCTTCCAACAACAAATATAAATATATCTTTTACATTAACACAAGCAAAGAGCTAATAACTTTGAGGTTCAGAAAAAAAAGAAAAATCCTACGCATTGTTTAAACCTTAGATATTTAACTATACAACTTCTCATAGATATGTCATAAAGACCTATTGAAAATTCTGGTGTAAATTACCTATTTCTTCTGAAATTCCTCTTTGCTTGTTACCAAAACAGTAAAGACTTGGGAGAGTTAACACCATAACATCTAATTTACCCTCAAAATATGTTCACTTCTATTGAGTCATTTTAGGTGTACCTCTTTCCTTATGTGGATTCAAATATGGCCTATTAACATGCATTACTGAATTAACTTAGAAATCATGAAATTCTTTTTGCTAAACATCAAAAGAGTGAATTCAAAATAATGCTGAATTGGCAATGTTTTCATCTCTGCTGAAAACTAATACTTGTTTCAAATATGTATTTTTTAATTTACCCAGTTCTTCATTTTATCCACTTACCTAGAGTATTAGGGTACTAACTTTATTTTTACATAAGTGACATCTTGTGGTGTTAAGCGGTATAACTTTTCCTGTTCAAAATATGCCTGTTTTCAGTTTCAAGGAACAGATAAAAATATGTAACTGAAATGTTAAAGAAAATCTTACTATTACCAGGAGGTCACTCTTATTTCAGCACCAGTATAAAGCAGAGACTATAATCGAAAAGCAAAATTTTACCAGTTTGTGTAAGAACTTAGGAGGTAGTAGGGCTTTTACATAGCATAAATTATCTCTCTTTAAGAGTTATACTCCATGACTCTTTAAAACCTTCCACTCCTTTTAAAGACAATGGAAATTAAGGGGAAAGTTAAGACTGCAGCACTGCAGACTGTATCAGTGATACTCAAAGTGTGATTGAGAAAGTCTGCTCCAAGAACCATTACCAATCCACAGATTTTTGTTACTAATCCATAAGATATGTACAGAAACTAAGCAAGCACAGTTAGAGAAACCTGACAGAGCAATTCAACAGTGTAATTTTGTATCTTTTCAATCTAATAAAAAATTGGGGCTTGTACTTTGCATGCTTTTTTAAAATTTCATTTTCCTAGTGAATTATTTTTTATTGTATTTTACTAAAGTACCTATCCATGATGGACTGGAAATTTTTTTTTGCAAAGGCTCTTCAACAGTATGAGAGCACTGATCTACATAAATACCTACATTTCCCTCAAAACCTCACCAAAATTTGTACACCTGTACTACAGAAGCAAAACCTGAAACTTAAATCCAGGAATGATGAAATGGGAAAAGTAACAGCGATTTCCAGTCAGGGTACAGCCCCAAAAAGATGCATCAAAATTTATGAGGGGAGGGCTAGACCTTTTTCAAGCCTTGCTAAAAATTCTAAAATATGGGCACCACTCAAATGAACCACTTTTCATTTCATTGAGAACCACTCAAATGAAAAACATTTCTACTCCAAGCGGTACATTGTACACATGAATAGGTATACATGAAAAAAGGCTGGGAACAAGAATCAGAATTCACGTTTTTCTATGTGCTATGATTAGAGAAGGCTAAATAAAAAAGACACCTGACGAAAGATTTGCAAGTGGGAGTTAACCACACAGATACTTGACAGGGGATGGGAGAACAAGGAGGAAGGGCACTCCAGCCAAAGAGAATGAAAGGGGGTAGATAACACTAGTAAAGGCTTTGGTGTTTACTCAACGAAAATGAGGAACCGGAGGGCTTTGAATAGAGGAGTCATACTCTCATATATACAACAGAATGGAATCACTCTGGCTGCTATGTTTAGAATATACTGTAATGACTTCCGGATCTGTTCATGATGCTGTGGCTTCTATGAGACTAAACCTGCCACAGAAAGTAACTACAAAAGCTGGAAAAAATAAGTAAAATAACTTTCTGAAGGCACTGGAGATCAACCAATGCTGGCAGGACTTAAGGGGCCAAGATCTGGAAAGAAGAGAAGCACACAAAGTGAACTCCTTATTCACACCAGCTTTTTCCCCTGAGTGCATTTCCCAAATTGCCATTTGGGAGAACAGAACCCAAGGAAAAATGACAGTTTTAACAGACATTTTAACACAAATGTTGAGGTTTAGGGCTACCAAAGGACTGGCACTTTGAGGGGGGAAATTACAGAGTTGGGAACCAGTGAAAAGGTACACAAAAATCTGCATACAAACTCCCTTAAAGTAGCTGGCTAAATGTTTACAGGGCAGGATTCCAGGAAACTCAGCAGAAAACAGCACCTGGGCGGTTAAACACCTAAGCAGAGATTTCAGTAACCACATATTGTTGGGAAGAGAAGCTGGAATTCAAGTCTCTTCCAAGTAGAGAAGCCTTGTAAATTACCTGGCCTTTCAGTTAAGACCACAGAAGGACCATAATGGAAGAGTAAGGATGTTCCCCAGGAGTATGAGAAAAAAACTGAAATAGACAAAAGACCTTAAAATGCCTAAAATTAAGCTTAAACAGGATCAAAGAGATCTGCTAGTACTCTATGTGCCTGTCAGAAAAAACCACAAACCTCTTTGGAAGAAGATATCATCCAGAGCCTCAAGGGTGCTTTTTATCCTAAATATCCAGCATCTGATCAAAACTTAAGAGACACACTAAAAACAGGACCAAATAACAAAGGGGAGGTGAGGGGAGGGGAGGGGAGGGGAGGGGAGGACAGGACAGGACAGGTCAGGAAAGGAAAGGAAAGGAAAGGAAAGGAAAGGAAAGGAAAGGAAAGGAAAGGAAAGGAAAGGAAAGGAAAGGAAAGGAAAGGAAAGGAAAGGAGGAAAGAAAGGGAGAGAGAACTCCATGGGTAATTCAAATTCTGGAGGTATCGGATAGAAACTATAAAATAACTACAATTAATATGGTCAGGAAAAGAGGGACAAAGTAGATCAAATGATAATGTCAAATGATAATGTCAACAAAGAAGTAGAATCTATACAAAAAAATCAAATGGACATTCAGAACTGAAAAATACAGTATATGAAATTAAGAACTCACCAGACAGGTTTAACAGCAGACTGGAAATAGCAAAAGATAGGATTCTTGAACTTGAAGGCAGGTCAAGAGAGAATATACAATTTCCACCAAAAATGGAAAACACAGAACATCAGAGACATGTAGGATTTAGACAAAATATGTAACATATCTCTAAGTAGAGTCCCAAAATGAGAGGGGAGAAAGAGAGAATGAGACAAAGCAGTATTTCAAGAGATAACTGTTACCAATTTTTCCAAACTGATGGAAGACATAAACCCACATATTCAAAAATCTTAAGAAAACAGAACATAAAAAAAAAAAACTACACTAGGCATAGCAAAGTCAAACGGTTGAAAAAAATGAAAGACAATGAAAAAAAAAATCTCAAAAGCATGCAGAGAGAAAAAACAGACATTTTCTTAAGGAAACAGTCAGCACAACTTTTCTGTAAAGGACCAGATAGTAAATATTTTACTACAGGCATTACAGGCCATATCATCTCTGATATAACTACTCATCTCTATCATTTTAGAATGAAAGTAGCTACAGGCAAAACATAAACAGGCTTGGCTGTGTTCTAATAAAATTTTATTTATATAAACAGGCCATAGTTTGCTAACCCCTGCCTTAAAAGGATCAACAGTAATACTGATAGCCAAGTTTTCAACAGACATTACAGAGGCCAGAAGATAATGAAACAACATCTTTAAAAGGCTGAAAGAAAAGGCCGACATACGATTCTATACCCATTGAAAATAACCTTCAAAACTGAAGGTTAAATAAAGTGGTTTTCAGACTAATAAAATCTGAGGATCTGCTGCCAGGACATAAAAGGATAGCATTTTAAAAATAAAATAAAGTAATTCTAAACTGATATGTATTCTAAGTGTATCGCTTCCACCTATAAAGCAAAAGTTGACAGAATTAATAGAAGAGAAACATACATCCACAATCATAATTGGCAATTTTAACATACCTGTCTCAGTAAGTGATAGAATAAGCAGACCAAAAAAAATTCAGTAAAGGTGTAGATAATCTGAACCACACAATTAAGCAACTTTACCTAACACACAGAGCACTATACCCATCAACTGCAGAAGAAACATTCCTTTTAAGTGCACACAGAATCTTTACCAAAATAGACTATCTGCCGAATAACATCTCAACGAATTTCAAAGGTCTAAACTCAGACAGAACATGTGGAATCTAACTAGCAATCAGTAACAGAAGAATAACTAGAAAATGGCCACAGATGGTTAGAAATATAAGCAACACACTTTAAATGACCTATGGGCCAAAGAAGGTATCATCAGGGAAATTAGAAAGTATTTTGAACTGACTAATGAAACTGCATTTCACAATTCATGAGATGCAGCCAAAGCAGTACTGAGAAGTAAATTTACATTTCCAAATGCAGTATTTAAAAAAATTGAACAATCAATAATCTAAGCTACCATTTCAAGAAGCTAAAAAAAAAACACAGCAAATTAAAGTCAAAGAACAAGTAAAGAAAGAAGGGATAAAAGGAGAATTCGATAGAATACAAAGCAAATGGTGATGGAAGGAGAACTGACTCTGGATGGTGAACAAACAATGTGACATATAGATGACGTATTACAGAATTGTACACTTGAAACCTATATAATTTTACTAACCATTTTCACCCCCAAAAAATTTAATTTAAAAACTTCACAATTAAGAAAAGCAAGCAAACTACAATAGAGAAAAACCAAGAAAACTAAAGGTTGGTATCTATTTCAAATAAGTTGTTATGAAGACAATGAGAAAGGCATTTACCATTGGGCCTAGCACATTCATTTATTCAATATCCACTATGTGTCAAGAACTGTTCTAAGTAATGGGGTCCCTGACCTCTTGGGACTTCATTCTAAGTGAGAATTCAGGGGGAAAAGGGTAGTAAGGGGGATGGATGACAGAAGGAGGAAAAAGAAGGGAAGGGGGGAAGAGGGAAGAAAAACACAGACAGAAAAACCAGATCAGTACTCAAAGAATTAAAATAGGGTAATTCAATAAAGTAAGATTGAGTGATCACAAAAGACCTCTATGGTGATCATTTAAGCTGAGGTCTCAAACGACAAGGAGCCAACCACAGGAATTTTGCAAAGATAATACGGCAGGAATGAACTTGGTTATAGGAGACCCAAAAGAAGGTCTGTAAGGGGTCTGCAAATGTAAGCTGTTTTTCTCAAGTATACTCCTTTCAAACCCATAAGAGGCACACAATAAATATTAGGGAGAGAATAAATGAATATAGGCTATATACCAAACACATTCCTTAGAGGAATACAAAAAAGGCCTTCACTGGATTCTCAAAAGGGTCTACAACCCCCCAAAATGTTAAAAACTAGGCATGTTCTAAAAACCACAAGAAGTCTCCATATTTTCCAATCCCTTGATCAACACCCTTAGCTACTTGTTATCTTGTGAGGTAGCTAGAAGTAGGCTCTAATTTTACTTAGGCTACTAGGAATGTCTTCTAGATGTGACTACTCATCCTTCAAGTTTTAAAGGCAATCTCACAGCATCACTGAGCTAGTGGAGCTCATATATGCTGAGATTAAAACATTGGTTGGAACAGGCAGAAGCTCTTTTCCACTGTTTAAGAGCACAGTAAACCGAAAATGCCACTTTCTATAAAATATTAAAAGACTGGGGGAATCTCAGAAGCAATAAAAGAAAAAATTGATAAATATAAACAAAAATTTCTAAAATGTTTGCATTTTTAAAAAGCCAGAAACTAAGACAAAAACTCAAGTAAAATGGATTTGGAATTCATCTGATAGAAATGCTAATTTTCTTAAACTACAAAGAGCTCTTAACTAATCACTAAAAGCTGATTCAATAGGGAAATGGACAAAGGACATTTAAAAGTATTTCACTGAAAGAATAAACCAATAAATGTAAGAGAAGATTTAATGCACTCACAAGTATAAGGTCTCAGTGTTATAACATTTTGCACCTATAAGATTGGCACATATCATGAAATTTGATGGTACCCAGTATTGACAAAGGTGTAATGAAAACAGACTTTACCGTTGGTGGAGGAAAAAAGCTGATGCAACCCATATGGAAGGTAATTTAGCAATATCTATCATAATTTAAAATGTAATAACCTTTGACATACAAAGAGATAAATTCACACAAGTATACAAAAATGTTGCAGTATTGCTTACTAAACAAAAAGTGGTATCAATCAAATGCCCCTTCAAAAGGGAACTAATGAAATAAAGAGACTACTAGGAGATATTACATAGTGGTTAAAGAGATTGAAATAGTTTCATATGCTGATATGGAAATGCCTCCAAGATACATGAAGGGAAAAGCAAGATACATAGAGGATACTATATATTACATATGTTATCATTTGGTTTTAAATTTTTTTTCTGGAAAGATACACATGAACTTGTTCACTGCGGGTATGGAAATATGAGTTACACCCTTTCTACATTACTAAGTTGCCACTAACATGCCTTGCATTTATAACATATAATTAGCTACTAATATAAGTACTTTTTTCTAGAACTTATATTACTATCTAATTTTAGCATTACAATGTCTCTATGAAGCATATGTGGCTATGATTCCCATTTAATATTTCAGGAAAGTGAAGCCCATAAATATATAAGGACAATATACAAGTAAAAGATTTTAACAACATGTAAGAAAATCTAAACTCATGTAACTTAAGTACACCATCAGAACTAGGGAATGGCAAAGAATCAAACTTAAGTCTTGTTTTGAAATCCAACATTCTTTCCATTTTTCACAATGCTGTCAATTTCTACTATAAAGTTGAGTATACTACAAACATCTTTCAAGAACTATAAAGTAATACCTTATAAATATAAAATCCATAACCTACAGTGCCACACTTCCTCCCTAATCTGTAATCTGCCACAAGAAAACTGTCGTATTTTCTTCTCTTAAACTCAAAACTGTTATGAAAAGAAAACCGATCACTAGAACCATAATAAACACTAATTCTAACTATTCTCAATAGTAGTCTAAAACATCTGTGATACACTTTTGCATAAGTCAAAACAAATTTTATTTTCACTGGCACTACTTTGACTGTATTTGGTTAACATTATCTCATGTAGATTCATCAGCTCAAAATTAATTAGTATTATAGAATAGTGTATTCCATCCAAACAATTCATCTTTGTTGGCTCGCACGCCTCGCTACCATTGGCATGCCACCGTAGTAACGGGCACGGTGCCACAGTAACAGATGGGCAGAAACACGGACATGCCAGAGAGTCAGTATGTGCATCGGGTCTGAGGATTAGCAGCAGATTTGCCTCCAAGAAACGCGTAACCTATGGCCGAATAAATCTAAGTTTTCTACAACTGTGTTAATAAGATATGCCAACTCAAAGCTAGATTAATTTTTAAGTTCTTTAAAAAATAAAAAAATTCCAAGGCCACAGAAGGCAAGTTCTCTGCCTGATGAGTTTGGATCAGCCTTCCGTGTAGGGAATTGAGGAAATCAATATGCAGTCACCACTTTAGACAAGCTCTGCCCCTAAAGCACTTGAAAATCTCAGTAAAAAATTCTGTTTTTAAAAAGTCACGTGGTACTGTTGCAAGATGAAAAAGTTCTAGAGATCTGTTGTACACCATTGTGAATATACGTAACACTATCAAACTGTACAGTTAAAAATGATTAAGATAGTAAATTTAATGTTATGTATTTTTTAATCACATTTAAGAAAAAAATTTTTAAAAGACGTGGCCCTGTCAAGTCTCCTGATGAAGGCTATGTAAACCTAGAAGGAGAAAAAGGTCCTACAAATTCCTACTTGACAGTAATAGAATCTGAAAGTGCAAATAACTGAAGTTTATACAATTATTTTAAATTTTGCTATCTGTTGAATAATTGCTGTCATCTAAAAAACCTGTCATTTTAAAAAGATTATTTCACATGTGGTTTTAAATATTTGAAATATAATACATATACTACTGACCAAACTATTTTGAAAATTTTTATCATTATTACTATGTTAATGAAAACAGTTTTAAAATCTAAGAATGCTAAGGAAAAAAAACAAAATCACTTGTGGTCACTGTCATCCAAAATCATTTAAGTGATGTACAAAACACCAGAATAGATGGGTATGTGAGGGGTGTGTGTGTGTGTGTGTGTGTGTGTGTGTGTTACCAGTAACTATCTCTGACTTCCAGGCATTTAAATGTTACATTTTCT
Source organism: Rhinolophus hipposideros (assembly GCF_964194185.1). NCBI lineage: Eukaryota > Metazoa > Chordata > Mammalia > Chiroptera > Rhinolophidae > Rhinolophus > Rhinolophus hipposideros. The sequence goes on along the minus strand of NC_138053.1, from coordinate 50,522,043 downwards.
CTTTAAAGAAATGTTCGTGTATCCAAACACCAATCTGTCATTTTGTAATTGTTACATTGTAAGCTAGGCAGAAGCTACTGATAAGAACTATGCATTTCTAACAGTATTTGATTTACTTTTAATTAACCCTACCATTTCTACATGAAAGATTAAATATGGGTCATTTGTTTTGATTTCATTCAAGTACACAAAAGTGTTTGTAAAAATTTACTGCCCCGAAGGTGGTGAGTTCAAATATTCAGAAGAGTATCTTAGATCTGGATTTCAACAACTAGGTAAAATTTCAACAAAAATTCTGGGTAATGACACGGAGTTGCCCACTTGTAAGTTTGCCAAATAAAAATGTTAACAAAAACTACCCGCTACCATTACCATGATTTCATAAAAGACAGTAGGAAGGATGTTTGCATTCCTTTAAGTACTAGTACAGTAGCCATTTGTATTCCTTCTTTAGTCATTTACTGCTCACATTATTTTGAGCTAATGTTCTTTAGACACTATGTTTTTATTTTTTTCATTCTCAAAGTATTTTTTGGTTAATATTATATTGACATTTTCAGTACCCACAAACATCTCAAGAACAGACTTTTGACAGAACTTGATTACATCTAATGAAAAGTGTGATTACTTAGTTGTATGTTGCTCTCTCACCTCAGACATATCTACAAATATATAACAACAACAGTCCAAGTTCACCAATGAAAATGACAATGTCCTTTCACCTTCCCAAATGTCCTCTCCACCCTTCCTCATTTCCATCAATAGTCCCACCATTCTTCCAGTTAGCCTTAAAATCAAAGTCCTGGATTCCTTCCTCCCCTCACTCCAATCTAGGGAGTAACTAACACCTATAAATGCCTCTTTCGTTGCTCACCTCACATTTCCTTTCCTCTTCATTACCTACCTACACCAACGGAGTCCAAAGCATAATTACATGACTCTTAGACTTTTCTAAAATTCTCTTTATGGTTCCTCTGCCTCCAGTTTCTTTCCTTCAATCCATTCTCCATATAATGCCAAATCAAACTTCCCAAATCCCCACTATAGTAATCACTTGTAATCATCAACTCCTGTTCTTAGAATGGAAGTTAAAGTCCAATTTCCTCCACACTCTAGCAACTACTTCCTGATTCTCCTTTTCCACTACTCCTTTCCAGGAGCTCCCCTCTTCATACAAACTGGTCCACTCGCCGATACTGTAAAAAAGAATATTTTACCTTCACTCTGGATGCTTTCCTAATCCTTGTGTCAAGATGTAAAACAAAGTCTACCTTCTCCAGCAGCTCCAGCCTTCGGTGACGATTTTCTCCTTCAATATCTTGCAGTGCTCATTGCATTTGACACGAGGCAACCACTAACCTTTTTTTTAATGTTAGTGTTCTGACACCTCAGCTGAAGATAACGTACATGAAAATGGTTGGCATACTGACACACGGATACATGACCCCTGGAAAACTATTTTCAAAAAGCAAATGTAAAATCCCTGGAGCTCCAAAGCCAGGGAAGCATGGGGGAACAGCCTGTACGACTCTCACAACATGCGAACTATTTCTCTAGTTTGGAAACTCAGAGACCCTCTGGGCAATTACACACCTTGGATCATAATGAGGACTCAAAAAAAGGGACGGTTGAAATAGTGAGAGACTGTGGGCATGGAGCCCTATGATAACTGACGGTGTCATAAGGAGGGAACCTAAGAGCATATGGAGGAGTAGTAACAGGATATGGCATTACATGGGGTGAAGGGCCATCAAAACAAAAAGACACTGAGAGCTCTTGCAATCCAGATCCATCCAATCCAGAAACAGTTTCTGATCAAATAACTGGGGCCCATACCCATAACACTGGTGAACAGAAGAGTTTTACATGCATTTAGTACCAATTATTGAGCCAAACGAGGCCTGGTTCGAGTGGGACCTGGAGATGTCTACAGAGTGAGGTTTCAGGAAGGGAAGAAAGAGACTCCAGTCTAGGAACAACGGGCGGTTTTGAACAGACAGAATTGAGACTTGATTCTATCACCAAAGTTCAGTAAGCAGGACACAAGGATTAACTGCTAGTAGGAAGACTGGAGGACTTACAAATTCCTCTATGTGGCGGGGAATGTCCAGAAAATCATACAAAATAAAAGCATTATGAAAATACAAGGTATTATTATTGCCATTGCTACAGTTAAAATACTGGACTGTATCCCCCAAGTCAAGAACAGAAGCTACACAGAGGAGCCATCCAATACATGTTTGACAATTACGGCGATGGTGGTAGGAGTGGCAGCGATGAATGACAGAAGTTAACATCTCCAACAATTGCTCAGGTGTATTTATGTATGCCCTGCCCTGTTCCCTGACTTTAGAGGGGGATATTCAATTATTCACAATATATATAGCAAGATTTTAAAACTTTAATAGAAAAAGGGAAAATAAGAAAATTAAAATAAAATATAAGTGTAAGGTTAATATTCAAAATGCATGCCACAGAGCTCCAGACACTTGCAAGCTACAGACCACAAATTTTGCTGTAAATTTTCTAGCAGTCCTTGCGTCCAGGAAATAATCGATGATTCACACTGTTGCTAAATAAAGGAGTAAGGGAAGATCTCAGAAGAAATAATTTCTGACACTACATAGACTCAATGCATCCTCAGAGAAAACTTCTCCAAAAATAACCACCACTGAGCTAAGCTGCCCCTACTCATCCTTGCTGCTATCATCTGCCCCTCCTCCAACACTCAATGAAGACATTTTAGCCACAATTATTACACTTATTTTGAGTGACTTTCACCTGAAAGCCCACACAGAGCCCTGATCTCTAAGCTCCTCATTCTAATCATCTTTACTATTCTCACCTCCAGGCAACTTCCAGCTATTCACTGCCATAGTCGTACCCTAAATGATACCCAAAACTTGTGAACGTCCAATCTCTGAAATATTACATTCATACAACTCTCTTTCTGATCAGTCTCCTAGCCTTCTCACACTCTCACTCAATTACTCCTAATACACTTATTCCTTGGACTTAGAGATTCCTGGTCCCTTAATCCCTCTATTTTTTTCCTATCAGCCCCTTACTACCTTTGCTTCTTTCCCACCCCAGCTTAGGAACCATGCTTAATGACTTCTACATCTTTCTTACCGATATCCTAAACTTCCTTGCTAAACTGTCATACAGAGCACCTACCTAGCAAAAGCTCAATTCTGCATCAAGAATGGACCATTTTCTTCACATCTAAGCAAGGACGGAGAAGCAGTGCTAGAGAAAAAGAGCAGACTGCTCCCAGTACACCTGGGCTCTCTTACCTCAAATGGGCAAGCCCTCAGTATCATCCAACGAGCATCCCTGGTTCTCTGGCAGAAGGCCTTCCTATTGTCTCTAGCATCTACTTCAGACCTCTCCTCAAACTTGCATCCCTTCCACTTCCCTCGCCCACTCTCATCAGGTGTTCTAATTATTTTTCCTTCTCATTAGCAAAGGACTAAAAATTTAGGCTCCAAATCCATCCTCTCCTTTTCTCTGTTGTACTATAGAGCTCTCTTTTGTTTTCTGACACTTCTCTCTCGCCTCCTTCCAATCCGCATTTACGCTTTCTCAACTCTTTCTAACCCTTAAAACTAAAGATTTTTAGACTCCATGTGTCTCTACCATTCCATCCTTTCTCCCCTCCCGTGAAAGCCAATGTCTCTGAAGAAGTGGTCCTCCATGACTCACTTCTCGTCATCACTGCAATGATGTCCAACACTGCTGTCACCACCACGAAGGTCATCAACAACTGCCTTATCACTAAATCCAAGAAATGCTTCCCTTGACTTTATTTTACTGGACTACTCAGCTGGCAGTGCTGACCACTTAACTACTTCCTGAAATTATCTTCCTTTTATTGTTATTAAAGCAGAAACATCCAGAATTCTCTCTGCTTTTAGGAAAGATGAGAAATGAACTTCTTTAAGAATAGATCACTTTTAAAAAGCAATAGAATATCTGTCAGCAAGAGTGATGGTTAAATAAAATGTTTGAAACAAATAAATTTTTTACTCCTATATACTATAATCATTATTCCCAAATCCTTCACAGACACACAGACTTTACCTAGTATTTATTCATTTGTTTTTATGTAGTGCTCAGTAAAGTTACTTTAGATAATTTAACAGTTTCAAATGCTTATGAAATATGATTCAGAAAAACAACAGTGTGAAATTTAACTTGAAAATTAAAAACATAAAGCAATGGTTAATGTGGAAATTAACATTGGTTCTAAAATTTTAACAGCTGAATAAGTACACTGCACGAAAAACAATAAAACTTAAAAAGCTCAGGTGATCTTAATGGTATTACAATAGTAATTATTATGCTTATTATGTATCAGGCACTGTTAACTGCTTAAGTATGTTAAATCTTTTCATCCTCACAATTCAATGAGTGTAGGTAGGTACTATTTTTGTATCATCCTCATCCATGAGGAAATCAAGGGCTCAGAGTGGTTAAATAACCTGCTCAAGTATCACTTATTAAATAACTCTGAGACAAGTTTTTACAACCGGGACAGAGTAGCTCCAGAGTGGGAGTGCTTAAGCATTGCCACATTGCCGCAACAAACCACCATGAACAGTTTATCTGCCATCTTCCTCCTACAGAAGTAGGAAGGAATTTGATCCTTTTCTAAAATCTGAAACACAACGCAAAAGCTTTTTGTATAATCAACTTCAAGTGCTTCCCCAAACTCCATTCTCTCTTCTTGATCTTCTAAGAGAGGTCTAATTTTCCCACTCCCTTCAATATTGACTTGACTAAGATTCCACCTTGCCCTACTCACATACCACACATCTTCCCTTTCATAGCTTCCAAACCATCAATCAACTGATAACTCCCAAGTCTCTATCTCCAGCTCAGGTATCTCTTCCGAGTGCCACATCCATGTATCTAACTACTATCATCTCAAACTCGACAGGTTCCAAAATGGAACTCAGCATTTCTCACTCCAAACTTGCCCTATCTTCTGTGTTTCCAGTAATACAGATACTTTCGCTATTCATATAATTGACTGATCCAAACACCAAGTGTAGCCAGAGTGATCTTTCTAAAATGTAAATCTCACTATATTGTTCCTCTATTTAAAGTCCTTTGGTAGCTTTCATGATGAAGTCCAAATTTCTGAGCATGGTATACCAGACCCTTCATAATATGGACCCTTATTACCTATCAACCATCTTTCACCAGTCTCTCATTTCCCTCTAACTCCAGCCACACTGAATTTTTCCTGTCCCTTAAATAAACCCAAAATCCTTGCCTCTAAACCAGTAGTGTCCAACAGAATGTTCTATGAAATGGAAATATTCTTTATATGCACAATCCATTATAGTAACTGCTAGCTACCTTGAGCACATAAAAATGTTGCTAGTATGACACAGAAACTGATTTTTTTATTTTAATTTAATTTAGTCACATTTGGCTAGTGGCTACTATATTGAACAGCACAGCTCTAAACCTATGTAAGTACCATGTTTCCCCGAAAACAAGACCTAGCAGGACAATCAGCTCTAATGCGTCTTTTTACTATAAGACTGGGACTTATATAAGACTAGGTCTTATATTAATTTTTGCTCCAAAAGACACATTAGAGCTGACTGTCCGGCTAGGTCTTGTTTTCGGGGAAACACGGTATGTGCTATTCCCTCGGCCTGTCAAACACAAGTATGTCTGCAAAGCCCTGGTCAGTGCACCCATCTAACACAACATCATTAGTATTGATTAATTTGTTAGGTTATTCCCTTTATTTATGTAGTTAATAAAAAATAACATTCTACTCTATACAAGACTCTTTAAAACCTTTGGCGGAGCAAGCTCTATAACTTCATTTACATACCATACTTGTTTACTTTTTAAAGTTTAGTCTTCCAAGATAGTGGCTGACTTACAATTTATCCTAAAAGGACTATCACTTTAAGAAATGAACAGGCTCCATAAATTAGTGAATGAAACGAGAATATTATAATGCCATATTACACTACAAAAGCATTTAGCTTTGCTTCAAAAATACGTATTACATAAATGCAAAAGAAAAATGACTGAAAGATCCGTATCAGGTTAACTGATTTCCTCTGGGTGTTGAAATTATGGTTATTTTCTAGCTAATCTGTGTTTGCTAAATTTTCTATGAAGAAAAGGGGCTATCAGTCCAGTGATTCTCTCCTCTCTGTTGTATCATCAATTTTCCCTCTTCTACATCAGATGGTTCCATCAGCAAACAAAATATGAACAAAAATATTGTTTCTCCCACGTTAAAAAAAAAAAATCCTTGACCTAACATTCCCTTCCAGGTACCACTATTTCTCTGCTCCCCATACACTCATACATACTCACTACAATTATTCTCCTTTCCCTCTTGAACCCACTCCAGTCGGACTTTCAGCCCCACCATTGCACCTCGTCCCATCACTGTACCTAAACAGCGTGTCAAATGTCACCAGTCCTCCACAAAGACAAATCCCAAACTCACTTGTCAGTGATCTTCTTGTTTGACCCTCTTCATACTATTTGACACAATTACTCCAGGAATGCTCAGGTCTTAGTCCACTGATTCCTTCTGTGTCTACACTCACTCCTTTGGGGTCTCATCCAATCCATGGTATTTAACACCATCTATAACCTGACGGTTCCCAAACTTGTAACTCTAGCCTGACTCCTCCCCCAAGCTTCATGTATCCAAGTGCCTTTTTCACATCTCCCCTTGGGCGCCTAATAGGCATTTCAAACTTGAACAGGCTCAAGTTCGTCATTCCCTTCCCCCGTTAAATTCCTTTTCACACAATCTTCTTTACTTTAGTTGATAACAACTGGGCAAAAAACCTTATGTCCATCCTCGATATCTTTTTCTCTCACACACATCAAAACCATCAGCAAATTTCATTGGCTCTGCCTTCAAAACTCTGTATACACAGAATTCAACCACTTCTCTCCACTACCAATGAGCTGATGTCGTCATCAGCTATTCTTGCCTGGAGTACTTACTGCAATAGTCTCCTTGCCTGTCGCTGCCTCAGATCTGCTGTCTATGGCAAAGTCAGGAGGCAAAGTGATCCGCTTTAAAGGTAAATCGTATCACTCCTCTGTTCAAAACCCTCCAATGGCTTCCTTTCTCACTCCGAGTACAATCACGGTTCTTAAAGATTTACAAAACCCAGCACGATCTGGCCCCTTACTTCTCTGGCCTCATCTACTAACTTCCCCCTTCTCTTCCTTCCATCTACTCCAGCTATACTGGCTTCTTCGTTGATCCTCCAATCAGCTGATCCTCAGTCAGAAATCCTCCTGCCTCAGAGCCTTAGCACTTCTTCTGAAGAGTCTTGTATTCTTCTGACTGAACACTCTTCCCTCACCTCTTTCAGCTATGTGCCCTATTGAGGAATTCTCAAGTATCTTTTCCTGACCCGGTTATTTCAAACTCAATGCAACCTCCACCGTCTCTATCCTATTTCCCTGCTTTATTTTTCCCTCCTCGTCATCAAAAGACTGGCCATATATTAACTTTTTATCTCCCATCTTCCTCCCACTAGAATGTAAGCTCCATGAGAGCAGGCATCTTGTCACTGCCCCATCCTCAGCACCCAACAGTGCCTGGCATACAGACAACCCTCATGTCTGCTGAATCAATAAATTAGTTCTATAATTTTTTTAAAGTTTGAAAAAAACTCAGGAAATGAACAAGCAGTTCCTAAGTACCCAAGAGACTATAACCTTTTTGAAACAGGAAATGTATCTGGCACACAACTGGCACTTAACATAGTTATTGACTTCTACACACCCATTCTGCTCAAAACCCTCCAACGGCTTGTAAAATCCCAAGTTCTTACAAGGCCCTACATAAACAGCCCCCCACCTTCCATTCTGCCCTCACCTCTCTGCTCTCAGAGTACTGACTTGCCCCTCATCTTTCATGACTACATTCTTCACGGAAGCTCTAAGAAACTCTGAGAAAACCCATTCCTAGAGTAAAGCTGGGTAATGCCAACCCACAGACCCAGCCTTATTCATGAGTCTCTCCGGCTGCCATGCTAACTCAGGCAGCTGAAGGATCAGACACTGCCCTTCTAATTAGGCTTCTACTGGCAATACAAATAATCAGTCCATCCATAAGCAGACATTGACCATAAATTGTTCACTTTTGTAGATCTATGAACTTTTTCCAGCCGATATGCTAAATAAGTCTTTCCTAAATACACAAACCAGCAAACATTATTCATAGTAATATGAAATATAGGAAAATCATTTCCTTCTTGATTATTCTACTTTGGGCTCTTCACTTTAAATCTTGAATTTTGACTGCAGGCAATTTGTTTTTGTCAGGCGTTCATTTACATACACAACTGCAACACTGTCAAATTATTTCACTATAATACATTTGTCATTCCATGAGCACTTTAACGTTTCATGCAGTAAAAAAGAACATTTCAACCATCTGCCTGCTTTTTGAATCATTCAGTTCTAGTAATGTTGCTCTAAATCCTAAATATTTTTTGTAAATAATGTAATTTTTCACATCTTGAGATTTAATGGTAAGGCCGGAAATTTAAGTATGCCAGATTTCCTCCTCAGATTTCACCAAATCAGTGTTCTTAAAATAACATATCCTGCATCAAGGGATGAATATTTTCTTGGCTTAATATTTGTTAAGATAAATAGTAAAAGTCAGAACTGACTCTCCTCCAAGAAGAAAAGCAAGCTAAGCAAATAAAATGGAACACTTTTACAATCCGTTGGAAAGTAGGAGCCTGCTTACAGGCAGTAAATAAAATCTTATTTGATTTGAAGTGTATTTCAAGAATTAAATTATAGAAACCCTACTCACCATGTTAGTGACAATCTTAACTTGAGTAGTCAGCCCTTTGTAAAACTAGCGGTCTTATTTATGTGAAGACAAAAACAACCAGTTCATCTAGCTAGGAAAGCACTGCAGATACCATTACACGGTTTCTTCTTTTGTTAACAGCCATCTTGGAACAAAGACATGTACTTAGCGAAAGATCAATAAAACATTCACATTGCCTACAAGTTACGTGCCCTTGCAAATAAAATTAAAAAGTAGGACTCTATTTACATATATAACATGGCAAATATGTGGTTAACATCCCCAAAATTAGATGTAGGGACCATAAATTTCAACCAGTTAAGCAGAATAAGATAGATCAGCTACCACAACTGGAGTTCTTAGAACTCAAGGGATTTAAATCTCGAAGATGACAAGCAGGACAACATTATGCTAGAGCAATCATTGGTGCAGTGTATCTTCAGACCTTAACCCTAAGCTTCTGAGCACAAGAGAAAGGAATTCACAATGAGAAGCCTGTGCCTCGTCATGATATGCTAACAACTGAGGGCACCAACATCTCAGCATCTCAAACTAAAATGTTTGACATTGCAAAATTCCAGCATTTCCATTTTCTTCAGTTAATCATTCTGTACATTAAAAAGGCTTATAATAAATACCTCTCAGCAGGTATATCAACTGAAAAGTTGAGAATTATTTCACAATTTAACATTAATTATATACCTGTATTACTGTTAATTTTCATTTGCCTTATCTCACCAACCAAATTCCAAGATTCTTAAAGGCAAAGTAAAGATCTTATCATTGTTTTGTATTTGTAAAGATCTTATCATTGTTTTGTATTTTTGTGCTGAAAACACAGAAGAATGATCTACACATATGGAATAATTTCAAATTGGCAAATAAAGATGCCTTCGAAGAGTGGAAGAGAGACGGAAGAAATCCTGACTGCACAGTTCATTCAACACGTGACAATTCCAACTCAATTGGAAGTGGTTAGGGTCAACCACAGCAAAGACTCAAGCAATGCCCTGAAGAAAATAGCTGTCTGGACCTATATATAATATTACTTCAGTGTGATGAAACAATACATCAATACAATACAATACAACACAGTACAATACAACAGGGATATCACAGCAGGTCTTTCTTCTGTATAAGGTCCCCTGAATACCATGCTTTATCTTTTAATTACACTGGGTAAAGAGACAGCCAACATTAGTAGCATCTGAATCAATGAGTAAAGGGTCTGAAAATATTTATTGAGCGAAATTATGAGCCAAACACTTTGCTAGGCAACTTCACATAAATTACACCATATAATATTAGGTGAGTGTGTGAAAGAGATGCTTCTATTCTTCTATTCAACAAATATTCATTGAGTCACTACGTAACCTAAGAGTAGAGAATGAGTGAATGAGATAAAGAGAAATACTAGGGAAAAGTGGGGAAAAAAAAAGGAGCAAACTTTGAACAACTGAAACTATAAAAGTGTTTTTAAAAATTACAAAAATACGGTACAGACTCTAAAATTAATTATTACAAATAAAAAAATGGAAGCAATCACAGAAAAACAAGTGTAGAAGCTCAGATTGAGACACAATGAATCTTTGAGGTGTAATGAAAATAATGTTTTATGAATAAAGTAGTGCCATCTGGGACTGATGTATCTTTATTTTTAACAAAGGAAACTCAAGAACCTCCCTACTAAAAAGTTACTCATTCAGCTGCGCTTGTGTACCCTGGAAAGAGAAAAAGTGGGGCGGAGCTATAGTTAGGTCCACTATAACTGCCTACAAACCACAAACCCATGTAATCTCCCCAGTGGACTCCACTGAGGAACACTGATATTAAAGGTTCAAACATTATGTGTAATTTTCATGGCTGATGTAAATTTGACAATAAAATTTAAGTTAAAGAAGGCTAGGCTTTATTAACGCAATGCAAACACACTAATGTAGTTTTGATTATATCATAATGACGTGCTATCGTATGACTACAGAAAAGCATACTAAATTGGCTCTATGAACCTACACAAATGAAAAGTCCACCCCAATTTCATCAGAGACTAAAAATGCTACATTCCCATGTGTTTCAAGTGGTACTGCACTGCTAAGTCACTGGTTACTAGGACCTTTTCATTGTTAAACCCAAGGCCTCTTTTCAGCCTTCATTCTTCATCCTCATTATGCAACTCCTTATAGCTGACCGGTTTCTCTTACTAACTTGACTCTTAGCTTCCTTTTTTTTTTTTTTTAAGCTTCCTCTGGTTTCCTACCCTTTTGAGCACTCTCTCTCTCTCTCTCTCTCTCTCCCTAGTTCTTTTTCCATTCACACTTAAAATATTGGCATTGCCTAGAGATTTCTCTAAATAGCCTTCTCCTCTAACAAGAAAAGTTCTCCCAGGATGGTTTCATTCATTCCTGTGCTCTGATTACTACCTACAGTTCTAAATGCTGATGCCTTAATCTGTATCTCAGCTAAACATGCATTTTCTTTTGCAGTTCTCCTGGTTTCTACATGATTTGTCTGAAAAATTCCTTCCCTCCACCTGGTAAAAACCTCAGGCTTTCAGACCTAAAATGTCACCACGTCAGTGAAACTTGCACCAACTTTTCCAAATAGTGTTAGTTAATATTCTGGTTTAGAAATCACTTTTAACTACATCACCTTGTGAGAACTTCACAAGATAGGCAAGTATTACCATACCCTTTTTAGAAATGAGGACAGTGCTTGAAGAGATCAAACAACTTGAATGAGGAAACATTACTACAAGTGGAAACCATTAACTTATATCCAGGTCTTCTCACTCTAGGTCGAATGCTTTTCTAATGCACTGAGATGCTCTTAAAAGAAATCAGGAGATTTAGTAGTCTTACTATTATTAAGAAAAATTAATTAGTCCCGTTTCCTTCTAGAAATTAATTCCTAATTAAATGTTTAATCCAGAAAATTATTAAATTTTTAAATTATACACAGGCAGTTGGTAAAGATGAAAAAACAGCTTATTTAAGACAAAGGAAAATAATTCAGGGAAAAAACTAAAAGCAAGAAAAGTTTAGAACAGTCTCAAAAAAAGGAATACAAAAAATTAATTCTTTACATTTTAAATCGAGAACTGAAAATAGTGAAGCCAACAATCTAATATGCAGGCTTGATTAACCAATAAATGATATATAGGATCTTCCCTAAAATTAGGGAGTTGCTAAAACTCCCTAATTTGGCTTTTGTTTAAAGGGTAGTGGGGATAAATAAGATTAAATTCAGAAAACAAAATCATCAATAATCCTGTGACTAGGAAGTGATTAGGCATCCTTGTGATGGTTAGTGAAGGATGAAAGGACACAGGGCTCTCTAGGACAACAGGCCAAAGAGCAGAACAGTAGAAAGGGTCGGAGGTGGAACATCAACATTTTGCAGCCATCGTGGCAAAGACTAGTTCAGGAGATTCATCAATTGTTGCTAAATATCGGGGGTGATGAATTTAATGAGGAGAAAGACATCTGCATGTTCTCAAAGTGTCCCCCCATCGATAGATTACTGGTAACAAAGAAATAATAGACAACCAGACAATTATTATTAAGATGGACATCCTATGCCTTTGGATACAATAGTTTGAGAAGGACACATCACTTATGTTAATACTCTGGCCAGGAATACATAACATGAATCTAAACATAGGAAACACCAGTAAATCCAAATTGATTAATGTGCTATAATTGGCTTGCATTCTTTAAACGTGTCAAGGTAGTGAAAGACAAAGGCTAAGGGACTAGTCCAGATTAAAGAGATTAGACAACTAAATGAAATACATGATCCTGGATTGGATCCTGTACTGAAGGGAAAAAATTGCTAAAATAAAAAATTCTTTACCGGATTAAGAGACAACACTGGATTATACTAATTATATTGTAGATTATACTGATGTTAAATATCCTGAATATAACAGTAGTGTGGTTGTGTAAGACAATCTTTCTTGAAAACTACACACTAAGGTATTAAGAGTAAAGGGACGTGATGTACACAACCTATTGTCCAATGGTTCAGAAAAAATAGTATGAATGTGTGTATGTATCTCTGGGTGTATACAGAGAGACAAAGAGAAACAAAGCAATGTAGTAAATTTTTTTTAAAATTGGCAAATGCATAAAGTGTAGTTGTCTGTACTAAGAACTTTTTTGTAAACCTGAAACTATTTCAAAAGAGCAGAGAAACAAGGTAAGCTTTAAATGTTTTATATAAATTTTGTCGTTTTGTTTTTAAAGGCAAGAAATATCACCATTTTACATATGAGAGAACACAGGATCAAGAAAGATTAAGTGACCACTTCCAGAACAGGGGTCTCATTTGGTACAACCCCATTCATTAGGTTGTAGTTCAATGGCCAAAATGTTTCTAATTCCTGGAAGCTTCAAGGTCATGTACTGTTTACAGCTACTCTTCACAGTTTTAAACTTTTAATGAGTTGTATGCATTCTCTAATAAAAGCACCATAAATTTCATCAAGTAGAAAGTAGCACATCCAAGCACTAGAGAATACACTCTAAGAGAAGAATGTCTGGGTTCAAATTCAGACCGTGCAGTGTTCTAGCTTTGTGATTGTGAGCAAGTTAACCATTTGTGCTCCAATTTCCTAATCTGCAAAGTGGGATCAGAGAAGTACAACATCTGGAAACAAGCTACAGGGCTGTTAGCAGGACTGAATGAGATAATAAATGTAAAGATAATAAATGCACAAGCACTCAATACATGTTGGCTATTTTTATTTTAAAGCCGGCCTGCTCAGGCACCTCAACAGCATGCTGCTCAGTCAGAGCCATACATTTTTTTCCAAATCAGACCTAAATCTGACAAAACAGGAAATCAAGGGCTCTAAGAGAAAAACAGATGTTCACAAACCATAAAAGTAAATTAATTGTAAGCAAATCACATGCAAAACAGACTGATGTAGACTTATAGGTTAATTCTACAGTAGAAACATTTTGTCAACAGAACTGCAGAGCTGCAAAGAGCCCCTTGTTAGAATCCATCCTCTAAATGCACAGAATGAAAAAAGGGAAGAAATTAGTTATTTTACTTTTACACTTTTCTAACCTGAGAATAAAGAAAACTACTGTATTCCACATGATGTATACAAGATTTCAATAAGCTTAATAGTCAAAATGTAATCCCAATTTCAACTACTGGAGCACTTTCCAGACGGCCCAATCTTGTTAGTAAAATGTATATCAAAATTTAAATAGACTCTTCTGACAACTGCAAAGCAAGGAGAACCAAGTACTTTACCTTAATTTAGCATGAATCTAGTACGAACCCATTATGTAACCATACTGTTTAGTATTGAGAGATCAAAAATAAGAAAAATATAAAAATGATTACAAAATATAAATCTTACCAGGATCCTGTAAATTAAACACACACCCCCCAAAAAAAACAATTTTGGGGTGTTTTCATTCCATTTTTTGGTGGTACTTAAAATATTCTTACCAAATTTTTAAAAACTAAGAGCACCTTGTTTAGTGTTTGTTTTAAAAATTCACATTACTAACTTATAAAATTTTAGGATTTGTAAATAGAAACTCTAAATATTCTCTACTCATATGCTTATTATTTAGTTTGGAACTGGGTTGGTTTTGTTTTTGTCTGTTGTGCAAAGGATATTGTCCAAGAACATTAATGTTTGTATAAACTAATTTGTGCATTCATAGAGCGCCTGAACACCTCCTTGCACCTACACTCCAGAGTCACAGAATGGTTTCCCATAAGCAACCCTCACACTCCAACTCTCCCTCTCAACGCCCCAAACACTTTCACCCTAATTGCGAATTTCTCCACGTTTGATCCAGCAATCATTAAATTGGCTAAAAGTGTTCGTTCAAAATTCAGATTCCTGTGCCCCAAACCAACTCAATCAGAGTCGTTGGGGATGGGACGTAAGCTCTCCAAATGGTTCTTTCACTAAAGTTTGGAAACGACCAGAGCCCCTTGCACACACTCACCCCAGCTCCCCATCAACGCCCACCACTCCCGAAAGACCAAACCCCACCCACCTGCGGGAAATGTTACCGCCCAGCCCCGCAGACGTCTCAGGACGACCCCACCCCCTTCCGGGAGCGCGAGCCCCGCGCCCGCTCTTCCCGGGCCCCCCGCTCCTCAATCCCCGCACCCCAAATCTTCCTCCTCACTTTTTCAAATCGCTGCTAAAGAGGCCGAAGGCTCCGGAGGGGGAAATGGTTGAGGTCGCCTCCTGACCCAGCTCCGTCGCCTCCCCTCCCCCGGACTGCTCATTGTAAGCGAAGCTGTTGCTGGACATTGTTGCGATGCTGGCAGGTATCGTATTGGTCCTGCAGGAGGTTCTCTCCGATCCGCTCCAGCCCGAAACACACGGAACAAAACTAGTTGTCGGAGGGGCGCGCGCAGGCGCTTCCGGACTCGTCACGGCTCCTTAAGCCGACCAGGCGGTCCACCCCCTGCGCATGCCCAGTGTGCAGGCTGGCCGGAGCCCACCGCCGGCCACTCCAGGGCCGGCCTGGATTTACCTTCTCCGGGTTTTTGAGGTAGCTGAGAGGCTGGGACGTGGGCTGTGCCTCCGGGAGGCCCTGCGCTGGCCGGAGGCTGGTCTCTCGGCTTTTAAAGTTTCGTAAGAGAGAGGTATCCGTTGCACCCGTTTTGATCCTTTAAGGAGGTTCCCGGAGCCCCGACACCTCTTTGCTGGCCTCCTGCTGTAAATCAATAGCTTTCAAGTTTCTCCTGAAACGCCAGTTAACACGCCAGATCAACTTTCCTAAGAACACCAGGATCGCTTTTCCTTTTCAGACTGGTTCCTGCTCCTCTCGCTCCAGCCAGTGATGCCTGACTTTCCCGTCCACCCTGCGCAAGCCTTATCCCATCCCGCCCCACGTTAGCGAAACCTTTCTCTCCGCTGCGTTTTACTGCTGTCCAAGCCTGAAGTTTCTTGATACAAAAAAAGGGAGCCATAGACTTTCTGAATAAAATACTAAATATAAAATGCAAACATTAAAATTACCCAATAGTTTTTTTTATATAATAACAGAATTTTTCAACATTAAGAAACTTGTCCTTAATATTATATAATATATAATGATAGATATTGGAACACGTCATCAGCTCTTCTGATTTAAAGAAACACTTAGTAACCTAGAAACAGAAATATTCTTAGCATTCTTATGCATATATATAAAAAATATACACAAACATATAAACTTAAAATTCCACCACAAATTATACAATATAAAGCATCGTATTTAATAGTGGAACACTAAAGGCATTCCAGCTGAAATCAATAAAAGGACAACTATGCCCATTAACGCCGTTATTATTTAACACTGTTCTAGATTCTAGCTAATCCAATAGGACTAGAAAAATAAGTAGTGAAAAAGAAGAGAAAGACTATAGTAATATTTACAGATGATATGATTATCTTGCTGGATGATCTAAGAGAAAATTATTACACCATGAATTGATTAAGCAGAGTTGCCAGAGGCAAAAAAACAACACTCTGACACACCAATTGTATCTAATTAGAAAATGTAATTTTAAAAAGATCCTATTCCACAATAGAACAAATAGGCCTTAAGAAATAAGCCTTAAGAACTGTAAGACCTAAGTGAAGAAAAACTATGAAATTCTGCAGTTTAAATATGGAGGGGGATATATGAAATATGAAAAGATAATCTGTTTCTGGATAGGAATATTCAAGTGAATCTGTATATTTAATGCAGTTTCAGTCAAAACTCAACTTTTTTTCCACTAGACAAATTCAATCTAAAGTTCACCTAAAAGAATAAATGCAGTTTAAGGCAAAAAAATTTTTTTTTTTAAAAGTATAACGTGATGAAGAAATTACCCTACCACTCGTTTAAATGTACTATAAAGTTATTGTAATTTAAAAGTTTGCTATTTTTCTCAAGAGTAAATAGATTGGTGGAACAGAATAGAAACAGACTCAATTATATGCAGGTATTGACATGATAAAGTTAACATTTCAGATCATTTAGGAAATAACGTATTATTCAATAAATGGTGCTAGAGCAATTAATTAGTTAACTACGCGTAAAGTTAGATCTCTGTATTAGTTTCCAATGACTGCTATAACAAATTACCACAAATTTTGGTGGCTTCAAAAGGGATAAATTTATTCTTATATTTCTGGAGTCCTGAAGTTCAAAATTAAGGTGCACAATCTAAGGTATAGGCAGGGCCACTTTTTCCAGAGGTTCTAGGGGAGAAGCCCTTTCTTGCCTTTTCTAGCTTCCAAAGCTACATCCCTTGTATTCCTTGCATTCCTTGGCTGTGGCCCCTTCTTCCCTTCTTCAAGGCGAACAGCATAGCATCTGTAAATCTCGATCCACTCTGTCTTCACGTTGCGTTTTCCAATCTGTGTCAAATCTCCCTTTGCCTCCCTTTTTTAAGGACACTTGTGAATACATTTAAGGCCCATCCAGATAATCCAGGATAATCTTTCCATCTCAAAATCTTTAATTCGATCACATCTGCAAAGTCACTTTTGCCATATAAGGTAATAGTCACAGTTTCCAGGAATTAGGAATTGGATATATACTGGGGATCATCCTTCAGCCTACCGCAATCGCTAACTCACGTAATACTTATAAGTAAATTCCAGATTGATTAAAACTAAACTACAAAAATTGAATGAATTTCAGGAAAATGTTTTTGGGATTGAGGGGTCTCATGGTTGAGGATTGGGACAAAATAGACTCAGTATAAATCTAGGCTAGAAACAATAAACAAATATTTATAAGATAAATTCCATAAAAAATAGTTTTAGCAGCCTTTACTATTAGAAAATAACTCTTCTTAGGATTTTAATAGAATTTAAAATTTATAGGATTAGTGAAGATCTGAGCTTCAAATTTCACGGGTGTTTTCTAAGTGTTTATTTGAATTCATTATAAGAAATAAAGCTACTCCTATTTTTTTTAAAAAAATGAATTATGGATAAAACAATATGATCTCTAATGACTAAGAGTTTCCATTTATTAAGCTCTTGAAGCTCCAAGTTAGGTCATTTATATGCACTTATCATAGTCCTGATTGATCTGGCCCTCATTTACATCTCTTGACTTCATTGTGACCCACTCCCCCTAGTTTACTGCCCTCCAGACAGTCTGGCCTTTCTGTTCCTTGATCCACCAAGCTTGTTCTGACCTGAGAGACCTTGCTTGCTGAGCTTTCTGCCAGTAGCATTCTTCCAATAGGTCTTCAAAAGACTGTCTCCTTCAGCTTTATTCAGGCTTTATTCTACTCAGCTGTTAGCTTAAATATCACCTATGCAGAGAGGTCTTTCTGGACCACTCATTCTGATTTAGCACCTCCTCCTAATCCCCATCCTCACTGGTTACAGAATTGATTGGAACAGCTAATCTGTTTAGTTACTATAGGTCACTCTCTAACACATATCCCTCTGGAATACTTGCATACATTAAGAAGGAGAATTTTTCCAAATAGAGTACAAAGTTTTTTCTGTCAAATGAACATGAGTTATGCCTTCCTCTTTAAAGAACCCCAGTGATCAATCAAATTGGAACATGAAGAACTCTTCTAAAATTGAATGGATGCAATCCTCCAATTTATCGAGCATTTGGGGTTTTTCATACTTCAGGTTTTCTAAAATGGTACATACCTGCAAATGTATGTCTTGAAAATGCCATGACCTCATTATTATATTTTATAATGAAATTGATTTGGAAAATGCAGTGTCTTCAACCCTATATTAGATCATCGCTAATGTTTATTTGAAATGATTTATGAATAAAGAGAGGCTATATTACTAAATATCACAAAGGGAATATTTTAGGCCACTTATGATTCTCTTATTTAAGAATTTTAGATGGCCTCATCTCAGAGGCAAAGGCTTAAGTTATACAAAATGATCATGTCATTATACTTTCCCTCTTATTCCTAATACATTGAAAGAAGTTTATCACTCCTGGGTTTTGGAAGAAGTTTAAATAGGTAGGGAATATGCTCAGCAAAGTGAAGCACTGCTGAAGGACAGGACTACTGGAAATCTCTTCCTGTATGTCTTCTCTGAGGCTCTTATGAAGTCAGTGAATATAGCCTTTCTTTCCACTTCACTTTAGCAGCAAAAAAGACAATCAGCCAGACCCACGTTTGAACCCTGACTGCATCACTAGCAAGGTGTATGAAGGCAAGGCATGTTCTTAACCTTTCTGAGATTCAAAGTTTCTAAAAATTATTAGTTCTCATCCTCATTTGAAAATAAAACTCTTGTGAATAGGGAAAAGGAAGTAACACTTTCAGAACACTGCTTCATGTGGAAGCAAACTTTATAACTTCTATGTTAAAAAAAATCTCTGGACTTGCCCCTAAATGTTGAAATGATAGGATCAGCTCCCTTCTAAAACTGCTCACTAAATGTTGAAGCTCTGAAATATTTTTGTGCAAAGAGGAATCTGAATATTTTATTAATACATTCAACAAATACCTATGGAACTACCTTGTACATGGCACATGCTGGAGATCACGTAGGGAACATACTCGAGGAAAAGCCAGGCCTTATCCTCAGAGACATAATAATAGAAGAGACAACCCTCTATTTGAATGTGTACAGTGATATAACACAAGGCAGTAATGGTGAAAATATTTAATGGTCATATATTAAAAAATACTTGATTGTTTATTTTTATGAATTATATTACATAATTCAAAACTCATTCACTCACATACCATCCCACTGTTATAGTTCAATTACCTTAGTATGTTCCAGACACTCTTTTTAGTGCTTTGCAAATATTAATTCATTCAATCCTCATCCAATCCTGTGAGACAGTTACCATTAGCATCCTCATTTCACAGGTGAAAAACTGAGGAACTGGGCTTGAGAAACTTGTCCAAGTTGACACAGCTAATAAAATAGCAGAGCTGTTCTTTGAACCAAGACCAGACTCCAGGGCCTACACTTTTAATTACTCTGCTGTACCACCTCTTCACATACTTAATAATATATCTTGGAGATTGTACCATATCAATATATACAAAGACTTACTGGGCTGGTTTTTATGGTTGCATGGTATTCCATTTTATGGCTGTATCATAACTCATTAAACTAGTCCTCTAGTGGTGAACTTTTGACTTTTTTCTAATCTTTAGCTGGTACAAATTACGTTTTCATAAATAATTTTATGGTAATATACTTTGTAATGTATTGCTCCCTGTGCTTCTCTGCAAGGCAAGTTTATGACTATGAAAGGACCCTAAAGTGCCACTACTCCCATTCTTACATCACCTCTCCTAGAGGCAGAGGATGTTTACTAAGAGCAATGAGAGGAGAAAAATTATGAACAAAGTGATAAAAAGAAATCACATAGAAAACAATAACGTTTGAATTAGATCTTAAAATATGGAAAACTTAATTTATGCAGGTAAATGAGGTACATACAGACTTCATAGTAATGAAACAATCAGAGGCATTTTCACAGACATTAAGATAATAGGGTAATTCTGTATCTTAAGTGAATGTAAAAGTGATGGCTTAAAATTGAACAATATAGTTTTTGAGGTTAATAGTTAAAAGAAATCAAAAAGCAGGTCCTACAATGGTCAGAAATAAATCTTTGCGGTACCGTAAAAAATTTCCTAAGCCACTGACAGCACACTAATGCATTTCAAATGTGTCCATGCAGCTGGAGCAGATACTGCCACAACAGTTGGTATAATCACAGATGGACTGATTATAATGGAAGTAAAAAAGCAAAAGGGGATAAAGTAAAACCGAATGGCCTTAAATTAGGTGGTAAATCACTCAGTTTTAAATCTTGTAGTTCAGAATTCAAACCAAGGGCCCGGGTTTGAGGAAACTAATGGAAAATTTACTAGAAGTCATTCAAAAGGCACTGAAAAAGAACACTGCATTCATAATGGAAAAAATATTTCAAATCACTATAAAGTTCAACGTTAGAGAACAGTTAAGAAAATCGTGGCACTACAATTTAAGGAAATATGAGCCATTAGGTATTATTCACATAAATACTATTTTCTTAATCAGGACTCCTTTTGTTGGAAGTAAAAGAATCCCTGTCAAACCAACTTAGTAAAAAAAATTAATGGAAAAAAAAGGGGCTGGGGGTGGGAGAAGCAATTTATTGACAAGGGTTACACTGCCCTCAGAGATGAATGGATCTAGGGACTCAAATGATACCCTCAGAATTTTCTCTCCCATCTCTCAGCTCTGCTTTCTATCTATGTTGGCGTCATTCTCTTTAACTTCCAGCAAGTCATGGACATAGCTGCAGAGAGATTTAACTTTACAGCATCACAGTTTAACAACCCACATAAAGTAGAGCTTTTTTCTAGCAGATTCCCAGGGAAGGATTCTGATTGGCCCAAGTCGGATTATGTGCCTCTCACTGAGACTCATCCTGGTGGCTCTGGAGATGCATTATTATTACTGTTTATTTGTCTACACCTTTAATTGAAGGAAGTATCCTAGAATCAAATGATTGAAGTGAGGAGGGCACAATTCCACAATGGACCCAGAGGTGCTGTTACAGGAAGGGGGAACAGGGATGCTAGGTAGACAAAAACAACAAATGTCCATGTCATATAGCAACAGTGAAAATACTTTTTGCAAAATGCTAAGTTAAAAATAGTAAAATAAAAATTGTATCTATGCTATGATTACAACTACATAAAATTTTTAATTCATATTGATCCGGAGTAAAAGGAAAGTTAATAAATAAAATATAAACCACTGCCAAACTAAGAAGCATTTGGCAGTAATTCTCAAGCAGGAACAATTTTACCGCTCCCCCGCCCCCCCAGGGGATATTTGGCAATGTCTAAAGACATTTTTGGTTGTCACAAACGGAGGAGTACTACTGGCATCAAATGGGTAGAATCCAGTGATGCTGCTAAATATTCTACAATGCACAGGACAGCCCCAAACCCCAACAAAGAATTACCTAACTGAAAATGCCAATAACACTACTATTGAGAAACCCTGGCGGAAGTGTAACAGCAGTGATTTGTTTTCCTTAACAACAACAACAAAAAAAATCTGTTGTTGGCTGCTCAAGAGAAGGAAGGGAAAAAAATTGGAAGGAATGGAAAAGAAAGGAAATAAAAGGGATAGATGGTGATCTCAGAGATGATGATGAACGAATAAAGTACACAAAGATGCAGGAAATCAAGAGACCTTCATTCTAGTCCCATCTCTACAATTAACTGGCAGTGTGACCATGGCAAATCACAGACTCTTTGAGATTCAGCTTCCTCCCTGGTAATATAAGAAACTGAGCTAATAATAGTTAACTTGTCTCTGAGGTTCTTCCAGCTCAAAAATTCTATAACACTATCTTGGATAGTTAAGCAGACTCAGGAAAACGGTAATCAAGTTTTAATGATCTATATGTTCATGGCTAGTTTTAAATCCTGGCCTGCCTTGCTATTATGGATACATTATAGGATTTCTCCTTTTTGTTAACATTTTTGGTATAAAATGAGTCATGTTGCCAGCCTAAAGAATTTAGGCCAAATATGCCTTTTTTCAAACCTTGGCAACAGAAAAAAGCAACACACAGTCCAGTGATTTTTTTTCAAATTTTTTAATTTTTAATTTTTTTATTAAGAAAGAACACACAAGCCTGGACTCTGAAAAATTCTATGTTATGAGTCTCAAAAAGAAGAATTGCTTTAAAATAAAAGAGAGTAAAGTAACATAAAAAACAAATGTAATGTGTAAAACTTGATTGGATCCTGGGTTTAAAAATAAAAAAAGCAACATAAGAGATACCTTTAGGACACTTAGGGAAATGTGAATATGGAATGTATTTTAGATGATATTATTGAATTACTATTACCTTTTTAGGTGTTATAATGATATTATCGTTATGTAGGATAAAGTCCTTATTTTTAGGAGATGAATGAAACATTTATGGGTAAACTGTCATGATAGCTACAATTTACCTTTAAGTAGATCAGGGGAAATAAAGTTTCCTTAAAAGTGTGTATAAATATCTACATCAAGAGATAGGCATATATGTGTGTGTGTGTGTGTATGTGTGTGTGTATATCAAGAGAGAAATATGTGGCAAAAAGTTAATATTTGGTGAATCTAGATGAAGAATATACATGTATTCTTTGTTTTCATTTCTCAACTTTTCTATAGGTTTGAAATTTTATTGTGAAAACAAAAAGAAAAAGCACATATATTTAAAATGTCAGTGTTGTAAAAGCTCTTAAAGTTCTAACCAACTACTTCAATGTACCTAACGGAGAATAGACTGCAGTGTAAATTGGAAAACCTCAAATGACCTGTTTCACCCACATAAACTGCTGATCTGTGTGATTGCACATTATGTTGCAAGAGTCATCCACTAATACCATTGATAAAGGAAATGGATTATTAACTTTCAATTAAATGTGATTATAAAGGATATTTGATAATCATGTAAGGCCCTATTACCATGCAAACAAAATAAACCATAAAGATACACAAAGCATTTTTCCAAGAAATGTACTTGCCCAAATACCCCCATTACTTATTTCCATATGCCCAATTTGGAAGGGGAAAAATTCTCTCCCCTTACCTTTCCCAAATTTAAGCATTGAAAATCAATGTAAAACATCTCATGATGTTAAATACTTCATACTAACATGTGATGAATACAATCGTTTACTGTATTAGAAAACTTGATCTTTTTTTACACATGTTGCCTACATCACAGAAATGTTAAATATTTTCACACATAAAACTGATTTAGAAATATATCACAGGCATAGAGTACATTACAATTTCAGCATGATTTGTTGGCCAGGTTGATTATGAAGGGAGAAAGGTAAGACTCCATGGTCTATGGATGCAAATATGCCATGCTATTCAATGATACAGGCCTTCTGTCAAGTCAAAGACATTGAAAGCCTGTCCTTTAGCAGAGCAGCTGGAGCAATAATGTGTCACAAGTGATAGTCATACTGCCAATTAGTTTCAGAGATGGGACTGAACTCTCTCTCAAGTCACCCAAATAAAATGCCCATAGAATTATTGCTTTATCCTCTAGGGATCAAAGGATTTTATTTTTTCTACAGAAAGATAACTAATGACATCTACACTGTCTTTCAAAACATATTTGTATATCTTAGCAAGCTAGAAGGTAGAACTTATTTTAAGATAACTTTAAGATGGAAATCCAATATTACTCCCATGTGTCCTCATTGAATGATTCTAATTAATCAGAGGATTAAATAAATTATTTTGGACCAACTTTAACCAATGTAAATGTCTCCATTTAGTTTCTAAATTTCTCAAGGGCAGTGACTCTATCTTATACTTCTTGATGTCTCTCTACCTAGCACAGTGCCCTACAGATTCAGTGTATGCCATTGGTGTTTCTTGCAATGAAAATAAAGGAAACTGCTAAATCTATCAACCCAGTGGAATTTTTGAAAGATAATAAAGTTCTTTATAATTATCTGATATTGCCTGAGTAAGATTCTATTGTTTGAAGAGTTTAGCAAAGGTTATAAAATTTAATTAACTCAGAGTGAAGAATACTTGAGAAAATTTTATTTTCCCTTCATAATTGCAGTCAGTATGATAAAATTGTCCTCAAGCAGTCATTCCCGTCACATTAGCATATACAGTTAGTTTGAAGTCCCAAGTGATACATTCTCCCGTTGTTTCATGTTTCTTGAATGTTAAGGTTAATAGAAATGGACCATATTCATTAGAATAAAATTATACTAAAAATATAATCTGACCCAATTAGTAAAACAAGCTCTTGTCTGGTATAAGTGGTAATTCCAGTTGTAGGCAGCAGAGGTAGTTGTTTTCACAGAAAACGTGAGATACTAATTGCTCAAATTTGAGTTTCTCTCCTATAAATTATTGATCTTAAGTAATATAATTCCTTCCCTTTCGCTTTTTGCGCCTCTTTTAGCAAGTATGTTTTGCTATATGCATCAACACTATCAGTAATTTTTTGTTTACTCAGTTTTTAATTTTCTAACTGGGTCCTTAATTACAATGACAAGTATAAATACCTCAGGTTAGACACTATCACAATTATACTACTATCATACAATGTCTTGTTGCACCTGCAAGAAGATTTTAAGTGAAATTTAACAAATATTTATTAAGTACCAAGATGTAAAAGTACCGCGAAAGGTGGCATGGGAAAAGTAAAGATGAACACATGTCTACCTAGCACAAGAGGTTTAAAGCAAGAGTCTGGGGATAATGAATATAAGACACTGAGCTCTGAAAACTATTTCATTCCAAATCCTCTCATATGACTATCTTAGGGCCATAGTGTCCTGAGATGAGACTCTAGTGTCAATGTTCAAAAGGACAAGACCGAATCCATGCTGACCTATTTGGTCCCTTCTTTCTCCTACTAGAGCAATTAGCTCTGTTTACTGCATAATCGATGGGACTCCATGTGGTTACTTAACTACTCTCACTTTCAATATCTCCTACAGTAAAATGAAGACACTGATATGAATTTGAGAGGACTATAGTGGTGGCTAACTGAGACACAGAACGTGAAAGTATCTCTACAGCACCTGCCACTGTTGGTACTCAGTAAATATTAGGTGTGGTTTTTTTCACTTTCTGGGTGTTTCCCAGTAGAACATCTACCCACTTGGAATATCGAGACATTCTAGACAACAATAGAGTATGGCAAAGCTAGATGATAATATTAGGCTGTTGCCACTGATAATTCTAGCTGTTACAGTTAAGACGTTGACTTCAAAGATTCTATGCTGGATAATTTTCTTCTATTTAATTTGCGTCCATTCCCCTGCTCCCCTCACACTTCACCCCCTACTGCCCCTCTGGGAATCCCAACACCCCAAGGCTCATTTCCTACTGTGTCCCTTCTTTCACAAAGTTCAGCTGTTAAAAAAAGTTGGAGACATAACACAGCAAAAGAACTCAAATATTGATAAAGGAAGCATAATTTAGATGGTACCATGAGAGCAAAGACAGGAATAATAGTAACAATTTAACATATTTTTCTGATATGTGGAAAAATCTCTCATTCCTAAGAGAGAATGAGTAACTCCAATCACTTTAAATATGGTAAAAATAATTTTAAGACATTGCCAACAAGTCAAGATAATGTCCTGTGAAACTAGAACGTATTTGCTTTTTATCATATCCATAATGAATTGTAACATTTGTACTACACTGAAGTAGATATGAGTGTGTGCTATCTTCATGTTTGAAGCTCTAGGCAAGTCAGTAAGAATAGCACATTGTTTTTACCCTCTTTATAGAGGAATCAAATAAATAATTCAACCAAAAACTGGAGTCTGTTATGCTGATCATGCATTCAATTAAATATATAATGAATATAGGAAAATCCCTGGAATATAAAACATGAAAACTATATTTAGACGATATTGGAGAAAAACTTTGCTTTTTCTTGATTAAAGTAGAGGAATTCTACAAAAATTGTAGTAGCGAGGGCTAACATAATCATAACATTTTGGAATAGGTTTATCAAAAAATACTTTCCCGAAGTATTTTTATTCAATCAATCTTTAATAAGATGATATTGTACAGTGAAAATGTATAACATGATTTTATCTTTTTCTGCTGAACTCAAGAGAATGCAATTAAAGCTAATAATTACTAGAGTTCAACAATGCTAAAATAGCTACACAGCTGAAAGGGTGTTGATTAATTATTCACGAAGATAAAATTTTTATAATAATTTAATATTATTTAGTAAAGGGCTTAATTTCCTATCAAAAAAGTATTATTTCCAATTAGAAAGCTTTACTCCAAATAATTTTGTATTTTGCTATATAGTAACAAAAATTATTTGAAATGGCTGGAGGCAAAAACAGAATAACTCTCTCCAGCAAGTCGTAACATTTCAATATAATCTAATGAGTAGAGTGAATCAGTAATGCAGAATCACTGTGGACTATTTTTGCTCTTTTCCTTGGCACTAGCGTGAAGCACAGAGCATTTGTGGAATACTGAGCATTTCAGACAAGAGCCAAGGTAATTTAAATTTTTATTGCTACATTTAGTCCTTAGCTTTAAACAAACCAAAAAAAAGAAGAAAACTCAGGAAAAGTAATTTACTAAATCATGGTACTAATCAAATCATGAACAATCAAATTGCAATATTTGGCTTTCCTTGGGTTCCTTTTGTGTTGCTAAGACATTGGACAAGTCTGACTGACAAGCAATCTTTTGCAGAAAAGGAATTCAGAGTGCTCTCTTGGCCAGGCTGAGAAAGGAGTAGAGAGCCTGAGGCTATCTTCTTATTTTGTAACTAAGATGCTTTTGCTGCACTCCCCGCTTGCTATTAATTGCCCTTGGGATGATTTACATTGGTTCCAAATTCCCACTTCACAGGCTAATCAATCTGGTGAGGCTCCAGTAAACCTGCCAGGCAACTTAAGTCAATGACCATCAAAAATTCTGATTCCTTAGAAGAGCCATGAGTGACCCAACATGTGGTCATCAGGGTAAACACACACACACACACACACACACACACACACAGCAACAGTGGTTTCAAATATAGAATAACCTTTTTTCCCCAGTTAAAATCTTAAATTTGAATCCTTTTCAATGAGCATCTAAAATACCAGAGAAAATAATAAATCTATATTCATTTTAAAAATCACTGAAAATGTAGTGATTTTCTGCAATGTAACAATTACTGTGCTGGACACAGTGAATATAAACAATAATAGCATTGGATAAATATTTATTGAGTGATCACCTGGTGCCAAGCACTATTCGAAGTTCTTCACATGAATCCGTCCAATTAATCTCTACAACAACCCCACAAGCATGAATAAGGCCTGGTTCCTTCTCTTAGATTTGGGCAAGAAACTCTGAACTTCACTTGGTTATATCACTCTCTGTAGGACAAGGCCACATGCTCACCTGAAACCCGCCATCTCCCTTCTTAACCACTTTAATTACAGGAGCCCTTGGCATTGCCTGACTAAACGACCACTTTAGGGACTATGTGACCCTTTCCCTTTTGTCCATCCTCCTTAGAGTGGACCATGCCAGCTTTATTGCACCCAGAAGCACTTTGATCAACTTTGAGAACTCATCGCTCTCTTCTCTTTAACACACTTCTTCCATGTGGTTTTTGGCTTGCCATTCTCTCTTGGTTTTTCACCTAACTTACTCATTCACCTGCTTTGTGTCCTTTACTATTTCCTCCTCATAACCCCCAACCTCTCAGGGTTCAAGTACCTCTCAGGGTTCAATCTTCGGTCCTCTTTTGTCTTTGCAGTCCATTTCTAAGAGGCCCTATAAATACGGGAAGAGAGCTCTAGCAAATCTGTGTGTCAGACAAACCAGAGTTGCCTTAGAAGGGCCACCTGGAAAGTGAAGGGCTCAAAAGCAGAGCTTAGGAGAACAGTTAAAGGAACGAGGTATATTTAGTCTGGAGGAGAAATGACATTGGGTGATATAATAATTGTACGTCTTTCAATACTACTTTTAAAGGCCTCCAGGTAGAAAGGGATTAAGCTTTTCCTGCATGGAGAATCAGGACAGGTGAGTAGGAGTTTGAGAGTGGAAAAAAAAGATCAGACAGATACAGTGCTTTCTAGTCATTGTAGCAGGAATGGCTTGTCTTTGAATGGCTGTAGACAAAAAGCAAATGCCCTGGCATTCAAAGTATGTGCTCAAGGCTTAGGGATGTGAGAGTGAGGAGAGGGGAAAGAGTAATCCTGTAAAATCGATTTCAAACATTGGAAGGACTGTAGATTATATGTTTGAGTCTACTCTAGTTTGGGGAATCTAAGATGAATCCTTATCTTAATAAAAACAACCAAGATAGTCATCACAATCTCAGAAGAGAAAATTAAATCTGGCTTATGATAAGTTAAATCCAATGAAAATACAAAAATTTTGTCATTGCTTTAACATTCACTTTTTGTTCTGTCCTCTTTCATTTTCATAAATGAATTCATATAAAGCAAATCTATAAAGGAGAGCAGTAGAGGTGAAAATATCACGGGAAAGGCAAGTAGTTTGACTAGTAAACTCATCGAGTTGAGAAAAGTATGAAAACTCATTACAACCCGAATTTCTCACACATCGCAGTTTCTCCTCCCTTTTAAACTTCCTAATAAAAGAAGTTGAATTCACATTATTGGCAACTCCACTATTGCTCTCACTTCTATCAAAAAAAAAATAAATAAATTAGAAATACCTCCTTTTCCACATTTATTTTAATCTAGAATGCTGTGATCTCTCAGGATTTATTTTATGGTTTCTCAAAAGACCTAATCTTGAAAATCTCATTCTTAAACCCATGGGGAATATGTCTATTTCTATTTTATTAGGGCAGGTGAATTGAGAGGGGAATAAGGTTTGATTTAGTACCTGTTAAATTGTGTAAACTATGTATCAAAGGTGTTGTAGGAAAAGTAAATACAGCAATAAAGTTTTATTTCATATTTAAAGATAATATTGCTGGCCATTGTATTACTTGCGTATTAATGAAATTGGGGAAAAAAGAGTTGATAATCTCATCAGCTTTTATCAGTGGTATATTTTTCTTTCTCCAAAACAACAGTATTGCTAACTCCTTAAAGGCAGAGAAAATCTTTTTTAAATCACTAAATCTCTAACAAATCACAGGTAAAATAACAGTGACTCATTGAGCGCCTCTTTTGTGCCAGGGGTTTTATATACGTTATTTTCTGTTATTAATAAACTACTCTTTATTTACAGATGAGAAATATGATGCTTAAAAAGCTTTAGTTACTACTTTTCCAAGATCATATAACCAATAAGTTGCAGGGACTGGGTTCAAAGTTTGGCTGCTGTTACCGCATCCAGCACTCTTACCTATTATGCTACACTCTTTATAAAGCATGATGTGGCAGGAGCTGTTTTTGTCCACTAAATATTCTCTCCCTTTATCTTATTGTAACAGAACACTGAATTTTAGCTGAGCACATTGGTCAGCTGAGGCTGATTTTCAGCCTCCCTTGTAGCTGAGAATGAGCATGTGACTAGACAGCATATAAAATATGTAATATGTAACTAGAATGTTCTCTGGAACTTCTCCCTCCTTACTCCACCTTTGCTTCATGAAATATAGATGTAACAGGGTGGCCGGTTAGCTCAGTTGGTTAGAGCATGGTGCTGATAACACCAAGGTCGCCAGTTCGATCCCCACATAGGCCACTGTGAGCTGCTCCCTCTTAAAAAAAAAAAAAAAAAAAAAAAAAGATATCTAGCTAGATAGATAGATAGATAGACAGTGATGCTTGGAGGTTGAGCAGCTATCTTGACCCATCGGACGACCTCGAAGAGGGGTGCTAAGGCTGGAGATGGAAGAACATAACTTAATATTCCCTACATACATCATAGAGATGCCATGCCATTTCTGGTCTGCCCCCTCTCAGACCACTTTTATTGTGATTGGGAAATAAACTTCCATCTCCTGGAAGCCAGATGAATGTACTCCTAACTGTTAGACATGCTCAGTATCTTTTTATGGAATTACATTTGATTCCTCCTGCCTCCTCCACTCTCTGGTGCCTCATCTCTAATATCCTCCCTTTAAAAATTTGCTTCCATTCCAACTTGTCTATAAAGGCTTCCCTGATCACCATTTCCTCTATGGTGAATTTCAAAAAAACTAACAGATATTTATAATTTTATTTTTTTAGCTTTTTATTACATGGAAAATTTAAAACATGTACAAACTTAGAATAATATAATAAAGAATTTTTTTTTTTTTACAAAGAGTGTTTCCTTATTAATCATTAGGGTTGATCTGACTTCACAGACTGAGTTCCCCCATTCCCTCCCACCCCCGCCATCTCTTCTGTATGCCTCTTTCTGCCGTTCTGGGCTCAGATGGAGGAATCCTCCTGTAGATATTTACAAATAGCCAGTTTTTAAATATTTTGGAAATATGCTATTGTTTTATACTAAAGTATATATAAATAAATACCACATAGTTTCTGCTATCCAGGTTAATGGTACCAAAAAATGTTAGATTAGGTACGACATTATGAAAATTGGCCCTCGTAAGCCTAACTGGGTGTTGATCAATCATGATTGAAGTATAAGAGTGATATTTTGGAAAATGCTCATGCTAGTGAATAAATAGAGGTAGCATGATATTGTTAAGAAACCACAGGGATTAGAGTCAAAGAAGTGCTTCCAAATCTTAATGTGGCCATTTTACTTTCCTGGGCTTTCATCTCCTCACCAGTAAGATGAGAGAGTTGGACTTGGCCATGCTTTATTTCATGATTCTTGTTTGAATTTCTGCAATGGGTACTGCCAAGCAGAGAAAAACTTCAGTGATTGCAACTCTACTAATTCAACATTTACAAACTGGTGTGAGTCACTTGATCTCGTTTGTAAAATGGAAGCTTCAGTTTTGCTAATTTCTAATGTTGTTTTCAGGTTGACCTTAGGTGGTTCCACCTACTTTCGTGTATATTAATGTTATTTTATGATTAACATCAAGAGAAGGTAATTGGTCTTGCAGAAGAACAGTGTTGGGATCTTATACATGAGACAATACTGCTGTAGATAATGTTTGTGAGGTTCCTACCCCTTCTTTCTCTCAGAGCCTTTTCAAACATCACCCACTGCCCTTGCATTAGTTTAAAACTAAATTAGCCATCAGGACTGAGTTGACATAGGGAGAATCACTGAGTTTGATGCTAGGGAAATAATGATGAGCCTGGCTGACCAGCCCTTGTCTTCATTCAGAGTTGTTCCCATGTAGTTCCCCTCAATGTCAGCCTAAAAACTCACATGTTTTTAACAGAGTAACAGGCCTGTGGAGTTCTTTCATGGATAAAACTCAGAGGATAATGTAACTAATATGAAATAATGAAAATAATATATTAACTAGTAGTTTAAAAAAATCTTCCTGTGTATTGTAGCAGGCCAAAGGTTCTTACATTTTTGCATGTGGAAGAATAACCTAAAGACTTCTTTAAAATGCAGAATCCTGGGTAGCCGGTTAGCTCAGTTGGTTGGAGTGTGTTGCTTCTAACACCAAGACTGCCGGTTCGATCTCCGCATGGGCCACTTTGAGCTGTGCCCTCTTTAAAAAAAAGAATTAAAAAAAAGCAGAATCCTGGGTCCAAGGTCTAGAGAGTCTGAGAGGGTCTTTGTTTTTAGCAAGCACTACCAGACATGCTAATGTTGATGTTCTGTGTTCCTAAACTTTGTTAGATACTACTATTTACTCTTCAGTGTCACATATTTTTGTTATGGACTTATCCTTTGCTAAATAAATTTGAATTTGATTATGTGTAAACTATATTCATAACTATAAAATATTATTTAGTTGCCTACTTAAAATATACCCTCTTAATGTGGGATACTATGGGGTACTTCCAGATCAGCCATGGCTTGGAGCCATCCAAACAAATGGTAACTCTCATCACTGCATGTTCTACAAAATTTTTTAAATCTGAATTTGAATGGGTAATACATTCTCCAGGTTCAAAAATCAAAACAATATTAAAAGATATATATTTGAGGTAATGTACTCACTCCTTGCCCTTTTGTCCTCTAATTCTCTCAGTTTTTTGTGTGCATCATTTCATGGTTCCTTTATGTTGATTGATCGTATGCAAAAGCTAAGATAGGAAACAAACTCTTCTGCACCTTGTTTTTTTAAGTTAACATGTCTTTAAACTTTTTTCTTACCAGTGCATAGAGATTGTTCTCTTGTTTTTAAAGCTGCACAGTATTCCATCATGTGAATGTGGCATAATTTAAACCAGTCCTCTATTGATAAACACATTGGTTGTTCCAGTGTGTTTTTACTGTTACAAATAATGCTGCAAGAAATAACCTTTTAGTTATACATAGAGTTACCATATTCCCAAGCAATTCCACCCCCAGGCATATAACCAAGAGACCTGAAAACATATGATCACGTGAAAACTTGTACACAAATCTTCATCAAGTTTTATTCATAATAGTGCAAAAATGGAAACAACCTAAATGTCCATCACCTGATGAATGGATAATCAAAATGTGGTATAGTAAAATGTGGTATAGTAAATAGTAATATGGAATACTATTCAGCCATAAAAATGATGAAGCACTGATACATAGTACAACATGGATGAATCTTGAAAACATACTAAATGAAAGAAGCCAGATATAAAAGGCCACCTACTGATGATTCTGTTTATATGAAATATGCAGCATAGGCAAATTCACAGAGAAAGAAAGTAGATTAGTGGTTGTGAGGTACTGGGGGTGAGAAGGGTGGGAGGAGTGGGAAATGACTGCTAATGGGTACGGAGTTATCTTCGGGGTGATAAACAATGTTCTGGAAATAGTGCTAATGGTTGCATAAACTTGTGAATATACTAAAAATCATTGAATTATACACTTTAAAATGGTGAATTTTATGGTACGTGAATTATAATGCAGTTTTAAAAAATAACTTAGTACACATCATTTCATATGAGTATAGGTATTTTTATAGGATAAAACCCCAGAAGTGGAATTGGTGGGTCAAAAGTCATATGCACTTTTAATTTGTAATTTTCATAGATTTTGTTGAATTTTTCTCCTGGTGTGTGTACCAGTTTATACTCCCATCAACATGTATGAGAGGGCTGGTTTCCCCATAACCTTGCCAACAGAGGGTATTGTCAAACTTTTAGAATTTTATCAATCTGATAGATTTTTGAAATGATATCTTGGTGTGGTTTTAATTCACTCTTCTCCTATTATGAGTGTAGTTGAGTTGTTGTTGAGGTTTTTTGCCAATTTCCTACTAAACAAATTTATTTAACTCATTGGAAATGCTTGCTTCTATGGCCGTGTTTTGCTGGGAAACTGTAATTCTATGGCAGGAAGGCGTTTGCTCTGTTTCCAACCATTTCAATCAACCCCAATTTTAGTTCTACCCTACAGTTCAGTATATAATTATTCAAATTAGTGATGATTCTCTCTGGCAACAAATTGAACCTCTACAGAAAATGCACCAACTGACATAAAGAGAAAATAAAAGCTGAATTTTTAGCCTTTGGATTTGAGCTTTGAAAACGAAACAAAAAGCTACAAGTTTCTCCAAATTACTGATTACACAATAATCTCTGAATCTTGACATCTGATTCCCACCTTCCCCCCCCCACCAGGGTTAAATCAATGACTGTAGCTCTTTTATTCTAACTAGAAAAATAGACCTTATAAACACTATTCCTTAAATATATTTATTTGTATAGTTCCTTCCATCACTGAGGATTAATCATCCTTCTGTGCAATAACTTGGATCACAAACTGTGTCCATTTTCTGAGAGAAAGAACAGGTTCTGATGAAAATTGCCATATTGAGATCAATGGCAAGATTGGCTGCCAATAATGTCTAGCTATCTCTATTTCCAGTAGCAATACTTTAGACTATAATTTCAAAACAAATGTTTTGAATGTAATTTCTAAAATACTCTCAATTAAATTCATTTCTAAGCAAATACATAATTTAAGAATTTATTCGTGCTTCACACCAGTGTTTCTCTTCGCAGCATTTTCCCTACCTCGATCATTTTCCCTACCTGAGTCTCAGCAAGGTTGTTCATGATCATAGAAGCAATGAAAGCCAGAGCTGGAATAATAATGAGAGCTAACACTTATGAAGCACTTACTATGTGCCAGCCTCTGTTCTAAGAATGTTAAGTATGTTAACTCATTAAACGTTAACTCATTTAATTTTCACAGCTGCCTATGAAGTATGGATTATAATCATTCCCCTTCTTACAGATGAAGAAACCAAAGCATCTGGAGATTAAGCTCTTTGCTCACGGTCACCCAGGTGGTAACAATTAGGATTCCAACCTAGAAAGTCTGATTCTTTTGTCTGTGTTCCTAAGCAATATCCTATAACCTCTGGGGCAATCTGATCCAACATCCATTTTATTAATAGAAGCACACTTCCTGAGGCCCAGAGAGTTGAGTGCCTTGCACTAGAACTCCAGGTTCTAGTACTGCTCCTGGCACAGGACTACATTAGGGAGAATGTATTCATAATTTGCCTGTCAAATTTTACATGGTTTATGAATTAGTACAGTCTGGCTGAGTTCAGAGAAATGACATTATAATTTGTTTAGGAAGTCATATATCTAGGCTTACCAAATTTAGTAAATAAAAATACAATCACGAGATTAAAATTGAATTTCAGATCATTGGTGAATAACTTTTTAGTATAAGTATGTCCCATGCAATATTTAGGACATACTTATACTAAAAGATTTTTCATTGTTTATTTGAAATGCAAATTTCATTGTTTATTTGAAATTGCATCCTGTGTTTCATCTGGCAACCTTATATATATTGAAAGGTAAAATATTAATTGTGTGTCTTGATGGTGGTGTTACTTTCTAGGCACTTTTACTTCTTACTTTATTTAATTCTATATTGTTTGAATTACTTACAATTACTGAGATTCTCAAAATCTTTTCCCAAAACCTTAGCAGATCTCAGCTTATGCCCATGGCTGAACCAGTCTTTGACAAGGGTAATAGGATTACTACAATTTGTTGGATTTACTCCAGGTGAGCAAATACTTGAAAAAAAATATTGGGTTATGTTAATAATAGTACATAGTATTAAAGTTAGCAATTATTATATATCAGGTACTATTATAAGAGCTTTAGACAAGCTGATTCATTTAATTTTCAAAATAACCCTGGGAGGTAGGTATTATTATTACATCCATTTTACAGACGACAAAATCTAAATAGCAATGAGATTGAGTAATTTGTCAAAAATAATTTATAATTATTAGGTGCTGCACTGTTGTATATAGTAGCCATGAGCCATATTTAGCTATTTAAACTAAAATTAATTAAATAAAATCTAGTTCCATGATGTCATTAGTCATATTACATTAGTGTACAAAAGCCATACATGTCTCATGGCTGCCATATTCAACAGTGAATACAAAATGGCTCCATCATTACAGATGGGATCAGCTTCATGGGTGTGCAACCATGCAGCTACACAGGGCTCCAAGCTTAGAAGGACCCATGTTTGGTTTAATGCTTTGCTGTTGCTGTCTTGAAATTCTTAATAATATTTAGATGAGGGGCCCCGCACTTTCATTTTGCACCGGGACTGGCAAATTATGTAGTGAGTCCTGACTGCAAAAACTTGTATTGGAGTGCACTACTGTGCATCAAAGAAGGAAAAAAGACTGACTATGATTGGAATAGACCTTATTGAAGATGAAAGATTTGAACTGCTCAGTGTTGCGGAGAGCTAGTTTCTCCAGGCTGGAGTAAAAATACTTTTTCTACCTTCCCTTCCCTTCTAGATAAAAATCGTCACAAAGGATTTACACTTATGTGCAATATAGTGGGGTCTTGCCCACCTGGGATTACCTTGAGCTGACCAGCTGCTTCTACCCCACCTGACCCCATGTCTGTCCTGAAACTGACCCTAGAGGAAAATTTCCCAAAACTCACTTCTAAACAAAATCTAAATTCAAAATCAGTGAACAAGTTTTCAAGTAGAAATAATTCTCATGTGGACACACATATCATTTTAACCCAATCTTCCCATTGCCTGAATACTCCCAGATAAAGTGCCAAGATGAGAGGCAAGTCCATATCTAGATTGCCCCATAAATCGCCAACAACCAAAACATGCTGACTTACCTTGACTACAACACCAAACCTTAAAATTTCATCTTCCCATGCCACAAAGTTTTCACAATTATGAGAGGTAGAAATGCTCTGTATTTTTCCGTCTTAACATGCAAATCTTATGCCTGTTTTTTTTTTCACTTAATAGCACACTACATAAACTTACCCCATTATGGTGATAACAGCTTTTAGAGAAGTATGGAGTAAGAGAGAGCACAGCAGCCAGTAAAGATCTTTCTGAGGTGAGGTTTAGCGGTTAGGAAACTATCATCTGTCAAAGAGAACATAGGGATTTCCAGATGTAAATCATCAGTGAATTTATCTCAAAAGGTGTTGGGAAATGAATAATGGAACCAGCACAAGCCATGTGCCTGGGAGGAAAACTTTGAGACGATAATTACCAAGCTTATAATGAAAACCAACTGGTAATTAGATCCATTGGTTAAACTAATTAAGTGAGCAAAAAATACTTTGAGAAAATAAAATTTCAGATGTTTAATATTAAAGCATTTTTACTACAATTTCAGAATAGCTTTGAGAATATGTAAGTACAATTTAGAGGATCAATCTCAATATAATGAAGTGGTGGAAGCAGCAATAAATGATGTAAAAATCACATTAAAAGCTGTGTATAATTCACAAGTCCATACTTTGTATTAAGTATGCCAGAGCAGTCTCATGTTTAATGTCATATTTGAGTCTTCATTAGATTGTCGCTCTTTTTGAGTTTCTGTGTCTGAATATTACAGAGCTTTTGGCTAGAGTTAGCACAGAGTATTTTCTCACCCAAATTGTTGAAACCTGTGCTATTTATCATTAACCAACACAAAGAGAAAAGAAATGTCTTACATTGGAATTATTTTGTGCTTTCACAACCAAACTTACCTGGATGGAGATCCTACGTCCTTCTATGCATTCATTCATTTGCTCATTCATTCAACACCTGGATGCCCGCCTAATCTTTTCCAGGCACTTACCAAGGACCTAGGGTTACAAAAGCAAATAGGATAAGGCCCTTGTCTTCAAGTAGTTTACAGTCTGCTTGAAGGAGACACAATTGTAAACAAGTGAGGGCCATTAGTTGTTATGGCTTCTATATTAGAAATAACTACAGGCTTTGGTGAAGCAGGAGGGAGAAGTAGAGAATGGGGCAATAGATGAGCATGGGTGGAAAATCTATAGATGAGGAAATATGGGAACTTCAGTCTTTTGTCCCTTTTTTTTCACTCTATTTGCTCGTCCTAGGATACCTACACTTCCTTCACTTCTTCATTGAGCTAAAACCTTGCTCAAAACGTTAAATAATGGTGTATACATTTTCCTAACCAGTTATGAGTGAATACATTTTAATTTTTTAAAATACTGAAATACAAAAGTATGTAAATAGTGGAAATCTTTCTTCACCCTGCTCCCCATTACTCTTTTACTTAGAGGTAGCTCTTTTAATAGAAAGAATGATTTTACAAACATGGGACCATGCTATTTATACTAAACATATTAAACTTAATCTTACTTGAATTTAATAAGAGAAAGAAAAATTGAAAGAAACTGAAGGAATTGTTGACTTTCAAATAAATATTGTTCTACCACAAGATTTATTATTTCCTGAAGAATTCTAAATACTCGAAAATATTAAAAAGGCTGGATTCACTGTGCTTTTTTACACAAACACATTTCAATTGGCTATAGCATTAATGACTTCCTGCTTTAAAAGATGACAACATTAACATCCTCACACTCCTACCCATTTCTCTTCAGCTTCCCGCAGTTCAAAACGTTTCCTTTCTATTTTACAATCATCATTCTCATAAATTTTAGCAGGCATGGCTAATGTACTGAAAAATCCTCTGTCTACACCTCTGCCATTCTCAATATTTTCCACATGGAAGCAGCTGCTCCTGAAAACTCTCTCCTGCTACTGTCAACTCCCAACCACAATCAGCAGCTTTAGACTTCCTTCCCCTTCCCCCCATCTCTCTAATAAGGTCCAAGAGAAAGGTAAGTGGAAAAATGCCTAGAGAATCAACAACTCCAGAATTTTACTTAGCTTGTGGGGGTTGGGAAAGAAGCTAGGAACACTCATGCATTAATAATTGACTCTCTTTGACTTTTTATAACACTATAATACTCGGGAATGACAGATGTGCCCAGTGGAACTCAGATGATACAACTGGCTTCTGAGCATTGAATGAAGAAGTTGGGCCAGGAAGTCCAGGGAGAATAGAGGCAAAAGGCAAAAGAGTTATGGGAAGCATGTTTGCAGTGTTTCTAGTGTCAGAGAGCCCGGCAGAAGGGCTGCACCCCCATCTCAGAAGAGTGCAGCCAGTTTCTACTCATCTCAGTGCTTCCTACTTGTTTAAACAGAAAGATCAGTATTTAGAGCTCAACATCTGGCTTGACAGCAGGGAACATGTGTTAATGGTAGTTCAGAGGAATTGCTGTGTTTGCAGCTGTTTCTTCTTGATAAAATAATTGTTGTTTCAAATGGGAAATTATTATGTAGAATTGGAATCAAATGAAGAAGTGGTGTCTTATCACAGCTTGATTTAGTGGTCTATAAATAGGTTTTGAGAAAGGAAGGTATAACATTAAAAAGCAAGATCATTATAAATGGTGGATAAACACTTTCCTAAAGAGAAAAAGGAAACAATGCCAGGGAAATGTGACACGTGACAAGAGGATTGGGTCACACGTCAATCAATGACTACACATTTTGTAACCCTATTACATAGAAAAAACACACTTGTTTAATCTGCTTTGCCCAGACTAAAAGCTCAGTTGTTTACTGGAAGGCACAGAAAAGCTGGTTGGAACAGCTATGTGGATAATTTAAAAATATTTCAAAGATCTTATGCCAAATGTCAAGCTGCAATTTGCCTGCAGCAACTATTAATTGAAGAAAGAAATTAATAAATGAGTGATGCATCTATTTTGTTGCTTGCATCTGTAAAAAGCAATTGAGAGAGTACAGATGAATTAGTGGGGGAAAGGAGCCTGAGGGACCTGAAAAGAACAGTAATTGAGTGAAAGAAACAGGCTGGGGAAAAAATTTCAAAAACGGCGTGTGCCCTGGTTTTCTCTTCCTGAGGTACTTGGCCATGGTAGAGACCCTAAACTCGCTATACATTGAAAATTTGTGGGTGGGGCCGGTTAGCTCAGTTGATTAGAGCCCAATGCTCTGAACATCAGGGTTGCCAGTTCGATCCCCTGAGCTGTGCCCTCCACAACTAGATTGAAGACTACGACTTGACTTGGAGCTGATGGTCTTTGGAAGGGCGCACTTAAATAAAAAGTTAAAAAAAAAAAAAAAGAAAATTTTTAGGTCCTATGTTAAAGGAGCAGAATAGAAGCGTTTAAATAAATATGGGGTAAAAGAATTTCAGAACCTGGAGGACCCAGATATAGAGTCTGGGTATAATGTAAACTGGTTCTAGGCACTGCTGTGGCTCTACGGGCAGGGAGAGCTAACTCTCCCTAGGGTTCCTTCATCAGGGCCTCATTGGACCCAAAGAATTCCCCACCTTGTGTTTCCACCTTGGTATATCCCTAAGAGGATCAGAAAGAAGTCCCCAGAAGGTCTTGCTCACTTGGAT
The DNA here is from genome assembly GCF_964194185.1 of Rhinolophus hipposideros. Taxonomy (NCBI): domain Eukaryota; kingdom Metazoa; phylum Chordata; class Mammalia; order Chiroptera; family Rhinolophidae; genus Rhinolophus; species Rhinolophus hipposideros. The sequence goes on along the minus strand of NC_138053.1, from coordinate 50,481,990 downwards.
GTATCTTTTGTTTATGCTGTTCACATTTCATTTTGATTTTTGATAAAATTTACGATAGAACAAATCACAGTCTGTCAATTGCCTTTTTATCATTCTATTCCCAAACCTGATCTTCTCAGACTTGGCCCTGAGACATCTAAAACTCCTTTCATATTTTTAGCTTGTGACCGGTATAGATTCAAAGTAATATACCCTCCTATGTTAATTATCTGTTTTGCCCTGTTCTTTCCATATTGTTTTGGGCTTCTTGATGTTGTTTTTTTCCTCATGCGTGCCAATTAATGGAATCCCATGGCATGGCCTTTAAAACTGGAAGCTTTTACTTGTAACTGCTTCCTCTCTGCAGCTGAAAAGAAACCATGCAAATAGTGTTTTGCATTATAAAACTGTCCTTGCAGAAGTTATTTCCATCAAAAGAATCTTCTTTTTCTTAAAGGGCCTGATAGTAAATATTTGAGGCTTGCAAGCCATGTGGCCTTTGTTGCAACTACTCACTTCTGTTACTGTAGCACGAAAGCAGTCAAACGAATGGTGTAGTTGAGTTCCAATAAAACTTTATTTACAAAAACAGGAAACTGGACTGGGCAGTGGTTTGCTGACTCCATCGGCTCCTAACTGCCTTTAGACATCTGGACTCGAGATTGTTGCTATGGCCTTGAAAGCAATTCTTAATCCCTAAAAGGTTATAAATTGGTTGTCTTAATGTGTTGCCCTAGTAATAAATATAAATTGGCATCCTTCTTTTCTAGAAGACATAAATACTTGTGAATTTTCTTTGTGGAACAGAGGAGGATTATTGGCCTTCTCTCTTCTCCCTCATGCAGGAAGGTAAAAGAAAATCATGTGTCACAGATTTTCTAGAAGCCAACAGTGAAGCAGAGCTTTGAAAGCAAGTTGCTTTATTAGGAACAATACTTGTGAAAAGTAGGGAAAGATGCAGGACTGGACAAAGAGAGAAGTAGAAACTACTATGCAGGTCCAAAAACTTGATCTGACCTGGCACAGAACTCTGGGAGAATAGTACCCAAAATGATCAGGACTTTATAACCTACCTCACTCAGTCACCAGAGGCAAAGCTGTTCCAGGAAGAGGGAGGTTTCTGGCAAAGCAGCTCTCTGGAAAAAGCTCATAGCTAGAGGCTGACCGCTGGCTGCTGGGCATCAAGTCCTTTCTTGAAGGGGGATCTGGACATAGAAACTTCATATCTATCACAGACAGCTAGATTTTTTAGTTCAATAAAAATTCTGAGAGTGTGTCTCAAATAACACCTGTAATGGAATAAGAACAGACATGGAGCCATTGAGCATGTTGACTTCATCCTTTTATTCTGTTTTCACTTTTTATACGTAATAATATCCTTTTTCATGGAGGAAAGAAAAGACTGTGGGACACAGACATCATGATGAAGAAATATCTGGGCTTTTTTTTTTTCCTTCTCTAGCTCCTCACTTACTTTTCCTAACCAGTTGTCATTCATCTTCTGTTTTGCCTTCTTCCAATCTACCTTTTTTCTTATGGTTTCTCCATCCCTCATTCACTGACTCCTTAAATTCTACACAAGGTTGTTGAATAGCTTCACATATAAAATAATACCTAGGGCTTGTAATGGAAAAATATTCACAAACAATATTCAATGTTTCCTTGCTTTTGATCACTATGTATAATGCTGCTATGAACATTCAAGTACAATTTTTGTGTGAGTATGTGTTTTCAATAATTTTGGTATGTACCTATCGGTGGAATTTCTGGGTTCTATATAACCCATGTTTAGTCCTTTGAGGAACTGCCAAAATGTTTTCTAAAGTGGATGCACCACTTTATATTCCCACTAGCAATGCATGAGGGTTCCAATTTCTCTACATCTTTGTCAACACTTGTCCATTTTTTTTTATTATACCCATCCTAGTGGATCTGAAGTAACATCTCATTGTGATTTTTTTGTTACATTTCCCCAATGACTGATGAGGAGGATCATTTCATGCCTTATTTCTTTTACTATATCATTTTGAATTATTTTCTTAGTGGTTGCCTACTAAGATACTAATTGTAGTAAATTATAATTAGTATCTTAATTTACAATTGAGTATGGATCAATAGCAACTTAATTTCAGTACTATACAAAAACTTTGCCTCAATATATGAATAGCTCCATTCCTACATTCCTACCCCCCTCCTTTGTACTATTATTGTCTTACAGATTATATGTTTGTACATTATAAATTTATGAACACAATGTTATAATTATTGCTTTATGCAACTGTCTTAATTCAGATAGAAGAGTTACAAACAAAAATATGATTATATGACTTTGTAATATTTACCTATAGCTACCTTTACTGGTGTTCTTTATTTCTTCAGGTAAATTCAAGTTATTATCTAAAGTTCTTTTATTTCAGCGTGGATTCTCTTTAGTATTTCTTGTAGGGCAAGCTTGCTAATGATAAATTTGCTGGGTTTTCTTTTTTTTTTAAATTGGGAATGTCTGAATTTCTCCTCAGTTTTGAAGACCAGTTTTGCCAAATACAGTATTGTTGGTTTTTCTTTAAGTACTTTGAATATGTCACCTTATTGCTTTCTGGCCTTCATAGTTTCTGATGAGAAGTCGGTTGTAAATTTTATTGAGTAGGCCTTGTACTTGTGAGTCCTTTTTCTGCTGCTTTCAGGATTCTCTGTTTGTCTTTGTCTTTTGATAGTTTGCTTATGATTTGTCTAGGCTTGGATCGCTTTGAGTTTATCCTTCCTTGCACATCTTCAATGTGTAGATTAATGTCTTCCATCAAATTTGGTTAGTTTGTGGGCATTATTTCTTTCTCTATGCCTCCTTCATTCTTTCTTCTCCTTCTGAGACTTTCATATACATATATTGGTATGCTTCATGATGTCCTGAATGTCTCTTAGAATCTGTTCATTTTTCTTTCCTTTTTTTCTTTCTAGTCCTCAAATTGGATAATCTCAATTGTTGGATTCATTCTACTCAACTTACCGATTTATTCTTCTGCCAGCTCAATTCTGCTTTTGAACCCTTTGAGCATGATTAATAAACTTCATTTTGTTAAAAATATAAGACTGGGACTTATATTAATTTTATATTATATTATATAAAATTAATAATAATTTTATATTATATTATATTAATATTATAATATATAACAAATATATAAAAATATATTTGTTATATATAATAAGTAACATAAGACTGGGTCTTAATTTTTGCTCCAAAAGACGCATTAGAGCTGATAGTCTGGCTAGGTCTTATTTTCAGGGAAACACGGTAGCCTTACACAGGTTATACTAATTTCTCTCTTAATATCCTATAGTTTCTACTTGATAATACTTCTATTTTATTCACACATATTTTGTTTGAATAATCCATACAATATCAATATACCTGTACTTTTAGCCATCTCTAGGGTAGAGGTATGTTTATGAGCATTTCTATAGCACAATAAATTAAATATTGTCAGGAAAGAAGTACTGTTTGAAATAGAAAAACATAAAATTGTGTCTAACTATTACTGGGGTTTCTGGACTTTGTAAGAACTAACTGACCTACTGGACAACTAAATCACCAAAGAATTCAACCGTTCAATACTCAGCTGGACTATAATCACACATCAGTGTAATTGGTGCCTCAGGGAAATTGTAGAAACTGGAAAACCATTTGAGATAATGGTGAGCCGTTTCTGCATTCTTGGACAGTGGAATTTGTCCTTGAACCTGGAAACTCCCTTCTCTTTGTTCTTGGTGTGGTTACTTTGGTAAACTTTTAAAATCATTTTGTTGCAAACAAGAACCTGGCAATTGTTCTTATGGACACACTGAACCAAATACAGTCATTTCTAATTGAGAAATTAAACTTTATCAATCTAAATTGTCTTTCTAGAATGAGGCAACTATAAAGTTAGGGGGAAAATCTTTCTACTAATTCAAAAAGAATTGTTTTTGAGAGATGAGTGCCTTTTTATTCAGTTATTTCCTCACAGGAAAGCATGAGACTAATACCATGCCAGAAAGGACACATAGGTCTAATTTCTTCCTTTCTTAATACTGAAAGAAAAACTGTGAAATGAAACAGCACTGGATTGTTTCAGCCTACCATGTAGAGGACAGTTAATGCCTCACTTGTGATTCCACTTGTAACTGAATGAGCTGGAGTTTGGAAAGTGTACTGTCAACCACTTGTTTACTTTGCATAGACTAGGGGTCCAAAGGATCTCTGAGGGTGAGGGTGGGGAAATCTCTCCTGGACAAAATGGTAGTCCCATTGTCAGTTTCCTGGAGAAATAATAAAGGTGGCCTTGGATTAGAAGACAGGAGGACTTCATCCTCCTTCATCTCTCGGTTGGCGGTAGTGGGACTGGAATATGGTTAAGGAGGACATGATAGAGATACATAATCATGGATGATACACAATCATTGGCTACTCATGGCAGACTAAGGGCTAAAGAGGGAAATGGCTGCAAGGCAATGGCTGATTTATTCTAGGACCAATATCTAAATTTCCATTTTATATTTTTTCTCTTATGTTCTCCTTTGATATTTTCAAGCCTTTAGTAAAATTTTAAGTGCTACAGTCCAGTGTTATTCATGTTGTAAGGAATTAGGAATAAGCCTGTATTTGCAGCTGAAACAGAGTAGTGTAGGAATCTGAATTTTGCCCCATTCTGCCCTCTCCCCTGAAGTCAGCTTGGTGGTGGTTGTCAGAAAATTGAATAGACATCCTGGTTGAGTAGAGAGTATTTGTCACATGCCAGACAATAAAATGTGTGCAAGTGGACACTATTGCCAATGTGACAGCTTCCCCACCAATATTCCGAAAAGAGGAAATTGGTTAGGGGCGGGGACATATTCTGACATTATATAGATGGGACTGGCTATCTAGCCAGTAGATATTTTACTCATAGTATATCAGTAACAAAGAAAGAGTCATTCATGCCAGCTAGGCTAACTTGGCAATTAAATTGTAGCAGCTTGTGGTACTTTATAACTACCATAGAAAATTCAACTGAGGAAATAAATTATCCATGGTTAATAGTTCATTGTAAAATAGTGAGATTATTACCTTCTCAAAAATGTCTAATATTGAGCAGAATATGATAAGAACAGAAAATTGAGTTTATAACAAATGAAAAATAGATTTGCAATGACTGCAACCTGCTACCCATATTATTTTTTCCCCTATAGTCTCCTTGACAAGATTGGAGGGACATGTTGACCATCAAGACATGGAGTCAAATGGTTATATGTTTTGTTTTCTTTTTTTAAAATTTTCAATTACAGTTGACATTCAATATTATATTAGTTTCAGGTATACAGTATAGTGGTTAGACATTTATACAACTTATGAAATGATTCTACTACCCATCTGACACCATACATAGTTACAAATGTTTATATGTTAAAAACAGATGTTGTTTGGCATCTCTTTGTTATGGGCCAAAGACACAAGTTCCTCTCGTTTCCTAGGAAAATTCTAGTGAACTTAAGAGTGTAATAACCCAGTGTTTTCTATGATTTTTCTTTTGTCATGTCAGGATTCCTATTATGCTTCTGAGTCTTAAACACAAGCTGAGGGAATTATTTGCTTGTTACAATAGCACAGTGGGAAACTTTGGTTGATTTACAAGTACTATTCTTCAAAGTTCTTCAAAGGCACAAATATTTTTTAAAAAATCTAATTAAAGATAGGCAGCAAAGAGGGAAGTGCACATACCAAATATATGTATTTGTTTTCAGCTTCAATTTTGTCACAAAAATGTTGCAGTTCAATTATTCTGTATATATCAAATATCTGCAAATTTTGACAATGAAAGATTCTATTTTGATTGGTAGGATATTGCAGCTTGTTTGGACATAATTGTGAATTTTACATGCACCACAACAAATTATATGTACACTTATGCTGTACAGATATTTTAATGAACTAGAACAAGGATTAACAAACTGGCCTTAGGGCCAAATTTGCTTACATATTATCTACATGCCTGGAGTTAGTTAAACTGCAAAGTTACAGGGCGCACTTCCCAAGGCTGCTGTCACTCTGACACTACCAAACTTTGGGGAAGTTTGGGAAATTCCCCAAACCACCCTCAGGTCTGATAATTCACTAGAAGGATTCATAACTCACTAAAAATTATTTTACTTAATGATTATGATTTCTTACAGGAAAATGATACAGCTTAAAATTAGCCAAAGGAAGAGAAACATTGGACACAGTTGGGAAGGGTTCCAAACGCAAAACTTTCATTGTCTTCTCCCATGGAATAATGACCCATTAACCTCCCAGTATTGATGTTTGGCAATATGCATGGATTCTTGCCAACCCGGGACGATCACCGGGAAACTTTGGTTGATTTTTGGTGTTCAGGGTTTTATTGGTGCTTCATTTCCATAGGCATAATTGATTGATTGATTACCTACATGGTTGAACTCAGTCTTCAGATCCATTGATACCATGTGACTCAAAGCCCCCACCCTGAATCACATGGTTGTTCTTTCTGGTGTGGTCAGCTTGTACCCTAGACAAAGACATTCATATTTGTTATGACATAGATCACCTTCAAAAGCATTATATACCTCCATATATACAATATATATGATCAAAAATAAATTAATTACAAATTTAAGATATAATTAATGCCAGTATCAACATTTAGTCCTAAAACATGAATGGGCAAATGATACTAGTAAGAAAAAGATGGTATGTAGGGAGTCTGGATTTCAAACTCTGAACCTTGTTTTGTTTTGTTTTTGCACTGAGAGGGGTGATTAAATTTTGAGAAAGAGCCAATAGTAAGGGGTTTATTCTACCATCAATAAACTTTTACCAATGGCATCTTTTTCAGCAAGATAACAGCCAGGCACACCACTCTCCAATTCTTCACATCTGTTCCAGATCACGTGAGAAAAAAGGTGATTTAAGATGCAGAATTATTTGATTCAAAAGTGTATTCTAGACCTGTAAAGTCAATTTTTTTTTTTTTAATTCTAAGCCATGTGAAGATTTGGGTTTTTTTTTACACATATTTCTTAAGTTAAAACTAAGCTATATTTTTTCTCCTGAACTTAAGTTGTTGAAATAATTAATGGTCATGAAATAAATGAAAACTAAAGTAGAAAAAAGAAAAATATTCCATTGTTTCCTCTATCTTCTTTTCTAATTTTAGGTCTTAAAAATGAAGTTGTACTTTTATTCTTTATACATTTTACCATTTCCCATTCATTATTACACTTGTACTTTCATGTTATATCATATTTTTAAAAACATCATTTTCATGGTTATATAATAATCCTTGCACGGATTTAGCATTGTTGATTTAACCATTTGTCTTTCAGTATTTTTCTCAAATAATGTTTTTGTTTATTTGGTGGGGTGATGCACCAGAACATCATTCCAAAATCTTTTTTTTTTATTAAGTTATGCAAGCTGCTAGGGCACTCCAGGACCTTTCTTTTTAGTATATGTGCTGCGGAAGCGAGCACACCAGGACCTTTCTTTTAATAGATATCACTTGCTTATATAACAAAACACACGTATTTACATGAGTTAAATTTAATCATCAAGAGAACTAAGTTTTGTTATAATTTTCTTTACCTTCCCAAATACTAAGAAATATTGAATACTATGTGTCATGTGCATGTTTTCTCAAAGTTGTTTTCAGAAACTTTGCACACGAGGAAGAACAAAAATCAGTGTTGTCTAGTAAGTATCAGTGAAACTTATCTCACCCAGTGTGGTTTGGCCGGAGATGGGCAGTCACAGGGTGAGAGGATTACAGGATGCCCCTTATGATTCTGCCACCCAGAAGGCATGAGTATGGTTTTAATTTCAGCTCTGCCTCATAGCTGGTGGTCTACACGCCTCCACCCTCTCCTCTTGATGTCACTACTTTTCTCTGTAGGTCATTTTATCGTGACCTCCCTCTTCTTACACCTAGAAGTCCATTATGTTGCCCTCTGTTGCCCAGCCTGACCACTTCTCTCCACTTCTCAATATTGGCAAGGTTCTTGGTTCTGAAGCGAGGTTTTCTTCCTCACACGAGGCCGAGGCCGAGCTGTTGTCAGTTCCTTGCTGTGCTTCTAGTGATAATAGCTCTTTATTTAGCTTCCTCCATATTACAGTTTTTTTCTCCCTAGGAATTTGGCAGAAGTTTCTGAGGGCTGGACCAGAAGACAGCTGAGAGGGATGCATTTCACACTGCATGGTCCCTCTCAGACCTCAGCCCCTGCCCACAGAACAAGCCTGGGCTCTCCGATTCCCACCTCTGGTGCTGAACTCTTTCTCCACCAACCACATTGCCTGTGAGAGGATAAAGGAAGAGTTTTTGTTCCCTGGTGGCTTCAGGGCCTCAGGCCTAGAGGCTGGCTCTCGCTGTCCCTCTCATGATGCTCCTTGCTCCTCTTAAACTTGTGTTCAGGTGAGCCTGTCTACAAGCTACCCTGACATGGTTAGACCTGTCTGAGTTCTCAACTTCTCAACTTCAGTTAATGCTCTGGGACCCTGACCTCACTGATTTAGAAATTATTGGACTTGATTATTTTTGTGTTAATATTAATTTAAAAATTTTCACATCGGGGCAACCCGGTCGGGACCCCCTCTCATTCCCAGAGTTGCGACTCTTTTATTTTTCCAATTTTTAAAATTTTATTGGGGAACAGTGTGTTTTTCCAGGGCCTATCAGCTCCAACTCAAGTCGTTGCCCTTCAATCTAGTTGTGGAAGGCGCAGTTCAGCTCCAAGTCCAGTCGCTGTTTTCAATCTTAGTTGCAGGGGGAGCAGCCCACCATCGCACGTGGGGCTCAAACCAGCAACCTTGTAATTGAGAGCTTGCGCTCTAACCAACTGAGCTATCTGGCCGCCCCAGAGCTGCGACTCTTTCCTCTTTAGTTTTAATAAACTATCGTCTTTTACCAAAAAAAAAAAAAATTCACGTCACTTAATCTCCATTGAGTTTATTTTTCAGATTCATTTGTGTACCAAACTACAATTTAATTAGGAAACTTGTCTAATACCCTTGTGAAAATGTGATTCATTTTTTCAGAAACTTGCCTGACAAAGTAGATGTTTTCTGCTCTTATTTTATGATTGCTGATCTTCCTGTGCCCTTTATGGTGAAAAGTGGGTGACAAAGTAGCAAAGGGAAGGCAAATAATTTTTAAATTTTATTTTGTTATACATAAATTTCATTGTTCTTCAAAAATCTTTTTAGAAATGTTTATGACCGCTTTTATGTACTATTATAAAATATAGCATTATATGGCAAAAATTCAGAATGTATGGTATACACCACTATTAATAAAGCAAATAACAAAGAGAGGTTAGAAAAGCTGTTAGGTGAGTGCAAATCTGATGTGAAATAAATTTCTTTGGTTTTAACACCATCCATCCATCCATCCATCCATCCATCCATCCATCCACCCACCCACCCACCCACCTATGTCTCCATCCATTAATCATTTAGCTTCCACTTTATGCCAGATGCTGTGCTAGGTATCAAGGATATGAAAACGATCAAGGCGTGGTGTGTGCCTCAGAGGGATATATAGCCTGGTGAGGGAGAGATGTGTCAAGAGGTGTGATAGATACCCTTGGTATCCCGGGTCACATTCCCCTTCTAACTTGTGCTAACTTGAGCTACAGTAGGCTGTAACCATGTACGTTAATGGCTTCTCACTAGTAGTGTCCACTGAGTTTCTGTGAAGCTACTCTACTGCCTGTGTGTGTGTGTGTGTGTGTGTGTGTGTGTGTGTGTGTGTGTGTGTGTAATTAACACCACACAACCACTGGGTGGGGGACAGGAGTTGGTAGATAAGTGTCTCTGGCTTTCCCCTCTTCAAAGGACAATTATAAGGAACATTTTACCTGGTTCCTCAAAGGACCCCCACAGGGATTGGAGCATCAATTACCCACAATTGTAAACAGCTTAACAATTCCTTCTTTATTGGCTTTCCTTATTTACCCCTCTTGTTCTTCCCTCCCCCTCACTCTGGCTTCCTGGGAATACCACCCAAATACATTACTTGTATCCAAGTTCCTTGTCACTTTCACCCAAGGTCCTGCTTTTGACAGAACCCAGTTTTTGTATTACCAATACAAAGTAATTTCTATAGCTGATAAAGATATAAGCAGAGTTCTCTTGTTCTACAGAGGATGGTGCAACTAATTGCTTGGATACGAGTTGACAGGAAAGACTATAGGTTAATTGCAGGAGCCAAAGAAAGGAGGAAATTTGAAATTAATAGCTGAATGATAAGGTTTCCCAATTTCTTTAACAATAGCTCAATAAGGGTTATATACCGGGGGTACCAAAAAATGTATACACGACTTGTATTCATCTTTTGTTATCAGTATATACTGAGTATTACAATTTTAATACAGTTTTTCCTTTCTTAAAATGTGTATACACATTCTTTTTGGCACCTTCTGTAGTTCTGGGATGATATAATGGAGAGTAATTTGCATATCTCCTGTTATTTGAGTGAGTTATATATTACTGAGCCTTTATGGCCTTTCAGGAGAAGTCAATGATAAGACAAGTTGAAGCTAATGTCCAGTCCTCAGACTAAGCCGATTTTAAAACAAAGAATAGGAATAGGTCTATGCTTTGATCTTTGAAACTATCCTTTGACCAGGGAAGATGCTTTGAGGTAGAAGAACGTCAAGATACCCAGGGTTGGTCCAGGAATAATGGTTGTGGTCAAGGATAAAAGGACAGTTTGCTTGCAACACTGCATGGTGGTTTTCTATTGTCTTGTAACCAAGCTCCCAGAGGAAGTAGTGCCAGATTCCATGAGAGAGGGGCTGTGGAAATTTAAACAGAGGGTGTGGGGACAGAGTCCCAGAGAGCAGTTTCCAGGCTCTTGGCCTCACGTGGAGGGGTGCTGGCTCAGGTAGTAGATGGCCGTCGGCTGTGGCTAGTTGGCCATCAGCTATAGCAGGTAGCCATTTGGCCACTGATATAACTGCCTCGCTGCGTTGGGGAGTGGAGTCGGTCGGTTGGCAGAAAAACGGACAGCAGGTCATAGGTCGTGTGAATCCGGCCTCCAGAGAGACTGTAGTGGTGTGACTCCCCTACCTATGGCTCCGTGGGTGTTCCTTTTTGGCCTCACCATGTTCTACATTCTTATGTGGGGAGTGGGAGCAGAGACCCCGCAGGCCGCCCCGCATGAGACATGGCACAGCGAGCAGGGTCTCCCGCACGACAGAGGGTCAAAAGGAAAAGTTGTGACTCATCAAACATCGTAAAAAACTAAAATCGTGAGAACCTCCCTGTGGAAGGCCTGTTCCCCAGCAGAACCCAGTATCTTGGCGAAGACCTCCGGAGAGTCTGAGGTTTGAGCAGATTCATACTGGTATTAATGGCAGGTACAATGTCCTCCCTGAGCCCCAGAGCCTAAAACCATGCCAAGAGGCAGGAAGAACCATCAAAGTTTCTAAAGTCACAAATGGAGGGAAACCAACTGTGGCAGCTGCCCCAGAAACTGGTCAGATGAAAGAAGTTATGCAATGGGGATGGGCGAGGGCGCTGGCTCTCAGACCCAGATCCAGAGACTATGGATATAGTTATCCACATCCTGTTGCTGTTTCCCACCAGTCATCTGGTAGTTGGACATCGGGCTAACGTCCAAGGGCATATGTATCCAACAAGATTACAGTACTTCTCTAAAAAATCCCAAAAAACCCAACCTGATTATTCTCTCCGTGGGCAATATAATAAAGTCTAATATAGAATGTAAATGACAAACAATACAAAACCCCAGATTTGAAGCCTCTATTTCTCATAATGCTCAAAACAGCTTTCAGATTCACTTTGCCTCTCTGAGTTCCCATTTTCTCATTTGTCAAATAAAGATAATAATACTTATTTCCCAGAGGTATGTCGTATATGAGAAAATGTCTGCTAAGCCTCCAGCATCTCAGTACCTGACAAATGCCAGACATTTAAGATATTTTAGCTGTCTCTCCTCTCTCCTCCTGTAAGGTAGGGAAAATAATAGTCATTCTAAATAAATCTAATTTCTTTTTTAAAATTATCAGCATTAAAATGAAGAGGGAAAACCTGAAAGTAACCTTTCTTTTCTTTAAAGGCCTGATATCAGATTTGGGGTATATCTTTGGGGAGATCAGAAAATGGGTTAGCTTGCTGTGATTATTTCCTCTTTTACAAGAGTCCCCTGAAGATGTATGCATAATTTGCAATTTAAGAACTGCAAACTGTTCTTAGTTTGAAGACTTATGTGAAATTGCATAGATATTAGGTAATATCAAGTATGATTATATAATTTATGGTTCAGGAAAAAACAAAATTAGTTTTCTGAAATTGTACCTAGCTAAAAATAACAGTAGTCTGCCTTATATTTCTTCACACATCCACTATAGTCATAGGACTTATTTTACTACATTTATATATTACTGCATTTATATATTTTACTATTATTATATGATGTACAGTATATATATTATAGTGTTACATACTATACAATTTACTATATGATTTATATACTTTACTATAATACTATTTTACTTTTTGTTATTTTTTTATAGTATTTTAAATATGATCACTGATAAATGCCTCCTTAATATTTAGGTGTATTGGGGAGGCCAGATGGTTCAATTGGTTAGAGCACGAGCTCTCAACAAGGTTGCCGGTTCAATTCCTGAATGGGATGGTGGGCTGCACCTCCTGCAACTAAAGATTGAAAACGGTGACTGGACTTGGAGCTGAGCTGTGCCCTCCACAACTAGATTGAAGGACAACTACTTGACTTTGAGCTGATGGGCCCTCGGGAAAAAAAACAGTGTTCCCCAATATTCTCCAATAAAAAATTAAAAATAAAATTTAGGTGTACATATATGTGTGTATGTACATAACATACATGTGTGTGCAATAATGTCTTTCTGTCTTGCAAACTAAAGATAATTTCACCATAATGTTTTTATGCACACTCTTCCAGGAAATAAAATGAGCTCTACTGTTAGTTCTTGCATCTCACTGGCTTATACTATTCGAAATTTTGCCATAGTCTTTTTATAAAGTCAATGTTTAGAATTCAAAATTTCAGTCCAGAAGATTTTATCATAGCAGCTACACAATTGTTTGTCTTAACTAATAAATTGCTTGCTCTTAATCTTATATTTGGGCTTACTCTGACCAAAAATGTTACGTGGCAATCCCTTTTATAAGCAAAGAAATCTTAACAGTAAACACAATTATTTCTTCAGCGCCTTCTTTGAGCAGAATGCTATGCTAAGCTCTGTGAATAATATAGATGAAATTTCTCCCTGTCTTCAGAAGCTCACATCATGGAGAGACAGATACATTTATTCACTCCAAATATCGAGTGCTGCCATATACGCTGGGCATGTACTACGTAATAACTTTATACCCATAGGAAATGATGTATTGTGAATTCTATAACACAGATTCAAATTCTTTGGATACTATAGGAAAGGAGAGATATCTTTGGATTAGGATTTATTCAGAACATGTTATTTGAAATTGGCCATGGAGGATTGATTGGACTTTGACAGGTGGACATTGAGTGGGAGAAGGACATTCTTTGTAGAAGGGACTGCATGTCCATGTACAGTCACAGGTAAACTGAGATTCAATAGATGCACCTACTTTTGTTACGTTTATTGTGTTCCTGTACTACAGAATACTTTTATTCAATGACTCAAAAAGAATGCCACTACGATGTAACTATCTGAAAGGTGATTACTTTGGATACAGCTGATTGGGTTTAAGTTGGCTTAGGTGGTGAGCGTGGGAGGCAGTGAGCTGGATAATGGGTGGGGTTGTGAATTTATCTTACAGTTCTGTATGTCAGAAGTCCAGCATGGGTATCATTAAACTAAAATCAAGGTGTCAGCAGGGCTGGGTTCATTTTTGGAGGTTCTGGGGATAATCATTTCCTTGTTCATTTAGGTTGTTAGCAGAATCTACTTTCTCACTGTTGTGAACTGATGTCTCCATTTTCTTGCTGGCTGTCAGCTGAAGGCTGTTCCCAGCTTCTAAAGGCCACTCATATGTCTTGGCTCATGAACCGCTTCTTTCATCTTAAAAGGCAGCAACTCGTCTGCTTTCCACTATTAAGGGCTCATGTGATTCCACTGGGTCCACCTGGATAATCCAGGCTAATCCCCCCATCTCAAAGTCCTCAACCTTAATCACATCTGCAAAGTCCCTTTTGACATGTAAGGTAACATTCACAGGTTCCAGGATTAGAGTGTGGACATTTTTCCGGGACAATTATTTGGACTGCCACACAGCGCCCTCATCTCCTGTGACACCTCTCCTGGAACTGTAGCCAGTGGCAGAATAGAGGACCACATATGCTCCTGTTGGGGTGTTGTGGGTATCAGTAGCAACAGTCACAGCAGCAAATCTGGGATCTTAGATGGATTTCAGCTCATCAGTGAACTCAAAGTCCAAAAAACCTTTTAAGGTAAATGTAAATTTCTAATTATACATTTTCTCAACATCTAACTATACATTTTCCCAACATCTCTACCCTAGCTAGTATAGAAAACGTGGAATTCAGTCCCTGCTGACCATATCCCCTGCCCAAATTGAATTTGTCAGACTGAGGGAGAAGCAGTGTGGGGACAGAGTCCCAGAGAGCAGTTTCCATGCTCTCGGCCTCACGTGGAAAGGTGCTGGCTCGGGTAGTAGATGGCCATCAGTTGTGACTAGTTGGCCGTCAGCTGTAACCAGTTAGCCATTGGCCACTGATATAACTGCCATGGCTGAGCTAGCAAGCGCAGATTGCAGCTAGCAAATGGGGTTGGTTGGTTGGCAGAGAAGCAGATGGCAGGTTGCGGATCGTGTGGCTCCTGCTTCCTGTGTCTCCAACCCAGCTGCCAGCGAGAATATAGTGGTATGACTCCCCTATCTATGGCTCCATTGGTGTTCCTTTTCGGCCTCATCATATCCTGCATTCTTGTGCGGGGAGCGGGGCCACAGTCCTTGGATGGAGCGGGAGAAACAGAGTTAAGGAGTGGTAAGTTACTACCACAGGTGAATAGAATGTTAGAGCTGTCCAAAGGAGCCAAGATATCATTTAGCCATATCATAGACCTTTTAGGAAGCTTCTTGGGAATGGACTCTACCCTTGTATCTAGTTCCCTGTTTTATCCCCAACATCTAAAACATTGTTTTCCACTTAGTGGTTGTTCAACAAATAGTTGTTGACTGACTATGTGGAAACTTGGGTCAGAGAGGTGAATTGATATGATTATGGTCACAGCTGGTTACGGTAGAGCTGGATCTAGAAACTAGTTTCGATTCTTTATTCTTTGTTCTATCAAATTTAGGAGGCACCTCCTGGAAAATGACCTACATCAACAATTGAAGCCTCTTGTATGCTTTTTTTTTTACCTTACACATCGCACTTCTTGTTATATGAAATATTACTGTGGGGACAGAGCCCCAGAAAGCAGTTTCCAGGCTCTCGGCCTCATGTGGAGAGGTGCTGGTTCAGATAGTGAATGACCGTCAGCTGTGGCTGGTTGGCCATCAGCTGTAGCCATTAAGCCATCGGTCACTGATATAACTGCAGTGGCTATGGAGGGGAGCTGAGGAGAGTGAAGGAGGAGACTGAAGGAGAGTAAGGAGAGTTGAGGAGAGTTGGTCGGTTAGCAGCAAAGCGGACAGCAGGTCGCACATCGTGTAAACCCAGCCTCCGGTGAGACCATAGTGGTATGACTTCCCTACCTATGGCTCTGTGGGTGTTCCTTTTTGGCCTCACCATGTCCTGTGTTCTTATGGGGGGAGCGGGAGCAGAGACCCCGCAGGCCGCCCCGCCGGACACCCCGCACGACAATTACTAACCAAATCTGTCAATTTAATGTCTGAAATGTGAGTCAAGAGACCTGAGTTTTGTTTTTCCTCTATTCACTTTCTTCATGACTGAGGCAAATTTCTTAACCTGTCTAAACTCAGTTCTTCATCTGTCATGAGAAAGGCTAAGGTTCCTTTCAGCTCTTATGTCCTGTGATTCTACATTTCATGAAAGCTAATGAATAAGCTTACTCACGGACCATATGTCTGAATATCTTTATGTCAGTGTTTTTAAAGCGTGGTCAGAAAATCACCTCTATCAGAATCACCTGAAGTCCTTTAAGGATGCTTATTTTGCAATTGTTAAAAAGAATCAGTTATATGTATAGTTGTTGATTTGCAGGGATTTCCATTAGGCTGTATTTCCTAACCTTTTTCACCTCTATGATCATAGTACCCACAGAAAGTAATTATATTTATGTGGTTTATTGGGGTAAGAAACCTTAAGCTGTCTCTTTGACAATGTACATCTCACAGAGAAACTCTGCCACAAATATCAGAGTGAGAAAAACAAGTTGTAGAAAAATATATATGATCCCATTTTTTTTAAGACAACGCCAAAACAATGTATGAGTATATATAAATATGTCTGCATGAATATGTATTATATATTTGTATGATTATGTGAGTGTTAGGTTGTATGAATATAGACATACATCATAAAAATATTGAAAGGAACATACCAGGTTGTTAATGTAGGGGAAGAAAGAAGGGAAGACAAAGGATAAAATAAAATTTTTAAGTGAAAACACTATATGTATGCTATGACTCTATTTTTGCACTTATGTAAAATAATGTATTTGTATATAAAGACATTTAAAAAATAAAATACAAAATGCAGATTCAGGGCCTCTAACTTAGATCCTTTAAAGCAGAATCTCAGTGATAGAAAGTGAGGGGAGGCGGGTACTTGCATCATTAACAAGTATTTCAAGTGATTCTGGAACAATGAAGCCTGTAAACTTTTGCATTAACTGCTAATGTCATTAGCTGTAAACACAGCATATTTGGAAATTTCCATTCTGCAATGCAGGCACAGCTGATCCTCTTTGTCTTGGAACATAGTAGATGCATAATAAATAGTTGATTATTTGGGTCATTTGGGCCACAGGTAGAGGGAGTAAGGGCGAAAGTGATGAGAGAAGCAGATCAGCTGGGCAACATCAAGGCCAGGAAAGATGAGGAAAAGCACCTAAGAACAATGGGCTGTCATTTTCAGACATTCAACAAATACTTGTTAGGCACTAAATAAATTCAGGGCATTTTTCTATATCTAATATCATTTACTTCTTCAATAACCCTTTACAGACCAACAGAGGTGAAGTGAGTAGCACACGTAGGACACATTCTGAGCACCAAGCAATTAATCAGACACCAGGAGCTGCTGAGGACAGGCTGGTGAGCTCAACAGATTGTTTACTCGTTTTCATATCTAGAATCTTGTTGCTCTGCCATGATCATTCCTATTGCCATTTATTAGTTGACACTCCTACTCTGCTGCCTTTGTCATATACCCCAACCTGGATCCCGCCAAAGAGAGATTACAGCAAAGCATGATTTCTGTCCATCCTCTCTAGCTAGTGTTTTCACAGCAGGAAGAAAGTATTTCCCAGCTAACCATAGTGCAAGCCTCCAAAAGGCCAAAGCAACTAACTCTAGTTCCTTCCAATTCTTAGGCACCTACCAAATGAAAAAAATTCTGGCTCTGTAGCTTTATCTGCTAAGTGCTTTTCTGTTAGAGCAGAAGGAAGGTGATAGTGGAAAAGGGATGCCCTTAGTTCAGGGATGAGGCAACGAATGGTACAAATAAACTCCTTACACATACCCATTTTTCAGTAACCTCATCCCTGGTGTTGGAGTGAATAGGTAAAAATCAGAGTTGCATATCTTGTACCCAAATGCTGGAAAGTAAACAAAACCGGCATCTTTTTGTCGTCCACTAAGATTAATTTAATCTTTCGACTTGCACCCCATCCTCCCATCATTTCCGGAGAAGGAGCCATTTTGCAGATTCCGGAGGATGGGAGCAGAGGCCGGATCCTGGCACTGAATCTTGCGTTTCCCTCCGCGGAGAAAGTCCGGGTCAACAGCAACGAGGCTGTCTCCGTGATTTGGCAGCAACCTAGAGTCGGAGGGACCGGAAGACGGGAGGCTGGGATTTCCAGGTGGGGTCAAAGGTGTGCAAAATTCTTCCCTGGGACATAATCTTTGGAATCTGGGGCGCAGCTATTCCGCTCCCTGTGGTCACTGCCGGGTGCCGGAAGCGTGGTTAAATAGCTCCTCCTTCCCCAGGTGTGCAGCCTGCATCCCAAGCTGCCTTTCCAAATTGGAGCAGTCGTGTCAGTGGGTCTTTCTTACCCACAAAATACTACCTCTTCCCCAGGTCATGTTAGGTCCCAGGGGCCGATTTTAAATTGGTGATAATACAATCCAGTCCACACAGACGTGTGGCTGGTCAAGATGCAGAATCTCCGTCGGCGGGTCCACGGGCAGTAGGACGGATCACGCTGCTCCCGGCTCCCTCCGCCCTCAGTCGTAGCCAAAGCCCGGAGCGCTGGATCCAGGCCCGGAGGAACGGGACAGCGAACTGGATCAGCGCTGCCGGCCCGGAGCCCGTCGCACCGGGCATGCTCAGTGGCGCGGCCGGCTGGGTGGCCCGGCGAGCTGCACCCGGATCTGCTCGGCGGCGGCGACGTGACCGCGCAGGGGGGCGGCGGCCTCGCCTCGTCTCCCTCTCTGCGCCTGGGTCCGGTGGGTGACGCCGAGTGCGGGAGAGATGTCGGATTTCGACAGTAACCCGTTTGCGGACCCGGATATCAACAACCCCTTCAAGGTGAGCGATGTCCCCAAGCATCTCCCGCCGCAGCGACGCGTCCTTGTTTGTGAATACAGACAAGTTCCTTCGCACCCACTGCGCCCGCCCCTCGGCTCCTCTCCGCCGCCTAGATGGACTCGGGGCCGCCGCACCGCTTTTGGGGGGTCGCGCCCCAGGCCCGGTGTCACTCGTTTGGGGGTCGGACTGTAACCTCCGCCCTTCCCCAGCACGCGCGGGAGTGGGCCCACACGCCGCGGGGGTGGGGGTGTTCCTGGCCCGCCGGTGGGGAGCAGGGAGAGGGAGATACCTGGGCAGGTGGAGTTGTCGGCTGCCAGGCGAGCGCGGCCGGTCTGGGAGGCGGGGAGCAGGGCTCGCCCTCTGGAGGGGTTGTCATGGGGACCCAAGGCGGCGGCGAAGTGCTGCGTAGGGTGATGGCAGAGGTGGAGGAGAGGTGAGGGCCCAGAGTACGCTGCAAAAAGAAAAAAAAAAAAAAGGTTATGTTTTTATTTTTTAAACTTGTGTTGCGCCCAAATACCACCAGCGGCGCTGCCATTTCCCCCTCCCTCCCTTTAGGCTGAGGGTGAGGGTCTGATAGGAAAAATAAGCACACTTGGGAAAGAATAGCGCACGTGGACGCTCAGCTTTAACTGCTCTTAGTAAGGTAACCGACGGGATGTTTTCCAAAGCTCCTGGTGCGTCACTGGTTCTCTGGACTCTGAGGATCCCATTTCCCACAGGAGCTGTTTGCCTTCTCGGAGTCTGCCTTATCAACTCCCGCTTCGGGAGGGTTTGGCACGGGACCGGGCAAAGGAAGGAGACTGAGAAGTTCGTTATCTGCTCTTACTGCAACATCTAAATAAGAATCTCTTTAAAAGTACTCCAGGTTTCTTACTGAGCACGGCTTGCTTGGCACGTAAAAGTTGTTTCAAAATGTTGGTTGAAGTTCATTGTTTCTTAATTCCCCCTGGATCTGGGCAGTAGTCACTTGAAGTTGTAGTCGTACACAATGAAATGGAAACTTTAATTTGTGGTCACACAAGTGGCATTTCTCGCTTGCTGAGTTTACATCTCTTCTTTTTCTCCCGTTTTTTTCCTTTTACCAAAAAATCCTGCAGGAGGAAAAATATCCCTGTTTTGATTATTAGCCCGATCATTTCATGGAGGATTATGTGAATTAAATGATCCTGGGTATTACTGACAACTTTATGAATGTAGAATAATAGATCCAGTCTCTATTCCTTTACCTGTAATGTCATTTAAGAAAATTCTGTCCAACTGGCCTGGAACTTTCAGGTTTTAACAGATACATGGTTGCACTTGAAGAAGTACTCCCTCTCCCCCAGAAGTTTAATATTTAGTATTCTATCATTTCATGTGGCGGAAAATTGGATTATTATATTTCATAATGTGCCAAATGGACGTTATTTTAAAAATTTTTAAAGGCATAACGTTAAGGACCTGTTAGCTTTTCCTAATTCAGATAGTTCATTGATGCATGCGACAGTTTGGCTGTTTTCTATTTGGTCATTCCATTTCATGGCGCATTTTATATAGCTGGTTCTGTTGTTAGTGCATGCTGTCGTCTTAGCCCAGGCTGCTCATTTGTGACATCTGATTGTTGCCATGACACTTTCCTCTTCTGCCACATGTAAGGTTGCTGTAGTAATTCTAAACTCAAAAGTAGTTTTAAATACTCATTCATTATGGCATAAAATTATAAACTTTTTTGTTCTTTGTAAGTGGATGTACTCAGAGACTTATAATTATTCAAGTTCGTAAGTATTTCAAGGGATGGGTAACTTAGGCCTAAGGAAGATTTGATTGTATACAAATTCCGTATGGCCTTTCCTTGTTTTTGGTGACTGTTACAGCACTGTGTATCTGACCCTTTTACTTTTCCATTTGTATATAGCTGCCCGTCCTCTTCTCAAAGTAAAGCTTTACATTTATAGCATACTCTTTTCTTTCTACTTTTGCCTGCCTTCTATGTAAATGTGATTTTTGAAATAGCATTTCTGGTCCTCTCTTACTTAAATATAAAAAGTTGCTAGATTTGTCTTTGTATTATCTTATGATCATCTTTCTTTTCAAATCTGTTCTTATTTTCACTATTAGAAAATAAAGTTCAGATTTTCAAAATGTGATATTTCACATTTGGCAACCACCTCATTTCTTCTTGATTAAAAACTGTTTGATTTCCATTGCCTTTTCAGTTTTTTAACATTTCCTTCACTTTTATGTTAGGAACATTCTTGCCAGCCCCTTATTTGAGTCATTTGTGAAAATAATTTCTGAGGATAATATCCTTACATAATGTGACTACAGTGGTTTACTTGATTTTATTACTTGTTGTATAGTTATTTGCTGGATTAGATTCATTTTTTGAGTGGCTACTTTATTCTAATGGTTGTGATAGGCCCAGTGAATGAGTTTATGGCATTTGAATAGTTTTCATTGTGGATCAAGAAACTTGGAATAACTGGAAACGTAATCTGAAAGAAAATAGATTATTATATGGATGTTTCTGATAATCCATTCTTGGATTGTTGTAAAGTGGTTTTAAACCTAGAGAGGAAAAATATTTTTTGCATAATCAACGTGTATGTATTGAATAATTGCTGTATGTCCTTTGTTTATCTGTTCAGTTACTCATTCAGCAGATATTAAAGAAATATCTCTGTCCTTAAGGATATTAGCCTAACATGGAGACAAAGATATTTGGAAAGTGAAATAAGAGGAGAGAGTTCAATAACCAGCAATATAGTCTCTTATAAGTTACTATAAGAGTGTATGGAATGAATGTAGCTTGTTCAACGGAGGAAACAATAAGTGGTCAGAAAATCTTCATGCCTTCTAATATGCTTTAGTATAAATATGCTAATTAAGTGGGTTAGAAAATTCATTTTGAAAATGACGTTTAATGTAATTTTTAAAATAAAATCAAAATTTCAAAGCAGGGAAAGGAAAATCTTAGAATGTATTTAGTCACATCTCATTCTATGGATGAAAAAAAGCCCAGAGATAAATGATATTTTACATTGGGCAACCATCCTAATTTCTTCATTAAAAACTATTAGACTTCCATTGCTGACTTGCTGACTTGCTCACTGTTTTACACGCAGGTGTAGGGAGTGCAGAATTGGCATCAGAACTTAGATCTCCTGATTCCTAGTCCACTGCTGATAGCACTGTATTTGGTTGCATCTCTGACACCAAAATTCTTGTTTTGTATTTGGAGCTTGGACTTGAGGCTCTCATGGGGAGATAGCAGAGGGTAGTTTTTAAGTTTGTGCTCAAGAGCTTTAAAAAAACCCAACAAAACCCAGCTTTGTCATTAACCAGCTGTGAGACCGTGGCAAGTTACTTAACTTCTCTATACCTCAGCTTACTATTCTGTAAAATAGGATAATGGTACCTTCTCCATAGGATTGTTAATAGGATTAGGTGAACAAACATTTAGCGTGTAATAAGTATTCAGTGCATGGTGGCTTTCATTATATTATAAAAAGGAGTATAATAGTACTTCAAGAAATTGTATTTAATTATAAATACCTATATTCTTATTAATTTGGTGTTCATGTTCCTTTTGAATCTTCTAGAGTGCTATTAGTAGCTTTTTGGCAGGTCATAGTTGGGGAATCAAGGCCAAAAATAATTAGTTTGCTCTAAGTCACTCTGCTAGACTAGATCCAGGTTGTCAGAATTCCAATGCTTTGTCACTGCGGATGCTTCCTCTCTAATTAAAGAACTCTGTATTAAAGTTGAGTACAATGCCTATTTTGTTTTGGCCTCAAAAATCAATTCTACTCTATATAAATCATCTCTTAAAAATGGCCTACAATTCAGCATTCTTATTTGTATTATCTTTTAATTTACAGTAATTTTGCTAGAAATTTTATAGCATTATTTGATAGAATTATCCTAAGAGTTTAGGTGAAGTTGAAAATTGAAAATCTTGTCATTAAAAGGTGACCTATCATAATTCAAGGATGTTATCCATTTTGTTTTCATTTACAGTTAGTTGATGTCACTCCTCCATTATCCATTTAAAATTTAAGATTGGAGATTGAATAGCACTAGGAAAGGATTTTTGAGGATTTCTTCTGTGATAGTCTAACTTTTCAAACTTTATCTTTCAACGTTAATCTGGACATAGTGATAGTAGATGATGATCTATATTTTACATTCGGGTCAGCTGTGTGAGTTCCTACTTTCTTTCCTCAGGCTGGTATGTATGTGTATATATATATATATATATATATATATATATATATATATATATATATACATATACATATATATATTTTAATTTGTATTGGGGAATAGTGTGTTTCTCTAGTGCCCATCAGCTCCAAGTCATTGTCCTTCAATCTAGTTGTGGAGGGCGCAGCTCACTGGCCCATGTGGGAATCTAACCAGCAACCCTGTTATTCAGAGTTTGTGCTCTAATGAACTGAGCCATCTGGCCACCCCCAGATATTTTCTTAATATGTATCACCAGTGTGATATAGTTTCTTAAAAATATATATTGGATTAAATGAGATTAGTGACCAGTTTGTAAAAATGAATCTATAACATTCTATTCTATTGTCTGTCCCACAGGTATTTTTTTCAATTCCAAGTGCCTATTTAAAGAGTGGTTTAAACAAAGTAGGGTGTGCCCAAAGAAGTCAGAATAGTCTGGAATCAAATCCTAGGAAGAATAATTTACATTTAAATTACTCAATGGGTTTCGTCTACAGAAGCCTAAAGGGAAGTATGATATTTGAAGAGTTCTTGGTTGAGTGGCAAAACCCTATTCTTGCTTCAGGAAAAAAAAAAATCTAAGGCTAATTGGCAGAGTTTACATGAAGATAGGTTTTGTCCTAACAAAGATTTAATAACATCTGTTAGGATAGCTTGACAATGTTTTTTTCGTGTGGAGTTTCTCAGCACTTGGAATTCAAACAGAATTTGGGTGATCTATCTATTAGAGATTCTGAGGTAGAGATTTGTATCTCCAGTTTTTTTCTACTTTGAAACTCTGCAATTGTTACATGTTTTGTACCTGTATGGACCATTTTGTGAATGCATAAACTCTAAACTCTCATCTTTTAATCTATTGGCATTGAGTCTGATCATCAGCTAGAGAGGAGGCATGAATTCATGTTCTAGTGCCCTACTTTCTTTCTCTAAGCCTCAATGTACACTGAGGGAGCAGCTCTGCATAGCAGCTTATTACAAAGGGGATCATGTCCTCTATTGTGTGACCTTTGCCACCCTGGCCTCAGCTGACTGATCTTACCAAAGGTAACCTGGCTCAAGAGAAGCCAGTCTCAGTTGATCTGGAGGATATAAGCTTGCTTAGTCCAAAAATTTTGTCCCAATAGGAGCAAAGATAGTTAACTGCGCTATTTAAGGAAAGTGGACTGAAAGCTCAGAGAAGAGGTCAGGTAGTTGTAGTGGGAATAATCATGGAAAGACATGAGGACAGCCAAATTGTCTTAATCATGAAACACTGGAGTAGGAATTGTCTGACCCGGGCTTCTAAGGGTCATTTTCTAGAATTCCTATCCCTTATTAGAGCTGCTTTTGAACTGCAAGAGATGTTGCAATGTCTTGAAGAGTTCCAGTCTCTGTGAAACCTGGCATCCTTCTTTCTGTGTGTATGTTTAAAAGACTCTCCCTTCCCAGCATTTGAGGTGACCCGAGTCTGTTTCTTTGAACCAGAATTGCCAAAAGTTAAATGAGAGAGAACATTTTCTTGCCAAAGCCACGATAGAATTAAACCTGTTTTTGGTAGAGGAATGCAAATCTGAACACTATGAGACATTTTTAAATCACAAGGGGGAAATTTCCCCACTTTCAGTAGGAGTGCAAATAAAAGGCCATGTGGCGGTTGGTTAAATTGGACTTTGTACCAAGTCTTAACCACTTTCATTCTGTTTCATTTGTTCCTACTGAGGCAGCCTGTACTGTCCTATAGCTTCTGACCTCGCAGGGTAGGCTGCTGTGGAGCCACTGGTCCCTTTCCTTGTGCAAGAACTGCTGCAAGAATCCTTGTAGACCTGTACACAGAGAGCAATCTAATAGTCTCCTTCTCCTTGTTATTTGGCCTTGGGTGCTTTTAAAAATTAGTAATGCTAGTTCATTAGTTGATGGACATTTGGATTGTTTCTACCTTTTGACTATTGTGATTAATTCTGCTGTATATAGGTGTGTACAAGTTTTTGTTTAAACACTTGTTTTAAGTTCTCTTGGTTATATACCTAGAAGTGGAATTGCTGGGTCATATGGTAACTATGTTGAATCATTTGAGGAACTGCCATACTGTTTTCCAAAGTGGCTGCACCATTGTATGTGTATTCTTGCCAGTGGTGTATGAGGGTTTCACTTTTTCTGCATCCTTGCCAACACTTGTTGTTGTATGTTACTGTTACTATCTGTTTTTGATTTTAACCAAAAATCAAAAGTATCTCATTGTGAAGTATCTCATTGTGGTTTTGCATTCCCTTGATGGCTATATGATATTGAACATATTTTTATGTGCTGATTGGCCATTTGTATATCCTCTTTGGAGAAATGTCTATTTAGATCCTTTGCCAATTTTTAAATTGAGTCATTTGCCTTTTTTGTTACTGAATTGTAAGAGATTTTTATATATTCTGGGTACAAGTCCTTATCCAGGTATATGATTTACAGATATTCTATTTGTAGATTGTCTTTTTACTTTCTTGATAATGTCTTTTGAAGTACAAAAGTTTTAATTTTGATTAAGTCCAAATTACATTTTGGGGCTTGTATTTTGATATTGT
This sequence comes from Rhinolophus hipposideros, assembly GCF_964194185.1. NCBI lineage: Eukaryota > Metazoa > Chordata > Mammalia > Chiroptera > Rhinolophidae > Rhinolophus > Rhinolophus hipposideros. The sequence goes on along the minus strand of NC_138053.1, from coordinate 50,456,540 downwards.
ATCTAAGAATGCTTTGTCAAATCTGAGGTAATGAAGATTTAATCCTATGTTTTCTTCTAAGTGTTTTATAGTTTTAGTTCTCACATTTAGGTTTATGATTAATTTTGAATTTTTGTTTACGGTATGAGTATGGTTGAACTTCATTCTTTTGTATGTGGATATCCAGTTGTTCCAACACCATTTGTTGAGAAGACTGTTCTTTCCTCATTGAATGATCTTGACACCCTTGTCAAAAATCTCTGTACTTTCCTTATCCATTTCTTGCAAAAGAAATGGATACTTTATCTAAAAAGCCGTTTATAGAGAATGGCTCCCAAATACTTGATGATTGTCCCTAGGGTAGATGTGTGTACACACACACACACACACACACACACACACACACACAGGGGGTGCCAAAAAAATGTATACACATGACTTATATTTATCTTTTGTTATTGGTATATATTATGACAATTTTAATACAGTTTTCCTTTCTTGAAATGTGTATACATTTTTGGGGCATCCTCTGTATATATTAGCCTGCCTAGCTTTCAAAATTGCCAGCTAGTGTTGAAACTGTTTCTAAATCGCTGCTTGCTTCAAGACTTTTTTTTTTTTAAAGTCTAGTGGTGGGTTTTACACTTGTTTTCAGATTGTAATTTTGAACATACTATCAATGCTACCAACTTGATTATTTTTTCCTTAAAAGAAACGTGTTCATTTATTTTACAAAATACAGATGACTTAATTACTGACCACATTTTTGCATATAAACAAAAATATTGGAACCTCTAATAAAGCAAGGGAATAAATGTTATAAAGTGTTACGCATTTTGAGTATCGTGAGATCAAACATTGAGTGGTGGTGAACTCGAACTAGGAAGAAGGGATTTGTGGTAGTTACACACTGGTAACTTTAACTTGATTGATAATAGAAGAAAATATAATACAGACTTTTGAATGCAAGTGACTTACGTAGTATATGTAGCTATTAAATATTTTTTGCTTATCAGTCAAAATAACACATATTGTAGAAACATTCTATACACAACAACTACTGGTAATTTGCACTTTGTCCAACACAAGAGAAATAAGCAATGGAAGAGTTGTGTACATGCTGTGGACAGCTGGTTTACCCGCGGGAATCCTCTGATGGTGGTTGGAATCCTTGTATGAATATTTGGAATATATAGGGAAAGTGGTGAGAAATGAAAGTGGGAGGTGATTGAGAAAGAGCAATCAGGAATATCTGCCAGTCATGGCTTAGAGATTGGTATACTAGTGTAATTTTACCACCATTTAGCGATTTTCCTAGAGCTGTTGGATGCTTGTTTTCGGTTGATTTAGTCAGTCTTGTGGTTTTATTTATGGCCTAGCCCTAAGTTTTGGTATCTTAGTCACAAATTTTAGTGGATTGCTTGCAAGTAAGTAGCATATTATAAAAATGCATTAACATGTTCCCTGAATTAAAAAGAAGTGTACTATGTGCTTTTTCTATTTGATTAAACTGTTTTTTATGGAAATGTTTATATTTGAATCTCAGGGGAACTTCACCATTTAAAAGTTGTGTTCACAGGCAAATGTTCTATGAACTATATATATTGCAGATAAACATTTCGGTGTTCTTGGCCTGGAGTTAGGGGGATTAGAGAAGGAGTAAATGAAGTTTGCAGAGGTCTGTCTTCTACTACTGTGTTTCCCTGAAAATAAGAGCCGGACCATCAGCTCTAATGTGTTTTTTGGAGCAAAAATTATTGTAAGATCAGATGTTATATTATAAGACCAGCTCTTATAGTAAAATAGGACCGGGTCTTATGTTAATTTTTGCTCCAAAAGACCCATTAGAGCTGATGGTCCGGCTAAGTCTTATTTTTGGGGAAACAGGGTAGTAGATAAAAGGGTGGCTCTGGAACTAGTCTGCCTAGGTTCTCCATTTCCTAGCTAGGTGACCTTAGGCAAATTACTTAATTTTTCTGCCTTCAGTGTTTAGTTTTGTCTTTTTTTTTCTTCCAATTTTTATAGTTTCAGGAGTTTTTCTTTTGAATTAAGACACAGATGGGAAGCTCTTAAAATAACAGATAAAGGAAATAAATAATGGTGCAAGATTCTTGGTTGCAACATATTTCATCCCTCACCTATATAAGGCAGGCTACTTTTTATTAACTTTTAAACTCTTTGGTATTAACAGAAATAGTAACAAAAACAAGCATACAAATTACTGGTTGTCTTACAAAGCTTAGGGCTTTTAGAAGTTATTACATATCACAACTTGAACTGAGGGTAATAATGAGAGCTCATTTTATTTTTATGGCAAATCATCTTGTGATGTAAGTTTTGTTTAAATGTTAGAAAGTTATATACTTGGTTGTTTAATGTTGGTGATTTTTGAAAAGGATACTATGTAGTTTATTATATTTGAGTCTAATAGTTTTTAAAGTTGTGATTACTTTTCAAAGTCATGGGAAGCTAGCTGGAGAAGAATCCCTTGTCTCACAATTGGAACTCTGAGCATTTCCCGCATGGTTATGTTGTTGTAGAGAATGCTCAGATTGGGTGGTCCTATTGTTTTAAGTATTGGGGAGCTTAACCACCAAGTTACCAAGAGTACCTTATGTAGCCAGAGTTCGTTTCATAAGAAAATGTTCTATAAGTTTATTCTCAAGTGGAAAAGCTACATTTAAAAGTTGAGTGCCTATAATAATGACTAAAATGCGAAGACCTTTTAAAATTTGTTCACAGGTCTTTGCTTGCTACATTTAGTGGTAATTGTTCTGGTATTCCAGTATTTAATAAAGAAGAATGACAGAAAACCTATTCATCTTGGTGGAGAATGACTATGATGAAACAAACTTGGTTTGTGTGCAAAAATTTCTTGATAGTTATACGTAAAATAAGAGAAATTTACGTGGGAGGACCCTGTTCTCCCATCCCTAGGATATCAATTCAGTGGCTCATTCATTAGTGGCTCATTCATTAGTGATTGAACTCATGGGTCAGGTGAACAGACATACTATGATCAAACGCTTTCCTGTTCTACATGATCAACCTTTCTCATGTCTGTAGACTTAAGTGCATTAATACTGGGGCACTTACTTCTACTAGCTACCCAGTTTCTCAAATTTCACAAGAAATTTTGGTGATTGAGTGTAATCGGATGCTAAAATAAAGTATCCAATTTGCAGGTATTCCAACTCAGGTGTCAGCATAGATCCTGATTGCTAATCCCCCGACCCTGTCTCTCCTTACTTCTTTTCCATGAGCATTCCCCCTTACTTAATGAGGGCAGTGAGTGATTTGGTATTTAGATTTTAAAGACATGGACTTATCGCTGATTGGCAACATTCATTCCAGGAAATATTACATCTGATTATCTTTAAACAATTTTGAGATGTAATTCAGATACCATACAGTTTACCCATTTAAAAGGGTATGAGTTAGTGGTTTGTAGTTTGTATGTTTATAGTCGTGCAATCATCACTACTATCCATTTTAGAATGTCTTCATCACCCCAAAAAGAAGCCCCATACCCTTTAGCAGTCATTTTCCATTTCCTCCTAACTCCTCTAGCCCTAGGCAGCCACTAACGTCCTTTCTGGACAACATTTCATGTAAGTGGAATAGTACAATATGTGGTCTTTTAAGATTGGCAGCTTTCACATTACATAATTATTCAAAGTTTATTGGTATTGTAACATGTATCAGGACTTCATTTCTTTTTATTGCCAAATAATATTCCATTGCATGGAAATACTACATTTTATTTCACCATTCATCTGTTGATATAAATTTGGGTTGTTAGTACTTTTTGACTGTTAGGCATAATACTGCTATGACTATTTGTATACAAGTTTTTGTGTGAACATATGCCTTCATTCTCTTGGACATATACCTAGGAGTAGAATTGCTAGATCATATGGTAACTGCCAAACTGTTCCAAAACAGCTGTACCATTTTACATTTCCTCCAGCAGAGCAAGAGGATTCTAATTTTTTCACATTCTTGCCAACACTTGTCTGACTTTTTGATTATTACCATTCTAGGAGGTGTGGAGTGATACCTCATTGTAGTTTTGATTTGCATTTCCCTGATGACTAATGATGTTGAACATCTTTTCATGTGCTTATTGGTTATTTGTATATTTTCTTTAGAGAAAAGGATACAAAATCAGATCCTTTGCTCATTTTTAAATGGTGTTATTTGTCTTTTTATTATTGAGTTAGTTTTTAGGATATTTTAGGTATAAGTCACTTATCAGTTATATATTTGCAAAAATTTCCTCTAATTCTGTGGGTTGTCTTTTTAATTTCTTTATGGCAGGAAAGTTTTTAATTTTGGTAAACTCCAGTTATTTTTTCCTCGTGCTTTTGCTGTCATATTTAGGAAGCTATTGCCTAACTCAAGGCCATGAATATTTACTCCTGTGTTATCTTCTAAGAGTTTTATTTCGTTCATTTAGAGCTTTGATTCATTTTGAGTTAATTTTTATATGTGGTCAAAGGTACTGGTTGTGTAAAGTTCTTTATTTTTAAAATCTTTAAGGATTTATTATAGATATAAGACATTTTGGTACTACCTGGATGTTCAGTTCTTTACCCTATTGAATGCTTTAAGGCATCATTTGTTTGGTTTTTTGCTGCTGCCCTATCTTCAGACATGTTATCTCTTTTTGAGTGGCTTTCATGTAGTTCCTGTAGCTCAGATACGATGCCACAGAGTACAGTGTACAATTTGGAATAGTAGGACCCCTTTACTTTAGTGGCATCTCATAGCATTTGCCAATGGACCATCTAATTCTTTTGCCAATGGACAGATTTCTGTTGTTTTGGTTAGATGATTAATGTGACTGAGTTGGTCCAATGGCATAATTTGAAAAATAAAGCATATTCTCAGTCTTTATCAACCATTATACTTAAAGTGGAGAGTTTGCCAGTTTAATAAGGTCTTTATAGTACTTAAAATTTTTTGTAATTGCTGTGACTGTATTAGAGCATAAAGAGCTTCAAACTCAGTTCTCTTGAAGAGATTGCCATTGAAGATGGAACAAGAGTACATTATTTATTTAGCCAAACATATGGAGCTCTGAAAGGGAATTAGACACTGTGATAGTCACTAGGGATACAAAGATAAAGAAGAGAAGTCCCTGATGTCACAGAATCCATGCTTTAGTTGGGAGATATAATGCACTGTAAATGCTTTGCTGCTAAGAAACAAGAATAGCACATTTTTTCAGATTGCAGGAGCAAAACTTCCTGAGAAGGTGATGCGTGAGCTATCTTAAAGGAAAAAAGAGGAATTGGTCAGTATTATAGCCTCATTTTCCCCTGAATGCACAGTTTGAGGCAGAAGGCTCATGTGCTATAGTTTACCTCCCTCATTTTATAGATGGGGAAACTCAGACACAGAGGTTAATATGTCCAAGTTTACTCGGTAACTGTAGAACTTTGGACTAAAATCATTCCATGTAATGGCTTTAATAAGGATAATGTGGGATGATTTCTCACAGCAATTGCTAAAAGTGCTGCCAATAATATAAAATAAAGGAACAAAGAAAGGATCAGACATCTTAATTTCATTTTGACTGTGGGCTAAATAACTAGAATTTGTTGCTTTCTATTTTATTTAAGTCCCTTACATAGATCATTAATTATCTGGAGGGAATGCCCCCCAAATTATATTACATGTAGAAATTATGTTTTGTTTCCAAAGAATTCTTCCTTAGAATGTAGGGTGTAATAGATAATGAAATAATTATTTTTTGACACTTAACGCTAGTTTAAATTAACATGGACAAATAGTGCAACTTAAGGTGTGGTTTGTTAGCTTTTAAGTTTTACTTGTGAAGGAAATCTGGGTGTGGTTGCTTCACTTTTTTCTAATTTACTAAGGACTGATTTGGGTCCATCAGAATTAGTTGGTGAGTCTCTTTTAGGTTTAAGTAATGCTTTCATGTTTCTTGCAATGAAAATGAATATTAATTTTTCAAAATCATGATTTCGTGAATAATTCCTAGTAATTATTAAGCACTTATAATAATTACAAAGGTTTTGTTAGAATACATGTTGTTTCAGAGTCACTGAGATTTTTATTGGTTTCTCAAAGTTCTTTTTTTTTTTAAATGATTGGGGCATTTAGAAAATATAAGTGAAATTCTCAGTATTTATTAACTTCACTATGATTATAGTAGCTCTGAGAAGTATAGTGTATCACAAAATTTTAACACTCTGAAGTGAGGGTCTCTCATATCCGGGAGCTGGGGACTTCTCTTGTGTGATCGCATTGCCTAGTCTAGTGTATAATGTTGATTGGATTAAGCAGAGCTATTGAGTATTTAAGTTTTGTGGAGCATTGCGATGTTTAATTCAGTCTTTATTTGAAGAAATACTGTTCTAAATATAGATATGTGTTCTTTATTACATTTTGTTACAACTTCGTCTTTGTAGTCAGATTTGAATTTGTATCTTGACCAAGTCACTTATTAACACTATAACTTGGGCAAGTTACTTCAATTTCTCTGAGGTGGTATTATCAACAGTGAAAGAAAGGATATAGAATCTAAGTCACAGGGCTGTTCTGAGGATTACATATTGAGATAATTAAAGAGTCTAGTATTATGCTAAACTAGGTGAATTCTTTCTCTCCTTCAATCTGTCTTTGCTTTAGCGTTCTTCAGTTTCCCATAGATGTCCTTGATAGAATTGTAAATATGCATTTTCTTCTACATCTTTTAATGTTCAAATTATCTTTAGGTATCATGTGAAAAAGTGTGAGGAAAGTGTAAAAGTGTGGTGAAAGTCTGCTGCTATGTTATGTGAAAACATTGGATTGGGAAGCTTCTGATCAGATCTCTTACCATCTTTTGTAATTTTGAAAATCTTAGTGGAAATTTACCTTTGTCTGAGTTTGTTGTTTTCCTTTTTGCTAGTACAACTGAATTTGCTCAAGTGGATGAAAATGAAATAATAATATAAGCCAGTCTTGAAAAAATTGTAATGTCTAGATCAGTATTGTCCAGTGAAAATGTACTTTGTGCTACATAGGTATTTTAAAATTTTCTAGAAGCCATATGGAAAAAAAAAGGTGAAATTAATTTTAGTAATATCTTTTATTTAACTCCCCAAATCAAAATATCTTACCAACACATAATCAACATAAATACTATTGAGGTATTTTACATTGTTTTCTGCCAAATCTTTGAAATTGGAAACATTGTGTGTTTTATGCATATACTTTCAGCATATTTCAATTTGGACTAAGTTTCAAGAGCGACATGTGGTTAGTGGCCACCATATTATATAGGACAAGTCTAGACGAATAAAGTGTATTATTCCAACAGTAGGTGGGTTTTGAACTGTAAGCTGTGTGTAATAAAAGAATGTGAATATTTCTGGTGTCAAGTTTGTCCTCCTTCCTTAGCAGTCACTTATGTAGATGGTGAGAGGTTACCCATCTTTGCAATTCCTATCCTATAAATGATTTCACCAGTTACTCATTGTCTATTCCCAAATTTTTGGAAATTTTCAAAGGCCTAAAATATGCTCTTTGATTATTGAGAGCATAAACCAAACTTAATATACATTTGTTCTCCTCACATTAATCAAATCTGCAGGTGTGACTTGAGCAGTTTCGTATTTTGCGAAGCTCATTCTGGTTCATCGTGTAGATTGGGGAAAGGGTCAAAAGATGGGAAGGAGACCAGTAAAAAGGCAGTTTACAGGTGAGAAATACTAGCAGCTTAATCAGGGGTGGAGGAATGGAGGGAAAGATGGAGAAGTGGACAGAAAGAAGAGTGTGAGAAGGGGCTGAAAGTAGCTCGAGGGCGATCTATGGTTGAAGGAATGTTTTTGTTTTTCTTTGCTTGTGTGCATTTTAAAGAGGACTGAGACTTGAAATGTAGGTGTGAGGCATCCTGTGGAGAGGATGCACTTGAACGTAGAGAGAAGAATAACTGACAGGGTAATCCTCAGAAAACGCGGGAAGAGATGCAGTTTAGATATGGAGAGAATTTTTTTACGTTTTATCAAGTTGGCTTACACTTTCGAACTGTAGGGACTATCAAACACTGAGAAAAATAAAGGATAAATTAAAGACTAGAGTTATATTTGTATTGTCCTCCTTTTTTAAATTGGAAGGGGAAGTAAAAGAAGGTGAAACTAGAGTTAAATTAAGCAGCGATTTAATAGCACTTTTGGATCAGTAAGTGTGCTGGGAATCAGTATATATACTAGGGAGCAGTAACATGTCCATACTTACTAAAATCTTTCTCTCACAGCAGATTTTATTTAAATATAGTTAATGGCAATAAACTGTTTTTACAGAGTTTAATGAATACAAAATGACAAAGAATAGCCTCTGGTTTAAGGCTCAGGTTACGTCAGGTGATGGAGGTTTATTGTAAGGATTCTTGTGGGAGGGAAGGAAACCCAACACAGTGAATCTCTGATTGTAATGAAACAGTCTCCGGGAGCTAACAGTTTGTTTCCTCAATTCATACCCTTCTGCCTTTCATCTCCCTCCCACCAAGCAGTGGAAGGCATTTTCCTGTGAAATCAATATGTATAAAACATAAAAATTGATTCAAGTGTAAGTTAGGGGATTGATCTCTGTCACCTTCTTTTCTGTCTTGTACCTGCTCATATACTTCCTCCTCCTCCTTCTTCCTCCTCTAGGCTCTTCTGAGGATCTGCAGCACACTGGGAAAACTCCTGTTTTACCAAGTCGTTTCTTCGTAACTAGGATAGCAGTAACCCTGTAGGCCCTCTGGGTTTTTGCTTTGGTGATTCATCAGCAACTCTAGTAATTGAATTTCCTTCTGCTCCCTTTTCTGGTCACTGTCTTACGACTTAGCATCTGTTTGTCTTTCTACTGTGCCTAGTGTCAGGTTCTTCTGCTACCAGTCTTTGTCTCATAGTCAAGCACTTGAAGAAATGGGGTCTAATTGGATTGATTACTCATTATCCAATTAGTCACTTCTATTGGTGTCTGCCAGGCTTTATTATGTCCAGTTCTAAAAATGTCTGCCTTTGGCACAGATGCCTGTTCCTCATTCTTCCACATATAGCAGAGGTAATAGGGTCGCATGACATAAAGGTTGGACTAGGAACTGCTTCTGGTTGCTTTCCTCATTAGGTGGCTCTGGGTGTTTTTGGCCTATTCATCGCGTAAGATGTGCTGTACTTTCTTAATAGCTCAATCATAAACAGAGCTTTTTTTGTTTTAACCTTAGCTTGTTTTTTTAAATATATTTTTTTTATTTTTCAATTACAGTTGACACACAACATTATATTAGTTTCAGGTGCACAACATAGCAATTAGACACTTAAATGTGATCACCCTGATAAGTCTAGTACCCATCTGACAGCATACATAGTTATTACAACATTACTGACTATATTCCTTATGCTACAATTTACATCCCCCTGAATATTTTGTAATTACCAACTTGTACTTCTTAATTCCTTGCTCTTTTTCATCCACTCCCCCAACCTTCCTCCCAGCTGGCAACCATCAAAATGTTCTCTGTATCTATGAGTTTGTTTCTGTTTCATTTGTTTATCTTGTTTAGATGCCACATGTTCCTCATATGGCATTTATCTTTCTCTGTCTGACTTACTCCATTCAGCACAGTACTCTGTGTGTTCCTCAATGTTGTTGCAGATGGCAAGATTACATTCTTTTTTATGCCTCAGTAATATTTCATCACATGTACGTACCATCCTTTCTTTCTTTCTTCCTTTTTATTTAGTTTTATTTTTTTTATTGGGGAAGAGGAACAGGACTTTATTGGGGAACAGTGTGTACTTCCAGGATTTTTTTCCAAGTCAAGTTGTTGTCCTTTCAGTCTTAGTTGTGGAGGGCGCAGCTCAGCTCCAGGTCCAGTTGCCGTTGCTAGTTGCAGGGGGCGCAGCCCACCATCCCTTGTGGGACTCGAGGAGTTGAACCGGAAACTGTGGTTGAGAGCCCACTGGCCCTTGTGGGAATCAAACCAGCAGCCTTCGGAGTTAGGAGCACGGAGCTCCAATGCAATGGTAGAGTGCTTGTCTCCATTTTGTTTAGTTCTTTTTTTCTGGAGCTTTGTCCTGTTCTTTCATTTGGGACATGTTTCTTTGTCTCCCCATTTTGGCTGCCTCCCTGTGTTTGTTTCTGTGTATTAGGTAGATCTGCTATGTCACCTGGTCTTAGTAGAGTGACCTTATATAGTAGGGGTCCTTTGGGGCCAGAGGTGCTGTCACCCTGGTCACCTGAGCTGGAAGCTCCAGGTGTGTCCCTTGTGTGAGTTATGTTTGCCCTCCTGTTGTAGTTGATCTTTGGTTCTCTTTGCAGGTCAGTGGGAGGGATTGGCTCTTGGACTGATTGGTTGTGAGGTCTGGCTGTGACTACAATGGAGGAACTGCTGTGCAGGGGATGACCCTATGGAGCAGGGTGCACTTTAGCAGGGCTCTGGTGCCTGCCCAGTCTGCCCTCTGGGTGTGTTGCCCATGGAGGCAGCTGGGTGGTGCTCTGACCTGGTCTGAAGGTGGACACCAGGCATACTGGCCCTGCAGCCTCCCGGAGGGGCCCTGCTTCAGGCCAAGTTCAGCCACAGCCTGTGCCCTGCTCGGGGCCATCTGGCATGAACCACAAAGAAATTTGCAGGTGGCAGCCATCTGCGCTGGACTTGGTGTTGCCTAGATAGGGCAAGCCGTGAACCGAGGCCAGCTGCTGCTAGAGCTGACATTGGGGCTGCTTAGCAAGAGGTACAGGTATGCCAAGGCCAGATGCTGCTTGTTTGGGGTTTGTGAACCTTTAAGAGATTTTAGGAAAGGTTGCAGCAGAAGCCAAGATAGTCAGTTTGTATGGAAAATCCACTAGAAGTGGCTTGGATGGGTTCACAAGTTGGGAGGGCCAAGGTCTCAGTGAATCACCAGGGCGGGGCGACCTGTGTAAGCCAGCTGGATGGAGACTCAGATATGGCAACTGCCTGCATCTATATGCCTGGAATGGGAAGGGTTCAACGACGAAATAATGGATTCTGCTAGCACTTCTCTCTGGGAGAAGAAAGTTGCTCCTTTCCCCCTCACCTTGAAACCTGACAAATCAGTTCCTTCGTGTATTTCCCTGGCACCTTTTGAGTTGATCCTGTATCACTGGAGCTCAGAGTGAGTGAGTACATCACCGAGTAAGTCCATGCGCAGGCCCTTTAAGAGAAATGCCTCGGACTCCAGCAGTCCTCCATGTGACTCAGCCACAATCTTTGCTGATTTTCACAGCCGGAACTTATGGGGACTTCGCTTCCCAGCACTACACCCCTGGGCTGGAGAGCCTGTTGTGGGGCTGGGACCCCTGGCTCCTTCAGGGGAACCTCTGCAGCCGAGATACACCTCCTGATTTTTAATGGTCACACGCAGATGTGCGGCCAGCCTGTTCAGTGTTTCCACCCCTCCCATCAGTCGCGAGGTGGCTTCTTTATGTCCTTAGTTGTAGAACTTCTGTTCAGCTAGACTTGAGGCGTTTCTCAATGATGGTTGTTCTATAGCTCAGCTATAATTTTTTTAAAATTTTTTTTAAATTTATTAGTTTCAGGTGTACAAGACAAGGTAATACTTAGACGTTCATCATTTATATCCCTCACACTGTGAACCCCCCTCCCCCATCCACTATCCCTCCGACCTCACACTGAACCATCACATTATATATATAAAATTATAGTTGGCATTCATTAATGTTTAGCTTCTGGTGTACAGTGCCATGATCAGGCATCCACATTATCTCTGAGGTGGTCTCCCAAATAGGATGCATGTCCATCGGATACCCAACAAAATCTTTACAACATTATTGAATACGTTCCCCAAATTAATTTTCAAAAACCCTGAGGCCATCTTGTGGTTACCAGCTGCTTCCTAATCCCTTCACCGTTCCCCTTATCCCCAACCCCCGCCCCCATAGCTCAGCTATAATTTTGATGTGGTGATGAGAGGAGTCAAGGATAGTGTTTTCCTACTCTGCCATCTTGATGGGAAATTTTCCATTCTTAGCTTGTTATTGGTGGTAATGATGATAATAGCCTTAGCTATCAATTTACTGAATATTTTCCATGTGTAGGAACTGTATTAAGCATTTTATATGTAGTGGCTCATGAGCTATATGATGCATTTTACTGATAAAGTAACTGAGTCACAGTAAAATAATATGAAGTGCCTTGTTCAGCTTATAGCTTTTCATTAGTGGAACTGGGATTTGAATACAGGCAGTCAGCTTTTCGAACAATAAAGACAGGATCTATAGCATAACATTTGAGAGCTGCAACTGATCACGGCGATCGATCATCTATCATATTGCCCCTAGTTTGCAGAGGAGAAAATTAAGAGTTTAGGTGATTTGCCTAAGGTCACAGAGGCTAGTCATTTTCAGGAACCCAGAATTCCTAATTCCTAGACTAGTACTCTTTTTACTATAGAACAAATACCTAAGACATTCAGGGTTTTGAGTGTTAATGTTGAAACTCCATCCTATTAAGTGTTAGTAGATGTAATAAGTGATTAAGGATATGTGGTTGTATAAAATTATCCATGTATACTTTCATGTTATTAGATTACTCTTTAACTCGAGGATGGTGTGTGTGTGTGTGTGTGTGTGTATTACTTACACACACACACACATACACGTACAGAGAAGAGTAAGCGGGAGCCTGAGGTTGATTAGCCACAAGAATTGTTTATTTAATTTCATCGTGTCTAGCTGAAGGTGACAGTCCTTTCTGGCATGTTGGAATATTCCTGTGAAGTTATATGTGGTAGGGATTGAGTAATGTTCAATTTAATGCAGGGTGGAGGTAATCAGTTGAGATACAATGAAAGGTGCACTATCCTAGGTTTGGTAAAGAAACTTGGATTAAAGACATAAAAAAGCTAATTATTCTAGATGTAAAATTTTTACTTATTCTGTTTTTTTGAAAAGACATTTATTTTTGTAATGCATCTTGGTTTTTAATGAAATACGACTATGAAGTTAAGTGGCTTACTAACGGATTTGCAGAATAGCCTTGGATTAACTAAATAACATGAAGATAGAACTTTAATGTTTATACATAGTCTGATCAGAATAGGCTATTTAAATTCTAAAGAATGTCTTCACTTGCTTCTTGAACATTAATAAAATACAGAAGCCTAGTATATTCCTCAGTCAATAAAATAAGACTATTTTGACTATAAGAATGTTTTCCTTGTTAGAAATGCGGATTCTCAGGTACCATCCCAGACATCAAGGTATATTCACAGTAAAGCTCAACAATTGGGGTTTTAACAAGCCCTTCAGGTCATTCCAGTGTGTGCGCAGTTTGAGAGCCACTGCTATAGAAGCAGCCAAGCTCTCAGTTAAAACAATTTAATTTTGATTGTGTTGAAGAGGAAACACAATATTTTCCTGTCCAAGTTTTGGAATCATTAATAAACAATGAGCTCAACCAATGTCTTTTGATAAACTTGTGATTGTGGTAAACTCTATTTTTAGTATATTTGATGGAAAGAGTATATAGGCATTGGAAAGTCATGGCTTCGTATTTTGTCTCAGACCTATACTAATTGACCTTGAACTTTCTTGACCTTTTTAATGCCATAGGTTTTTTTTCTCTGAAAAATGAAACAATACCATCTACCAGGGAGGATTGGAAATAATATAAATGCTGGATATTTAATAGGAATAAAGATGATTTATTATTAAATATTTAGCTTTGTTGTTTTCTTCTAGTTTAGAGACTACAGCTTCCTCAACACTATTTATATTTATTTAAACTAATTTGAAAGGTTAATTATGTGATAATTCAGAGATCGGTTCTTTGTCCTAAATCGTTCTTGGCATATCCTATACGTACTTGACTGCTTTGTCACCTAATACATCGCGAGAAATTCCAGACGTTCTAGAAGTGAACTCATTTGACTTGAGATGATGATTTTGTCAAACTGCCAGTTACCTTTCAGACTCTTACACTTGTTTCCTTCTCGATTCAAGAAAAATGTATTTTACTTATTGTAGTCAAAAGTGAAAAACTGGAAGAATGATTCCATTCTGGGTCTCTTTGTAAGTAAGTCAGACCTTATGCAGGATTTTTCAAAAACAGAATTTAATGTGAATTTTAAGACACTTGATAAATGAATACTCTTGTTTGTAAAATGAGAGTTGGGACCCATTGGACTCAATGTACTTCTGTAGCATTGAGAGAATAACATTGATGGCATGTGTGTTGGCTAAGTAGGACTCATTTTTCTGACCCTGCATTTTGCCTCCTTCCTTTTTTCTTTCTGAATTAATCTTCTATAATTATGAAAACCATTTTCATAGTTCCAAAGTAAAAAAAAAACTATAAAACAGTACATTCAGAAAAGTCTAGCCTCCAAGCCTATGTTTTCTCACTGTTCTCTTCCTCTCCCTATAAGTAATCGTTTTTATTAGTTTTTGGATTATTTTCCCTTTTTAAAATACAAGTAAACATAAACGCACTCATTTTTATCTATTTTTCTGGACAAAAAGTACCGTCCTATTTACACTGTTCTGCACCTTATTTTTTCACTCACTCCGTGGCAGTGTGTATATCTCCTTATGCCGTTTTACAACAGCGTAAGACTCAGCTGCATCATGGAGATGTACCATGGTTTATTCAAACATCTCCTATTGATAGACATTATTTTTACTTCTATTCTTTTGCTATTACAAGTAGTATTTTGCTAGTATATCTTTGGAGTAAATTTCTAGAAGTGAGATTGTGGGCAAAGTATAAATGCATATGCCATTTTGTTAGCTATTACCAACTTTCCCTCCATAGAGGTTGTAACAGTTTCTGTTCCCATTTAGTAATGTATGAGAATCCTTGTTTCCTTACAGCTTTGTCAGTAGAGTATATCAGACTTTTCTGTTTTTGCTAATTTGACAGTTAAGAAATTATTACATCAGTTTATTTTTACCTAGTGGTTGTGCTTTTATGCGTGAGATTAAACATCTTTTCACTTACACTTTTTGAACTATTGTATGTATGCTCATTTTTAAGGAGGTGTTTCTTGGTTATTACTGCTGCTACTATCTTGAAGAATTACTCTTTGGATTTTTTCCTCCCTATGGGTGGTATTAATCACTCAAGAAACAGAGCATTACCAGGCATGCTTGACTAAATTAAAAGGACGTTTTACCTATTTCTTGTATTCAAAGAAGTCACAATCTACTTTGTGAAAAAAGACTTGCATGAAGATTATCATGTCTCAGGGGAATAAATGCTAATGGATATAGATACCAAGCTCTGTGGGAGGCCTGAGCTTGGCATGATGGAGTGACTTGGGTAGCAGGACGCTATCAGGGAGATCATTGGTTAGCATATGAGGTAGTCTTTGGATTGAGTCTTTAGGAAGGAAGGAGATTGCTAAATTGACCCTGCCTGGAGGAGTATTCCTGCTGGAGACAGCAGTGCCAAATACGGAGTCTGAGGACTCACAGGTCACCTGGTTTTGTGAGTGACAGTGGGGTAGACATTGAGGCTGCAGCTGGCATCTGGACTTGCTAAGTCTCCACTTCTAAATTAAGTTAACCACAGCAGTGCCAACTCAAAAAATTTGATTAAAACATTCATGTTTCTGTTTTCTTAATTCTTCCTCTGAGGCACATAGCCCTTCCTGCTCCTCACATTTTTAGTAAGCTTGGGAGGGGGACCCTGGGAAGTAGAGCGATTTCATTCCCTCCTTCCCATTTTATTGTTGAGCAAACCTAAAGCCTTTATTTTTTGTCTTGTGCTGTACTTTTAATTTATCCTTACTACTTGCTTTTTGCCGAGTTCGAAGTTACTTATGCAGTCACTTGTTTCATATGGTTAAGGCAGAAGGATCTGGCAAGGGGAGGGTGGTTATGAAGAAGTTGATGAGGCTGGAAAGGTAAGCAAGTGCTAGGCTAGACGGGCCAGAGCCTTGCATCTCATTTTGAGGAATTTGTATTTTATCTTATAGTTAGTGGAGAGCCTCTAAAAAATCTGAAATGGATGAAAGACAGATGAGGGGTTGGAGGAGGGGAATGACAGGATTAGCTCTTTATTTTGGAAAGGTAACTTTGGTGACTGCGTTAAGGAAGACGGATTGAAGAAGGGACCGTATAGACAAGAGGGCAGCGGTCCCCAGACTAGTGGCAGCATCTTAGAAATACAGATTCTCAGCCTCTGCCCCCCACCCCCATTGAATCAGGAACACTGGAGGTGGGGTGCAGCAATCTGTGTTTGATTGTGTTGCATGTCAAGGTCAAGGACAATGAGACTACATTAGTTTGCAAATGCTTTTCACATTTTCCCATTGATTATATAGTTGATTTTGTTTATTTTGTTGATTTTATATAGTTGAGATGTTCATTATGTTTGTGTTTTACAATCAAAGAAATAGAATGAGTATCTAGGGTTTTGTGATTTATTTATTTATATGAAGGCCTAATATTAACAAATTTGAGAAGCTGGGATAGTGTGGTAATGGATTTGGGAAAGGGGAGACAGTCCAGGATCATGTGGGAAAATGCACTACAATCAGTGGACATACTGGAGTAGAATAAAACAAGTAATAGTTACTTGATGTGGAATGCTCTAGCTGTTGCCTGTACATGACATTGATTTGTAGTGTACTTTAACCTGCAGTAAGGAAAACTGATTGAAGATATAAAAAAGGGGAACATGAATTCTGTGGAGTCCAAAGGAAAAGATGGTGGATTTCCCCAAGATTTGTTAAGATGCTCTTGTGCAATCAGTTCCACAGCTATTAAGGGGGATGTCTACTTTCTCTGCTTTCAGTCTTTATGTAACTGCTGATTTGCATCTAACCCAGTTTTCATTTGTTTTTCTTTAAGGGTACAAGGGCTATGGATTTAAATTTCAATTTTGTTGGAATGGGACTGAGTAAATCTGATAATCTTCTTTATTTTTCCTCTATTGGCTTCGTTGGGTGACCGAAAGTACAGATAAAGCAAATACTTTGTAAATATTAAAATTGTATCTTAAAGGATAAGTAATCTTTTTCTCTCTGAATTTTATTCCAGGACCCATCAGTCACACAAGTGACAAGAAATGTTCCACCAGGACTTGATGAATATAATCCATTCTCGGATTCTAGAACAGTAAGACTTACTTGGACTATTTTTAATGTTAAAAGGGAAATTAAATAGGAATTGTGTATCAATTATGGTTTCTTTTTTAGTTGATTAGTTAAACTTATGTTAAATAAGCTATTAATATTTTATTTAGAATTTAGCAAGTTTTCATTTTTTTAAACAGGAAGGAATATGAGTAGTAATTGAAAATTACCTTGAAAGTTCTAGTGAAATACCGCAAATTTTCTTTTTATAGTCTACAAGTTAAATTGCTAATAATTCCTCTAATATGTAAATCTTAGCAGTATTTTAAATAGGAGAGGGAAATGTTAGGTATGCATGTTGTCTTCAGGGTAATGTGGTGTGATTTTTTTTTTTTTTTTTTTTTTTTTTTTTACAATGTGAGGAAACCTATGTATGGAACTGTACCGAGAATATTTGTACGATTGTCATCTGAATTAGGTTATTCTGAATAGTACCAGCCTTCTGCTCTAGTAGAACCTCTGCAACTTGACCTGTCCTAGGAACATCTTCTTTCCTTCAAAATTTAGTCTTGATTTATAAAATATAGGAGTATGAGGGAAAAATTTTTAAAGGACAGGGTTTCTCTACTCTGAATGTGTATTAGAAGCACCAGCAGAGCTTTATTACACTATCCATCAGGATCCTAATCTCTATACTTAGGGTACTTTTTTGTTTTGCTTTGTTTTTGTTTTAGCCCTTTTGATGATTTTATTATGAATCAGTTTTGAGAACTATTGAGGTAGATTCTGTTGAGGATTCTCCCTCAAAACTTCTCTGGCAAATAATTTTGGGTCCTGTGTTTGAGTCTTGAGCTTAAATGTCATACTCATGAGGTCCCTAATTTTAAACATAGTTAGCTCTTGAAATGTCATCCTCTTAAAGATACTAAAGTTCTTCAGTTGTATGCTCGGATGTACATATCAGTATAATAATCCTTACTTGATCACCTTTTCCTAATGTATGTTTTCCATGGCCTAGAAAATAGTTCAAAAAGATGTAGTTTTCGCTTGGAAATTTCTTCAAGATGTGTTATATTAGCTTTTTATTTTTCAGAAGAGCTTTGTACAAAGGAAAAGCATTAAAATAAGAATGAACTTTTAAATTTCACTTTGTTATTTAAAGCCCTTATTTAACACCCTTTGCTATGTGTAGCAACTGCAATCCAGGCTGAGAATCATTAAAATGTTTATTGAACAAGTAAATTTCAGATTGGACCATGTGAAATGGCCAATAAGTAGAACAGTTTTGACATGTTAAAATGGCAATTTCATCTGGGGGGCAGAGATGGCAACAAGACTTTTTAAAGTTTGCTGGTAAAAAAAGTTTTCATATATTTTTAAAGAAGATTTTACTAGGAAGAAATATGTTTAATGTTTAGAGGGTAACAGCTTTAGCTTTTCCTTATCAGTAATAGTATTCTTTATTAAGTTGTCTACTTTGTGCCATGTGCTTTACCTACATTATCTTATTGAATTCTTAAACCAACATTCAAAATGGATATTTTTAATTTTCATTTTACTGATAAAGAGTATGAGACAAAGGTCATCCAGCTTGTAAGTGGCAGAACTGGTTTACTACTCATGTTTTCTATAAAACGTTTGCCTTTTTCATTTGCTAGTGCTATCTTTAGAGATAGATGCCTAAAGAATAGAGGGTATAGTCCTAGTATATGAAAAATTTATCACCTAATTGAGATTTTAAAAAAGTTACATAAATAAGATATATCCAGGAAAAATAAAATGTAAAAATGTAAATTATGGTCCTAAATGTTGAGACCTTACAGTCAAGGAAAAGTTTTCCAAAAGTAGTCTTAAGTAGGTAGCTAGGCAATAAATAATGACAAGTCACTTTACAATGAAACACCGATACAGTGTTAGAACCAGGAAAATGGTTATGAGAGTACTTAGCATTTTCCATGAAGTTTTTACATGATAAAAAGCACAGTTGAAATTATAAAAAAAAAGTTAAAAACTCTTGCTACACGTATGGTTTGAGAAATTTGCCCTTTTATAAATGACTGTGACTGTTTTCCAAAAAAGATTAGATGTACTTGGATAATTGATTTAAGTGATATATTAGGACTTGGTCCAAATATTATTTTAGTTGATTGGTGGTATTCATATTTGTCTTAGAAAAATATTTGTGAAAATGAAGCTTTTGGATTGTTGCATAAGGGTGTGATGAATTACTTGAGGTCAAGTACAAGATCCTTCATCAGAATAAGTGTACATAACCTTGCTAAGATATAGAAAGTTCCTGTCTTGTTCTTTTTCTCTTTTTTAAATTAGGTTTCCTTTTATATTTAGTTTTGTTAGAATGGATACTTCAGGGTATTTAAGGAAGGCAACAATTAAATATTTGAATAATCTTAATTTACATATTAATCAACTATATTATAAATTCAGAGACAGAAATTGTCACAAGCCACCTTATAGTATAGACTAAGTCTTTTGCAGTATAATGGAAGGCTACTGAGCACTTGAAATGTGTGTCTGAATTGAGATGTACTATTAAAATGAAGGGTAGTCTTGAGTTATGAAATAATTTTTGTTTGAACTCAAAATGTGTTTTCCCACTGAAATTATGTCAAGCACGGTAGGTAGGTTCCCTGGCCTACCCTCTAAAATTTAATGCATAAATTACTAGAATTAGTTCATCTTTGAGAATTGTTATGTATTTATGTAGCATGTTTCCCTTTTTAAATTAGGTACAGTTGAAAATACCTAGTTTGATTTTCACTAGTTTCAGCTGCAGGTGATGGGATTCATGGCTTCGGACAGGATTTCTTCTGGTGGGTAGTGAAGTATAGGGATAGAGATACCTGTGTGTGTGTGTGTGTGTGTGTGTGTGTGTGTGTGTGTGTAGTGTGGCACTGCCGATATAAATCCTTAGTGATATTTCTCAGGGCCTTAACTTACTGTCATAATTTTTTCTTCAGGGATCAGCTGTGTAGTTCCTTTTCTGTTCTGCTAGTTGTTGCCATATAAGATTTCTGTCATATATACAGAAGAACTATTTCAGTCATATGTATAATAAGGTCTATACCTTCTGGCAGAAAGAAGAACCCAGTGAAGATAATTCCAAGTAATGATTTGTCCACGTGGTCATTTCTGACCATAAGGGATATAAATCAGTGATTTATGTAAGAACTGCTTCTAACTAAGATAATCAGGATATGAAGTAGACCGAGTCATGAGACCTGAATTCTAATCTAGGCCCTGCCACTAATTAGTTGGTAACTTTAGACAAACCATCTAACCTACTTGGGCATTTTTAAAAAATGGGTAGCAATAGAGGCAGAGAGGAAAATGTTGAGTGAAATAATTTCTACTATCAGTTTCTCTTTTGAAAATGGATAAAACTTTTAGCTCTAGGGATTGTCTGGATATAGTATTTAGTAGTTTACCTATCTCTAATACTGTAAAAGCATTTTCTATACTGTAAATACCTGTCTTTATTTTTTCTCGCTGTGCATTTCTTTTTTTATCTTTTCCTTTCTCCTTTGCTTCTTAGTGTCTTGTCTTTCTTGGAGCTCATTATCTGTCCTTTCTGGAATCAATCTTCTTAGTTTCTAGTCTCAATTAATGGTAACTATTGCCTCTGTCCTCTTAGTGTCATTGGCTAGAAATACTTGAGTCCCATTTGGCTCAAACAACTTCTTATTTTTACATCTAATCAGTTGCCACATCCTGTCACATATACTTGCAGGAGATATTACCTGTCCTTTTCATTCCTACTAACCTGTTCTAATCCAGGTACTCTTTGAAATAATACACTGGCCTATTTATTTACCTTTTTTGCACTGTGACTAGAATTATTTTTCTAAAGCAGAGGTCAGATTAGGTCAGCTCTCCTTAGATATGTGGACATTGATTATGCATTGCCTACTTAGGAGTGTGATAATGTGGGACCCTCCATGATTTGACCTCAGACTTTTTACTTTAATTTTAATTTTTAAATAGACTTTATTTTTAGAGCAGTTTTATGTTTACAGAAAAATTGACCAGAAAGTACGAGGTGTTGTCAAAAACTACAGTGAATACTTAAAAAAATTTATTACAATACAAGACATATTGCCATTAATACCCCTCAAAATCCTCCCCCTCTCTTCAAACACACTTATCCCATCATTGTTGCCACTTTCTGAAGCAATTCTGGAAGTCCTTTTTCATGAGTGTCTTTAGTTGCACTGTCATGGCTGCCTTAATGTTCTGAATTGATTCAAAAAGTTTACCTCATTTTGACTTTGGGGAAGAGCCAGAAGTTCCTGGTGTCAGATCCGGTGAATAAGGTAGATGAGGACACACCATAATATTTGTACCAGAAGCGGTGTGACACAGTGCATTGTCACGATGGAGGGTGAAACCATTTGCCCATTTCATGTTGATGCATTGTTCGTGAACCATGATTTACGACACACTTTAAAACACACCTTCTCTCAACCGTAGCTCACACCCGACTGACTGCACGGAACAAGTTGAAACTAGTTACACACAGTTGCTAAGGTTCGACATGCTGCTTCCCATATTGAAGATCCCCGCCTTTCCGTTGGATGGCACTTGGCAGCAGCATTTACTGTATTTTTTTTTTTTTTTTTTTTTACAAATTGTCAATAGAACTTTATTTCTTCTTTTCAACATCCTGTTCTGCAGCTTCCTTGGCCCTTTTTGCCCGGATGCCAAAGAGCCGGGCATTGGCACGGGCCATGCGAAGGCTGGCAAATGCCTTGAAGTTCTTCTCCTCTTCTGTGATGACCCTGGCTTTCTCCTTCTTGCAGACATTCCGTATGGGCATCACTGGGCCTGACAGCTGGGTGGCCAATTTGAGTTCTTCAGCAGAGCTGTCTCCCTTCTTGGGGGCCGACGGCTTCCTGGGGAAGAGGATGAGCTTGGATCGGTACTCCTTCAGGCGCTGCACGTTGGCCTGCAGGGACTCCGTAGACTTGTTTCGCCGTCTTGGATCCACTGAGATCCCAATGGTCCGGGCCACCTTCTTATGGATGCCGGCCATCCGTAACTCCTCCAAGCTGAAGCCCCTGCCGGCGCGCACTTTGGTGTGGTACCTCACAGTGGGGCATCTCACTACGGGCCGGATGGGTCCCGACGCGGGGCGCGGGGCGATATGGCGCGCTTTGGCTTGCCGGGCCTTGCGTCTGCGGATCTTCCGCGCTGGCTGGTTAAACCACGTGGCCACACGCCGTTGCCAGTCTTTGTGGAAGTGGGGCTTCAGGATCATGCCATTTCGGCTGGGCGCCATGGCTGCTGCCTACCGGCCTTCTCCCAGGGAGAACAGCCACCGGAAAAGCTACTGTATTTTTTGATCACACCTCATACTTCCCCCTAGATTATCTTTTTAGTCTTATCCTCTAATGTGCTATTTGCTCTAGCTGAAGTCATCAACTGACTCAACACGCCACCCTGTTGAGACCATGTCCCCTAGGCCTTTTATCAGTCATTGAATGGAGTCAAGAGAGACAGTGTGCTCATAGTACCGGGCTTCCCTAGGTTATCCTCACCTTCAGTAGGTCAAGATGAACCTCTCATACTAGATGTATTAATTTTTCTATTGCTGTGTAACAAATTACTACAAACTTAGCATCTTGAAAAAACACATTATTTCACTGTTTCTATGGATCAGGTGTCTGGGCACAGCTTCACTGGGTCATTTGCTTAGGGTTTGTTTCACAAGGCTGTGAGCAAGGTGTTATCTGGGCTGCATTCTCATCCAGAGGCTTGACTGGGGCAGAATCTGCTTTTAAGCACATTCAGGTTGTTGACAGAATTAATATTCTTGTGATTGTATGACGTAGGGCCCTGGCTATTTGCTGGATTTCAGTCGGAGACTCCCCTCAGGCCATAGATGCCATCCACAGTTCCTAGAGCCTGCATAGTTCCTTACCTTTCTCTAACATGGTCACTTGTTTCCTTTCTCTAACATGGTCACTTGTTTCCTTTCTCTAACATGGTCACTTATTTCATCAAGTCTGCAGACTGTCTCTCGCTCTAGTCTGCTAAAATGAAGGCTTATATAATGTAACATAATCAAGGGAATGATATCCCCTCACTTACACCATATTTTGTTGATTAGAAACGTCACAGGCCTGCATGCACTCGAGAGGGTATTTATTCTGTGAGCAGCAGGAGGGGGAGAACCATTGACGTTCACCTTGGGGTCTGTACACCACACTGGAATAGGATGGCTCATTAGGATTAAGAATGTGTTACTCTGTATGTCTTCACACCCATTTATAAGGGTCAAAGTGGAGCCCTCTGAACACCTATTTCTTCCTACCCTCACACGTGTCTGGTCTAAGTTTATCAGGACTGATCTCGTTATGCCCTTGGATTTCTGTTTATGTCAGTATCTATAAGAAGCCTCAGAAACCAGGGTACTTCTAATCTCTTGGATTAATCCACATTCCTTATTCTGTGCCTCTCACTTTCCTTAAAGGTGGGGTAGGTATCTTACTTGTTTTTTACTGCTGTTTCCAGACATCCTTCCGCCTTCTTGTCTAAAAAAATCCCCACTTTGAATCTCATATCATCAGATTATATTCGGGTATCACCACTCTTTGTGACTGTGATCTCTGAATTCTTACCACTCATTTCTCTTTTTAAAAAATTTTTAAATTTTAGTTCTTGGTTCACTGTTACTCTTTGTAACACTGCTCCTATTTTGAATTCCTGAGAGTGGTCTTCCCAACTTCATGTTTCTTAGTGATTTCTTCCATTGATTTTTGCCTTCCGTTTTATCTCAAGTCAGTTACTCCCATTGTCATATCCTAGACTTATTACATAATAGTCACTTACTTAATTCTTCCATAATCTTAATTTCATGTATCTTTTTAGTCATTTCTCTAGTTTCTCAATTTCACCACATCTTTAAACTCCACCAGGACCTCCAGTTTGATCTTACTCTGCCACTGCCCTTTACCCACCTCTTGTCTCCTCCTCTTAGTTTAAATTCCACATTCAGTCATTGTAATCACTCTCTTGCATACACCCTCAATTCCCTTGGCTTCCCCTCTCCCTCTAACTTTCACATAATCCCTTGATTAAAACCCAAGAGGTGGTTAAATACAACTGTTATCTGCTTATACCGTAGGAGCTAAATGTAGCTGGAGAAACCATGCTGAAGGGTTTCATTTTCAGCTCGTGGGCAGCTCTGAATTGTACTGAATAGTCTAGTTATTTAATTATCCATTTTCTTTTTCCTCTCTCCTCATCTTTAAAACCTCTTCCCCTATCTTTGTTCTCAGCTGATGACCTTTCTTGTTTCACTGAGAAAACTAAAGCAGTCAGTAGAGAACATCTACACACTCCCACCACGACATCCACCTTCTATCAGCATTTATATCCATATATTTTGCTTTCTTGCCTGTTGGTTGTATGAACTACCTGCGCTTGTATCTAAAGCCATTCCCTCTCGTTTTTCACTAGATTCTGTACCTTCTCACCTTAAGAACTTTACTAAATCGCCCCCTCGTACGTCATTAGTTTTTTTTTCCCTACAGGATCAGTCGTATCGTAATAACATGTTTTCTCCTATCTTAGAAAAAAAATCACAAAAATTTATTCATGTATTTTAACAGCTTTATTGAGATATAATTAATATACTGTACATTCATTTAAGTGTACAATTCAGTGTTTTTAGTGTAATTATAGAGTTGCACAGCCATTACCAAATTCTAATTTTAGAGTATTTTTGTTGCTCCCACTTCCAAAAGAAATTCTGCACCTTTAGCAGTCACTTCACATTCCATTTCCCCTCCCCCTCTAATCCTAGGTAACCATTTACTTTCTGTTGCTGTATTTGCCTATTTTGGAAATTTATAAGATCACCACGTGATATGTGCTCTTTTGTGTCTGCTTTCTTTCACTCAACAGTGTTTTCAAGGGTCAACTATTTGTGGCATGTATCAGTACTTCATTTGTTTTTATTGATTTTTATATCATTTTATTTATCCATTCATCAGTTGATGGGCATTTAGGTTTTCATTTTTTGGCTGCTGTGATCATTTGTGTACTATTTTTTTTTATGTAGATGTATGTTCATTTCTCTGGGGTACATATCTAGCAGTGGAATTGCAGGGTCATATGGGTAACTGTGTTTCATATTTTGAGGCAATACCAGACTGTTTTCAGAAGCGACTGCACCATGTTATATTCCTGCTGGTGCGTGAGGTTTCCAGTTTCTCCCCGTCCTTGGCAGCGTTTGTTACAGCCTCCTAGCCATCCTAGTGCCGTGTAGTGATAGCTCCTGTGTTCTTGATTTGCATTGCCCTAATGGCTAATGATGTAGAACATTTTAAAATGTGCTTATTGGCCATTGGTGTGTCATCTTTGGAGAAATGTCTAGATCCTTTGACCATGTTTAAATTGGGTTGTCTTTTTAATATTGAATTGTTAAGAGTTTGTTGTATATACTGGATTCAGAATATATAATCTCTTACCAAGTATATGATTTGGAAATATTTTTTCCCGTTCTGTGGGATGTCCTTTCACTTTCTTGGTATTGTTCTGATGTACATAAGTTGTAAATTTTGACATAAAATTTGTCTGTGTTTTCCTTGGTTTCTTTGTTTTTGGTGTCATGTCTGAGAATCCATTGCACAATTTAAGGCCATAAAGACTTCTGTTTTCTTCTGAGAGTTGTATAGTTTTAGTGCTTCCACTTAGGCTTATGATCCATTTTGAGTGAATTTTCATGTATGGTATGAAATAGTGTCAAACTTCATTCTTTTGCGTGTGGATATCCACTTGTTCCAGCACCATTTGTTGAAAAGACTATTCTTTTCCATTGGATTATCTTGGCATTCTTGTTGAAAATCAATTGATTATGTAATGTAAGGGTTTATTTTTAGACTCTGGATTCTATTGTATTGATCTGTATGTCTCTCCTTAATGCTAGTACTACACTGTCTTAATTACTGTAATTCTGTAACAAAACTTGGTTAACTTCATTTCCCTTCCAGTCCATTTCAGGAATCCCCTTCTCAGAAAAACATTTTCTGCTCCCCATTGCTGCAGACCTCTGAAGAGTTGTCTACTTGTTTGTTTCTTTTTTTTCAGCCCTTTGTCCTGAAAGATACTTCAATAAGGATTTTGCTCCCAACACTGTACCAAAATGCACTTTGGTACAAATGTGACTGCCGCATAGCTAAATCTGATGGTAAATTTTCAGTCCTAACCTTCCTTACTTGATCTGTCATCTGTAATGACAGGTGATCGCTGTCTCATTTTTAGAACACGTTCTTCATTTGTACAGCACTTGAGTTTTTTCTTCTCGGTCTTCTTTGCTGGTATCTCTCCAGCCCCTTTACCCCCAGTATTGGAGTTAGGCTTTGCTTCTCTTCTTTATGCTCACTCAGATGGTGATTTTATTCCGTTTTATAGCTTTAAATATCACGTACGTGCTGATGACTCCCAAATTCACATCTCCAGCACAGACCTCTGTTCTGAACACCAGACTCATATATTCATGTGCCTACTAGACATGTCTACCTGGCTGTCTTAGGAATTGCAAGTTCAACGTGGCAAAAACTGAACTGAGTCCCCTGCTCCTAAACCTGCTCTTTTGCAGTCTTTGTTACCTCTGTCCTACTGGTTGCTTCGGTCAAAACCTTGGTGGTGTTTCACCATTTTCTCATATCTCACATCATTTTGTCAGGAAATCCCATTGGCTCTCCTTTCAAAATACTTCCAGAACTGACCCGTTAACTCCAAGCCACGACTGGGCTTGAGCTGTGATCATTCCTTGCCCGGATTACTGTAGTGATGGTTTCCTAATTACTCTCCCTCCTCCCACCTTTTTCAGTCTGTTTTCAACTCAACAGTCAGAGTGATCTCTTGAAAAACAGTCAAGCATTTCAGTCTCCTGCTTAGATCTCTTCACTAACTTTTAATTTTCTTCAGAGTAAAACCGAGTCCTTAAAATAGCCTGGAATCTGGTCCCCAACACCTCTGTGTTCTTTATCTCCTTATATTGTTTCCCTCATGTATTCCTATCCAGTGTCCTGGTCTTTCTCATATAAACCAGACATTATCCTGACTCTGCATTGGCTCTTCCCTCTGCCTGAGACAGTCCCCCGCTCCCACACCCAGATATCTGCAAGACTGCTTCACATCCATAAAGTCTTTGTTCAAATATTGGCTTCCCTAACCAGCTTTGTATAATGTCCCCACTCCACCTTTACTCACAACCTCTTTACCCTGTTCTTGCTGTTTCATAACAATTTTTGCTTTCTAAGGTACTCAGTGTATTTGTTTCTTAAATGTATTGTTTATCTTCCATTGTTAGAATGTAAGCTGCATGAAGGTAGAGATGTTTACCTTTTTTATTGATTAATGTATTCCTATTGTCTAGAATTTTCTGTGGTACATTGTAGTTGATCAATAAATGGTTAATGAGTGTATGAATAAACACGTATCCTCATGCTTCTGTTCCATTATGTGCCTTTCTCTGTTTGGAAACACCCATCGTGTATATGCCTGCTCTTCTCCTATGCACTGCCTCCCCCAATTACTCTAATCTTTAAAAACCTTGTTTACAAATAGTTATCTATTCTGATAAAATTACTTCTGTCTGTCCTGATTCTGACATCAGCATGTATAACTTTCGCCACCCTTAATGACAAGGGAATCTGTGCTAAGCACAGCCACAGTTAGTTCTTGTCTGCTCTGTCAGAGACTGATAGGGAAAGCTGCGGAAAGTTTTAGGTTTCTTTTGGCAGTCCCTCCATTAGGTGAAAGGATAAGAGTGGTTTAGGAAAGCTGTAAACTTGGGTGTCTTAGAGGGGTGCTCTCAAATTTCAAGGTGTCTAAGAATCACCCTGGGGAGCTTACTACAAACGTGAGCTTGTTCAAAATGCAAATCCCTTCTCCTCCACCCCTGAGTTTTTGAATCAGTGTGTCCATAGTGGGGCCTGAGTCTGCATTTTTAATAAGCACTAGGGGTTTCTGATGCAGGCGATCTACTAAGAAACATTGCTTTAGACTGTTGAGTATATTAGTTCACAGATGGAAGAGAAAAGGCAGGAAAAAACAAGGAGACATTTTCTTGAATAGGTTTAGAATATGGAAGAAAACCAGGAAGGAGAACATATATTTGTTTATGCACGAGAAAGACAACTCGTGGACATCCCATGCCTGGAAGGGATCTTGAATATTGTCATTTATTTAATAATGAAACACCTTTGGAATTTCCAGTGCAAAGAGTTCTCTATATTATAGAACAGTTCATCCACTATTGTATTGCCATGATTGTTGTTATAATGTTCTTAATTCTATTGAGCCAAAATATGCGTGTTCCTATGATTTTTATTTATTGGTCCTAGTTGAGATCTCCAAAGCCACACAGAACAGGCAAACATAGTAAGGTAATTCGTGTTCTAATAAAACCTAAGTGTCCATCGATGGATGAATGGATAAAGAAAATGTGTGTGTGTATGTATATTTACCCACACACAATGAAATATTATTCAACAATAAAAAGAAGGAAATCTTGCCATTCGTGACAATATGGATGGAGTTGGAGTGCGGTATGCTAAGTGAAATAAGTCAGACAAAGACAAATACCTTATGATCTCACTTATATGTGGAATCTTAAAAAACAAACAAACCAACAAAAAAATCAAGCTCACGGATAGAGAACAGATTGGTGGTTGCCAAAGGCAGGGAGTGGGGGATGGGTGAAATGGGTGATAGGGGTCAAAAGGTACAAACTTCCAGTTATAAAATAAATAAGTCATGGGGATGTAATGTACAGCATGTTACCTACAGTTAATAATAATGTACTGCATATTTGAAAGATGCTAAGAAAGTAGATCTTAGAAGTACTCATCACAAGGAAAAAATTTTGTAACTACGTATATGTGGGGACCGATGTTAACTAGACTTACCGTGGTGACCATTTTGCAATATATACAAATATATACAAATTATGTGGTATACTTAAAACTAATATATAATATGTCAATTATACTTCAATAAAAAATTAATGAAAGAAATTATAACCCCCTTCACAGAGATATTTTAAAATATAGTCTATTACTAACTTGCGAGCTTACGTCCACCACAGGAGCAGGATATACAGCCTGGCTGCTAGACTTTTGTTTTTTATTCTATCCCAAGGTTGCTTTCCTATCCTGTTTTCCCGGAAATAAGACCTAGCAGGACAATCAGCTCTAATGCGTCTTTTGGAGCAAAAAATAATGTAAGACCCGATCTTATTTTACTATAAGACCGGTCTTAAGTTAATTTTTGCTCCAAAAGACTCATTAGAGCTGATAGTCCAGCCGGGTCTTATTTTCGGGAAAACATGGTACTGTTCTCCTGGCTTGTCTCAATGTTTTTCTCCGTCACCATCTCTTCACCTTCTGCCTTTTTGAGAACTGAAGGTTTTCCCGGGGTCTGCCAGCACAGACACAGTTTCAGGGTCTTCCGGAGAAGAGCTTATCTTACTCTGGTATATCAGTTGTACTAGAGTGTCCTCTTGTTTTCTACCGATAGGTTGACATTCCTTTTATATCTGGAGTTTTGATGTGTGTAAAAATGAAGATGATATACTCAGAAGTGTCCCGCAAGGCAGAAAGATATTCCTTCTTGCATGTCAAATTTTCCTTCTGGTGTCATTTTTCCTATTCCTAAAATAGAAACTCCTTTAGTCATGATCTACTGGTGGGGTAACTCAGTATTGATCATTATTTATCACCTTCGTTCTCAAAAGGTCATCTCACTGGATTTAGAGGTCTACACTGACAGTTACTTTCTCTCATCAGCTTGGGATATTCCACTTGAGCTTCCATTGTTGCTGTTGAGAAGTTAGCTCTCAGTCTTATTGAGATTCTTTTTTTCTCTTGCTGTTTTGAAGATCAATTGTTCTTAGGGTTTGCACTTTCATTATGATATATCTCAGTGTTATTATATTTTTTAAAATTTGGTTCAGGTTTTGGAGTTTTGAACCAGAGAATTAGTGTCCTCACATTCTGTTTCAATATTGAGTCTCCCTCCATCTCTCTATTCTCTTTCTCGGGAACTCTTAGTTTTTAGACCTTCCCTCTCTATTGTCATCTTTCTTAACCTCTCATATTTTCCTTTCTTTTTTTTTTCATCGCTGCCACATTCTGTGCAGTTTCTTCAGACCGACTTCCATTTTTCTAATTACCTCTTCATCTCTGTGAGTCTGCTGTTTGACTTGTCTATTAAATTTGTCATTTCAGTTATTACAGTTTTCATTTCTAGAAGTTCCATTTGTATCATTTTAAGATGATGTTTGGTCAGTTCTGATAGTCTCTTGTTCTGAGTCATAATTTTATTACCCTCTTTTATTTCTTTATTAAACATACCTATTTTATATTTTGTATCTGATAATTACAGTCTCACTTGTCTTATTTTGTAGTTTGTATGTCTAGGGGCCCATGCTCGTAGTGGTTCTGTGTTTAAATCATGAGCCAAAGTTTCTTGGAACTTGATTTGTGAAAATTCTTTGAATCCTGGTTTTAAGTGTGTTCCTCTTTCTTTTGCCGCATTCCTGAACTCACTACCAACCTGCGATCTGTTGAAATGAAAATTTGCGCTTGGATTATTTTGTCTATGTGGGCAATGTGAAGTCTGCAAGTTCGGTAGCTTTATGATTAGGAATCCTCAGGGAAGATTTCTATTGTGTGTTTTTTTCCTTCCTTATCCAGAGTCAAGGGCAACACAAGCAAGTGTTCCTGCTGTTTCTTTCTGTGAAGCTGTTTTCTTACCCACTGAGAATTTTGCTTTTTAGGGAGACCTGGCTTTATGGAGGAATCGCAGATCGATTTTTTTACCTCGCATCAGCTCCCAAGCTTTGTCTCCAGTTTATTAAGCTCCAGTGATGGTGTGACTGGCACGGCACTGAGGTTCTTGGTTTTGGGAGTCATAATTTTTTCTACTCTGGCATCCCAGGATTTCTTGTCATCTTAATTATGTATTTAAAATACTATTTAAGTAAAATTTGATCTGCATTTTTAGGTATTATGTATGAGGGCCGGGGGTCCTCTACAGATCTGTGGTCTGCTGTATTGCCTGAAATGGAAGTTTTCAGTGGATTGTTTTCTTTTTACTCATATGTACAGATGTGACAAGTTGGAAAAGAATTAGGGGCTATTATCAGACTAGGTCTTTAATAATTGTGACAAGACTTGTACTTGGCTTGAAGTGGTTAATCAGGTATGTGGTGACTGAAGAAAATATTGGGCTCTGGAGCTGAACAGGGATCTAGCTAACATCTACAACTTTGAAGAAGTTGTCAGTGTAATAGCTGTCACATGCAGCTCATGCTCTTAGAGATTTGTCCTTCTCTAACACTTCATCAGTACTACAATACAAGCACTGTGACCTCAAATATATTCAATTACTAGTTCTAATCCAGCCTTCGTCCTTACCTACTCATTTATTATAATTAATACTTCATTTGTCACTTGAACCAGTAAAGAATTTATGCTAAGGTTTTAACCATGTGAATTCTTGGATAATTTATTTTGTGCTTTTCCTGAAATGTGCTGCCAAACTAACTTTGTTAGGTATTTTATTTGGCCATTGTTTTGTTGTCACTGCATATTTAACCAAGAGAGTGAGACTTTAGGACCATGCTTTTCCAGTTGGAGAACAGGACTGATTAGCTTCATTGTTTCTGCCTATTAACACCAGGGGTGCCAAAAAAATGTATACACATGACTTGTATTCATCTTTTGTTATCGGTATATATTATAACAATTTTAATACGGTTTTTTCCTTTCTTAAACTGTGTACACATTTTTTTTGGCCCCTTCTGTGTGTTGAGGTGGAGCAGAATTTATAATTCTTTGGGTTACAAAAGATTAAGTGGAGATAAAAAATACAAGAAAACAGTTTTAGTCTCACTATTTAGAAATAATAACAACATTTTGATACGTTTTAATTGTTTTTTAAATAAAAAATGATTATAGTGTATGTATAGTTTTGTTTTATAACTTGCTTTTATCACTTATTAATGGTACAAGCTTTCTCCATTGCATTAAATATTTTTCAGAACTTTTAAATAGTTACGGGATATATTCTGTGAATGTGTCATAATTTATCTAAACTTTTCCTACTGTTGGACAATCCGATTATTTCTAACTTTTGCTTTTATAAATAATGCTAAGTGAGCATTCTTAGCATACAAACATTTGTGCATACTCTGGATTATTTCCTTTTCATATTTTTAAAGACTAGTTATTTATGGATCATAGGATATAAATACTTCTGTGGCTCTTACATATAATACGGAATTGTATTCCAGGATTATTATGTGAACTAGGTTATGCTCCCACTATCAGTGTGTAACAATATCCATTTTACCACATCTTTTCTAAAATGTGGTAATTTTATGGTAATAATGATTTAAAAATAATCAGGTGAAATTTGCATTTTATTTTTTTTAAAGATTTTATTGGGGAAAGGGAACAGGACTTTATTGGGAACAGTGTGTACTTTCAGGCCTTTTTTCCAAGTCAAGTTGTTGTCCTTTCAGTCTTAGTTGTGGAGGGCGCAGCTCAGCTCCAGGTCCAGTTGCCATTTCTAGTTGCAGGGAGCACAGCCCACCATCCCTTGTGGGAGTTGAACCGGCAACCTTGTGGTTGAGAGGACGCGCTCCAACCAACTGAGCCATCCGGGAGCTCAGTGGCAGCTCAGGTCAAGGTGCTGTGCTCAATCTTGGTTGCAGGGGGCAGAGCCCACCATCCCTTGCGGGACTCGAGGAGTCGAACTGGCAGCCTTGTGGTTGAGAGCCCACTGGCCCATGTGGGAATCGAACCGGCAGCCTTCGGAGTTTTAAGAGCCTGGAGCTCTAACTGCCTGAGCCACTGGGCCGGCCCCCTGAAATTTGCTTTTTTGATTTCTAATGAGGTTGATGGTTTTTGATGTTTATTTTCCTTTTGCGTTTCTTTTGTAAGTTGCCTGTTAAGAGTTTTTTAAATGCATTTTTCCCATAACACGTTTATTTCATATTGATTTGTACATATGAAATATATTAACTAATTGACTCTTGTATGTATTGCTTATTATTTAGATTTTGCCTTTTAACCTTGCTCATAAGACACTTTATATTATCAAAATGTAGTGTTTGAGGTAGCACCCAAATTGAAGAGGACAGAAATGAATGAGTTTGAGAAAATGGAGATGGAGAGCTGAAGCCTAAGGTTTTTGCCACTCTTGACTGTGAGAAGGTAGGGGAGGAAGAGAGGCAGTTCCTGGTATTTTGCTTTGTATTGGAATTATGCCTTTTGAAAGAAGTTAAAAGTTGGATCTCTATATCATATAATTTGCTTTTTTCTTAATCTTCCTAGCCTCCACCAGGCAATGTGAAAATGCCTAATGTACCCAGTACACAACCAGCAATAATGAAACCAACAGAGGAACATCCAGCGTATACACAGATTGCAAAGGTTAGTTCATGTTACATGTGTAAATTCATATTGGAAATTACAATATTAATAATCACTATCATTTCATAGCAAAGTAATTCTTCATATGTTACATTCCTTATTGTGTAATTTTTAACTTACTTTTGAGTCTGGGTTAGCTACCTTTTCAGCTCTATAATACTGATTTCTTTTTCAACTTATAACATTTGCTTTATTCCATTTTTAGCAGTTAATTGAATTTATATGTTATTTTGGTGTACAATTTGTAGAGTGAAATTTGTATTGCCTTTGGTCTTTTTAATGCATGATACCATTACAGTAACAATGACAGAATAATAAATATGACTGGAAGAGAGTTATAACGGCTAAGCAAGGGACAGTAGTAGGAAGAAGAAGGTGGCCAAAATATGAGAGAAAAGGAGATAAATAGGATGCTTGGTATCACATAAAGGCAGATGGAGTTATAAACCAGAATTTCTTAACCAGATCTTTCTTTCACCTCATTATTTTATAAAATATAAGATGTGACACATTATTGCACTGGGAACCTTATGTACCATTTAACCCAATTCATAAGAGCCAGTTCAGCTGTCCCTTTCTCCATTTGCTTGTTTTCTTCAACTCTTCCCTTTCTCTGTTTTTCACTCATTTAGACACAGAGAACACCTTAATTTCGTTTTCCCAATTACCTTACGACTCTGACCACTCTTAGAATTTTCTCCTGTTCTAATGTGCGCAGCATGCCCACTGAGGGTTTTTTTAAAAAACCAAAAGACCAAAATGGGGCAAGTATCTCCATAATAGTTTCTGAAACTCATTTATAGTGAATTCCTACATTTTGGAAGAACTTTTGAATTAGGTTTCTAACATAGTAGAGGGAGAAGTAAGAAATAGCGTATCAATGATATTATATTTTATACTGATGACAACTTAGTCACTTATTGATTATTTTTTGTTCAGGAACATGCCTTGGCTCAAGCTGAACTGCTTAAACGCCAGGAAGAACTAGAAAGAAAGGCAGCTGAATTAGATCGTCGAGAACGAGAAATGCAAAACCTCAGTCAACATGGTAGTATCCAAAGAAGTTTGAAATAAAAACCACTTTTAAACACTTCGAATTATTCCTGCCGTAGCTCTAGGTCATTTGGTTTGCAGATCAAACCCTGCCCTGTGTTCCTGTAATAGCTAGATTAGACACCTTTCCTACCTGATACTGTATAGCTCTTTGATGTTGGTTGCTTTGCATAGTCTTTTGATAGATTAGAACAGTGTTAGCATTATCACACAGAATGTGATTGCGAATATGATAATTTTGGTTTATTTTAAGGCCAGGAGCCTTTGATTCTGCACTTGGCTGTCTTTGGATCTAATGAAGCTTTATGAGTACATGGGAGTGTGCCCTACATTTGACTCTTCTGGTTTCTTCAGCCTAGTTTCAAATTATCTGCCCATCCTCACAAGTGTATCCTATCTGTCAAGTCATGTTTACAAAAAGTATGTCTGTGGTGACTCTAAGAAGCCTAGGGTATTTCGATGATGACAGAGAAAGAAAGAAACGCTGAATTGATTATTTGTTATGAAATCCATTCAGGCTGTGACTACCAAAGGTCACTTCAAGGGCGTATTTTAGGGAAAGCTAGCAGTCTCTGGGTAAGAAGGGATGAGAGAGCTAGACAGGTCATCGTTAGTATGTCTGGGATGGTGATGGAAT
Source organism: Rhinolophus hipposideros (assembly GCF_964194185.1). Lineage (NCBI taxonomy): Eukaryota > Metazoa > Chordata > Mammalia > Chiroptera > Rhinolophidae > Rhinolophus > Rhinolophus hipposideros. The sequence continues at coordinate 50,421,336 of NC_138053.1, read as the reverse complement.
GACCAGTCTAGGACAACGCTAACAAATGATATGTTTGTTCCTTATCTTAGAATGTGTGAGTCTAGGGCCTCCTGAGGATACATTTATCTTGGACTGCAACATCGGAGGCGGCATCTCTAAAAGGAGAAACTAAATGTTTAATTGAAATCAGTGTTTCTGAAATACATGTAACTAAAATCTGCCCTATTTTCTTAGCACTGACTAATACAAGTTATCTCTATGAGAGATATTTTAGTAAAGATTGTAATGAAGAGTGGGAAATTTAGTTAGATTTGCAGTATGTTATACATTTAATCCTAGATACAATTCTGTGTAGTTGTTATTCTCATTGTTTAGATGTAGAAACAAAGTCTTCAGGAGGTTAAGTAAGTTGCCCAAGACCTCCTAGACAATAAGGGGCTGGGCACTTCCGGTTTCAGAGCCTTGTTCTTTATTGCTGTGCTCTGCTGCTTCTCAAATACTCCTGTGAGACTTGAATGGGAAATGTATGAACCATATAAAATTTGAAAAGGGTGACAAACAGTGGAGACATGTTGGGGAGAATCAGAAATAGGTCATGCTTTTTTTCCACTATGAAAATGCTCCTAGTCTATAAAATGTATGTAAACCCTAATTTTTAAAAGTTGTGGGATTATAATATCTAAATGAGAAAATGGCCTTTAGGTGCTATTTTTACCCTCTGTTTTTGATGTTTGACTTCTTTAACTTTAGTTTTTTTTTTTCTTCCATCACTTCCCAAGCCCCGTTTTTAACCTAATTTCTTTATATAGGCACATTATTTTTTTCCCCCTTCACAGTTCGAATTTGTTTTTCCTCTAGGTTTTTGACAGTGCTTTAATTCCTTAGCTTCGTTTCATGACTGTTTCATGTTTTCTCGTATTTTCATAGTTTTCATATGTGTGCCTTTTGGGTATTATTTTTTTGCGATTTTGAGATTTTCAAATTTGATACTTCGGTGTTGGTTAATCTTGTGTTCATGGAGTTAAAGTAGAAAACTCGGAAGATTTAGAAGCTGGGTCTTTGCTCTCCACATGGGTTAGTAATCAGATTTAAGTCTCTGAGGAGGAAAGTGTAGAGATTTGAAAACTACATGGCCTTCATGTGAGACCCAGATTCTTGGGACTTTGAAATAAATTTGTTTTTAGGGCAGAGTACTGAGTATATCCTGTGTTCTTTTTTTCCTTCTTGTTTCAACTGTACATAAATGGTTCCTGCTAAATATTATATGATATGACACTGGAAAATTATTTTCCCATCTAATAATGTTTTCTAAAATGATTTGGGGAAAAATTTTAAAAGATATAAAGCTTGGCTTTCAAAGTTCTCTAGGAATGTAGAGATACAGTGATATATTTGTAAAATATCTATTAAAGGATAAATAATGTGCTTTATTATGAAATAAAACAAAACAAAAAAGAACAGCACATATTTGTTCTAGTGTAAATAACTTTTTTGTTTTTTTAATTTGCAGGCAGAAAAAATAATTGGCCACCTCTTCCTGGCAGTTTTCCTGTGGGACCTTGTTTCTATCAGGATTTTTCTGTAGATATTCCTGTAGAATTCCAAAAGACAGTAAAAATTATGTACTACTTGTGGATGTGTAAGTATAGAATAAATTATATAATTATTACACAAGAGTTTAAGAGTTTCCTCAGCTGAGGAAAACCTATATAATGAGAACTGGCATTCTTTTGAGGAAAAGACTTCTCTGTCACATGGGTAGAATTTTACAACAAATCTTTTTCCTTGGAAAATCTTATCTAGGCAATATTTGCTCTGAAAATAATTATGCATACTATTTTTATGCAAATAAAGGTCATTCTGTTAAAGCATTATGACTATTTTTTAAAGGCATAAAATATTGTAATAATATAATTTTTCTTATAGCTTTGAGCACAATTTACACTTCATTTTCAAGTGAGGATGAATACTTTTATTATTGAAAGTACCTAGTATAGGATGTTTTATTGAATAGGACATTGAACATACGTTTTAGGCTGTGATGCTCACATTGCTTTGAGTATAATTACAACTCGTGGAATACCAAAATAAAATGTCGAGCTGTTAACAGTTTGCTGAATGTACACAGTATTCACACTTATGCTCTGTTTCGTTTTTATTCCAAAACAGTAATCCCGGGCCCATTTAATATCACCATGTCAGTAGGAGGTAGCTGTCAAAACTGCCCACCTGGATAAGCTCTGGGTTAATGGATAGTTTGTAGGGTGATTTATTGATGGAGGAAACTGTGTGTTTTTACTGTGTAATTATAGGGGACCTTTTTTTGCCCTCTAAATATGAGATAATTTTCCTTAAAATCTTTCAGGAGCATTCTTCATATATGTGAAATTGCTCTGGAGTGTGAAAAGCATATTCTTATGGATAGGACATTTTTACTCTTATTTTCAGTTTCTTTTAGACATTTTGTTGTTGATCTAATATCTTTTGCCGAATCCCCAGGGTCAGTAGTATTGTATATTTTTAATATTAAACGTTTTGATTCCATGTATGTGCTTGCTAACAAACTCATATTTAGTCAATATAATCATATATATGCATGTATTTAATAATTATATTTTAATGGGCAGAAATTGGCATAACATTTTACATATAAGTTCTTTGACTTATATGTACATATAAGTTATATTTACATATAAGTTACTTATATTTACATATAAGTTCTTTTGACTTATATGTTTTTGGTGGGGGAAATGAGGGTGGAAGAAAATTCAGTAAAGAATTAGTAAATAGAAATTGAATGGGGAAAATGACTAATTTTAACTGAATGATTAACTGCTTTACCAACTCCAATTGTTTTAAAATACGTGTTTTGTTTCAGAAATGTATAACTTTCTGAGATTGTTAGAAATAATATAGTTGGCTATAGTTTTTCCTAATCCTGTTCATTTGGCAGATCTATTAACTCCATGCAAAGAGGGCTCAAGATTCCAGTTAAGGTTCTGATTTGAAGAAGCATTTCCTGGAACAAATACTTCTTCAAAAATGACTTCTCTGAAGGTTGAGATTTGAGTTAGAATGTTCTGAACATTTAAATCCTTTTCAGGCAGTTAGATGCCATTTAATGTTACAGAGTAATAATTTTCTATCTCAGAATCTTTTGAATTCTGTGTTTAAGCCCTGAACAGAATTACTTTTATTTTGAGGCAAAAGATTTTGAGTAAGTATTAGTAAACTAGCTTTCATGAGAGTTAGAGGTCCTAATGGGAGTAAAGTACCATGTTTTCCCGAAAATAGGAGCCAGACAATCAGCTCTAATGCGTCTTTTGGAGCACAAATTAATACAGTAAAATAAGACTGAGTCTTATATTAATTTGTGCTCCAAAAGATGCATTAGAGCTGATTGTCCGGCTAGGACTTATTTTCGGGGAATCACGGTAATTAGTAGGAGTCATTCATGTATAATAGATTGGAACCGAATTTTAAAAGTGGAAGAGCTTCTGCTGAAAAACTGAAACACACAGAGGTTGATTAGCTCCATATTATTGTATCACTATAATCTAGCTGTTTTTCTCTGGAGTTTTTTTCTCCTAGTCTAGAGATTGTGTATTTATCTAGTTGTTTGGTGAGAGCACGTTAGATGAGGCATCCTAGAATGTGTGTTTTTGCCCTGTTTCAGTAATTATTAATTTTATTTGATTAATAATTTAAAGATATTTTAAAGTTTTATTTTTAATGCATGTTGAGATTTTTTTATTTAGATTCACTAGGTTTTCCATTTATTTTTAATTCAAGTAGTAATTCGTTGGTACATTTTTATTGTATTGATAATTTACATTGCAAATTATTAACTTCTGAAAGAATTTATTTCCTATAATAAATTCAGTCTGTGAATAAATATTTGAAAGTCCTTTTTAAAAATTATTAATTATAATGGATAAATGTGGTTCTTTAGGATCATAGTATAGTTAGACGGTACTCAGATTTTATTGTTTTTCGTCTATCAGGGAAAGTAATTATTAACAACATATGAAGAGTTTGCCAAGATCTATTTGTGCTAACTAAAGAAAGGTCTGCCAAAGGAGCTGAAATGGATCATAGTGTACTTTTTTTATTCTTTATTTTTTTAAAATAAGTTTAATTCTCTACCAAAATGCTGTTTTTATCCCAGAACTTTAGAAAATGGACAGCTTGATGAAGTTGAATTAATAATCTTCATAGATTGACTACATAGTCACTGGAAATTTCTACGTATTAATATTTTTAGTCCAGTGATTCTAATTAATTTTGTTGCTTAAAAATGTTATAATGAGATTGCAGAGGATACTTCTACAGTTTTCTCTTCTGTGTGTAGTCTGCTCTGGGAGAAGCCTACAAACCACTCTTGACAAACAGCTCTGAGTAAAGGATCTTTTTCCTCCCAAGTCCTGGTTTTTTTCTTGGCAGGCACTACTTTTCTTCTTGGGCCTTGGATCAAGGGACACATCACATGTTTCCTTCTTAGGGAAGAAGACCTTACGGTAATGCTTCTCTGGTTTAGCTCTGTAATTGCCTATTAGGAGAGGGCCAAAAGAATTTTTGCCAGTGTGTGTATTAGGACTCCTTTTCCTGTGATTACTCTGTTTTCAACTCAAATGTGTAAGAAACAGCAGTGTTTTGAAAAATGGGTAGAATACATCGTTCTTAGGAAGTATTTTTTCATTTATAGCTTTTGTTGAATGAACTCATAAATTGAATGTAAACATTTGTTTTCTATTTTGTTTTCTGATTCCACAGTCCATGCTGTAACACTGTTTCTAAATATCTTCGGATGCTTGGCTTGGTTTTGTGTTGATTCTGCACGAGGGGTTGATTTTGGACTGAGTATCCTGTGGTTCTTGCTTTTTACTCCTTGTTCATTTGTCTGTTGGTACAGACCACTTTACGGAGCTTTCAGGTAAAATGTACATTAAAATGTGTTCTTTAAAACTGTGAAGTCAATCATTCATGGTACATACACCTTGAAGACAAAATTGACACTTTTTCATTTAAAAAATTTTTATTATTGTATAATATACCTTCAGAAAAAGCCATATATAACATGCCTGTGTATTCATTAGGTTTTGTAAGTCATAAAATCCCTTTCTTTTCTCCCACTTGAGAAAAAGATTAAATATGAAAATTAATGAATGAAAAATGAGAAGTGTATTAGGTCTTAATAGTTGTAAAAGATTCTATTCCATATGATACAATTGACTTTAAGGAAAATTTTACTCTTTATTTCCCCTTTCAAAAAATGTCACAAGTGGTGATTACAGACAGCCTAAGTCTTAAATGAACCTGGGTAAGGTAAATATACATGGGGTATTTAAAGTGAGTCACTTTCACCTAGCAACTTGGTAATTATTTTCTGTGTATATTAATTTTTGGTTTTTCAAAAGACAGTAACATTTTAAAACTAGATTGTAAGAGTAATTAAATAGAATACTTTGTATGGTATATTTTAATCAGTGGTTAGGATTAACATTTCTTAAATGTGTCTTCTGTGGGATATTAATAGGCGGTGTGTAAAAAAGGGTTCATATGCTTAAGTTGGGAATAGCTGGCTGGTAAAGTTAAGCAAGTCTCTTCATTTTTGAATTTCTTAGACTCTTTAACAGCCTAGTGTGCTTTGTGATTTGACCATGAAACCATTATTTTTTGTATGTGAAATACGTTTTGGACTACTTTAAGAAACAAACATTGGGAGATGCTGATTTAGATGGTAGCCCTGTTTTGAGTCCATGTATTCCATCATTTATCAATGCATTTTTATTTGAGTAAATTAATTTATGAATAATGAACCTCTTTCAACTCTCACTGATGAGGGGCAGTATTACTAGGAAATAGGCATGTGTTGTGCAGATGATATGTTAGGGAAATTAAAGGGCCACATTCAGTTCTTTAACTTTTTTTTCATTTCAACATACAATTTCTTTGATTAACCACAATGTATATCTATCCCCCTTCCCCCTGCCCCACAACACAGGCAAACAAAACGGAATTTAGAAACCCAGATATGTAAATGGAAAAAACAGAAGGAAAAGAGAGATTAGGGAATTTGGAGAGAAAAGGTATCATTCAACAAAAACTAAATTGGTTAGAAATAGAATGAAGGGAAGAAAATTGGAGCAGGGAAAATGAGGAAAGAACTTTTGGATATATTGATATATGGGAGGTTGGTTGTCAAGGAATAGGATGAGGTTCCCCTGTAGATGTAAGGATGTAAAGGAATTGAAGGGACCTATTTACTCCTTGCATGATCGGTGAAGAGAGTTACAGCTGTTCTTTTCCTTATTATTTAAGCCTGGATCACAGTGTTTTAAAATTTTGACATCAGGACTCTGCCTGCCTACTTTCATCATGTTACCAGTGTATCTACAGTGATGCTACTGGGTGGGAATGGGGATGTCTTTGGGATTTTAAACCTTCTATGACCAATGTAGACAAAGGCCACCATTAAAAGCCAGCTTTTACCTTTTATTATTTGAAGTCAGTTCCTTTTTATTCCCTTTTCTTTGCCATTGAAATAAAAATGCTTTGTGGAACATTTTTACTTCTGGCATTATTAATCTATAGTGTAAGTTCTTAGCTGCATCTCACCCCTTTAGAGTGTATCACAAATAATGTTAATTAGTTTTACTGTTCAGAGCAGAACTGTGAAGAAAAATTTTTTATGGGGAAAGTCGAAATTAAAATATTTGAAATCATTAATATACCTTCTCAGTGTATACCTTGGGGATTTTCTTCACCCAGATTGTCAGGTGTTTCTGAATCTGTTAAGTCTCTTTGGTTTTTTAGTTGCCCAGAGAATTTTTTTTCTTTCTTGTAGATGGGTGATAATTCCATATTTCTAGAGTAGCTGTTAACTTTGTGGTGGAGTGCTAAAAAAGAACTAGAGAGCTTAGCAGGAAGTCTTTATCCTAGAATGATCCATTCTTTGTTGTCTCTTAGTCAGTTGGAACTACATTTTAGTTGCCACATATAGTTTATCTGTTCTTTTGCTTCCCTGTTGACTCAGAGTCTAAAAGTAAATAAACTCAGTATTTCAAGAAATTCCTTTTTAAAGGTTAATGATTAACCTTTTATCATGAACTCATAATTTGCTTAGTAAATAACCTATGAGTAAGTAAACTGTTTTTTTATATTAACTCAAACCTGAGAAGAAAAATATAATTGTTTTACTGAATTATAAAATGCCTCTAGATTGAGTTAAAGTATTTGATAATAGCCTTAAAACTCATTGAAAAATCTACATTTGATTATATTCAATAATCATATATAATAAGTCATACTAATAATTACATACAGTGATTTTGAAATGTGGTAAAGGTAGATTCCATTTAGGAATAATCATCTTTAAATTAGTTATTATGCAACATGAAAAGTTGGTTTTCCAGTGTCATCTGAGTTTCTTTTTTGGTATTTCATTTGAAAGTTCATTATTTCACTAGATTCTTTTAGAGAGATATTATTATTAAGATAAATAACTTATAATTTCAAATAGTTGGAAAATATAAAGTACCCAAAGGTTAAATTAATTACTCATTGAACACTAACAGTATACTAGGCTGGAGAGAAAAAGAGACATGATACTTGCCCTTTAGAAATGTGTAATATAATTTATTTAAAGGTAGACATTTCTGAAACTTTGGCTAGTAGAATTCATATGTAACAATTGAGTGATATTCAGACACCCCAAAAATGTTTGAATACCAAAGGAAGTTAATGTTGGTATCATACTCAGTGATACTTGAAAATAATTGATCTTATATTTATACAAGTTAGTCTTCTCTTAGAGTTACCTTTTGAGGATTTAAATTTTTAGTATTTTTCTCTGATACCGGGGTAAAAAGTCCTGTTTATTGACACCATCAGAATATCAGAATGTTCATGAAAAAGATGGTTTTCAAACTGTATAAACTACTGTTCTATATGAATATGATGTCTCTTAGTTTTCAACCAAGAGCTTCTTTTACTGATAATACTTAATGGATATTGTCCTTCATAAGGTAATCCCATTGCCTGAATTTGAAGGAAAATTACGTAGGGAACTTTGAGGTGTATGTGCTTTTAAAAGTTGTTTATTATGTATCAGAATTAAACGTGGAGTTGTCACTTTGTCCTTTACATGTTTTTAAAAGATTGTAACTATGTTCTTAATTTTATGCTTCTACAAATCACTAAGCATTATATAAATTCTCTAAAATATTAGGTAATTATTAATGAGGCAGTGTGTTGTTGAAAAAGTATAACTATTGGAAACATACTGAGAAAGGACTAGAATTCTGGCTTTCCCTTTTACAAGTTGTGTGCTTCTAGGAAAATGCAGTAAAACCGCTTAGTGCCACAGTTTGTTGAATGTAAACTGGGGATAATATTTGCAGAGTTAATAAGAGAATTAGAGGTAATGTATGCAAAGTATTTGGCTTTATAGGTGGTCAACAAAAGGTAGCTGGAATGAATGTTTTACTTTTTTGTTTTTGTTAGGTTTTATCATTTACTTTGATGATCCACAAAACAGTTATCTTTTGCTGCTTTTAGTTCATTGTCTTTTGGTTCCCCAGTCTGCGCTACGATGTTTCCCCGAAAATAAGACCTAGCTGGACAATCAGTTCTAATGCGTCTTTTGGAGCATAAATTAATATAAGACCCGGTCTTATAATAAAATAAGACCCAATATCATATATCATATCATATCGTATATCATATCATCATATCATATCATCATACCATACCCGGTCTTATAGTAAAATAAGACAGGGTCTTATATTAATTTTTGCTCCAAAAGACACATTAGAGCTGATTGTCAGGTTAGGTCTTATTTTCCCGGGAAACAAGGTAGAGGAAATCATGATTTATATTTAAGGCATATATAGGTCGCCAGATAAAAATAAACTTTAAAAAATCTAGTCTGATAATCTAGTCTTCTGGGGTTTTTTTTTCGGTCTATGTTTAAAGTAATTACTGGTGTATATGGGTTTATATTTATTGTCTTTCTGTTTATATCTACTACTTACTGTATAAAACATATCATATACTTTTTTTCTTTCTTTGATTTCTTTTAGATTAATGAAGTTTTTATGTTTTTTTTTAATTTATTGGGGTGACAATTGTTAGTGAAATTACATAGATTTCAGGTGTACAATTTCAGGTGTACAATCATCTATAAATCCCATTGTTGTGTTCACCACCCAGAGTCAGTTCTCCTTCCATCACCATATATTTGATCCCCCTTACCCTCATCTCCCACCCCCCACCCTCCTTATCCTCTGGTAACCACTGAACTATTGTCTGTGTCTATGAGTTTTTGTTTCTCATTTGTTTGTCTTATTCTTTTGTTGTTTATGGTTTATATACCACATATCAGTGAAATCGTATGGTCCTCTGCTTTTTCTGTCTGACTTACTTCGCTTAGCATTATACTCTCAAGATCCGTCCATGTTGTCACAAATGTCCTATATAATCTTTTCTTACCGCAGAATAGTATTCCATTGTGTATATATACCACAACTTCTTTATCCATTCTTCATCTGTCGAAGGACATTTTGGTTGTTTCCATGTCTTGGCCACTGTAAACAAAGCTGCAGTGAACATTGGAGCACACGTGTCTTTATAAATGTTTTCAGATTATTTGGGTAGATACCTAGGAGACGGATTGCTGGGTCATATGGTAATTCTATTCATAATTTTTTGAGGAACCTCCACACTGCCTTCCATAACGACTGCACCAGTCTGCGTTCCCACCAACAGTGTATGTATGAAGGTTCCTTTTTCTCCACAGCCTCTCCAACACTTGTTACTATTTGTCTTGTTGATGATAGCCATTCTGACTGGGGTGAGGTGATATCTCATTGTGGTTTTTATTTGCATTTCTCTGATGATTAGTGACGTTGAGCATTTTTTCATACGTCTATTTGCCATTTGTATGTCCTCTTTGGGGAAAGGTCTCTTCAGGTCCTCTGCCCATTTTTCAATTGGGTTTTTTGTTATTTTGTTGTTGAGTTTCATGAGTTCCTTGTATATTTTGGATATTAGCCCCTTATCGGAGGCACTGTTTGCAAAAATCTTCTCCCATTCAGTTGGTGGCCTCTTTATTTTGTCGATGGTTTCTTTTGCTGTGCAGAAGCTTTTAAGTTTCATATAGTCCCATTTGTTTATTTTAGCTTTTACTTCCATTGCCTTTGGAGCCAAATTCATAAAATGCTCTTTGAACCCAAGGTCCATAAGTTTAGTACCTATGTTTTCTTCTATGCACGTTATTGTGTCAGGTCTTATGCTTAAGTCTTTGATCCATTTAGAATTTTTGTACATGGTGACAGATAGCAGTCCAGTTTCATTTTTTTGCACGTGGCTATCCAATTTTCCCAGCACCATTTATTGAAGAGGCTGTCTTTCCTCCATTGTATGTTTTTAGCTTCTTTGTCAAAAATTATCTGTCCATATTTCTGCGGTTTTATTTCTGGGTTCTCAATTCTATTCCATTGGTCTATGTGTCTGTTTTTCCGCCAATACTATGCTGTTTTGATTATTGTAGCCCTGTAGTACAAGGAAAAATCAGGGAGTGTGATACCTCCAGTATTGTTCTTTTTTCTTAAGATTGCTTTGGCTATTCCAGGTCTTTTGTGGTTCCAAACAAATCTGATGGTTTTTTGTTCTATTTCTTTTAAAAAATGCCATTGGGATTTTGATGGAGATTGCATTAAATCTGTATATTGCGTTGGGTAATATGGCCATTTTAACTATGTTGATTCTTCCAATCCATGAGCACGGAATGTCTTTCCATTTCTTTGTGTCTTCTTCAATTTCATTCAAAAATGTCTTATAGTTTTCAGCATATAGGTCCTTCACATCCTTGGTTAAGTTTATTCCTAGGTATTTTATTCTTTTTGCTGCAATTGCAAAAGGAATTGTTTTTTGTATTTCTTTTTTCTGAGATTTGATTGTTAGTATATAGGAATGCAATGGACTTTTGTACAATGATTTTGTAGCCAGCAACTTTACTGTATTCATTGATTGTTTTTAATAACTTTTTGGTGGAGTCTTTAGGGTTTTCTATATATAGCATCATGTCATCTGCAAAGAGTGACAATTTAACTTCTTCCTTCCCAATTTGGATGCCTTTTATTTCTTTCTCTTGCCTGATTGCTCTGGCAAGAACTTCCAACACTATTTTGAAAAGCAAAGGTGATAGGGGACAGCCCTGTCGTGTTCCTGAACGTAGAGCAAAGGACTTCAGTTTTTCACCATTAATTATGAGATTAGCTGAGGGCTTGTCATATATGGCCTTTATTATGTTAAGATTTTTCATTCTATACCTATTTTATTAAGTGTTTTAATCATAAATGGATGTTGTATCTTGTCAAATGCTTTTTCTGCATCAATTGATATAATCATATGATTTTTGTCCTTTATTTTGTTTATGTGATGTATCACATTGATGGATTTGCGCATGATGAACCATCCTTGTGCCCCGGAGATGAACCTCACTTGGTCATGATGAATAACCTTTTAAATGCATTGTTGTATTCGATTTGCTAGAATTTTGTTTAGGATTTTTGCATCTGTATTCATCAGAGATACTGGTCTGTAGTTTTCTTTTTTTGTGTTGTCCTTACCAGGTTTTGGTATCAGGGTAATGTTGGCCTCATAAAATGAGTTACAGAGTACTGTCTCTTCTTCAATTTTTTGGAAGAGTTTGAGCAGGATTGGTATTAGATCCTCTTTGAAAGTTTGGTAGAATTCACTAGTGAAGCCATCTGGTCCCGGACTTTTGTTTTTGGGAAGGTTTTGGATGACTAATTCAATTTCGTTACTGGTGATCGGTCTGTTTAGATTTTCCAGTTCTTCATGGTTCAGCCTTGGAAGGCTATATGTTTCTAAGAACTTGTCCATTTCTTCTAGGTTATTGAATTTAGTGGCATATAGTCCTTCATAGTATTCATGCATGATCCTTTGTATTTCTGTGATGTCCATGATAACTTCCCCTTTTTCTTTTCTGATTTTGTTAATTAGTGTCTTCTCTCTTCTTATCTTAGTGAGTCTAGCCAATGGTTTGTCAATTTTGTTAATCTTTTCAAAGAAGCAGCTCGTCACATTAATTTTTTTCTATTGTCTTTTTGTTCTATATTTCATTTAGATTTTTGTTATTTCCTTTCTTCTGCTGACCTTGGGTTTCACTTGTTCCTCTTTTTCTAGTTCTTTAAGGTGTAACATGAGGTTATTTATTTGGGATTTTACTTGTTTCTTGAGATAGGCCTGTAATGATATAAATTCTCTCTTAAAACTGCTTTCGTTGCATCCCAAAAATTTTGGTAGGATATATTTTCATTGTCATTTGTTTCTATGCATCTTTTGATCTCTCCTCTAATTTCTTCTTTGACCCAGTCGTTCTTTAAAAGTATGTTGTTTAATCTCCATGTATTTGTGTTTTTTCCTGCTTTTTACAGTTGATATCCAATTTCAAAGCCTTGTGATCAGAGAATATGCTCGGTATGATTTCAATCTTCTTAAATTTGCTGAGGCTGATTTTATGTCCCAATATAAGGTCTATCCTTGAGAATGTTCCATGTACACTAGAAAAGAATGTATAGTCTGATGTTTTAGGATGAAGTGCTCTATATATGTCAGTTATGTTCATTTCATCTAATGTGTCATTTAGGGCTGCTATTTCGTTATTTATCTTCTGTTTGGATGATCTATCCATAGCTGTCAATGATGTATTTAAGTCTCCTAGTATAATTGTGTTTTGGTCAATTTCGCCCTTTAGTTCTGTTAGTAGTTGCTTGGTATATTTCGGTGCTCCCTGATTGGGGGCATAAATATTGATGACTTTTATGTCTTCTTGTTGTATAGTCCCCTTTTATGAAATGTCCATCTTTGTCTCTTGTTATCTTTTTCACCCTGAAGTCTGTTCCATCTGATATTATGGCTATACCTGGTTTTCTCTGGGTACCATTTGCTTGGAGTGTCAATTTCCACCCTTTCACTTTGAGTCTATGCTTGTCCTTGTAGCTTGTATGCTTGTCCTTGTAGCTGAGATGTGTCTCTCGGAAACAGCGTAGGTTGGGTTTAGTTTTTTGATCCAAACTGCTACTCTGTGCCTTTTTATTGGTGAATTCAGTCCATTTACATTTAGGGTGATATTGATACGTGAGGATTTCCTGTCATTTTATCTTTAGTTTTCTGGTAAGTCTGTGTCTCCATTGTTTCTTTGCCTTTTTGTTGTTGTCTGTTATTTCTGTGTGGTGGTATTCTATGATGTTTCCCTCTGTTTCTTCTTTAATTACAGTATATATTTCAGTTCTGGTTTTTTTTTTTTTTTTTTTTGAGTGGTTACCCTTAAGTTTATGTAAAAGAAAGTTTGATATTTAGAGTATTCCATTTTCTTCAGCACGCTTACTTTCTCCATTCCCATATTCCAGTTCAGGCCTTTACTCTCCCCGTTTTTATATTGCCACAAATTGTCCCTGTTGATGGTGGTCGAATAGCCTCCTTTAGTATTTCTTGTAGTGCAGGTCATGTATTAGAAAATTCCCTCAGCTTCTGTATGTCTGGAAAGGTCTTTATTCCTCCTTCATATCTAAAGGATATTTTTGATGGATATATTATTCTTGGCTCATAATTTCTCTGTTTCAATTGTTTGAATATTTGGTTCCACTCCCTCCTGGCTTGTAGAATTTCTGTTGAAAAATCTGGTAATAGTCTAATGGGCTTTCCTTTGTAGGTTACCGTCTTCTTTTCCCTGGCTGCCTTGAGGATTCTTTCTTTGTCATTGATTTTAGACAGCTTTAATACAATGTGCTTTGGAGAAGGCCTGTTGGGATTGAGGTAATTAGGTGTTCTGTTTGCTTCTTGGATTCAAAGATCCAGTTCTGTTCACAAGTTTGGGAAGTTATCATCGACAATTTGTTTGAAAATATTCTCTGTTCCCTTCTCTCTCTCTTCTCCTTCTGGTATGCCCATTATTCTTATATTGCTCTTTCTGATGGAGTCAGAAACTTCTTGTAGAGTTCTTTCATTTAAGTTTCAAGTCTCTTTCTTCTTCCATCTGTGTAATTTCCAGGTTTCTATCTTCGATGTCACTGATTCTTTCCTCCATTTGGTCAACTCTACTACCTAAGATGGTTATTTCATTCTTGATTTCTTCTATTGAATTCTTAATCTCCAGAAATTGTATTTGTTTTTTTTTAAATTTCAATCTCTTTTGTAAAATGCTCATGTTGTTCTTTGATTGTGTTTCTGAGTTCATTAAACTGCCTTTCTGTGTTTTCTTGCATCTCGTTGAGTTTTTTCAGAACTGCAATTTTGAATTCTCTGTCATTTAAGTCACATATTTCCATGTCTTTAAGTTCCTTTTCTGGAGACTTTTTGCTTTCTTTCTGAGCTGTCTTGTTGCCTTGGTTATTCATGGCAATTGCTGATTTATTATTTCTCTTCCTAGACATCTACACAATGCGGGGATTCCCTGGGAGACGGGCTTCTCCTCTGTTAATAGTTCACCTGTGTCCCAGGGCGCAGTGTCCGTGTGGGTATGTGGAGAGCTTTTGAAGTTCCAAAGCTCTTCCTGCACCAGATTCAGACACTGTATGTTTCAGCAGTTCTGTTTACTCCTGCAGGGATCCGCGCAGATAGCTGGGACCAGGGGCAGGGTGAGTTGTGAGAGGTGGCCCAGAGCAATGGCGGTGACCACCACCATAGACCACCATCATAGCCGGTCCTGCTTCCACAGCTCCCTCCCCTTTGCCTTAACTAGTTGGGCTGTGAATTTGTGTCTGCAGTCCACAGTTTTCAGAACAGCACATATTCTGTTCTTTTGATCTGACACTGCTACTGTTCCGTTTCTAGCACTGGTCAGGTTGGGGGCGGGGCAAGCTCTGGGAGGCTGAAGGAGGGGGCGGCTATTCTCTTTGCCTAAGGCTTCCGTTCTCTGCTCGGCAGTGAGGGCTTAAACCACCTTTTTCAGCCTTCTTCCCTTGGTCTTTTCTCCGAGGTCTGTGCCGTGAGCGTTGGGTTCAGCCGTGTTATATGCTGCCCCCTCAACCCTGTGGGCTATAAGCGGAGCCCTAGCAGTCCGAGTTCTTCCCTCTCCCGCAGCTGCGGAAGATCCGGGATGCAGTGAGCTCGGAGCACTCAGCTAGGTCTGCGTCCTGCGCCCGTGGCTCCGTCTCCGCACTTCTCCCTTCCCTCCTCCCCCGCTAGTTCGAATCGCCCACCTTTAGGTGAATTCAGTAGTGTGCCTCTTCGTCTTGCCTGTCTGCTGTGCAGGGAGTCCTTTGTGGAGTCATTGTTGTTCGATTAGTTGTAAATTCCAGGGGAGCTTTACAGATGCTCGCCTCACGCCACCATTTTGATGATGTCCTTTATGTATTTTTATATTATCTCTTTTATTTGTTTTAGTTAGGTCTGCTTGGTAATGAATTGCCTATTATTTTACTGAAAATGTTTTCATTTCACCTTCATTTTTTAGCTTCAGTGAGGTATAATTGAGAAACAAAATTGTATTATATTTAAAGTACAGTGATAATTTGATACTCGTATACTTTGTGAGAAGATTCCCACAATGAGGTTAATTAACACATTCATCACCTCATATGTTTACCTTTTATTAATTGTTGTCACGAATGCTTAAGATCTCCCTTAGCAAATTTCAGTTATATAATTTTATCAGCCATAGTCACTATGCTCTACATTAGATCCTTAAACATTATATTTTATAAGTGAAACTTTGTACTCTTTTACCAATTTCTTTCCATTTTCCCCAACTCCCAACCCCTTGGTTTGAGGAAACTGTCATATTTTCAGTTTGTTGGGAGTTTTTTTAATCCTGAATAGTGTTAGATTTTTCCCCCAGATACTTTTTCTGTCTCTGCTGAGATAATTATGAGGTTTTGTGCCTTTATTCTATTAATATAGTGAGTTGCATTGATTGATTTTCAGATATTGAATCAACTGTTGACAATGTAAGAAATGTCCAGACGTGTAGAGAATTTTTCTGAGCTTATTTGAGCCAAACTGATGCCATATATTGGGGAGCAAAATCTCAAATACTCTGGAGAATGGCAGTTTTGCAGCATATTTGATATATTAGAATCAAAGAAGAAGATGTAAAAAGGTAGTAGATTAAGGAGGTGGGAGAAAGCAGAGCGGGGAAATCTCTAAGATTGGATAAAAGGCAAAATGGCAGAACACTTCTTGTACGTCGGTGGGTACAGGACAGTTAATTAATATTTATAGCACATTATAGTATTTGGAGAACAAGATAATGAGGGATTCTGTGGTCTCATGCTCTAGAGGTCTTGTGTTCTGGTGCCAGTGGTTGTGCCTTCGAGGAGTAGGAAAAGAAAATTACTCTGACATTTTAAAGGTATGTTATCCTAGATCTGCAAGAACTATGGAGAGAGCTCCTTTCCTTTGCAAAGGAAGCTATAGGCCTGGGATTTTGACTACCTACCAATTAGAAATTTATGATCAGACCATCCTGTGTGGTTACTTTCAGTTACTGAGCTTGTCAGGCCTGCCATGTGCTCCCCACTACTCCCCCCCACCCCAGCTTGTCAGGTTTATTGCGTAGCCCCTTTTTCATGCACACGTTTGTGGGATAAATCCCATTTGGTTGTGTGAGTCACCTCTGGGAGCTGCAGTGAACGTGCTGATTTTCATGGCTTATTCTACCCTCATTGAAATATCTCGCCAGGAGAGTTATGGGAGAAAGGAACAAGCATTTCCAGGTGAGAATGCTAACAGACTGACGTTGCTCTTATCTAAAGTTCAGTTTTCATGCATAAATGTTCTCAGTTTATTTATGCCTTTGGTCAGAGCATTGAAATGGTTGTTTTTGAATTTTGTCCAGCTTTAGTTTTTGGGGAGGAGAGGATTTGTTGACTTCATTACTCTGTCATGATGGAAGTGAATTTCCGTTTCTTGATTTTCAACTTTCAGGTGTCTTACACTCATTTCCTGATAGGCATGATGAAATGTTAACTTTTCTATTGCTTGTGTGGCCCCACGAGCTTTTTACACCAACACATACACCCTTTATTCCCACAGCCCTTCCATTACATGGAATAACATTTTAGATTAGGTTAATATTAGGAGTTCCTTGTTTACTACGTAAATAGTATTTATATCTGGACTTTTTAGTATATTACTACACTTTCTTTTTTTTTGTACAACTACAATTGCTACCGTAAATAGTTGCCTTGTTTTGGTCTCTTGCTTCATTTTATACACACCCACCTGCCCACCCTTCTTCCAATTCCTTCCATATTGTCTGGCATAATTGAAAAACTGTTGTCAAATATGTCAGGTGATCTCGATTTCATTTCTTTTTCTCCATAGAGACATCTTTTTTAGAGTCCTCAATTATCCTCCCCTCATTTGAACTGGTTGGTTTCTGTTATTCTGACATTTCCTTTTCTTTCTCTTGTGTTAGATTTCTGTACCAGGGTCTTAAGTCTCTTTCTTTTTTTCTTTTTGGTTTACTCTATCCTTTTTGGTATAGCACATCCTCTCGCCCTCACATCCACAGACTGCTGAGAAACTGGTATAAACGAGATTTCTGTTTTTCTAGAGTCTTAACACATCTGGAAATGCTTATTTCTTACAACACATTTAACTTACAGGTTGGAAATTATAGCCCTCAAAATTTTGAAAGCATCATACCCTTGGCTTTTAGCAAGGGAATGGCTAGTATCAGTGTTAAGAAGTCTGATGCCATTCTGATTCGTAATCTTTTATGGAGCTCATTTTTTTTTTCTTTTCTGGGAACGTTTTAAGATTTTCTCTCTTTCCCTGGTGTTTGAAAGTTAATGAAAATGGATCTTAGTGAAGGTATATTTTTCATTTATTACAAACTGGTTACTCTCTGAACGTCTTTAATCTGGAGACTTACTTAGGTCCTTAAATTCTGGGAAATTTATTTTATTTCTTTAGTTAGTTCTCCCTCTCTGTTTTCTTTGTGTTTTTAGTAAAACTCCTTGTTAATTAGATACTGGAACTGTTGAGAAGAAAATCTAATATTTCTTTTTCGTATTTTCTATCCTTTTGTTTTATGCTGCTTTCTAGGAAATTTACAGAACTTATGTTTCATGAATCATGATGACATTAGTCTTTCAAATAGCAACACTGAAAGCTAGATGACAATCGAGTACTGCTTCATTTTGAAGGAAATATACCTTCTAATTTAGAATTCTACACTCAAACTATCAAATTGTCTAAGTAAAGATATTATAGCCAACAGAATTTCAGAAAGTATGCCTTTCCTGTGTTACATCTCAGGACTCTACTAGAATAAATGATGCGTTCTGCTGAAATGAGGAAGTCAACAAAGACAAAGGAAAATGTGGGATCCAGATAACATGAGAGAGAGGTCTAGCTTGGTTTATTCCCAGTATAATATTGAAGCAAGGTCTCAGGATAACTGGTGGCCACCCCAGAGCTCTGTTCATTCAGATTTGAGCAAGTTAGAAGATTTTAAGAGAAACAACTTCAGGAAGATAAAATCTCTCATGATTTTGAATGTGTTAAGAGATTTACACCAGTTAGGGAGAGAATAGTGATCAGTTACTGATAAGTACATCTAAAAAATAACAAAAGACAGTTGCAAACTCCAGGGCAATCTAAAATGTCTGTGCAGAATCAGAAATCTAACTAGAGTATACTTCATACCTCAGCTGTGAGTAACACTTAGCGTGTTTCCCTGAAAATAAGACCTAGCCAGACAATCAGCTCGAATGCGTCTTTTGGAGCAAAAATTAATATAAGACCCAGTCTTATAGTAAAATTATATTTATGTTATATTTATATTTATTTATTATATTTATATTTATATTATATTAATTATATTATATTATATTAATATATTATATTATATTATATTATATTATATTATAGACCTGGTCTTATAGTAAAATAAGACTGGGTCTTATATTAATTTTTGCTCCAAAAGAGACATTTGAGCTGATTGTCCTGCTAGGTCTTATTTTCGGGGAAACGCGTTATCTGCTTTCTTGTTATCTTTGCAAACAGTTCTTTGGGACACAGTGTTGCTTTAGGCTCAGTCCAAAGGTTATTTTGCCCTGTTTTAACATTCCAAAGATTTGAGGCATAAGGTGGTGTGCAGGACAGTTTTTCTAGGATGGCAGCTCTAATTTCATTTTAAAGTGGCTCCATTTAGATTATTTTTTTACATAGATTGGACTCTGCTAAAAATCCCAGCATGTTAGGCTTTTGTTAATTAGTTTTTCCTGAGGGCAGACCTTGTGAAAAATAGAGTGCTCTGGAGTATTTCCAAATAGTGTCTTTTCCCTTTTCCTGCTGGAGGCATGAAGAGATTTTCCCCAGTATTCACTGTGAGAACCTGGTTGAGCTGTTGGTGGTAAAACTCACAAATGTGTGGGGCTTCCCAATGAGTAGGTCCCCCTGGAGTTTTTAACTCTGAGTTGTCCACTCGGAGTCCCCAGCAATTCATCAATTACAGTTCAGATTTTCCTACAGTGGCACTGGTTTCGGTGGAGGTTTCTGCTCAGGTCTCTTTGCACTGGTAAGTTTTGACTACATATTCACCAGTCTGCCTCTCTAATTTTGGGGTAGCAATTTTGTGACCTCACTTCTCTTTCAGATCTAAGAAGAGTTGTTGAGTTTTCAGTTTGTTCAGCTTTTTACTTCTTAGGAGGGATCGGCTACTTCTAAGCTTCTAGGTATACTTCTTAAAAGCAAGCAGTCTCTGGGCAATAGACAGCATTTATGTCTTGTTTCTTTATACCATACTTAACTTCCATGGGGATATTAGAATATTTTATATTATAATATTTTTGCTAATTGAAATCAAGAAATGAACTGTAACATCTTTTTAACGTCTTGACAAACATAGAGTATACCTATGAACCAGAAAGTCAATTTAATTGTTTTATATAAAGATATTTGATTTTAAGTGTAAAACCATATTCAAAGTGCAGGAATTGATATTATAATAATGGTTTTTCTAAGTGTTATGTAAGGACCCTTGGCGTTTTCTTCAGGAAGCTTAAGGTTCTCCCTTTTTAAACTATGTATCTGTGTGAAGCTGATTTTCCTAATTTTCAACCAAAATTAACATTTCGTATGACAGATTGAGTGCAAAAGCTGATATGAAAATCCACATACTAGACTATAGCAGTGCTAGGGCTTTTAAAAGTCTGAAACATAACACTTCCTGTGTGCGCTTGAAAGAATGTATATTCTGCTATAGTTGGATAGAATGTTCTGTAAATACGATTGTGGTCAAACTGGTTCATAGTGTTGTTCAAGTTCATAGTGTTGTTCAAGTCTTCTGTGTCCGTACAGATTTTGTATGTACTTGTTTTGTCAATTCCTTACATAGATATGTTGAAATCTCCAAGTTTAATTGTAGATTTTTCTGTTTCTTAGTTCTATCAGTTTTTTCTTCACGTAGTTTGATACTCTCTTGTTAGGTAGATATATATTTATTATATGTTTTCTTTGTGCTTTGACTTCTTTATCATGATGTAATGTCCCTATTTATCCCTGGTAATAATGCTTTTTCTACTTAGTATTATTACAACAACTCCAGCTTCCTTTTGATTCACGGTTGTATATTATTTTTTTGCTGTTCTTTAACTTTTAACCTATCAATGTTTTTATATTTAAAGAAGCTCTTTTTGGTAGGCTACATATAGTTGGGTCTTGGTTTTCATCCACGTTGATAGTCTGTCTCTTTTAATTAGTGGTTTATGCCACTTACATTTATTGATCTGGTATGACTAAGATAATCTGTCTTTTTATGAGCTATTTTCTATTTGTTCCAACTGTTCTTTGTTTCTCTTTTATTCTTCTTTGCCTTGTTATTAAATGAGTATTTGTAAATGATTTCATGTTCTCCTGTTTCTTCATTATTCTACCTCTTATCAAAATCTTTTTTAGTGATACCTGAGTTTTCACAATATACATCTTTAATTAATCTTGGTCTGTGTACAAATAGTAACATTCTTACTCCTGTGTACTAAGGACCTCCCAATAGGATACTCCCATTTTCTCCCTTCATCCTTTGTGCTGTTTTTAGTTTTACATATACTAGAAACATTTGGTACATTGCTGTTAACTTTGCTTTAGACAATCATTTGTGTCTTAGAAAAATTAAAAGTAAGGAAAAGTGAATTTATGTTTGCCTTCATTAATGCCATTTTAGTGCTTTCCATTTTTTCCTCTACATCTATGTTTCTGACTTACAATTTACGTTTTGTCAGAATTTCCTTTAATATTTCTTTTAGTACTGGTCTGCTGGTAACCAGTTTTCTAGTTTCTGTCTGAAAAAAGCTTTTGTTTTTCATCCCTTTTTGAAAGATATTTGCACTGGGTATAGGATTCTGGTTCACATTTTTTTCCTTTTAGTACTTTAAACACATCACTTTGACGTGGTCTGGCTTGCGAAGATTCTGATGATAAGTTGGCTATAATTCTTGTTCTTCTGTATTTAATTTCATTTTTTTTCTCTTGCTGCCTTCAAGATTTTTTTCAAAACTAATTCTGGTTTGGGTTATTTTGAAAAATATATGAGAGAGAGAGAAGACAGAGGGAGTGTGTGTGTGTGTGTGTGTGTGTGTGTGTGTGTGTGTTTCAGTGTATTTCCTTAACGTTTTGTAACATTGGACCTGGATCTGTGGTTTGGAGTCTTGTTAATTTTTGAAAATTCTCAATCATTGTATCTTCAGATAATTCTTCTGCCACTTTTTCTTCTCTTTCTGGAATTCCTATTAAATAAATACATGTCTGACTGTTCGATATTGCCCTACAGCTCTTGGATGCTTTGTTCTTTTTTCTACACTCTTTTTTTATCCTGGCATTTCAGTTTGTGTAATTTCTGTCTTCAGCTTCACCCTCAGCAGAGTTGAGTGTATTGATAAGCTTATCAGAAGTATTCTTTGTCTGTTTTCATGTTTTTCATTTCTGCCATATTCGTCTGGTTATTTCCTATAGCTTACCATATATGCTGAGATTACTCTTCATGTTGTCCATCTTTTTAACTGGAATTTTTATCATATTAATCATAGTTATTTTAAATTCCGTATCTTTTTAGTGCAAACGTCTGAGTTATATCTGAGTCTTGTTTTTTTTGATTACATTGTTTCTTGTCAATGTTTTTTTCTTGTTTCTTTTTATGCCTTGTTCAAAGCTGGACATCTTTTGAAGACAATAAAGACTGAGTAAATAGGTTTTATGTATGGAAATGGACATGCCTTTTCTATTGCGAGGCTTTTAGTGTGTCTGTATTTATATGGTGGTCTTTGGTGGAGGGTATGTGTTTCAGGCAGTCCAGTCAAGAATTTATTGAGGTTTGTTTGCTTTTTTTGGTTGTTGCTATGATTCACCTCAGTACCCCCACAGACCTCAGATTCCTTTGCTGTTACCTTATGGTTAGGGTGAAGCTTGTTTTCTCAGAGGTACTTTCTTTGTGTGCTCCATTAGCTCTCCCCTTTGTGCCTGCCCCTCAGAGAGGGACTCTCTCCACACTCTGTCTCCCCCTAGGAGTAAACTGTTGTTACTTGTTCCTTACGATTGTTAGCCTCCTGGTGGGGAGGGTGGGTTCAGGTTGAAGACAGGATATTTTTGCTGTTCTGCTTCCGCCTCAGTCTTAGGAAAGCTGTGTCTCTGGGGTGGGGTGGTCCAGCCTTCCTGGTGATTCGGCCCCTCAGGTTTCTGTAGTAGTGTGGGTAAGGACATATTTCTGACTCTCCTCTAGTGTTACAAGGTTTTTTTCTGTGGCCTTTCGCAGCTGCACTGGCTTTTCACCTGTCCCTGAGGAAGATGGTGTTTGCTAATGTCCCTTCCCCTCCACTAAAGGCTTTTGTTTTGAGGGAAGTTAGGCGAGTTTATAGGTACTGCTGCTCTACTCCTTCAGACGTGTACCTGGAGTGAGGCCTGCTTCCAGGCTTTCTTCTGAGCACCCGGTGAGGTCTGGAGTAGAGCCTGTGAGTGAGTGTGAATTCCCCTTGTGCCTTTGGCTCCTAGGGTTTCTGTACTCACATTCCAACCAACCTTTAGCCTTCACTAATTCATTATAAGCTTTTGCTGAATTTTTCTTTCCTGCTTATATGTCATTTGATGTCTGCTCCAGGTAAACAAGTGCTAGTCTCACGTTTCTCCTTGAGTTGGTTGGTTGGTTGCCCTTTGATGGATTGAAGTACAGCTATGAATTTGCAGATTATCCAGCTATTGTTTTATTTTTAGGGTTGAGAGCAGAGCTCTTTCCAGTTTTCTATATCCTAAGCAAAAGCTTTCCCCCTATCTTTTGGTTTTAATTTGAGAGTTATAGGAAAGTTCCTTCTTAAACATGAGACTTATGGCTTTGGTCTTTAGTTTTTTTTTTAATTTAAAGAAGTTTTAAAGGCTTTCAGTTTTTCTTTTCATCATCTATAAAATGTCTCTTTTAACATTTCATTATTCTTTCAATAAGCTATTATTCTTCATGCAGACCTGTTGTGAAGATATCCTATTGTGCTATCTGGCATAATTTGCACTTCAGAATAAACCAGTACTGTCTGATACCCGTCTTAAAGACTAGCTGAGATACAGAGGGAGATGTTATCTTCAGAGTTTTAAAATTCCTAGCACTTAACAACATTTGAGGTTTGCAGTGAATATAGAAATAAGGTGCATGAGACAAATATTTTAAAAAACATCTTTTGATGAGTCAGTTCTAGATGTTCTGTGTTCTAGCTTATTTTGTACACACCTGATGTTAAAAGGAAGTACAAATAAACCGAGTAGCATTGTCCCTAGAACAGCAAAAGAAGGTATGTAAGAAACATACGTGGTTTAGATTAGGTGTAGAACACCTAAACTAAAGTATAGTTTAGGTGTAGAACAGAGCAGAAGGATACATATATTTATGTATATATAAGTAAATACAAGTAATGTATAGATAATAAATATGTAATATATGTTAAAATAAATATATTTTCAATATGCATATGTATATGCATATACACTGTTTATGGCAATAAATATAAATGACTTTATGATTATTTCTCTTATCCATTAGCATGCCCTTTAGTCATTAATCAAATGAAAGCAAGGTGTGAGTTTAATTTTTGAAATACAGTTAGCAAACAAGAAGAAACTGTCTCGCACGCGGTAAGATGATGCAAGGAAAGAGTTCTGTGTATGTTTTCGTTAAGTCACAATCTAAGATTGACAAAAAAAATGATTTAAATTAATGTAACAGAGGATCATAACCTTTTAGTAAGAAATTCAAGATGAATTGGTATTGGCAATAAAGTCAAAGTTTTCAGTTTATTAAAGTTACTTGTTTTGGGTAATATTCCAGGAGATAAATTGTTTTTATCTTAAGACATTTTACTATAGGTAAGAAGCACTACATACTTAGTAACTTGACTTACAATATGATATTAAAACGGTTGATTTAGAATTGAAGTATATGTGAGCACATAAGAGTTTAGAGCACTAAAGGATAGTTCAAAGTAGATGATTAAGTAGTTAGGAAACATGTAGTGTAAGAATAATAGGACTGTAAGGTAAAAGTTTAATATTAAGCTAGTTTTTTTGTGACAAAAGAGAAAGCATGAGAAATAACATTTCTAATGAAATATATTCTAGATATGTTAAAACTCAAGCTGTATTATTGTTCATTATTCTCTGTTGAGAAAAGTGTTTTAGAGGCATATTGGTAGGGAAAAAAAACATGCTCATGAGTTTTCTGTTTTATAAGAGCATAGCTTTTGGCAGGGAATGCAACCCCATATTGTAAAATTGTTTTCATAGGAGAGTCAGTGGTTTTCAAGCATTAGAAGATACAAGAATCACCTAGGGAGCTTTCCTATGAAAACCAAGTTTTACAGTATGATGTAGAGGAGGTAGATCTTGAGATAAGAGACTGAGAAGCAGTTTAGATCAGAGAAGTGACAGAGGGGTGAGTAATATTGTGGAAATCAAGTTCAAAGAATGTTTAAGAAAGATACTCAGTGTCAAATGCCATGAAAAAAATAAAGAGGGACTTGAGAAATTTAGCTTGGAAATTCATAGATGCCTGTGATGTTGATGTGTCTCTGGAGAGGAGTATGTGGGAGGCCGAGTTACAATGGGTGGAGACGTGAATGAGGAGAGGAAGGTAGCGGAAATCAGTGGTAGAACTTCCGGATCTTGTTGACTGATGGGAAGGAAGGGGATAGAGGAAGTAGAAGGTTTAGCAGTGGAGACAGGGTGAAGGAGAGGATGGTTTAGCAGTGGAGACAGGGTGAAGGAGAGGATAAGTACGTACTGAAATACGATGCTCCACAGGAACTAGAATGATGGGCTAAAGATTTCTTATGCAAGTATTAGTATGGATGACAGAAAGCACGTGAAAAAGTACTCAACATTAGTTATTAGGCAAATATAAATTAATACCGAATTAGATACCGCTATACACCTGTTAGAATGACTAAAATTTAAAGGATTGACCATACCAAGTGGTTAGTGAGATGTGAAGGAACTGCAACCCTCATTTACTGCCACTGGGAATGTAAAATGAAATAACTGCTTTGGAAAACAGTGTGGCAGTTTCTTAAAAAGTTAAACATGTACCACCCATGTGTTCCAGCCATTTCACTTCTAGGTAATTACCCAAGAGAAAAGGAAATATATATGTTCATATGAAGGCTTACACATGAATGCTTATAGCAACTTTACTTGTAATAGTAAAAAACTAGAAACAACCCAAACGTCTGTTTGGTGCATAAAACTGTGGCGTATCTACGCAATGTAACACTAAGCAATGAAAAGGAATAGACTTTTGATACATGAAACAACGTGAGTGAATCTCAATTGTGCTGAGTGTAAGAAGGCAGACAACAAAAAATATATACTTTATGATCCCATTTATATGAAACTCTAAAATATGAAAACTAGTGACAAAGTGGTGGGTGGGGAAGGAGGGATTACCTACATGCACAAGGAAACTTTTGGGATATGTTTACTCTTTGGAGAAGGTTCCTGGGTATATACATATGTCAAACTGTATCAAATTGTATATTTTAGGTATCTGCAGTTTACTGTATGTTAATTATAATTCAGTCAAGCTATTTAATAAAAAATGAAAATAAATTTTTTTGCCAAGAAGTTTTGTAGCACTGTTGGAAATTGAAAGGACAAAGTGAGGTTAGAATAATATCTAGTATTTGGATAAAGAGTTCACATATGTTATTATGCTATAATTGTAATTTCAAGGTACTTGTATTTTTAAAAACATTTTTTAATGTTTGATGTCAGTCTGCATGTGAATGTAAAAGTATTAGAGAAAAGTGACATTTTTCCCTTTTCTCCCCTTCCCCCCTTTTTAAAAAGGAGTGACAGTTCATTCAGGTTCTTTGTATTCTTCTTCGTCTATATTTGTCAGTTTGCAGTACATGTACTACAGGCTGCAGGATTTCACAACTGGGGCAACTGGTAAGTCATTTACTTTAATTACTCTAGTTAATTTTTTCATCTAGTATCTTTATATAATTTTTGACTTCCTAAAAAGAGTTAACATAGAAAAGCCAGATTAGTAAAAGTAAGCAAAACAAATAATTCCTTTTTTTTTTTTTTACTTTTTAAAAATTTTCTGAAGCATAAATAACTTTTGGACAAATCATTCTATTTAAAATTATGTTCCCATTTTTAAAAACAGCACATTATATCAAGTTTAAATAAAATGTGTATATAATGGGCACTAAGAGGAAGAGTAAAAAGGAGACTGAGGAGTGATCAGATAGTTAGGAGGGCCAAGGATTATGGAAGGGAGAGAAAACAAATTCGAGGATTTTAAGGAAAAGGGGATGGACCTATTATGTGTAGAACACTATTTTAGGTGTGCAAATATGTTTTCTTATACACACACCAATGCACAGACACAAATCAACTTTGAAAAGTGGAATTACTGCATACACATATATACATATCTTTAAACAATAAAATCATTCTCTGCATGGCAAAATGGTCATTCAGGATGACCAATATTTGGATGCTCCTAAGGTAATAACAGACTTACATCTGTCTTCATACATTCTGGAGCAAACATTCCTTGAATGAAACTGCTGCGGGTAGAAGAGTACACATCTCTAAAATTATCCCTCCCTCTCTTCTTTCTCTTGTAATTGAGTTGCATGCAGTTGAATTCTTGTAAGCTAAAACGCATGCCCAAGGCAACTTTGCTGCACTGTGCACATAAACTAAACAAGCATGTCGCTGGAGTGTATTGAGGGCTACATTTAGTATGCTACTGAGTCAGAGTAGTGACTGGCAGTCAGACAACTGTCAGTAGCTTTGTACGTCTCCTAATGGGCATATGTACATGCAGAAAATTTATAAAGATACTTTAAATCAGTTCTATGAAAAAGTAGCATTCATTACCATTTTAAATAGAGTTTAGTCTTTGGCATTTATGGGAAAGGAAATGCTTTAAATGTTTGATTAACAAATATACTGCTTATGCTAGCAACACAAGTGTTTTTTTTACCCTGATGAAATTGAAATAATTTCTTTTGCTTCTTATTGCAAACTTAGGAAAAAAGTCTTAAAATTGAGCACACCAGCATGTGTAGCAATGCAATAGCACAGGAGTCTGTAGTGAGGGTGCATGCAGGATGACCAGTTTGAAGACCTCATGTAATTCAGATTTTAAAAAATGAAAGTGTTTATTTTGAGCTAATTGTAGATTCACATAGTTACAAGAAATAATGTAGAGAGATCCCAGGTACTCTTTACCTACTTTTAAAGATGGTAACATTATACGATATGCAAACCAGGATCTTGACATCGATACAGTCAAGATGGGGAACATTTCTATCCCCAAAGGATCCCTCTGCTGCCCTTTTATAGCTACATCCACCTCCCTCCTGCCCCATCCCCTCCTTAACTCCAGCACTTACTAATCTGTCATGTCTGTTATTTTGTTATTTCAAGAATGTTATATAAATGGAATCATACAGTGTGTACCTTTTGGCTTTTTTTACTCAGCATAATTCTCTGGAGATTGATCCAGGTTGTCATGCATATTAGCAGTCCATTCCTTTTTATTCCCGAGCAGTATTCCATGGTATGGATATACCACACTTTGTTTACCAATCATCAGTTGAAGAACTCTGGTTTCTGGTTTTGGGCTATTATGAAAAAAACCCTTATGAACATTTGTGAACAGGCTTTTTTGTGAACCAAAGTTTTTATTTCTCTGATAAATGCCCAAGGTTGTAATTGCGGGTTCTTATGAAAGTTGCATGTGTAGTGTTTTTAAAGAAACTGACAGCCTGTTTTCCAGAATGGCTGTACCGTTTTACATTTCTCCCAACAAGGTGTGAGTGATTCAGCCTTCACGTCCTCATCAGCATTTGGTATCATCAATATTTTTGTTTTAGTTATTCTGATAGGTGTGTAGCGATAGCTAACTGAGGATTTAATTTGTATTTCCCTAATGACTCATGATGCTGAACATCTTTTCATGTGCTTATTTTCCATCTTTGTATCCTCTGGGTGAAATGCCTCTTCATCTTTTGCCCATTTTCTTATTGAATTTTTTGTTTAACTGCTGAGCTTTGGAAGTTCTTCATATATTTTGGACACTAACCCTTTGTTAGTTATATGGTTTGCAAATATTTTCTTCCATAATTAAGCAGAATTTAAAATGAACCTTAAAAGAAAGTAATAATGAACGTATAGGCTTAAAAAATATAAAATCTGGTTGTACACACTTAAGGCTGGAGTTTGGTGTTTGGATTTGAATTCAGACTATGCCATTTATTAGCTGCGTGACCTTGGGTACACAGCTAAATATCTCTGTGACTCAGTTCCTCATCTGTAAAAATAAGAGATTAAAAACAGCATTATCTTATTGTGAGATATTAAATGAGTTAGCACATATAAAGAACTTGAACGTTGCCTGGCTCATAAGAGCTGAATGTGTTAGTTGTTTTATTATTTTTTAAAAGTGTGCATTGATTTATTTCCCTGATTATCCTTTTTATTATTTCATAGTGGTTGGATTTCATCCCTTACTGGTCTCAACAATAGTATTCCTGTCGGAATCATGATGATAATCATAGCAGCACTTTTCACAGCATCAGCAGTCATCTCACTAGTCATGTTCAAAAAGGTAAGTGAAGTTTTATGTCTGTACATTTTTATAGTGAAAGTCATGTTCAGTTCTCATTTTCCCATTTTACTTTTACTTCAGTGAAACCTTTAGCCATTTTGTTGTTGTTCTTGTGAAAGTTTGCTCTTTGAGGATTACTTTTTACAATAAAAAGTTATGCATTGATAAATTTTAGAAAATTGTATCACATTTTTAACTTCCTGTAAAAAGGAAATATTTGAAAATTCTGTTAACTGGAGGCTTTTTTTCGTGAATTGAAGACAACCTCATTTTAAAAATTTGGATTATTTATGTATTCTGATTTCTTTTTTTGAATATTGAACATATTAGTCTGATTAATAAATAGAAGTAAGACTATTGTATGGTATGAGCATTTTGTTTGTATTTAAAATTTAAAGACACTAAAGAATAGTATCAAGTACTAGCTGAGCTGGGTTATGACATGAATTTTGTTTTCAGTGACTGCCCAATTATCTGTACTTCTTCCTATAGAATTCTCATGGCTGTATTCACAGCCTTAAAAAAAATCATTCATTACATAAGGTGGGGGAGAAATCAGTGTTTTTGTTTGTTTATATACAGTTTGATTGTTTCTTGGATATATGTTTTTGATATTCTACATGTGTCAAGCATGATACAGTTACCATGGGAATGACACCTGTTTTAAAATGATAAAGACTTTGGTGGGTATCACTTTAAAGAAAGCAAGTTCTGACAGCGTTTTTTTCTTTATTTTTTTTACTGTTCGGTAACTTGAGATCGAATATGTATAAGGAATGCATAGAAATAAATAGCTGTACCTTATATTTAAGAAGACCTTGCACTCTTGAAATATTTTACTTGCACGTTTGTATTTTATCCTCCTTCAAACTATAAAGGCTAGGCTGTGTTTCTTTCTATTTAAATTTTGCTACTTATTTGCTCTGATTAAAGCTTTTACTTCTTTTCTGAACTACACACACATACTAGTGAAAGTCAGTTTTCTGAAGTTACTAAATCCTAGTCTTTTTTCAATCTTCCTCCTCCCTGAACCATGCAGCCTTCCACGCTATAGGCGGCTCCTGCCGTCGTCATAGTGCTCTGATTCTCTTGTCTCTGAGGCTATTCTTTCTCTTTCATTTCTTTGTCCAGCCCATAATAAGTAAAGGCCTTCTTAAATGCAGTCAGCTCTCTGCTGTACAATCTTTTTCCTTGGGAATTTCAACCTCCCTCATTGTTTCAGTGTCTTCTCTACCTGAGAGACCTAGAATCTTGGAGCTGGAAGATACAATGCTTTACATAACCATTTAGTTGCATTTTTAGGTGACTGTTTACATCTCCAGTTGGTTGGTACCATCGTCTCACAGTACTGCATTATAAACTCAACATTTTCTTCTCGGAACTAGCTCTCTTCCAGAAGTTCTGATTCATATTTAGGAATGTTTATTAAGACTGCATATTGTATGATTCTATTATGAAATGTCCAAAATAGGCAGGCAAACCTATAGAGACAGATTGTAGATCAGTGGTTGTCTGTGGCTGGGCATGGGGTGGAGAGTAACTGCTAATGGTTATGGAATTTCTTTGTGGGGTGATGAAAATGTTTTAAAATTAGGTGGTATGATCTATTCACAACACTGAATATACTAAAAACCATTGAATTGTATACTTTAAAAGGGTAAATTGTACAGTACACAAATTTGATGTCAAGCTTTTTTTTTAAGTACCTACTGTAAATGAGGTGGCGCTAAGTACTGTCTCAAACGATTCCATTTGTGTCAACACTTTGACTACTTCTGCTCGTGCTTCCGTGATTGTTTTTAGTTGCTTTCCTAGACTTTTATTATCTTTCCATCCTTCTCTTCCTTTTCATTCCCACCTCAGCTAATCCAGATTTTTTTTACAGGTTAGTCCCACCCTGCCCCCACTTTCTTCAGTCCATTTTATGTATAGTTACTATATTAATCTAAAATCCCCTAAAAGAACCCAGCACTCTGAAGAGTTTTGAAGTGGACATGGTATGGGGAATGGGAGTGTGGTGATTGTGGGAAGTAGGGCTAGTCCCTTTCACAGCTCCCAGGTCCAGACTTTCTACTCTAGTCAAACTGTACCACTCAGTTTTTTTAAATACACCATGCCCCAGTTCTTGTTCATGCTATGCCTCTTAACTTCTGGGTTGCTTCATCTTCTCTGCCAGTTGAAGATCTGCTAGTGTTCTTTCAAGACCTCTTTCAAATCTTCCTGCCTCTTCCACGGAATCTTTCTCTTTCCTCATGTCTTAGGGATTACGTCATCCTCTGTTCTCCTGGGAACTTGCTCTCTGTATTACCCACTGTGGGACCTGGGCATAAGCCACTTTACATACCTGTAGTGCACACATTCTGGGGTACCCAGCTTGTTACGCTCCTCCAGAGTGAACATGTCTTTTAGCATTGGAATTAAATAAGAAGAACAAGAGCTTTGGAACCATATAACTCAGGTTTAAATTCTGGCACCCTCACGTAGAGCTGTGTGAACGGAGGCAGGCTTTTCTAACCACTCAGGTCCAGTGTTCTCCCCTATTTTTAAGCTCTGTGGGAGTGGGGACCTAGTCTGTGTGCTTTCAACCTATATTCCTCACGTCTAGAACAGTGACTGGCAGTGATTAGCATGTGATAGGCATGCAAATATGTTGAATGAATGAAGGAATGAGAATACTACTTTCATAGAGTTGGTGTGAGGATTAAATGAAACAATGAATGTAAATTGCATAGCACAGGACCTCAATTAAACTTAATTTTCTTTTTGGCTTTTTGACTCCTTTATCGTTTTATATTCAGGGTTTGGTTTGGTATGTACTATTTTTAGTAGGTTCCGTCAGAGAAACAGAATAGAATGAAGAGATTTCTTGAAAGGAATTGGCTTATGTGGCTGTGGAGCTGGCTAGGTCAGTCTGAAATCCGTAGGGCAGGCTGTCAGGAAGGGTTGGAAACTCAAGCAGAAGTTGAGCTCCAGTCCACAGGTGGGATTTCTTCTTCCTCATTTCTGCTATTAAGGTCTTTCACTAATTGGATCAGGCCTACCCAAATCATTCCGGATATTCTCCTTTTCTTACAGTGAACTGGCTATAGATGCTGATCACATATACGGAATACCTTCACAGCAATACCTAGGTCAGTGGTTGATTGGTAACTGGAGACTAGCCTAGCCAAATAAACTTGACTATTACAACGTCTCTGTGGAAATTGCTTTATTATTCCAGATGTATCATTGGGGGTGCTTTATAAAACTAGAAATGTAATAAATTTAGAGTACAGGAGAGAGTTTTGTGGTATGCTGTACGTTCCATTCATTTGTTAAAACAGTTATCGAAGAGCATGTGTTATATGCCAGGTACTGCATATAATGTGTACTCAAGGAGCTCACCCTCTGGTGTGGAAGGAGAAACGAATGAATGGTGGGTACCACAATGGGTAGCCAGGGGACCTTGTAGCTATTATAGGGGTACATATAGGGAGCACACAGGAGGGACGCCTAACCAAACTGGGGAGATCTTTTTTAGTAGTGAGGTCTTTTTGTATTGCCTTGGGTGAGACATCATGATAAACAAGAGTGATCTAAGTAAAGGAGTAAGAGGGAAAAGGAGAGGATAAGTAGGTACCACATACCGTGTTTCCCCGAAAATAAGACCTAGCCGGACAATCAGCTCGAATGCGTCTTTTGGAGCAGAAATTAATATAAGACCCGGTCTTATTTTACTGTAAGACCCGGTCTTATATAATATAATGTAAGACTGGGTCTTACATAATTTTTGTTCCAAAAGATACATTAGAGCTGATTGGCTAGGTCTTATTTTCAGGGAAACACGGTAGCAGGGATACCACATTCATGTCTAGTTACAAGATGTAACATGGCATATTCAGGGAATTAAAAGTGCTCAGAATGGATGGGAAATAAACTTGGTGCTTGAGTCATGCAGGGAGGAAAGTGGGCTGTTTATGGTGGAAGACAGGTAAAGGTGAGGCTGAATATGTAAGTGTAGTTATATCCTGTAGAGTCTTGTAAGCTAGGAAACCTGTTAAGAAGTTTGACTCTCCTTTAAACAGTGGTGGTGAGCCACAGAAGAGGTTCAAAGGGAGAGTAGCTGAATTGATCCAATTTGAACTTTAGAAAGACTATTCCAGAATAGATTTATGGGACAGGGATGTGGTAGAGAAATTAAGACTGGGAGACAGGCTAGGAAACTGGGTAGTAAAGATGGTGGCCTAAACTAAGAACTGGCAGTGTTAGGTAACTGTAGTAAGGGAATATGGGCAGGTAGCAACTGATTCAACTTGGTCTTGGGAATGGGTGATAAAGGAATACTTAGGGATGACACCCAGGGTTTTAGTTGGTGGATCATTCAGGAAGGGAGTACAGGAAGAAGAGCAGATTTGGCCATTGAGATGTTTTCAGCTTTGGGTGTGGAGAGTTTAAAATACTGGTGGGGCATTAACATATAAACACTTGGTAGGCTTTTGGATATACAAGTTGGAAGCAAAAGAAATGGCTCTAGGCTGGATTTTTAGATTTGGTAAGTATTGACTTTTTTATGAAAATGAAGCCTAGAAAGTGGATATGGACTGAGAGGGAGGCCTAGAGTTGAATATTTCCAACCATTTAAAAATCTCCTGAGGAAAAACTGTGGAGGTCATTTTAACCAGCAGTGGTAGTGGTGGGGAATATGTGGCACAGGTGATAATAGAGGCAGGGTGTGAAGGAAATGTTTATTCTGCGGCTGCTGTGTAACTGCCTGCTGTGTGCAGCACTCTGAAGTCTTTGACCTGCAGTTTTTTCCTCCAGGTACATAACTGTTCTTCAGGATCCAATCCATGGAAGGAAAAATTTTAAAGCTGTGCTTGGTGTATGCCAGACATTCAAAAGAAATAGTACTGCTTCTCAAATAAAAGAATTGATATGGAAATTGTGACCCCTCCCTTTTTTTTAAAACTTCATAGTTAAAGAAGTTACCAGTTACCTTTTTCTATATGTGTTCACTGTCAGTGCTATTCAAGTTCCTAAATTTCTCTGAATCTCATATTCTTTATCTGTGAAATAAGGAATTTAGATATTAGATGATTTTCTGTATGATTTTATGAAGTACAGTAAATGGGGATAATACAAGCTAAGATGTAATTTGAGCCAGCTTTCATATTTGTGATAGCATAGATTTCTCTTACTTTGATAGAAATTGAAATCCAATAAAAACACCTGTTTTTCTTTTCCACACTAGCTCAAAACTGGGTTTGTTGTTGTTTTGATTCTTGGGGGTATGTAGACATAGTTTATAACCACTAGAGGTCAGGCTCTTCATAAACAGCTAATAACCCTCTAAAAGTTACCTCGGCACACTATTTTGATTCTAGAGTTGCAATTTATTACGCTATTCTGTGTCTCCATCCCCCCTAAACATGCTCTGTGGTATATATTTATTTCAATTACAGTGACTACAATTTTGAGAATTTTGTTAATATTCTGAAGTCTTGCATAATTCGAATAGGTAATCATTGGTATGTAGAGTTCCCAGTATGAGCTCTATGGTAATTTAACTTTGTTTTCCCCATAGTGTCACCTTATTAGCCAAATTTAAAATAATTGAAATGCAAGAATATCTGTCTCTTTTACCTATTCATAGTTCAGTCCTTAACTTTTCACAGGTTTCTTAAATTTTCTCTTAGATTATTTCTAATTTTGTTTGTTTGTAAAAAAGACCTTTCTACAGTAAGCTGCATGTACTCATTGTGAGATAAATTTCTTGAACATAGAAGTAATTATCTTTAATGTCCCATAGAAAACTTGGCTTTGAAAAGGGAATAGAAATTGAATAGTTTGAGGCTGCAGGGGAAGTATTATAAATGGGTCAAATAACAATGAATGAATCTGAAGAAACTACATAAGAGATTAATCGAAAATTTTCCCCTTATTTTAATTGGTAAAAGAGCTAGAATAACTTAGTATAGAAGAGATAAATAGGAAATACATACGTTGCATTCCTTTTGGGACCTAGTTTTGAATGATTATGTTTTCCATGAAATTAAAAAAAAAAATGTTCCTAGGCGTCTGTGTCCAGATCCATAAAATAATAATAGTGATTTTTTTTGGATTTTGGACGAATTTTTTTTTTTTTTTGGACGAATTTTAGAAAAAGTTATTTCACTTTTTAAAAAACAAGTTTCCCTAAGGGCTTAAAATTTTGTGTACCAAAATATCTATTCTACAAATACTCTTTATTTTGTGTGAGGGCATAGAATTTGTACAATCCAGAGTAAGTCTCATTTATTAGTTAAATTGGTGTTTAATAGTGAATCCTTTGTAACGATATTCTATTACATATCGAGTGATAATCTTCTTAGATTGAAAGTGACTTTCATTTTCTTTGAAAGCATTGTTATTGTTCACCCTACTTTTTTGGCTTTATTTTGGATCTAGCACAGAATATTGATAATTTTACTCTACCGATTTTCTATGGTCACAAATAGACATGTTGTATCCCTCTGTCTCAATAATTTAATACTATAATCTTTCCTGATTAGGAATCGATTTCAGATGATTCACATTGCTTATTAAAATGCTGGTCCACATGCTTGTTATTTGCATACAGGGGACACAGAGTAGGTACAGTAATACTTTTGAATCCCTAGATAAATTGGCATTCTGAGCAGCTTATGATATTCTGTCCTCAGTTGGTATTCTTAATATGTGTACTTTTTTTCCATTAGTTTCAGGTGCACAAGACAAAGTAATATTTAGACGTTTATCATTTATATCCCTCACACCGTGTGAACCCCCCTCCCCCATCTGCTATCCCTCTGACATCGCGCAGAGCCATTACATTTCCACTGTCTCTATTCCTAATGCTGTACTCTGCTTCTTGTAGGTATATACACACACACATACATATGTATGTATATACATATATATACATATATATATATAATTATAGTTGGCATTCATTATTGTTCAGCTTCAGGTGTACAGTGCAGTGATCAGGCATCTACATCATCCCTGAGGTGGTCTCCCAAATGGGATATGTGTCCATCAGATACCCTACAAAACCTTTACATTATTGATTCCATTCCTCAAATTAATTTTCAAAACCGCGTGGCCATCTTGTGGTTACTGACTGTTTTCTAATCCCCTCACCTTCCCCCTTATCCCCCCCTCCCGCCCATCTAGCAACCCTCAGTTTTTCCTCTTTGTCTCCAAAACTGTTTCTATTCTTGTTCTTTCACTTGTTGTTTTCTCTAGATTCCACATGTAAGTGAGATCATCTGGTATTTGTCTTTCTCTGTCTGACTTATTTCACTTAACATAATGTTCTGTAGGTCCATCCATGTTGTTGAAAATGGTAAAATTTCTTTCTTCTTTATGGCTGCGTAATACTCCATTGTATAAATGTACCACTGTTTCTTAATCCAGTCATCTACCAATGGGCATTTCCGTTGTTTCCATGTCTTGGCTATTGTGTATAGTGCTGCAATAAACATAGGAGTGCATAAAGATTTTTGAATTAGAGTTTTGGATTTCTCCAGATAGATACCTAGGAGTGGAATTGCTGGATCATAAGGTAGTTCCATTTTCAGATTTTTGAGATACCTCCATACTGTTTTCCATAGTGGCTGCACCAATGTGCAATCCCACCAACAGTGCACAAGTGTTCCCTTTTCTCCACATCTGTGCCATCACTTGTTGTTTGTTGATTTATTGATGATAGCCATTTTGACTGGGATGAGGTGGTATCTCATTGTGGTTTTTATTTGCATTTCTCTCATGGTTAGTGAGGTTGAGCATTTCTTCATATATCTGTTTGCCATCTGTATGTCCTTTTTAGGAAAATGTCTCTTCATGTGCTCTGCCCATTTTTTAATTGGGTTGTTTGGTTTTTTGGAGTTGAGTTGAGTGAGTTTTAATAAATTTGTGATATTAACCCCTTATCAGATATATCATTGGCGAATATCTTTTCCCATTCAGTAGGATCCCTTTTTGTTTTATTGATGGTTTCCTTTGCTGTGAAAAAACTTTTTAGTTTGATGTAATCCCACATGTTTATTTTTTCTGTTACTTCCCTCATGCGAGGGGATATATCAGTAAAAATCTTACTCCGGGTAATGTCTGTGAAGTTTCTTCCTATATTTTCTTCTAGGTATTTTATGGTTTCAGATCTTACATTTAAGTCTTTAAGTTATTTTGAATTTATTTTTGTATATGGTGTAAGGAGGTGGTCCAGCTTCATTTTTTTGCATGTGTCTGTCCAGGTTTCCCAGCACCATTTATTGAATAGACTGTCTTTACCCCACCATACATTCTTGCTTCCATTGTCATAGATTAAATGGCCATATAGGCATGGATTTATTTCTGGACTCTATTTTGTTCCATTGATCTATGTGTCTGTTTTTATGCCATGCTGTTTTTATTACTATAGCCTTGTAGTATAATTTGATGTCAGGTATTGTTATACCTTCCACTTTGTTCTTATTTCTCAAGATTGCTGAGGCTATCCGGGGTTTTTTATGGTCCCATATAAATTTTAGGATTATATGTTCTATTTCTGTGAAAAACGTCATTGATAGTTTGATAGGAATTGCATTGAATATGTATATTGCCTTAGGCAGTATGGACATTTTAACCATATTAATTCTTCCTATCCATGAACATGGTATGTGTTTCCTTCTATTTGTGTCTTCTTTCATTTCTTTCTTCAGTGTCTTACAATTTTCTGAGTACAGAAATTTTACTTCTTTGGTTAAATTTATTCCCAGGTATTTTATAGTCTTTGGGGAAATTGTAAATGACATTTTTTTTTTAAATTTCTCCTTCTGATGTTTTATTATTGGTATGTACAAATGCAACTGATTTCTGAATATTAATTTTGTATCCTGCTACTTTACTGAATTCATGTATCAGCTCTAATAGTTTCTTAGTGGAGTCTTTAGGGTTCTCTATATATAGTACCATGTCATCTGCATATAATGACAATTTTACTTCCTCCTTACCGATTTGGATGCCTTTTATTTCTTTTTCTTGTCTGACTGCTGTGGCTAGAACTTCCAGCACTATGTTGAATAGAAGTGGAGAAAGTGGGCAACCTTGCCTTGTTCCTGATCTGAAGGGGAATGGTTTTAGCTTTTCCCCATTGAGTATGACGTTAGCTGTGGGTTTATCATATATGGCCTTTATTATGTTGAGATATGATCCCTCTATTCCCACTTTCTTAAGGGTTTTTATCATAAATGGCTGCTGGATTTTATCAAATGCTTTTTCTGCATCTATGATCATGTGATTTTTATTTTTCATTTTGTTAATGTGGTGTATCACATTAATTGATTTGCGGATGTTGAACCACCCTTGCATACCAGGGATGAATCTCACTTGATCATGGTGTATGATCTTTTTAATGTATTGCTGAATTCTGTTCGCTAATATTTTGTTGAGGATTTTTGCATCTATGTTCATTAGAGATATCGGCCTGTAGTTTTCTTTTTTTTTGGTGTCTTTGTCTGATTTTGGGATCAGGGTGATAGTAGCTTTGTAAAAGGTGTTTGGGAGTCTTCCCTCCTTCTGGATTTTTTGGAAGAGCTTGAGGAGAATAGGTGATAATTCTTTTTTGAACGTTTTGTAAAATTCACCTGTAAAGCCATCTGGTCCAGGGCTTTTGTTTGTTGGGAGATTGTTGGTTACTGATTCAATTTCCCTGGTGGTAATCAGTCTATTCAGGTTTTCTGTTTCTTCTTCAGTTAGCCTTGGAAGGTTGTACGCCTCTAGAAAATTGTCCATTTCTTCCAGATTGTCAAATTTGTTGGCATATAGTTGCTCATAGTAATTTCTTAAAATTTGTTGTATTTCTGAGGTGTCTGTTGTCACTTCTCCTCTTTCATTTCTGATTTTATTAATTTGGGTCCTCTCTCTCTTTTTTTAATGAGTCTGGCTAAAGGTTTGTCAATTTTGTTTATCTTCTCTAAGAACCAACTCTTGGATTCATTGATCTTTCGTATTGTTTTTCTGGTTTCTATTTCATTTATTTCCGCTCTGATCTTTATTATCTCCTTCCGCCCTTTGGGCTTATTTTGCTGTTCTTTTTCCAGATCCCTTAAGTGTGAAGATAAACTGTTGATTAGTGATGTTTCTTGTTTCTTTAGGTAGGCCTGCAATGCTATGAATTTCCCTCTTAGGACTGCTTTTGCAGCATCCCATAGATTTTGGGTTGTCGTGTTTTCATTTTCGTTTGCCTCAAGATATCTTTTGATTTCTTCTTTGATCTCCTGGTTGACCCATTCATTATTTAGTAACATGTTATTCAGCCTCCATGAATTGGTGTGTCTTCCAGTTCTTTTCCTGTAGTTCATTTCTAATTTTGTAGCACTGTGGTCAGAGAAGACAATTGGTGATTTCAATTTTCTTAAATTTATCAAGACTTGTTTTGTGGCCTAACATATGGTCTATCTTGGAAAATGTTTCATGTGCGCTTGAGAAGAATGTATATTCTGAAGCTTTGGGGTGAAATGCTCTGAAAATATCGGTTAAATCCACAAGTGGTCCAATGTGTCATTTAAGGCTGTTGTTTCCATATTGATTTTCTGTCTGGAAGACCTGTCCCTTGTTCTCAGAGGTGTTGAAGTCCCCTACTATGATAGTGTTACTGTTAATCTCTGTCTTTATGTCAGTCAATATGTTTTATATATTTAGGTGCCCCTATGTTGGGTGCATAGAGGTTTACTAGGGTTATGTCCTCTTGCCGGATCGATCCCTTTATTATTATATAGTGCCCATCTTTGTCTTTTAATATGTTCTTCATTTTAAAGTCTATTTTGCCAGATATAAGTATTGCAACTCCAGCATTTTTCTCATTTCCATTTGCATGAAATATCTTACTCCAACCCTTCACTTTCAGCCTGTGTGTGTCTTTTGATCTGAGGTGAGTCTCTTGTATACAGCATATACAAGGGTCTTGCTTTCTTATCCACTCAGCCACCCTATGCCTCTTGATTGGAGCATTTAATCCGTTTACATTTAAAGTGATTATTGATAGGTACATAGTTATTGCCATTTTTAAATTTGTAGTTGGATTGTTTTCATCTTTCTTCTATTTACAGAAGTCCTTTTAGTATTTCTTGCAATGCTGGCTTGGTGGTAATAAATTCCTTTAGCTTATTCTTTTCCGGGAAGCTCTTTATCTCTCCATCAACTTTAAATGATAGCCTTGCTAGATAAAGCAATCTAGGTTGTAGGCCTTTGTTTTCCATCACTTTGAGTATCTCCTGCCACTCCCTCTTGGCCTTCAATGTTTCTGTAGAAAAGTCATTTGATAGTCTTATGGGAGTTCCCTTGTATGTGACCCTCTGTCTTTCTGTTGCTGCTTTTAGGATTCTCTCTTTGTCTTTAAGGTTTGCCATTTTAACTATAATGTGCCTTGGTGTGGACCTGTTTGGGTTTATCCTGGTTGGAACTCTCTGTACTTCCTGGGCTTGTATTTTGGTTTCCTTCATCAAGATTAGGGAAGTTTTTGGACATTATTACTTCAAATATGTTCTCAATCCCTTGCTTCCTCTCTTCACCTTCTGGTATTCCTATGATGCGCATGTTGTTGTGCTTGATGTTATCCCAGAGGTCTCTTAAACCATCTTCATTGTTTTTTGTTCTTTTTTCTTTCTGTTGTTCTGTTTGGGTTATTTCTGCTAACTTGTCTTCTAAGTCGCTGATTAGATCCTCTGCTTCATCTAACCTTCTGTTAATTCCTTCAAGTGAGTTCTTTATTTCAGTAATTGTGTTCTTTAGTTCTAACTGGTTGTTCATTATGATTTCTCTCCTTTATATCGTCTCTAAGCTCCTTAAACATTCTTATCATCAGTGTTCTGAACTCTGTCTCTGATAGATTGGTTACCTCTGTTTCATTTGGTTCCATTTCTGGAGGTTTCTTCCGTTCTTTTATTTGGGACATGTTTCTTTGTTTCCGCATTCTGGCTGACTCTCTGTGTTTGCTTTGATGTATTAGGTATAGATCCCCTAGAGTTCTTAGTTCTTGCTGGGTTATCTTACGTAGTATGTGTCCTTTATATTTGACTTGCACTACTTTGTTCTTCTCCTCTGCGTGTGCTCCAAAGGTGACTCTTGTGTTGTGTATATTGTCCTGTTAAAGAAGATCTTTAATTGTTTTTCGCGTGTGAGTAGGTGGGGTTAACTCCTAGGCTGACTAGTTGTGAGACTTGGCTCTGCCCACTGCAGGATGTTCTGCTGTGTGAGGGTTGACCACTTAAATGTGGTTTGGCCTCTATGGGCTCTTGTGCCTGTAGAGAATTCCCTTTGGGTGTGTCACTTGTAGGTCAAACCCAGTAGTATTTTGGTTTGGTCTGGAGTTGGCCTCTGGATATGTTGAATCTTGTGCCTCTTAAGCTGGGCCCTCCTCGTTTTTGTGTTCTCTGTTCCATCCTGGGATCCCCTGCGTCTCTGCAGCTGCGGATCCTGGCCGCGTCTCTTCCACCGCAGATGCGGGCCACATCCATGTGTATTTTTTTTTGATTGCTCCAAATTTTTATTCTGTTATCCTTTTCTGTAAGTACTAGGTTAGTTACTTAGTACATCCCAAATCTAGTCAATATAACTAAATTGTTGTGAATTACATTTACTTAGACATCTTCAAATTTGGTAGGTCTGCTGGTATTTATAATGCTGTACATGTGATATTTTCATCTAAATCATTTTTATAAATTTTAATAGCTTCATTCGTATATAATTCACATAAGCAGTTTACCCATTTAAAGTGTACAGTTCAGTGGGTTTTTTTGGTATGTTATATTATTAATGTAAAATAATTGTGGCAAAATATATATAAGGTAAAATGTATTTTATGGGAAGTGAACGTGAGGTTTTGAGTGGTAACCAACCAGCTGGAGAGTAGTGGAATCAGTAGATAACAAATCTACTGTTCTTTCTGTGGTATTCCTGAAACTAAATATTTAGGTTAATGTAATTCTTATAAGTAGAAGAGATAGCAGGTATTTAAGTTGTTTAGTTTTTTTTTAAAAAGCAGTAGTTTATCTTAAAACTTTGTTCCTGATTTCATACGAATTATCAATAACACTGTGAAACATAGGGAAATGATAAGCTTTTTGAGATGTTGATCTTTATATTTAGCCTATCATCTTGCTGGGGCACTGCAATAAAGAATTGCCCCATTCACATGGATGTAATTGGTTTGTATTTGAGCATTGTGCACTGAATACATATGTAGTCTTTTTCCCTCTAGGTGGCTCTCTGGGTCTTTATAGATATAGACTGTTGAGAAATGTGTTATTCCTACCTTTATTTTGCCTCTCTGATTTTCAGGGCTATGAATTTCATTTTAAATAATTACACTATGAAGCCCGTAAATCTATCACATCAGGCACTCAATACAAATTTGAAAAAGGAAATAAGAAAGCAAATTAGGACAAATCCTTATTTATTATATGCCCATAAACTTGGGGGAAAAGGGGAAGAGAGAGACAAGTGAACCTGTAATCACATTTCTCTGTGACGGGTCTAGTAAGTAAAGAAGGTTTATTAGATTTCTGTAATATAATTTATTTTCTGGATTATAACTGTATGTACTCATTGTGAGATAAATTTCTTGAACATAGGAGTAATAATTTATCTGTATCTTTAATGTTCCATAGAATACTTGACTTTGAAAAGGGAATAAAAATAATTACTTATATACTTATGATAGTGCTATTTTTACTAGAAGAAAAGACTTTCAGGATTTGCCACTTTATGTGCTTGTCAGTCCTCTTTTTGTCTCCCTAACCCTTTTACACTGAGATCCATGGTAACAATGGCATTTGCTTATAACTATATCAGAAGAACTCAGGACTGTCTGGGTATTTTTATCTTTCACCCTGACAGCTCTTCCTCCCTTAACATGCTTTCTTCCCTTGACATCTGTGAAAAGGTCCTTGGCTTTTCCTAGTCTTCCAGGAATCATTTCTTGTTGTTGTGGGTATCTCTGAAATATTGGTGTCTTAAATAGGCTTCAGTACTTGACTCTCTTCTCTTTCTCCATGAACAG
Source organism: Rhinolophus hipposideros (assembly GCF_964194185.1). NCBI lineage: Eukaryota > Metazoa > Chordata > Mammalia > Chiroptera > Rhinolophidae > Rhinolophus > Rhinolophus hipposideros. Next base: position 50,378,200 of record NC_138053.1, on the reverse strand, counting down.
TTTATTTATGTCCAAGTTGTATCTACCATTTATGCGCCAGGGGTTTCCACAGCCACGTCTCTAGCCCTTTCCTCTCTCGAGCTCCAAACCAAATCTTCAGCTGCCTGCTGTGGCAGGCCTAGAGTAGATATTCAGTAAACATTTGTGAAATGGATGTTTAGAACTTAACCCAGCATCTCCTTTATTCCCTAAACCAGCCTCTATCCTCTGTGTTCTCTAAACGGCTTCCCAGTATCCACGGTTGACTCGAGTGTCTTTGACTCATTCTCCTTTGCTTCGCTCCTTATGTGCTCCATAATCACCAGTTGCTATGCAGGCCCGGGAAGAGGACCGACTTGCATGCACCGGCCCATCCTCCAAACTTGCTTTGATTGCATTCCAGTCAGGCTTCTAATTTAAACCTAATCACAGTGCAGTGTAATTACAAGTTCACTTTTGTCTCTTCCTCCCTCCCCCCAAGTTTGTGGGCATATAATAAATAAATATCGGTTCTAATTTGCTCTATTGTTTCTTCTAAAATTTGTATTAAATTGAGTGGCTGATGTTATCTGTATTGATGCACTTCATAGTTTATGCATCTTAAAACATATGCTAATAGAGGATTTTTAAACCCTACTCATAAAAATAAATCCCAAGTTTTGAGTGATGAATCAGTATGGACAGACAGTTCACAGAAGCATTTCTTTGTAAATCCTTTAAAACTTGACCATACACAAAAGGGTAAGTGGTATACAGAGTGGAAGCCTGAAGTATCTTTAAGGACATAAACAGTGCTTGGTACATTAAATAATAAAATACATTTGATTATAATATGGCCAGTGGTATATAGTGTAGCCAACACAGAAATAAATAAGGTATTATTTTCTTTGATTTGTCCAAGGTAGTAAATTAATGTATTAAAGTCAGAATGTGTTTTGTTAGGTTAACCATTTTCTTGTAATGCTTCCATATCTTAATTAACTAATTAGGTACAGCAAAAGACATAGCTTTTTGCATTTGATTAAGTTCTTTAAATTATTTTTGGTTTGGCATAGGCATAATTATCTCTTCTGTATTAGGGATAAAGAGGACAAACCTGTGTTAAGAAAATATTTCAATACAATATTACGTGCCGGGTGGTGGCTGATGTTCTCCACCTTAGGAATCGTGACTGGACTCTAGTCCTTGTATCTCTGAGTAATGCTGAGATTGAAGAGCTGCTGGAAATGAGTGTGTAGATGACCACTTATCTTCTCTCACTTTTTGTGCCTCCGTAGGTACATGGACTATATCGCACAACAGGTGCTAGTTTTGAGAAGGCCCAACAAGAGTTTGCAACAGGTGTGATGTCCAACAAAACTGTCCAGACCGCAGCTGCAAATGCAGCTTCCACTGCAGCAACTAGTGCAGCTCAGAATGCTTTCAAGGGTAACCAAATTTAGAGGATCTGCAAAGAATACACTGTTACCTTTTGACTGTACTTTTTTCTCCAGTTACTGTACTCTATAAATATTTTTATGTTCAGAACACACAGTAAACACAGCATGTATATTTCCTAGTCACTTATGCATGGGCGAAAACCAGAAATATTTCCTTGTCTTTTTATTTACCTAAAATTTTCTTAATATCTTAGTGCCCCTTGCAGAAAAAAATGTTACATGCTAAATAAATATTCTCCATATTTTTTGGGGGATGAATGTTCAGCACATTATTTCAGTGGTGAGACACTGAAATTAATATGACACTTATGATTAGAAATGCATTTAGTATTAGCTGCAGTCATTCTTTCAAGAATCTTAGATACAAGGATTACACATTGGAGCAGTGAAGTGATGCTTCATTCCCTTTTCCTTATTTATATTGAAAAGAAATAGGCCATCAGGGACTTGGGGATTTTTTAATTGGCTTGCTATTTAGCAGTTTCAGTCACCAGTGAAGAGCCTGTGTGCATTTTGTAGTAGATAATGTAAATTTTATCTTTTTATTTTCTTTTTTCAGAGTAGTTGATATTTTGATATCAGTCTCTGATCTTGCATGGGCACCACATTTCTTAAACTAAAAGAATTAGTATTTTGGATTCTGCACTGCTTATGGTTGTAGATTTGGGGTGGTGTTTATAGAATCATAGAAATGATTTTCTCTAATAGTTTCTTTTAAATAAAACTTTATTGGGGTGCAATACAAGAATATAATACGCAGTGCATTATCCAAAAGAAAGGATAGAAAATTGATGGGATAGAATGTAGTGATAGTAATATCTTTTTTCTCTCAAATTTTCAGTATGTCTATCATAGTAAAATATTACTGTATGGAAACTGGTATATTCTTGTGGCTACTCTTTTTAATTGAACTGAGATTGTGTTTGGCAGCTCTTTTGGGAGGTGTGTGTGTGTAATTTTTAACAGAGGTATTAAAGTCTAGCCTAACTCCTTGTTCGAAAAGAACATACAGTATTTAAGGGATTTTTCTTTTAGCCTCTCGTCTCTAGTGGCATTAAAAATAAAAAGACCCTGGCATTTTACACATACTTGAATCCCTAACGCACCTCAGTCTTTTTAATTTTTGAGACATACTGAACACATTAAAATTTTTCAGCAATAGAAAAAATAACATTTATACCAAGCAAGAAAATAGACAGTTGAATGCATTAATTTTGAATATAATCACGTGACAATTGTTGCTATGTAGCACAGGAGTTCATTCTCCTAGTGTATTTGGGTTGAAAGTCGAATCATTTTTAATACTGGTTAAATGACTAGAAAGACATTTGTAAAGTACTGTTTTTGGAAGTCATTAGCTAATTTAAGATTATAGAATAATAGGTAGTGATTTATTCAACTTGATTTTAAGCAAGGATAGTCTATTGGATTATATTATTATTTGGGACTACAGATTCTTTAAAAAACACACAGATGGGCACAAATAGTTAAATCACTTTTATTTTTCTCCCCCAATCTGGAGTTTCGTGCTGGGGATGGGGTGGTAAGTTCTCACTACTTAGGAAAGAAGCCTGCGCGGTAGTGGTATTCAGCAACGTGGATCCATTCAGATGCTGTTTACATTTGATTTGTGTGGGACTTTATTGAAGTATATACTTGGAATATGTTTCTTTTATTTTGATGGAAATAGGATTCATAGTATGAATTTAAAGCTGTTTACGAATATTTCTGATTAGTGATAATCTCCACCTCCTTTCTCAATCAAATAAGCCAGTTCAAGTTTTTTCAGGATCTGTAATCTTACAGAAAATCTGTTTCATCAGTGTGCTGTATTAAGTGGATTTTAAAAACATTCAAAATATTAACCACAAAATACAACAAGAACACTTGTGTCCATCATTAATTTACATCTCAAGTCGTTTTTTTAAAAAGTAGAAATGAAAGATGTAGCGTAGAGACTTGAAAAACACTGAGATTCTTTCAGTAATAAGAATGATTTTCTCTATTCTGTAGAAACCCATAAAGGTAGGACGGTTAAATAACGAAGAATAATCACAAACAACAATACCTTTTTTGTGTAGATGGGGGAAAAATTATAAAATCCAGTTGTTTAGGTTAATACAAGCTTATGGGAGAAAATTGTTTTTAAAAAACATAAATGTGCATTAAAATGATAGCAGTGCTCACAGTTAAAGTATAGGGGTTTTAAATTCTTATATTTTCTATTCTCTTAGTAATTAGTCAATAGTCATGTTTTCACTCAGCAAAAGATTGGCATGTGTTAGTGTTTTATATTTAATGTTAACATTACCCAGGATCAGAATCATGAAATGGTCTGACACTGTAAGTATCCACGTCATTTTTCAGTTTGCAATACTAAGTTGGCTATTTTATTTCAGACTAAAGTTTGAACACTGGAATATCATTGCTCAGTGATTTGTAATTTGGAACTTGGCTTATTTATCTAGGGATGTTTGTATATTTTGTTAGTGAGTAATGCGGCGCTGCCATCATGGTGACTGTCATGGTACGATTCTCCATGGCACTGCCCTCTCTCTATCTGTCCCTCTACTGTTGCATGTTTTCAGTGGTTTGGAAGTTTTGTATATTTATTGTATTAACACAGAGTGTCAAAATAAAATGCTGTTTACTGGATGTTTGTTTGTATAACTTTAAATATTAGCACTTCAGAGGCAGAAATTGTGCTGAGGGTTTAATGTATATAGTCATTCCACATTTGATTAAAAAATAATCTGTGTATAATTCTATCATGTGCTAAACAAAATACACATATAAAAGACTTAGTTAAAAACTGTTAGCAGCATAAAATGACATTTTTTCTGTTGTGTTAGACCTTCATAGGTAGTGGGACATGAGCTGCATTCATACTACATATTTTGACCACTTTAAGGTCAAAATACAGACTGTCTAGAAGTTTGTGAGATCTTAAATTAAAAATGTGTTTTGTGGCTCAGATTTTTTCCTAGGAGGTTAAAATGGATGTTTTTGTATTAGTATTGTATTGATTTGATTGAACTTGTGTTTGTTCCCTAACCTCCTTACCTGTTGGTGGTTTATGTATTGATGGAAGTACCTATTTGTGTATTACTGGATTTTTCACTTGGTTATTTAAAGAGGATGTAAAAATATAATCTAAAATAATGTTCATAGTGAATCTTATTTTGAGAAATACATGTTATATTAAAATAGGAACAGCACTTTCAGTTTTCTGGGTGTTACCTTAAAAAAAGTGAGTTTGGATTGTCATTGGATATATCTGCTTCTATAAATCATATTGAGATAATGTATGGTTTGCATTTTAGAGGGAATTTATGTTAAATTTATTAGTTGTTGCTGTAAATTATTTGTAGTAGCATAATGCTTTTACTGTTATTGCTATATCGTTTTCTGAAAACACTGACATTAGCATTTAATTTTATCTTTATTGGTAAAATCTATGTTTAGACTGTTAATATACAGAATTTTTTACATTTTTGTGCACATTTTCCTTTTAGAATTACCATGGCTGTCAAACACCATTTCATTGTATCTCCTTCCATTTTTTTTTCTTAAGGAAAATGTTTAGAGGAATTTGTTGATTCCATGTGATTAAGACCTTTAGAGGTGAAATAAAAGTGGTTAATGTAGAAATAATTGAGGATGGTTAAGTGTAAAACACCTATTTGATAGATTTTCAAGTACCATAATATACATTTATTTAGGGTAGAATAATGTTTTAAAACATTAGAAATGGTTAAATATTACGGTTAAATATTAAGTATTTCCACTGGAATTAGGGTACATTTTGACAAAACAGCATGCTTTTTGTATGGATGGGTATCGTTAAACTTTTTGTTTAGGGCTTTATCACAGTATATAGATAGCTAGGAAGAAGTCTGTAGAAACTTTTTAAGCCAGGCATTGCCACTAATCTGCCCTCAATAAATAGATATCTTTAATATATAGATTCTAGGAAAATAGGGAAAGATTCTCCTCTAGTATTCTTAGCACTCTCCCTATGGGTTCCACATTTACAGTTTAACTTTGTGGTTTTGGTAGGACAAAGCTTAACAACATGTAGAATTTTCATTAGCACTGTTCATGTTTTCAAATTTCAAGGGACATGGGAACCACCATGTAGGAATGCAGTGAATGTTAAATTTTATGTTTATCCAAATCTTGATTTGTTTTTCAGCTCATATCTTTCTGAGTTTGGTGTGGCTGATGATGTAGCTAAAACCATCTTCCGACTAAAACCCATTTTTATCTTTTTGCCAACAGGGCCAGAAAATAGTTAATCCTGTTCTACCTAGTAATGTTAAATATAGTTGTAGAAGATTACTCTGAGTATTATCTTCTCTACATTTAAATAGTTCTAATTTATAGAATCATGGCATGAAGATTTTCTTTTTTTAACTCGTTAGTTGTTTTCAGCACTTAGATATAATCTTAGAATTCTCCAGAACTTTTAAAATATTTTGTGGGCCAGTGAGTCCCAAGATATATCATGATTGTGGTATTTGTTACTGTTGGAAGTTTTTAGTATTCTTCAGGTGTTTAGGGGCTAGGGAAAAAAAATCTCTGTCTTTTATCTGGTGATCACAGTGACTACAATATTATGGCACCTACTTATGTAAAAACTGAGCCCACTGGGCATACATATCCCTCTATTTTTTTTTTTTTCTAGCGTGAAAGTAATACAACCTTGTAGAACCATTTAAAAATGTTGGAACATTTAAAACATTTAAAAATGTGGAAAATGATAAATAATAAGAATAGTATGTAATTCTGTCATCTAGGGATATCACTGCTAATGTGTTATTGGATGTTTTCCATTCTTTTTCTAGGCATACATATAGAGTTAAAGGATAGAAACAATGTGGATTTTTAAAATCTTATTTCCCCCTTAGCATTATAATGACCTGGTAATTTAACTTTTAAAATTAACTTTTTATGAAATTAATACACTTCAGTATAAATTATAGGAAATGTTTATAAGCAAAAAAAGATAAAGTTGCTCATAATTTTGCACCCATAAGTAACTACTATTAAAATTTGATTCATATTTTTCTATTAATCTTCTAGGAAGACAACTGTTTTCCTAAAATTAAAAAATAAAAGGGGTGGCCAGATGGCTCAGTTGGTTAGAGCGTGAGCTCTGAACAGCAGGGTTGAGGGTTCGATTCCCACATGGGCTGCGCCCCCCACAACTAGATTGTAGACAACGAGCTGCCGCTGAGCTTCTGGAGGGGTGGCCAGATGGCTCAGTTGTTTAGAGCTGGAGCTCTTAACAACAAAGTTGCAGGTTCATTTCCTGCATGGGATGGTGGGCTGTGCCCCCTGCAACTAAAGATTGAAAAATGGCGACTGGACTTGGAGCTGAGCTGCGCCCTCCACAACTAGATTGAAGGACAATGACTTGGAGCTGATGGGCCCTGGAGAAACACACTGGTCCCCAATATTCCCCAATAAAAATTTTTAAAAGAAATTTAAAAAAAAGATTTCCCTCTACATGTAATAGATCCTTTATGGCTGTTTAGCTCTCACAAGCCTCATTTCTTTGGGCCCCTGAAGACCACATTGGTACTGGATGTCATTTAGCTCTAGTGGACTCATGTTTGGCTCATTCAATTTTTATCCTGAATGTAGATTTGTCCAGAACTATACTGTTCCAGAACTGGAACATATGGGTAGCGATATTCTGCCATGAGGAAGGAGTCACCAGGAAGTTAAACTGCAATGAGAATGAAGTAGATATGCAAAGACAAGTGGGATGGAAGGACATGGAAAATATCTTCAAAGCTTTCCATTCCCTGTATGGGGGCCTGGCTGCTCACCTATATTTCATCCTGTTATTCTTACTCTATTTTCTCCCGGAGCTACCTTGAGTTGGCTTCCTGTTAACTGTCAGCTGGAGAATTTTAACAAAGGTTCGTAATCTTTTTTCAATTTTGATGTAAATATATATATTGAACTTTTTTCATATTGTTAAATATATTTCTGTAACATTTAATAGCTGTATAGCTACCTTTTTATGCATGTATTATAAAATATTTTTCAAAGTCCTGTTATTTCTTCAGGCTCTGACTTTTAATTTTTTTGTTATAAATAATTTATTAAGGAATATATTGTTGCTAAATTTGGGTGCCCAGGCTTTTTTGTTTCCTTAGGACAAATTGTTGGGTCAAAGCATAAGCATACTGTTTAAGACCTGTGATGTGCATTGCCAAATTGCTCTCCAGAAAGTTCTATTTATGTCTCCATCAGCAGTGTACAAAAGGTTCACTTTATCCACACTCTACTACCATTGGATGTCCGTTTTCTAAAAAGTATTTGACAAATAATCAGGAGGTTTATTTTCTGGGCATTCTGGTTTCCCATAATGGGCTCGTCCAACATCACCTGTTTTTTTCTTTGTTTTTGTTTTGTTTTGCTAACTAGTAGTGACTGTGTATCCTGTATCTCAGAGAAATCGACTTCCTGAAAGCCCGAAGCTTGAAGATACTTAGTACAGGATGGAAAAAGAAATGGTGGCCATAGGTAGCCAACCATTGAGCTTCTCTAGGTAAAATTAGATTGGCTTTAACAACAGGTTTTGTTATTCGTCACAGTTTTTTTTAACAACTCTTTTTGAGATCAATTCTAAATGATAATCTGGCCAGACAGAAGATTCTTTTAATTTTCTCCTAGTAACTTAACGAAGACTTACTGTGTATCGGAGACTATACTGAATGCTTTGCATACATTGCTTAATTCTCACACAAAACCTGTGATGTAATTCTTATTGTCCCCATTGTTATAGAGCAGTATGATATTGTCACCAGTCACTCAGTGAGTGGTGGTGAAGGATGAGGGAGGGGCAACTATACCCAGGTTCCCTGACTCCTGCCAAGTGTGGGGCTGCTTCTGCCACATGCTGCCACCTTTCCAATTTTCTTTCTTTTCCATCCTTCCACATTTTCAGTAATTCATATCCATCTTTTAGGGACAATGGATCCTAGTAAGAAAGTCAACCAAGAACAACAACGTGTATCTTTGATGTCTCCAACCAAGGCCTTGCTTCCACAATGTGTGGGTGAGTCCCCTGCTGTTTGCTCTTCAGCAACGTTCACTTACCGAATGGTCTGGATTTTGTGTGTGTGTTTGGAGAAACTTTAGTTGAAGGTATATTCTTATTTATCAGGTTAACTATGAAGATTTGCCTCTTATGTAATCATAATAGCTGCTTATCCTGGATGAGAGATTACTTATAATAAGAAAATAACAAAAACTCAATCTGTCATTTGTTTTACCACAGTCATATACTTGATGAATTTTTAGTGTTTTTTTAGGATTCAGTGAGTTGCAACACATGGTATCATCTTCAAAAGTATGAAACATTACCAGGTTTTTCTCTGAAAGGGAGGAAAGATCAGTGTTTTCACCAGTTGTCATCTTATGATGTGTCTTGTTGGAGTTATACTTGGAAGTTATTCTGAGAGTTCTTTACTATGCAGAGAGGTTGGAAGGGTTTGTATTGGCCTTCTTCTCACCCTGTACCTTCTAGGTAGAAGGAAACTAGAGCTGTTTGAGAATGTAGACTTTGGTGTCAAACCTGTATTTGAGCCTTGGCTTTGCTACTTACTAACCTGGGACAAATTACTTAAATCAGTTAAGTTACCTAGTGACAGTTAATTTAACCTATAAAATGAGAATAGTAGTTTGTACTCATAGGGTTTTGATGAATAAATGAATTATATAAAGTGCTTAGCACAGTACCTGCAGATACAAAATACACAATAATTAAACGCTTATTGTCTGCCAGGGATATTGATGACTTTCAAATCTCTATCTCCATCCTGGTCTTTTCTCCACAGTCTAGTTTCAGCTGTGCACAGGACTTCCCCATTGGCAGCCCAAGCAGAACCTTCCCTCCTCCTGTCTCGGCTTCTCCTGGTTTTCTGATCTTGGCGGTGGCATTGCTTTCCACCCTGTGCCCAAGCAGAACACCTTGGAATCTCCTGGACTCTTTCCTCTCCTCCTTCCTAATCAGTCACCAAGCTCTCCATTCTTTTCCCCTAACGTCTAATTTCAATTTCTTCACTGTCACCTTCCTTAACTCAGGCTTTCTTTAGAGAATAGATTGTAATGGTTTCCACCAAACATAGGCACTTGGTTGGGACTGGTGGCTTGTAGGTGTTAGATTTTTCAGGCTATTTGGCTGTAAGAAGCCAAAGAGCTGCTACTATCTACATGTTTTTATGATTAATTTTTCTTTCCCATGTGGTTTTGCTACTTCCTCTTATTTCTTTATGCTCTTATCGACATCCTGTGTACCTAAACAAAATGAACAGTTTACTCCTTAAAGACTAATATTGCAGAATTGTCCCGGGGGAGGAGGAAGCTACGAGGAAGAAGATAGTAGTGGGGGCAGCAGGAGGATGGCCCCACCAAAGGACTTAACAGCTCAAAGCTGTTCTGAGATCAAGACAATTATTGGTTCTTGCTGCTTTGGAAGAGGAGACGAAAAGTTTGTTTTGATGCCCTTATTCTTTAGTGTTTGAGTTAAAAATTGTACTGAATATTTGGAAACTACTGAAATAACTCACTTAAAGGAAAGGTCCAGGATAGTCAAGACTGTTCCTAAGTGGTTCTTTGTTAAGGGAAGACTTGAAGGAGAGCTAGGAGTAAGTTGAATGCAGTCTGTTCCAGGAAGATCAGTCATGGAAAGTTCATCCAGTAGTGGAATTGCTAAGTGAAAACGAAGGAGGAAGTGGGAAGCACACGTGAGGGTTCCCCAGCCTATGCTGAAATTTAAAGCCAGGGTCTTTTCTCTTGTGGACTAACTTGAGAAAAAGTAGTAACAGCTACAAAAGCAACTGAAAAATTCTAATTTTGCTTGGATTACTTGCTTAGAAAAAATCTGGAAAGTTTTTCTTTAATGATTTCAATAATTTTGTCAGCTTTTAACTTTTATTTCTATTAGAAATCTGGCAGGTGTCAAGTATGTTTAGAAACCAAAGCAGAAATGTAGTTTCAGCTGTCAAGGTCCTAGATCAGGAAAAGAGCCATTTTTGTTTATTCTGTCATATAAGTGCTTTGTGGGATATGGAGAATCGAGTAAGAGTTTGTGAAAAGAGTTGTTAGTGTCATCTTTTGAGTTTATAAATTAGAATTCTCCTGGATGAAGCTTTTTATGGGCAGGATTGCCTTCAGGAAATGTGGATGTGAAACTGCTCCAGGATTGGCTTTTAATTTTGGTATTTTTGTTGGAAGAACCGAACATGCCCTTCAGTTGACTTTGTTCTTTGTCATTATTATACTTATTTCTTTATACATTTACATGTCTTTGTAAAGCCTTCCTAATGCTTTGAAGCATTTTCATATTTCTTAATTTTACTTTAAGATGTTTGTATAGTATTTGAGACGGTTTCTTTTTATAATTACATTGATGCTTCTCCAAAGAAGAAATATATACAGTACTTGAAGTTAAGCTAATCTAAGGTAGGGAAATATATGTTACTAGTAAATGGAATAGTTAAAATACCTGAATATCTTTTTCCTATCTTCAGTATTACAAAGAAGTTAGTGTTTAAAATTTGACTATAGATATTTCCTTCATCAAATTATATACATCATATTAAGACCAATATACTTAGACTTGAAAGAGTCAGAATGAGTTTGCAAAATCTGGTTTAATTCAGAACTGGGGAGAGGAACACATTGTGAAAATACATATGCACAGGAACCTAATCAATGCTAGACAAACAATGTATTAGTTTACAATACAATAACCACAAATTTGAAGGCTCAAATTGAGTCCATGAGGGGTAAATACAATTTATATTTGGCTCAAGTGGCTGTTGAATATCAAGGGGTGCTGAGTTCCTTCAAAGCATCTAATGACCCCCACCCAGCCCTGGAAGGAGTTTCACCACAGTCTCAGGAGAAATCCCAGTCGTGCCTTTAACTCTTTGGGCCCTTGGGAGTCATTGCTGCCCAAATACTGATGCAGGCGGGGGATTTCCAGTGGCCACATGTTATTGCACAGAGAGGTCTGTTCTAAGCCAGACTCTATGGCTAAGAAGGTGTGAGAGCAGCCCTTACATAGTGGTCTAGCATTAACACTGTCTATCAAAGCATGTTAAGAAATAGCTCCTTAGTGATTATGTACCATCTACTGGTTATCACACTAACAGAAAAGGCAATAGGGCAGCTTCACATTTCATATGAAAGACTAGCATTAACTGGGCCTGGCTTGCTGGCTTCACTTTCACATAAATCTAGTGATTTTAATTTAGACCCAGAAAAAATGATTTCATACCAGTCTTTTCTTCACATAGGCTTGTGTAGCATTAAACTTGTTATGGGTTAGTGACTCGGCCATGTAGGCGATAATGTTTAACTCTTCCTTTGCCAAAACAGAAACAATAATCCCTGTTCTGACTCCTGTCCAGTTTCAAAAAAAAAAAAAAAATCAGGAAAACCACACATACATACACCTTTGTTATTGCACATCTTTCACACAGATTTGTGTATGTATAATATATATATATATATATATATATATATTTTAAATATGCTACACATAAAAAAAGACTATGGCACTTTACAGAATACGTGTTTAACAAAGATCATTACACCACAGATGTTCGAAAACTATACAAAAACCCTTACACAATTAATGTAGCATTGTTGAATTAGCACACAGGTTTAAAGAATCCACAGAATCCAAGGCAAATATTTCTGCCTTCTTGGAGTTCATTGAGAAGCCCAGCCCATCACAAAACTTTAAGCACAAATGCAAGCAATAATAAATAAGACTTTTCTGGTAGTAGTAATGGTCCAGGTATATTAGATTGTTAGACTGAGGCAATTAGGTGATTGATAGAAATTTATTAGAAAAATAGGTGTGGGTCAACAATCAGTCTAATTATTTTTAACGTTTCCTTCTAACATACTCGTATTCCTCCTATTCAGTGGTTTTTAACAGCTCTGTGGTTTGGGCTAGACTAGCGTGGTTTTGGATGTGCCCTTCATTCCAGCCAAGCCTCAGTAAGTGCAGGCAGGTGCTCTGAGCTTGGCCTCGCTCTTTTTTGCATTAACTTTCTACTCTGTGCTTTCGGAATGAAGCTTTTGCTGCAGCTCACTCACCAGTTGTAGCAATTTCATTTTACTTCAGTCTCCTTTCAGCATCACCATCAATAACTAGAAAAGCTGAGTCCGGTGATTAGCTCCTTTTTTTTTTTTTTTTTAAATGCACAGAATGGCCTTCTGCTGCTGTTAGAGTTGGAAATATAGCTGACTACAGCATGGTTACCAAACTGTGGGAAAAGGTTTACCACAAGTGCCGAGATTCTGGCAAGTTCTCCCAGTGAACATCTGAGTGAGCCAGAGCTGGCTTGGAGACCTGTGTCCCTGGAATGAGGAAACAGTGAGGTTTCCTTTGGCAGTCAAGGCACAACCCCAATCCGAGGAGAAAAGCATGTGATCTCTGGGCCAGGACTGGTGCTACTGGGGAGCAGAATGAATTAGTCTCCACTAGCAGGATTTTGTACTTTGATTCTCATGATCGTATAGGTCCTTATTCTTTCCTTAATCTTGGAGAGACAGTTCAGTTGATTCAGCTTACCCTGGATTGCAGCCTAGAATGAGTTCCACAACAGGCTTCCCACTGTCCCTGCTGACCCTTTGGGTGAGCTAAGCAAAGACAGTTTTCTTGCTATGCCCTTTGCACACTCCTGTCCCCCTAAGTATATACTCTGGTGTGCTCTGCAACTGAGACAACTTGAAAGAGCTAGGAGGAAACAAAACACCAACCCTAACACCTCGTTCTGAGGCAGAGATGCTCACAGGTCTGCAACCTTGTGGCAGAAACACATCGCAGAACAGCTGCAAGTCTGGCTCACAGTCTCTTTTGTTACCAGAGTAATGCCACTTTTATGGTTTAGCTCATTATCCTTCATTGAGCTTTGGGGGAAATGCACTGTGACTGAACTTATCAACTACACCTCAGTGCTTCTGTACTGGTGTCAGGTTCCATCTCCTGTAATTGGTACGGTGGCCCTCACGTGCAGTCACTTTGCTCAGCTAGGTGTTGCCTCTTGTCATTGGTCCTGTTAAGGCTCAGGGCTGTGGAATGTGGCTTTGGAAGGCAAAGGCTAGTTCTTCACTTCACTCAAAACGACAAAATCCGAGGTGGGCTGTTTCACAAGGTTATACAAGGAAGAAAATGGCATTAATGTCTCTTCCAAATTAAAGGAGGCAGATAAGGTTTTTCCCCTCTTCAATTTCTTCCTGTACTTTGTCACTGGAGGTGGCGATTTCTGCTTGTGCAGAGAAGATGGCACAGATGAAGGTGAGGACTGTTCCGCCGATGGCAGTGTAAAAGGCCCAGCCCAGGGAGCAGTCTCCAGGTTTGTAGGCCGACGCATAGTGTCCACAGTAGGCAATGGCCTTCTGGCAGCCCCAGCCAGCAGGGTAGAGTATCAAACCGAGAATAAGGAACAGGCCTGCAAGGGCAGAAGAGAAAAGCGGTGAAAACACCCATGGCTCCACCTTGTAACGTGAGTAACTGGACAGATCTGTTGTAATTGTTACTTGATTTGCCTGCTTTGGGCTCTGGCATCCGTCCTGCAGTGGCAAGTGGTAGGGACCATTTTATGCCACTAATCTGGCCTGATCAAGAAATGTCATCACTTTATTAGAAATATTTTTAGCCTCTTTCGTACATGTTGGGATTGTACCCACTAATAGTTTCTCATTTAGAAAAGCAAGTTAACTTGTTTTTGAGGTGAGCGTTTCCCTTCCAGTATAAGGCAGAGGCCGGCAAACAAAGGCCAAGTAACCACGTGAGTGTGGCCTTGGTTTTGGAAATAGTTTTACTGGAACACCTCTATATATGCCCATTAGTTTATGGGCCTATGGCTGCTTTCGTGCTGGAACAGTAGAGTATTAGTTGCAGAACCTATGGCCTGCCAAATCTGAAGTATTTCCCATGTGGCCCTTTGGAGGAAAAGTTAGCCAACCCTGATTTAAGGGAATTCACACAGCATCATTTGATGTCTCCCGGATTAAATGCAACAGACCAGATCTTAACCTGATGTCAGTGCTTCAAATAAACCCCCAGGAGTCTGATGGCGTTCAACAACAACGAGCTGCACGCTTGGGACAGAGATTGCTATATGTGCATGTACATTTAGAAACAAATAACGTTTGCGAACTTCGTAAGAATTTTTCGTCTGAATGCTATTAGGTGCACTCGGCCTTGAGTAGACACTAATAAGCTGTTTCCCTTTTGCTGACCCTACTACCCTGTGATACTAAACGTCCACTTTTTCTATTCCTTACAGCTTTACTGTCCACTGTGTAATTGAGAGTTATTTTTCCTGCTAGCCTGGTGGTTAGGAGCTACTCCAGGTCCACGACTAAGGCAAGTGAAGCACAAAATGTAAGGGGACAGCCACTTTTAGGTGTCTTCCCTGTGCTGGTGGGAAGCTGAGTGTACGTGCGTTGCCTGCGTCACCATACTCCTGGTTACAGTCACACAGCAAAGGTGCTAATAAGGAAGTCTGGCACCTGAAATGACAAAGGGAACAGGACCCTCAAATCCTACCCAACGAAACTTTCTTTGTAGAAAAGATGCTGCCAGAAGATGGCTTCATTCTATGTGGCAGGAAACAAAAGTGGTTTTCTCTCCAGTATGACACCTAATTAATCAAGATTGCTAATTCAGAACCAAAACATCCTGTTTTTAGATATCATGGAATAGCAGTTCTGTCCTCCAATTCATCTTGGCTCAGTTCTTTTTTCCTGTCTTCATTGAAATTCTCTGAGGTTACCACACCAAAGCTTCCCAGTCATTTAAAGCAACTTCCTCACACAAAGAACATAACTGAATTTGTGGTAGTGTCAGGTGTTAAGGAAGATCAGGGACAGCATTTGAAACCACAGATCACACCTTTCATAGAGCTGTCTTCAGCCTGTGATGGCATCTTCTCACAAAGCATGGCAGTTTACCGCTAGGGTGGGTTCCTGGGGCTGATTGTCCCTACTTCCCAAATTAATCTCGTTGTATGCTGAAAGCCTTGGGGTACTTTCTAGCAGGGGTGGAACAGAGGGAATTTGTGCACATACTCATTTTCTGAAGAAGGGTGCTTCACCAAAGCAGCTTTGTAATCTGGCAACCCTGTATTTCTCCAGCCGTTGGAGTGCTGGGATGTGTAGCTGGAGAGATGCAGTCCACTGTTGGGAAGCGTAAATGAAAGGAGCTGCAGACTGAGGCATCTTGGAGAGATGCTGTTAGAAATGGCTGGTAGCATAGAGTGAATTCCCCAAGGATAAGGCAGCCAGTGGAGAATATGTTGGTACTCTGGAATATGCAAGGTCTTGAAGGAGCAATCTTGGTTTGGGTGTCTGGGGTCAATTCAAAGGCTAGAAATCACGTAGCCAAAAAGCCCCTATTGTCTAGTGTGAGCTACAACACAAACCAGCACGATAACAGACCACAGCAAAGACTCACTAAATTAAGAGGTGGGTCAGTTAGTTAAGAGTTCAGAATTGGAAGTAAGATAGAGGTTTGAATGCAAGTTCTGCCATCTAGGAGCTGGGTGACCTTAGAAAAGTCTTTTAACCTCAGTATGATTCCTCACCTGTAAAATGGGCTCCAGTTTAACTCCTAAGGTGGTTGTGAGTACTGAAGGCTGTAAAGAGTACTTTCTGCATCCATAACAATAACAGCAGCAACAACAACAAAACTGGAACACAGAGTGGCACCTGGCAATAGGTTAAAGCCTTTTGCAGACCCCGACCATATGTAAGCACAAGTAGTTTAAAGTTTACCAGTTATGAATAAGCAGGTCAGCTTATTTTTGAGGGTATAATTTGAAAAGTGTAATAATTGGGGGAGAGAGGAGGACCCTGGCTACAATTAGATACCCTTGAAAGAATAAACTATCTCCATCTTACTCATCTGGGGAGATCTAAACATTATTGAGCTAATTTTTTCATATTTCCAAGGCCTATGATAAATCCTAATTAATCCCCACCTTGTTTCTTAGGAAACTTCACCCGAGGTACATGGAACTTTGTAGTTTCTTCCTCAGGTCCTATGTTGCTGCCCTGGGCATCTTGAGGCACTAACCCTGGGACTTCTGGAAGGACTCAGAGGGACCCTGGTGTGTAGCCACTGCTGCCAAGCTCTAGCACAGGCCTGAGGTAAGGGAGCATGAGCTGCTCGTCCCGTTACGAGACCAGTGTTCGTATTTGAATTGTGGCTCCACTTAAATGTTAATTGCACACAGTTTATATTCCATGGTTTAAAGAAGCCCAATAATTGAAATTAATGCATTTTAATATGGTAAGGACAGAAAACATGGTGTTTGTTGTCACATAGCCGCTCTGCTACGCTATGCCGGGCTCACAAAATTCCTTAATTTGGCTGTCTCCCATCCTTTTGGGAAGTAGGCAGATCTAAATTAATTAATTAAATAATACAATCCCTATTTTACTATCAGTTTTCACAGCCAGGAACACTCACTCCAGTACGCTGCCCTAGCTGTCTGTAGGTGTTCCGTTTTAAAGTCCCTAGCTCTGTTAAAGTTCCCGAAGTGCTTTAGGCCATCTTAAAATCTAGTGGCTGCTACTGGCCAATCACTTTGTGAATGACAGGAGTGAGACTTATCAAACAAAAGTTCCATGCTTCGGAGTTTGTCAAAAGCCTCAGCTTGAATATTCATAAGTGCACAGGGATTCCATGTGGGAGGGTGACAGAAAGCGGGCTGTAGTCCTTCTCTAAGCCCCAGTGTGTGTGATGTGTGCCGAAACCACACACTCCCTGACCGTGCAGCTGGCCTAGACAAACCCAAGAGTCTCTTATCCGAACTCTCATTGGGTCGGGGAGGAAGTAGCCACTGTCTGTCCTGTGCTGGCTGTGGACCTCTCCTTCTGCCACTCAACAGAGCTGTCATTAGCATGGGTAATGCCATGAAAATGCAAGACTTGTGTCTGAGAGAAAGAAAAGAGTAGGCCTTCAGGTAAACAAGATATAAAGTCACATTTGTCATCTTTCCAGGTGCTTAGAAAAAGGCGCTTCTATCAGAGGAGTTCCAGACAGTGTAGTGCTTCCCGTGGCCTGTCAGAGGCCACACTTGGGCCTCACCTGCTCTTAGGGCCCAGTACAACTTCTGAGCAGTGGTTCCTGGGCCCCAGTAAGTATCCCTGATTGACGCACAAACATCATCCAAACAGATTCTTTTGTTTCCTAGTAAAATTATTGAGAAAAAGTCATCAAGGTTTCCCATGTTACTCTCAGAGTAAAAGCCAGATTCCTTTCTCTGGCCTTCAAGGCCCCGTGAGATTCAGCTCCTTATTACCCATCTGCGCCCATCTCTGCCTTTTACACCCTGTTCTCTCCGCTCCAGCCACATGGCTCATCCCTGCACACAGCAGGCGTCTGTTCCTCTCCCCTGCGGCGCTCTCCACGTGGTCTGCAAATGCCACCTTCTCAGTGTGGTCTTTCAGTCCAATCTATTTAAAATTTCTACCACCTATTTCTACCACCTATTCCTCCCTACTTGCTCTCCCCGTTCCTTGCTTTATTATGTCTTCTTAAAACTTATTACATAAAATATATTCTTTAAGTCACATGAAACTATCCATATTTGACCATTGTTTTACCTACACAAATGGTCATTTCATATGGTTCACTCTACTAATTTTACTTAGTTATTTTGATGGTTTATCCATCTCCATCCTAGACTCTAAGCTCCATGATGGCAGGGATTTTTGAGTATTTGGTTTACTGCTATAAAGCTAGTGTTCAGAATAGTGCCTGGCACTTAGTAGGCACTTGATAATACTGTGTTAAATGTCAGTGCAATTTGTTTTGTAATAAAATATTTCTAAGCCGTAGTACCCTGGGGAAAAACAGTAAAATAACTTGGACAGATACCAGTCAATAAGAATGAAACGTGCCATCAGGAAATAGAGACTGTTGGTTGGCTGACTTATCCTGCCACACTGCCCTGTTCTAGGCCTGTAAATCCCAGGATTTAGAAACTTGTACCCCAAATGCCAGATGGGCTTGGTGACACCAGCTAAGGAGACAGTTAAAGTCCATGACGTCTTAAACGAGCAAATCAGACAGCAGGCAAGAGAATACGGTGAGATACACCAAGTCTGCTGCAAACTGGGCATGGTTTTCCTGGTCCTTAATGTGGAGCACACCCAAGGAGTATTAAGTTGGTTGTGGGTTATGTCCAGAGGCCAAATGGGAGGTGAGTTGTGCTCTGGATTGAGTTTCACAGAAGAGCGGAGCCAGAAAATAGTCTGATCTCCCTCTGCAGCTATTAAAAAGGCAGTTCCTGAAGTTAGGCCAGCTTGCAGTGCTCTCGGGGGCCTTCTGTCACCTTTCCTTAATGCATTGTTTTGGGGTTTGTGTGTTTGTGGAGGGCAATGGAGAAACTAAAGGACTAGGCCAGGAGGCATTTGCTTTCCTTCTGACTGACGCCTCTCCCCGGTGCCTGGCTGAGCAGCGGCAGGCCCAGCTGGGAGGAGAAGGAAAAGCAGAAAATGATACTGGCCAGTAACTAAGGAAAACAGCTACCACTGAAAGAAACCACAGTAACTCTGAGGACTGGTCACTGCTGCCTTGACTTGATAGGATGGTACCATTTTTCACAACCTCAAAAGAGATCCTCATTCTTCTGTCCTCTCTTCTCTTTTGCTAACAGCCTACCGGTTCACTGTACCACGAGGATGAGAAGATGTCAGCATGAGGTCACCTGGGGGATGACTCAACCTTATCTGGGGAGGATAAAAAGTAAATGAAGAAAAACTGATCGTTAGTCACTTGGACTACCCTACACATGCCACCACAGCTGGGAGACAGCCCTGACCACTTCACAGAGTCACTTGGACTACCCTACACATGCCACCACAGCTGGGAGACAGCCCTGACCACTTCACAGAGGCCTGTCACCCTCGGCTGGGCACGGGCTGTGGCAGTGCAACACCGACCACGCCCCTCTGCTATTTTAGTAGTATTTTCCCCTACCTGGAATGAGCTTTCAGAAACAACCCTGGATTCCCAGCAGTTCTTACTGTACAGGGATTTTCAGAACCAATATGGGCAATCTAAACATGTGGTTTGGGTTTAACGCAGATAATTAGATTCCATGAGCTGTGTCTCATCACTGCTTTTCCAGTGCCAAAAACATAGAAGGTGCTAAAATAAATAAATAAAAGAATGAAACACACCAGGAAAAGTAAAGTCAGAGTCTTCCTGCTTTCTGATCAACATTCAGCACCAACTGTGATTAGACCAGCCACGAAATTATAGGTCTTAGGTAACTGTCTTGCTACTGCCCTGGAATCAAACAGTGTGCTGTGAACTACAAGTTTTAATCAGATCCCTTAGGTGGGAAGAAAACCTTCTCCATAATCCAGCCAAGCCCCCAATTTTGGAAAGATGAGGCATTGCTAAATACATTAAATATATTTTACTTGGTCTGAAGAT
This sequence comes from Rhinolophus hipposideros, assembly GCF_964194185.1. NCBI lineage: Eukaryota > Metazoa > Chordata > Mammalia > Chiroptera > Rhinolophidae > Rhinolophus > Rhinolophus hipposideros. Next base: position 50,358,286 of record NC_138053.1, on the reverse strand, counting down.
GACCACCTCAAGCTTTAAGATTATGGGATGCTAGGAATGGGGGAGCCGAATCTGAACCACAGCGCTTCAGTTGGTGAAGAAAGTGGGCAAAGGCTCCATGGCTATTTCACAGACTTTCCCTGGTTTTAGTGCCTCATCCTTCCCTCCAACTCAGTCACACAACCGCCACACTTTCAAAACCTGCTGGCCAAGAGACTCAAGGTTTGTTTTTTTGTGGGGACAGAAGAAGGCCATTGTTCTTGGCCTAAAAAGTGGAAGGACAAAAGGCCGGCTCCTTTATGCAGAATAACAAGCACATTTCTAGTTCCTCTTCACACAGACTTCTAGACTAAACAGCAAAGACTAGACCTCAGCTTGCAAAGGCAATTTACTAAGGACAGGAAGGAAACAAGACCATCTGTTACTGGTACCGGCAACCTGTGGCGAAGCCCCCAGGAGGGACATGACACTTAGCCTCCATGGGACCATAATCAAGAAGCTCATTGTAAAGCTATGAAATACCCTGTCCCTGGAGAGTGAGCTCACAGCCGACAGGCGATAGGCTTAGTATCTGGTAAAGCTATGAAATACCCTCTCCCTGGAGAGTGAGCTCACAGCCGACAGGCGATAGGCTTAGTATCTGGTAAACTCGGGTTCCACCAGGGGATCCCTGAGGAGCGTCCACTGAGGGTGCTCATCCTGGTGCAGCACAGTAACGGGTGGAGGAGTAGGATGCTGTAGGGTTTCATAGGCTTTAAATACTTTCAGGCCAGTGATAGTCAAGGAATTTTGTCATCCTACACATACCACTGTTCCCTAAACACCACCACTCTCACCCGTGCTGACTGCTTGGGCACTCATCCACCTGGAAATACCCCCTCATCCCAGTTCAAATGTCACCTCTATGCAAAACGTGTCACACTTCCTGCCGGAATGTTGTGTGTGTGTGCTCCCACTGCCCTGTGCATGTCTCTCCAGCACACTTATTTTTGTATATTTTTTTAACAACTATTTACTGAGTTACCTACTAAGTGCCAGGCATGATTCTCAGCCCTGAGGATATAGCAATACCCTAGCAGGACTCTTGAGTCCCTCGAGGGCAGAAAAGTTTTATTCCTCTTGGTATACATTGCAGTTTTGTCATGTCACTTACCATAAACGTGATGGGTGTGTCACAGTTAGCCTTGGGGGAAAATGGTCAAGAGTTCAACGTATTTCTGGCTTTGAAATAGCCATCGACTCATTTAGGAACCTAGAGGGAGACTATCAAACATCCATTCCCCTGTCACCATATCAGAAAAACTGTCACCCTGTGGTGTTTCTCCCTGTCATGTCTACCCTAAATCTTTATTATTTCCCAAATCATCTTCCGTGCTGACAGCGGAAGTCATTTTGATAGCCTCTAATAGCTATCTGTAGGTCAACTTGTTAGGTAGGGACATTTTCTCTTTCACATACCCCAAGGCAAATTGTCCAGTACTATTAGGTTGTGCTTTGAGGAAGGCACACCATACACAGACCACATTCAGTTCCCCATCCACTGAATTTACCATCAAGCTCTTCTCTTCCCAAAGGTCATGGTATGAACCTGTACACTTCTCATGTGCAGGGACCCTGCAGACACACTAGTGAGCTTATCCTCAGTCACCGGAACAAAGCTAAAATAGGTTCCTTACACACTTAAAAAAGAAGAGGTGCAACTTAGAATTTCATGGGGAAAAAGTTTAAATACATATTATAACAACTAAATGCTTAACCAGCTGTGGGGAAAACTATCCAGAACAGTGAATAGTTTTTACTATTCATTGTAAGTTTACTATTCATTTATTATTCACAGTAAGTGTTACTGTGACATAATATACATTTGTCCCATAATAAAACAGCATTAGTTCCAAGGCTTCCTAGATGCTTCAAAGTATGTATTTTTGGCTCATAGGAACTCCCATCTGATGGTAAACTTGTTGACTGACGTAAGGAGTGTGTTCCCTGTTCTTTTGCTTCTACGACTCCATCCAAACTCCACACAAGTGCTTAGGACGCAGTCCTCTACACACACTGTGCTGTTGACCCACTTCACGTGTCATTTCTGATAACCATTTCCTTTCTAGTTCCAAAGTTCCAAAGTTCACATCTTTGGAACCCTTTGGAAAGGTCTTCTATGATAAAAAGGGTAGATTCCAAGTAAAGATGACATGGAGTTGAAGCTATAAACATCTTCCCTCAATTTCATACAGTCAAAACTAATACTTGAAGTAAAGCTGGAAGTTTGTGCATGTAATTAGAACTTTTTAATAATCATCCTGATTATTATTCTAATATCAATGGTAGCAGGTAATGCTTCTGAGCACTGCAATGTGCCATGCACTGACCAAGCACTTTAAATATAACTCACTTAGTTCTTGTAAAAGTCTTACGAGGCAGATACTATTAATATCCTCTTTTGAAAAATGAGGAAACTGAGACACAGATGGATTAAGTAAAGTCACACAGCTAATCAGTGGTGGCCTGGGACTCAAATCCAGGCAGCATGGTGCCAGAGGCCCTCCCGAGCCATCATACTGTGTTTCCCCGAAAATAAGACCTAACCAGACCGTCAGTTGTAATGCGTCTTTTGAAGTAAAAATTAATATAAGACTGGGTATAATATAAGACTATATTAATTTTTCCTCCAAAAGACGCATTAGAGCTGATGGTCGGGCTAGGTCTTAGTTCGGGGAAACGCGGTAGTAGACTGCTGCTTCACTGCAAACCAGAAACTAGCTTCCAAGACAAAAGCATCTGTCCAGCAGAAGAGGGGAGACTGATAGGCACCTACCAGCTGCCTTACTTACCCCTGTGAGAGGTTAGAGACGACCGGCTAGCTACCAGGTGAGGAAGCACACGCGTGGGATGGGGGGGGGCGGGGTGCACCAAAATAAAGTGTCACCTATTGTGAGGCAGGTTGATTTGCTAACCAGACAGCAAGACATGAAAATAAAGACGTTCCATCCATACCTTCTCTTCCTGATCCAAGTGTCACCAGCCTACCTATTATTGCAATACAGATAGCACTTTAGAATGGCTGCCCTTGGCCAAAGCAACTTCTAGAAAGGAAAACCTAGTGAACAGGAAGAACAATGTAAAGTTTGCTATGCTGTGGAACACGGTATGCGCCGAATACTGCCAGTAAAGCACAAAACCCATCAGACCAGAGGAAAAATAAGCTGCATAATCCGCGTGCATTTCAGTCTTTGCCTGAGAGTCTACCTGCACATCCACCTAGAACACTAAAGCTGTCCACAGCAAACACACCTTCTGTCCTACCCCTCCAGGACAGACCTCTGCAGCCAGGTAGACAAAATCCCGCACCGAGAGCATTCTCAGGCAGCCCCAGGATTAATTACATCCCTCCTCTGGCAGGTCAGGCCATTGTGTAACCACCTCGCCGCCTCCACGTGGCCTTTCTTCCTTCATAGAACACAGCTGATGACCTTTGTCTTTCCTGACCTCCTACCAATGAATCTTTGAGCTGGTCTCGTACATGGTAGGTCTGAGTTAGCCCTGTGTTAACAGATCTGCTTGTCTCAATGCCTGTACGCGGGGGAAGCTGCTCCCCATCTCAGGCACCTGGCGCACGTATGACAACTGGGGACACCAGGACTGTGGTCCTCGGGCCTCCTTCTTCCACCCAAGGAGAGCTGTGGTCCTCTGCCTCCAAGCCGCGAAGCTAGTGAGCAATATTCCAGCCTGCTTGACTTCTCCAGATACCAGGACAGGCCCCTGGGCTCAATACCAAAATTGCAGTTAGCCGTTCAGAGTCGGGTATTTGAACAGTACTTTTATAAATAAGAGTAATATAAAATATTATAACACGAATTAAGGATTTCTTCTCAAGAATTGCCACCTTTAGTTAATCTATACCTTTGAAATCATTTTGCCCATTGAGGTTTTTCCAGTTTTAATGAAAATTTGTTCTTTGTTATAAAGCCTAATTTGGTTTTAGTGAATTTTGGTGAATTTGGCCAGTTTTGAAAGTATTCTTATTGGTTCTTCATGATTGTTCCAGTCATCGTTCATGCTCTAACTGAGAGGGCAGACTCCATGTCAGAACTGAGACCTACCAGCATTTGCTAAATCCTTTACTCTTTTCCAAATGCCTAGAAACTTACAGTTGTATTGGCACAGATTCACCAGCATAGCACAGACGTTTTTGTCAGTGAACATTTACTGAACACCTATTATGTATGTAGCAGGCCCCATTCTGACCACTAGAGGTAAAACTGAAAAAAGACACAATCCATATCCCTCCTAATATTCTAGAATAGTGGTTCCCACATTAGTACGATAGCCAGGAAGATTATTGAGAGGTCAGTATTTTTATTTTGCTAATATAAGGACACTGAAAATAACCCTTATCTCCTCACAGCACAATACCACAAAAGAAATGCTATTTTCAAACCAAAAGGGTAAAGACTGTAATCTAAGAATAAAGGACAGTTTTTTAAATTGAATGCATTTAGCTCTATGAAATCTTAACTATATCGCCCTTTCTCGTTTTTGCTGTGGACTGGTGGCAATCTTAGCACAGAGTGGACCTGCACTCGTTCAAAGGCATTAATGGGTGGGAGTTGGGGAGGGTGCCTGTGTTAGGATGGGGGCCCTTTTCTAAGAAGCCCCGTGGTTTACTGTGCAAGTAACATGGTAAAGAGTAAGGAGGCTCTCTCTTTCTCAGTTCTTTGTCTCTTTGGAGTCCAATCTAAACTTGTTTTCATTGCACCTCATTTTAAAGTTTTAAGAGTTTATGGACAAGCTAGACTGGGCTCAACTTGGACATTTAATAACTCTGCTTTGATAGCCAGATTAGGAACTGGAGGTCAGAGGGTCCACTGGTAATGAAAAGAGTTTTCAGCTGATGACCACAGTATCTCTGTAGAGCCGATTATATCTACATGTCAGCTTAATACATGATCAGTAATATTAAAGGTTTTGAACCAGCAAGATTTTCTGAGGGGAAAGGAAAAGTGAAGGATCACGTGTCAATTTTTTCTTTAAATGCATGTATGAAAGCTCATACCATCTCCCTGGAAGAGTCTAATTGGGTACTCCTTTTCTACTGAAAACACTCCCATGGAATTATAATTGGCAAGAAAAGTACTCTTCCAGTGTAGGGGTTGGAGAGCAGATGACAGAGCAACATAAAGAGAATTATTTGGAAGACAATCATCAGAGCATAGTTGTCATAAAAAGACCTTACAACCAAGGCCCTGAGAGGAAGTTTCTGTTACAATTAATCAAAATTAATGACCAATTAAGAATTGTCAGGGGGTGGCGGGATAGCCTAGTTGGTTAGAGCAGGGTGCTCTTAACAACAAGGTTGCCGGTTGGATCCCCTCATGGGTCACTGTGAGCTATGCCCTCTACAACTAGATTGAAACAACTACTTGACTTTGAGCTGATGGGTCCTGGAAAAACACACTTAAATAAATAAAAGTTTAAAACAATATATGTTTTTTAAAAACTTAAATAAAAAGAATTGTCAGATGCCTTTTAGAATATGTGGAGAAACAATCTGTAATAAAGATGCATTTCTCCCCTGTTGAAGCCTCCCTAAGTCTTTTTCAGCAGTGATTCATGTTTACATGCTAATTACATCACCGACAATTTCTACAGCCTTAACTCCTAACTGTTAAAATGCATCCCAACAAACAAATTTAGCCAGATTATTCTTTCCCGTGAAGTCAGTGATAAAATTTTATTTCCCATTCCAAGTGAAAGTCTGTTTCCTAAACTGTTTATATGCAACTTGGAGAAATTTATGAAAAACTTTGATATATTATTCATCTGAAATGTAGGATTAAGAAAGAGCTCCTGTTTGACTATAACCAGAATACACTGATAATGCAAACTAAGCTGCCAAAATAAATAAAATGCAGTATGTAGCAAAGACACGCTAAAAAAAATTTAGTTGCTGAGCTATAAAGTTCTTGCCTGCTAAGGTCTTGGGGTCTAGCTAATGTCAAATAATACCTGCAATGAACCAGGAGCCATCTCTTCAACATGAGGTCTCTGTAGTTGGCCTTGAAATGCTGAACACATAACCACTCTGCGTTTTGGTTTGAAGTTTTTAATACTGGCTTCATTTTCTCAATATTTTAGATTTCTCAATATTTTAGATTTTGTACTAGGTGCTATCTTAATAAAAAAGATTGCTGGTCAATAAACCTACTGGGAAGACTGTATACATTAATTGAACTCACAAATATGGCTCCCTCTACTCCAGCACAATTCTTCATAGGAGATGCAGATCCCTTTTGAAGTAGTGTCACAGAATACCATCATTTCATTAAGCTCTTAAAACAGACTGCCTGAACTGCTTGTGTAACATGCAGAGTCACACTTAAGTGATTATTTGTTCGTGGAATTTGAACATAGATCATCCTTGGCTCCATGGTAATTTATGTCTACAATTAAATGGTTACCATGGCAAACAACTTTCCACATTTTATTTGCGTATCAATTGCTATATCTGAATTTTAAGAGAGTTCGCAGTTTTCTTCTAGATCGTCCAATTGATTCTTTAAAATAGATTCCATTCCCTAGATTTACTTATACTAATGCCTGGTTGGTCCACTTGCTTTTCGGCAGTAGCTTTTTATTTAATGATACGGTTGAGTTCTTTGTTTTCTTTATATGTGATGTATACAGAGGATGCCAAAAAAATGCATACACATTTTAAGAAAGGAAAACTATTAACATTGTAATACTCAATACATATTAAATAACAAAAGATGAATACAAGTCATGTTTGACTTTTGCAGTTACAAGAGGTGCTCAAAGTGGTTACCATCAGCATCCAGACACTTCTGATTACACGAACTACTGCTTGAGCAACCTTGACCAAAGTGTCCACTTGTACACATTTTTTTGGCACCTCTGGTATATGTGGGGTTTTTTTTGTTTTTATTTTTGCTTCTCTAGGGCACAGTTTATGAAACAATGACTCTCTAATATGGCTTGGGAGTGGAAACTCAAGAGTCTACACCTGAGTCTACAGGTCTTTGCATTTAGTAGGCATCCAATAAAAACTTGTTGAATTGAAATTTAATTCTGTCTGCCTTGTAACACTTCTGCAATTCTTTAGTTTTTACCAAGGGATTACTGAAGGTTGATGAATTAGTAAATGTGTCCTAGTTAGTGGTATTCTTACGTTGATTTAGACATAGAACTGTTTGAACTGATTTCTGGCAGAGGCATTATCTATCTAGAAAGCCAGAAATCAAGAGCTTTCTTTTGATGGCCAGCAGCTTCCAGTGCCTCTTTCTAAGGAAAAGCAGGGGATGTTCCTTCTACTTTCCTCATGCCTTTTCTTTGAAGATATTTTGAACTTGGACAACCAAGCTCCCACTACCTCGTCAGAGAAAGCAAGGTGGACATTTCAGGTGTCACTTTATGGGGCAAAGCCTCTGTGAAAGTCCGTAGTCTCCTCCCTTGTCTTTATGCTTTCCAAGCCCCTCTTCTTCTTCTTCCTTTCCCCTCCACAATGCCTGATCTGGTCTTTCCAGCCTAGGGGTAAATGAGTAGGGCATGGGACAAATCAAAATGGATGCTGGGATCAGATTGCATTGTGGTTATCTTCTCGATGGTAAGGTTATTTTTCACCCTGTGAAAAGCCCCAATTAGAATAGCAAGAGGTGGCTACTGACCCCGGTACACTTCATATGCCTATCTGTACTTGCTCATACATTCGGATTTATGACAAAGCAATTCCACAAGCAGCAAAGACAAAACCCTCCACTCTTCTCGCTCAGATTTTTTCCCTTTTATTCCTTCCCCCCCCCCCTTTTTTTTCAATATTGAGCTCCTTCCTCCTCAATCACTGCCCACTTCCAAGAAAGCTGAGTCTGCACACGCCAGCCCCTTAGCCGCCACAGCAGTGAGCGGTTCCCATGAGCAGCCCGTCTAGCCCAGCCCAGCAGAGGCATGGTCGTCGAGCCCCACAGCAATCTGTCTGGTCAGACTGGTGGAGCAGCGGGTGGAGGCAACCCTGCTGGACTGAGATGGATGTGAGCAGACAGACGGCTGCAGGGAGGAGAGGGTGTGACAGCCAAGCAGACAGCAAGGAGCAAACAAGTATACGAGGGAGGATGGGGAGACAGCAGGCAGCCAGGCCCGGCATCTCATGCACTAGTTCAACCCTCATGGCAACCCCAGTGGAATAGTCCAAGCCAGCACAACTGAGCCAAATCCTGAGCTCATTTTGATGGCTTCTGTCCCAAACCTGAGTCACTGGGGATTCCACAGACTTCTAAGAGAGCCCTTCATGCATTTCCAAAAACAAACGGCTTGATGCTGTCATGGAAAACCTGGATCTTTGCATTCTATGGTTTCACTATGGATTACATCCAGGTCACAACCTAAGGAAGACAGCTGGCAAAAACACCACCCTGCTGGCCGATTACCCAGCTTTTGTAATGAATCCCAGAGGGCTGTGAACCGATGTGTGTTTTTGGCTTTGCCAAGGCTTGTATAAGTCCTCACCTAGTGAAGACCCATCAGCCTGTGATTCATTCTGTAAGGGGAGCCTGCGAAGCCACCTGCAATCAAGACTCAGCTGCTAGAAGCTGCCTCTAAAAGGAAAGGAATGGAAAATGTATATGTCACGGGGGAGAGGAGTGAAAGGAAGAAGTTCTTTGTTTTCCTGTCAATTCAACTATTTTCTGCTTTATTAAAAAAAAGAATGCTCACAGTGACACCAAAGTCGCAGTATATGCTCTATATGCTTCAGCCCTGACACCGGCAGGCATCTAGGGGCCAGAGACTAGGACCATCCAATGTAGGCATGTTTGACTTCAACAGAGCAAGGTCCATTCTAATGGCTATAAAAGACACCCCTACTTCTTAGAATGCAGCAATTCTAGGAAACATAAAAGATACATTAAAACCTGCCGAGAAGGCATAAATACTTTAATAATCAAGTAGCTACCACTTATTACTATGTGCCAAGCACTGTGCTTAAGCCTTTCTATTTTATCTAATTTAATTCTCAAAACAACCCTGAGGTGTATACTGTTATTATATTCATTTTACAAGTGAGAAAACTGAGGCTTAGTGAAATGAGGGCTGTTGGTCAACATTTCACAGCCTCAGGAATGAGATGAGGTGCGGACTGAGTCAGCACCAGTGAGGCTTGAACTCTAATTGCTACTGAGAGAGAGTGTGGAGCAGGGATTGAGGAAGTGTCAGCGGGGCCGCCATTAGGCCAGGCCTTGAAGGCAGGTCCTGCCATCTGGGTTAACTTAATAGTGAGGAGAGGGGTTTTAGTATGGTTTTTTAAATAACCCTGATTCTGAGATTTCCATTGAGGTAGCAGATTCTTTCACACCCAACTTCTAAAGTCAAAACATCAAGACTTGAATGATTTCTGTTATATTTTTATAGACAAGGAAGGCTATACAAGTCTGTGGCCTATTTATTCTTTAAAATCGGGTAGTAAAGGAATATGCTTATGATATCTTGTAACTTTTCAGCTAGTTCCATTTTCGAAAAATGTCATTCTTGCCAAAATGAAAGTTGTAAGAATAAACACAGTCTGAGTCTGAGTGTATTTCGTTTTGTTGCTCTGGCAACAGCCTCTTTTCTCACCATTGGTTTCAGTGTCAGAATAGATCCAGGCAGGGCTGAGAGAAAGGGGGCCTGGGAGAGAAAAGACTGATGTTCACAGCTGCAGCAAGTCCTTGGCTGAGCCTGGGGCGGACGAGATGTTATTACAGACCAGCCAAGAGGAGGGAAAGCAAGTCAGCTGCTTCAAACACACAAACTTTCTCAGCCATGTATTTAAGGACCATGGCTGCCTTTTCTGTTGGCTTGAGTTGCCTGGTACAGACCTCCATTAGGGGAGAAAGAGACTACGGGTCATCCTTACAGATGACCTCCCCCGTCCCGCCAGGATGGAGTTGGCTGACTAGTGCTTAGTCTTTCGCAGAGGGATGCTGCTCAGCTGGAAGGAGAAAAGCAACCACTTCTTTCCTGTATGTCAGTGTATAGACTGAAGTCAGTGGGTCCTAGAGACAGAATCTGACTATACAGGAATCTCTGCCTCCTGCCAATTTAAAATTTTGAGTAATTGCAGACTACGAATGGCCACTGATTTGCTAGATAGAAGGCACTAAGTTTCTCAGGATGAAAAGCATTCCTAAGGATGACAAACCAGGAATTTCACCTGCATACCGGTGTGGTGCTGAAACTCATAATAAAGGCATGACGTCATCAAGGAGGACAAATGCAACACAGTAAGGGAAATCCACCTCTCTGGTCAACCAGAGCTCTTCAACAAGACTGCTAAATTGTGTGTGTTGCCTTCCCTTCATCTACATGTTCAGTTTGACTTTCCAAAAGCCTTTGGTAACACTTCTCAACGAAAGTTTGAAGATACACACGTGCATATATGCATATACCCCCGAGGCCCTGTGTGTCTGAGGGGAATCAAGCAGGGGCATTTTTCTGACAAGAAAAAGATGAATGAAACCCATCGTGTTTAACATTTCTGGTTGGTGACACGCCAAGCTGAAGGGGATAAACTTCGGATTTCAGAAGTGAATCAAAAAGGTGACAAAGACGTCACAGAATCAAATATCTAATAAGATTTAAAAAATAATAAAGTAAGGTCATATATTTTCCAATCTCCCAATTTTTCAGAAGAGGAATGCCAAGTTCCAGAGAGGTGCATTTATCCCAAATGAAACTGCAAGCTAGGAGCAAAGCTGAGAATTAGAATTCTGGCCTCCCCAATTCCGTGAGTACCTGGGGGGCCTGTGTCATTCATGGTATGCTCTTCTTCTGGCAGATAAAGAGACAAGGTCCTGAGACTTGTTACAAGTATATCCCCCATGCAAACAGACCAGGATTGTGGCATAGATCCTTTGTCATTTCTCTGTTGTTACTTCCCCTTCCGTCCCACCCCCACGGGCCACTCCCCAACATTTGAGGAAGGAAAACATTCGCTGTTTGGGGGAAAAAACTGTTGTTTGATATGTTTATTTGGAAGCCATCCCAGCTGAGCTCAAGAGTTTGTTATAAGGCAGACTAGACTGAATTCATTTTGGCTCTGTTTCTTAGCGGCCTGGACACCAGGCTCAGTCCTGGTCAGAGAGTTGCACCTATGCAGCGTTGGGATTCGCTGAGGGATGAGTGACCTGCGCCCTTCAGTTAGTTAGGGTGGTAGGTGGATTATTGTCTCTCCTGTTAGAGTTCAGATTAATAAATACCTTGGTTATGATTGGTTATGATTGTTTAATTTTTTCCCCTGAAAATTAAAGCAAGAGTTTATTCCTCTACTTTCTTAAGGATATCTTGACTCTGTCCTGTGCGCGAATATGTGTGTGTGTGTGTGTGTGTGTGTTTCTGCCAGCCAGTAGAAGATCCTTGACCCTAGAAAGAGACTCTCCTGGTTCAGGATCCACATTTCAAACCCCGGTGGGAAAGTTGATGACAAAGAACTGGTGGCCTTGGAAGTTTTCGTGCAGCTCACGGCCTCTCCTATCCTTCACTGTAAAGAGCTCATACCTTTCTTTCCACTGATGTCTAACCAGCTCATTGGTGAGAAATTCCCAGAAAGTAGAAAAGTTAGTTTAATATTTTCTGATCTGAGTGCGCAGAACATTCTCTTGGGCTCCAGGAGACAGACAATTCAAACGCGGACATTATTAAAGACAGCAGCTGATACTAAGTCCTTCCCAGCCTGCTCCTTCCCCGCCCAAAGCTGAAATCACCCTGCGGCTGGGGAGGGGGCTGAGAGTGAGTGGCGGGGCCACTCGCTGCCTCTGAACACCCAGCACAGAGTGCTGGCCTCAGGTGGGCCCGACTCCTCAGTGGGTGCGCAACGTGGGAAGCATGCTTTTAACTTAACGGGGCAGGCAAAGAGTAGGAGGAGTCACTCCAAAACCCAACAACTTGGAACCCGAGGACAGAAGCCATGAAAAGGACCATGTGAGAGCAGAGCACACACTTCTCTCCGAGTGGGGAGAGTGAGGCAGGGAAAACGGAGTGGCGAGGGCGGCACGCTCCTGTGGCCGAGGACACACCTTCGCAAAGCCAACCTGACCACACACAAGGGTCTGCAAACCCCGCCAGAAAGGAGCAAAGCAGCGCGCGCTGCCCACGCCGCGTCCCTCCCGCCCGGGCCCCTTCCCTCCGCCGCGCACTGACCTGCAATTCCTTGCAACAGTCCACAGACGTTGAAAATGCTTTTCTTCATGATGCTCTGCACACACATGGTGAAGACGGACACCAAGGCCACCATGCAGAGAATGAAGATGCCCACGGCTAAAAAGATCGCGGTGGCCTGCCAGAAGCCGCTGGCGATCTCGCCGAAGTTCTCCGCGTAGGGCCCACACAGCGTCTCCCGCGGGACGTGCTGCACCCCGGGGTTGCGGATGCAGCGGGCATAGATGCCCAGGGTGGGGTGGTAGGGCTCCGCGGGGCCGCCCGGCTCGTCGGGCTCCGAGCCGCCGCGGGTCTTGGCTTTTCCAATCAGCCAGTCTGCGCTCATGAATGCGATGAGCTCTGCAAAAGCCACCACTATACTCAGGAGGGTCCAGAGCATCGAGCGACAGGTGACAATGACATGACACATATTGCTGTTCCAGGCGGAGAACTAGGAGTCCACGGAGTGAATGAAAGCAGCGGGCGGGGAAGGAAGCTCAGGCGGCCTCAGAGGGAAGGCGCTGCTCGGGGCACTCACTCCCGCAGCCGGGGGCTCCCTTGTCCCCGCCTCTGGCTGCGCGGTGCAGGGCTGTCATGCTGCCATGTCTGCGCTCCGGAGCGTGGCCGCCAGCCTCACCTACGGGAGAGAAGGGAGGAGTCGGTCAGCAGCGCCAGGCCCCGCCCCTGCAGCCCCGCCGCCCGCAAACTTGCGGGTCCCCCCGACCCCCGTGGGTGCGCAACAGGCCGGCCCCGCCTCCCGCTCCCGCGCCGACCCTAACGCCGCGCGGGTCCCCACGGAGCCCTGCCAGAGCAGATCCTGGTCCCCAGCCGACACGAGGGCGACCTCAGCGCATTCGCTGGTTTCCTTTGTTTCTAGTTCCCCCTTCCCACCCTGTCAGAACTGGCGGTAGTGGTCACCCCTATCTATAGGCAGCATGACAGAGGCGAGAGGCCCGGGCCATTCCCTGCACCCGTCCCAGAGGTACCCTGTGCTAACGGGGCTCCCGCTCCATCACCTTTTTGAAAAAGGCAAACAGCACAGGGATCCAGAGAAATCTGGATACAACCGGCAGTGAACGGTCAACGCCTGGCTACCGGGCTTTTTAAAGTTTCCAGGACTCTGCCTGCTGTTTTGATTGATAGTAAGACCCGCTAAGTTTTGGAAAACTTGCACCAAAAACTTTCGCTTAACAGTAGAGAGCAGCAACACACAATTTTATCGCCTGGGAATCAAATTACCAGCAGACATACGAGTTTTTGCTTCATAGGTAAATGAGAATATAAAAAGAAACAATGCCATCAAAAATAATAAAATGTTGTTACCCACACTTATCTTTCATCCATTTCTCAGAGGGTGATTTTTAGACAAAACTCAAAGAAGGAGAAAACAACTCAAGAGTTCATGACTTAGTCACTTGGGGAAATTATTCAAAAATGACCGTTGACTAAGTATCATTACCACTGAGTGGACTTGTTGACAACAGAAACTTGCCTATAAAGAATGCATCCCTTGAGCTGTCCCAATTCATCACATGTGCCTCGGCCTGAGCTTCCATTCACCCCAGGTCTGGAGCTCAACATGCCCATTGTTTCTGATCTCACAAGGACTCATTCTGTTCCCAAGGACAAATGGCTTCATTACCAGAGGGCTTTGCTCTAACAGCTCAAACCTCCTTCAAAGGGGCCTGAACCCTGAAACTGGGACCACAGTGCTTGCCAGCAGCCCTATTTTCTGCCCTCTCTCCAAGGTCAGGAAGAATTGCACAGCTCACAGCGGACATCTGGGCTCACGGCTCTGTTCTGAATGATTAGACCTTATTAACCCAGGTCATGTCAACTCCATAAAAACTACAAAGAGCCCCATGGCATGTTGGCAGTAGGGTGGGGCAGGGAGTTAGCAGAGATGGAGGGAAGTGGGGAAATAAGGAAACCCAGTGTCAAAGTTTCTACACCATGCCACTGACATCCTAGTGAGAGGTGACTATCTCCTAAAACGCAATGCATTTAAACATTCTCATACCATTGTAGTTATACAAGATGCCGTTTGGGAAAATTAGCACAATACGAGGAACACAGGCACTTAATAATTGTTGGGTGTGTGCGTGTTTAATGAGTCCGTGTGGAGCCCTGGGGAAGGTACAGGTGGTGTGTTCCATCCACCTCAAGAGTTTTGGAATCCACCAGGTCTGGGTTCCAAATCCAGCTGTACCACTGACCGACCACATGGCGACTCACTTCGCAGAGCTTCAGATTCCTCAGCTCTCAGCTTCCTCTACTACTACCACTTGGGGACAGTAAGGGTACTTTGCCTCACAATATTTCAGGAATAAGCACGAACCTGTTAAAGCACCTTGCTCAGTGTATGGCACAGTAAGTGGTCAACAAATACCAACTCCTTTCCCTCAGAAGCTTTTCCCCTAACATGGATAACACTGGTCAGACAACAATTTAACCAATGAAGTTGCTCAATCGATAACAGAAACTTGGCCATGACACACAGAAAAAGATTAAGCACAGGGTGTTTAGAGCTGGATGAGGTCACTAGTGTCTAAGCTTCCCTGGTGGGCTTTTAGGGCGGGGTCCTGGTCTGACTTCCTGCTTCCCCACTGCCTGGCCCAACTGCCAAACTCAACTGTGGAAAATAAATTAGCATTAGGCCAGAAGTATAACCTACTCCCACTCACTCATTCTTACCTCCCTATCCAGAGATTACCAATTACAATGCCTTATGTGGAACAACTTACCAATACAAAAGAGCTTTGCAGGAGATTATTTATAATGAAAATGGGCACTTGAATGAAAACAAGGAGGCTGGGAAAAGCTGCACCCGCCCACCAGGCTCAAAAACACTTTGAACCAACAGGTGGAGAGCCCAGCCTGTTAGGAGAAAAATGAGGCTACTATGAAGTCTTCCAATTTGACTAGAAAACCAATATACTATTAGGTCTCCATCCTTTTCCTTCTTCTGTTTAATGGTAATTTTTCAATGTGAATATAAAACCGCTGCATATTTGTCCTCTTGCAGAATCTCAGGACTCTGGATCTTACCGAATACACTAAGTGTCCACTGTCCTGGTCAGCAAGCTCTGCTCAAAGTCAGGAATGCAATTAGGTTGCAACTTCTGAAGAGGAAGAATGTGAAATCAGAAGGGAAGAGGGCGCAGTCGGGCTTAGCAAAATGGTCCACGACAAATTTAAGGTAGCATTATTTAGGGGCCCGTGTGCTGAAGTCTAGAAAACACAAATTCCTTGTCCATTTGTGTTAAAACAATCCCCCATCCATTGCACCCAATTTCATATCCACGCCAGCGTGGCTGGAAGGAGGTCTTTAATCTTCTCTGTTTGAGCAGGGAGATAACATGCATTAGTCTCCCCAGCAACTTTGCTAATTACTACTGTAAGAGAAATCACCATGATATGTATGCAAGGCTGACTGACAAAACTGAGCATGGAAGAAAAGTTCTCAGGTTGGTGGAACAAAGGGAACACCAGAAACTCCGCAGGGGGCTCTATCGTGGTCTGCGCTCTGTAAAGTGTCCAAGTTTGGCCATGTCCCATGTTCAGGGAGGCAGCATTCGTATCAAAGGGGAAATAGGTCCTCCTTATAGATTGTGTTAACCACAGGGATTTGAGCACAGAGATCCTTAGCACGGCATCCACTGCTATTCCCTGTAATTCCTGCTTCTCCAAAGCTCACTTAATAAAACAAGGCCCTCATTGATATTCCATATAAAAGTCTTCTATCCACGGACCACTCATTTCTCCTCAGGACACCTGACTTGACTGCCAAATCCCTGATGGTTGTGGATAATCTGGACGGCCCTCTGAATTTCAGAAAATGATGCTGTGATTATCACAGAGCTCCACAGTTTCCTTGCCTCTCAGCAAGGAAAAAACAAAAACAATAGAACAGAAATGCTGCAGAAACTTAATCCTGCAGTCAGAACCCAGAACAAGGGAAGTTGATAAACGGTTGGTCCGTGGGGGTCACATGTGTGTTCTCCACAGAGCCCTAATATTTAAAGACGGGGGAAGGTGCTGGGCAGAGCTGGATGAGGTTTGTAGCTCCCATATTTTCCTGCCTTTGGCAGCTTTCTGCTGTCAGTGAGAAGGGAAGAAAGTGAATGTGAGGCAGACCCACTCAGTGCCAGCTGGCGAGGAGATTCCGTAACAGAAACCCAGGAGCCAAGCTCACATCTACCTAGAAAGGCGGAGGCAGCCTGAATGTACTTCAGTCAAAGCTGCATGAAAAGCTTATATACGCTCTCTGTCATTTTAACAGCAGCACAGCCCACGACTGAGGCCACCACAGACAGAGTTCTGAGGAATACCACCTTGCCTACTCACCTGGTGC
Source organism: Rhinolophus hipposideros (assembly GCF_964194185.1). Lineage (NCBI taxonomy): Eukaryota > Metazoa > Chordata > Mammalia > Chiroptera > Rhinolophidae > Rhinolophus > Rhinolophus hipposideros. The sequence continues at coordinate 50,341,773 of NC_138053.1, read as the reverse complement.
TGCTGTTCAACTTTATTATGAAAATTTGCAAACTTAGATATAAGTTGAAAAGGATAGACAAATGAACACCCAGATTGAACATCTGTTAGCATTTTGCCATATTTGTTCCGTCACTCTATGATATACACACTTATATTAATACTCACACACTGACTTTTTTTCTTCTGAACTGTTTGAAAATGAGTTGCAGATGTCTTGACATTTCACCTCTAAATACTTTAGCATACACCTCATAAGAATAAGGACATTTCCCTGTATAACTACAATCAAATTAACATATCCAAGAAAACTGACAATAATTCCCTTATATCCAAAGCCTAGTCCACACTCAAAGTTCCCTACCCTGCCCCATTTTTTATAGCTGTTCTTTGAAAACCATGACTCAAGTCAGCGCTCATGCATTACGTTTAGTTATGTGTCTTTAGTTTCTTTTAGTCGAAAATAGTCCTTCCTAACCTATCCTGCCTGCATTTTCTCCCTTGACATTGACTTTTTTTTTGAAACTACCAGTTCTTATAGAATTATCTATTTCCTCATGAGGCCATTTAAAATTGTTCTCTATCCTCTGTTTTATAGAAACAGAAGGAGAAGTCTAAAAGCTAATTTAGATTCAACTTAAATATTTTTGGTGAGAATCCTTGGTAAGTGATGCTGTGTAATTCCTATTGCATCATATTTGGGTTACACATGAGAATCAGTGTGAGTGTGTGTGTGTGTGGAGAGAGAGAGAGAGAGAGAGAGAGAGAGAGAGAGAGAGAGAGAGAGAGAGAGAACATGCACAGTGTCCTCACAAGGCCGCCATGAGGATTAAAGGAGAAAGCGTATATAAAATAATCCGCATAGCTTCCCATTCATTGTGCTCAACATATATCAACTATTATTAATCATTATCACATGATTAACTTAAAATATTTGTGGTTTGGTAAGTACTCAAAAATATTAATTCTTATTAGTAATAAATTTACCACACTGACCCATGTGGCCCAAGTAATCAGTACACTTCGGAGAAGACTGTATGTTGCTCCTCCATCACTGGCAGTTTCTTGGCTGATATCTATTTTCATCATCTCCATCTCCCTCAGATATATACAAGGCACACGAAGGTGCCTCATCCCCTGTCTTCTGGAAGGATAAGAGCATGGATGTGCTTTTGCCTTCCAAACGTTGGAATGACCCTCTAGAGTGCTGCTTCTTAAAGTGCACCTGGACCACCCACACCCCATCTTCTAGGGGGAGACCTAGGCCACCTGTTTAAAAAAGTGTAAGTTCCTGGTCGCCACATACTGAATCAAACTGTCTGGAGGTGTTGCCAGAAACTGCATTTTGAACAGCCCCCAGGAGGTCAGCAGTGACATCTGAGTGGTCAGGAGGAAGGAAGCCTCGCACTCAGCGTGGCCTGTGGAGCAGTTCCTGGGTGCTGGGCAGGGAGGGACTGAAGAGAGGAGGCAAAGGGGAGACTGGCCCAGCGCGTCTGGACACAGCCAGACCACCTGTCCTCAGCACAGCTCGCAGAGCCGCACAAGTCACAGCACTTCTGCAGAGACAGCAGCTGTTCCCCCAGCTCATGTGCTGTCCAGTAATCCTCGCAGGGCATGAAGGAGCTCCCCACACATTCAGGACCTTCTCTTGAGAGCACAGGAGCAGCTGAAGAACTGTAGGGACAGGGCTAGTCCAAAAAGCTCAGCACCTTGCAGGACTGTTTTTTTTTTTTTAATCAGCTACCAGAGGAGGGTCTTGCAAACCCTCATGTGCCCTGGCCACCCCCTAAAATACAATGACCACGGAAATGCAGACACCTTGGAGAGTCACCTTGGAGAGTTACTGTTCTTTGAGTTATAGTCTCAACGTGCTCAACCCCTCCTGCTTATTGGCAACACCCTTCCCTCCTTGTCCGGGACACACCTCTCTCCTCCATCCCATTTCTGGCTCTCCCGGGAAACCTCTCACCCTGTGGTTCCCAACCGGGGGCAATTTTGCCTCTTCCCCACTCGCAGCGGACATCTGACAATGTCTGGAGACATTTTTGGTTGTCATAACTTGGGGGGTGGAGCTACTGGTACCTAATGGGTCGAGGCCAAGGTTGCTGCTAACCACCCCGCAGTACCCAGCCAGCCCCCTCCCCAACCCCCCCCCCCACAAGCAGTGTCAGCAGTGTGGAGGGTGAGAACCCTGCTCTGGGGGCTTCCTGCAGAGGGCAGTTTTTACATTTGTAGGTACAACTTAAGACCGATTTCTAAAACCTTTACATTTTAAAAAAGGTCTGTTCTAATGAGTAAGTCATGTTCTCTAATCTGGATGGACATTCATGGTATATTTCCTAAGGTAAGTACACTTTCAGTTGTTTTTCTGAATTTTTATTTACGGTCCATGCTAATCGGTAAGTCCAAGATGGCCGGCTGTTATCAGCACGTGAAACCCAACTTGCCAGAGCGGACAGACTCTTGACCCTGCCTATCCTGTGGATCACAGACTAAAGTCAGCTTTTGTTTTCAGTAATCTCGTTTCTGCAAACGGCAACACGAGGCTTCCTGGTTATTATATTAAGACTTGGGAGTTCATTTGCTGTTAACTTTCTTTGCTTCCAACTGAGGGTCTTGGACCTTGGCTCAGAAAACTCCAAGTTTGGCCAGATGGCCTTTATTTCGCTCAATTCCCCCAGAGTTGGGCTGGCCACTCTGTCCATGCTCAGGTGGCCTTGGACAGTTCAAATATCAGGGAATCTCAAGGAACTTCAGGCATGGCAGTGATACCTGACCCTAGCTGGGCTCCCCTCGGCAAGATGCCCCTCCAGGGCGGCAAGGCCCCAATTCTCCACGCCACCTAAACAAGTCTCTCCTGATCTGGGCCTGGAGCACCCAGTGAGCTCCTGTCCATTGTCAAGTTTGTTCTTCAGTTCACCAGTCCTGGCCAGTCAGATAGTTCTTTCTTGATGCCCATCCCAACTCCTCATGTATCCAGTCAATCTGCTTTCTGAGCACCTTTCCGGAAGGGGTCATTTTTACACTCCCACCTTCGGCAACAGCAGCCAGAAAGCAGGTCCACTCGTCCAGTCCTATTTTCTAAACACTACGCAATTCTTTAAGAGTTCTCAAGCCCACTTACACATTTTATCATTTTTTTCCCTTGTACAAATGTCATCCTCTAAACATCTCCAGGAGGCCAGTCTTTCTTTTTGTGCCTGTTTCTGTCAGACAGGAGGGACTAAAGAACCAATTTCTGAGGCAGATGTTAAAGTGTGGTTTAGCTCAGGTCCTGTAAGCCAGGGGCATATGCCTGTGCCCTGTTCACGCTGTAGGGTCAAAAGGTTTTTTTTTTTTGTTTATTTAAATGGAATAAGAACTTGAACTTGAAGAGTTGCCTTTTAATGTCACTGTTTTATATACTTTCAAACAATAGGTATTTTTCACATTCATAATCAATTCTGTGAATCAGGCAAACTATAAGTCAAAGTGAACCCCATTCGTCTTTTCAGGATCCATAAGAAAGTAGAGAGTTTTAATGGCGAAAAGTAACAAAGGATGGAAAACAAAGAACTTAAACATAAAAATCAAGATACATAACTTCCTTTACATTAACGTCCTGGTGTCATAGATAGGAGACTCCAAATGCCCTCTGTTTAAGTGACTCAACTCGGAGAAGAAATAACCCTCAGAGGATGGGCTTCTGGCTCATCTAAGTGGACAGCTGCGCAGCCTCTCCCAGCGCTGGGGAGCTCGGACGTTCCATCCTACAGCAACTGCAGGCTTTCTGTACAGAGGCAGAAATAACTTCTTGTTCACAAGATACAATGCCATCAGCCAGCCTCCCTTCCAACAGCTTAAGAAAGCCCAAACATGATAAATGGAGAGGATTATGCCATCTGTTATTTCTGAGTCTCTCTCACAAATCCATAAAACACCTGAAAACCCAGAATCAAGCAGAACAAGAGTCCCTTCCTGACTGGAAGCTTCTGGGAAAGCTCTCGTGGAAGACTGTATTATTCTTTTAAATATTCTCTTTCTCTTCTTGGAAGAGATTGTATTTTTCCACCCCATTGACATCAGGTCTGACTATGGGACTTGCTTCAGCCAATACAATGTGACAGAAGTGACACGTGCCACTTCTGAGCAGAAGAGCTTATAAGCTGGTGCTTTGTTGTCCAGCTCTCTTCCTTCTCCCACGAGATCAGAAAGATCCCAGCAGAAAACTTTCCATCGGCCAGGATCCCTGACAACATGAAGCAGAGGCATAGCTGACCCTTGATGGTCGAAAAACCAATCTTTTGTTACCAATGCCGAGATTTTAAGGGTCACAGCACGACCCACATCTTCTGAGGGCTAGAGCTCCTGATGGAGTCAGAGTGCCTACTCACCCTCTCTTTGGTGTCATGTTAAATTCAAGTTCACCATCCTCTACTATACATATGGAAAAGAACTTTTTGAAATTAAACAATAATAGAAGCCATCTAGGGGCACACATTAAAGCTTGGCAACTCTCGGAAGCATTCACTGTACAATTCAACAAGGTAAGCTACTATAATAAAGATTTTGCTCTCAATATATTTATTTTAGGGTTAATAAGTGGAAGTACTAAGAAAGAAGAAAAACTCCCCTTTGAGTAAACGAGGACATCAGAAGTGACTCTAAGAGTGGCAGCCTGAATAATCACTTCCCACAACAGGTACCTACTTCCCTGAGGTCTCCTACCAAACAGTCCTGAGTTCACCTGCAGCTGCCTTGCTCTACTTCTATTTCTTCCACCTTCCTAGGACTGCGACTCGGAAGTCCGCTTCTAATAAGCACCAGAAGAGAGCTCTGAATTTGTCTGAAGGGGTAGGCTCGGCCAGCTGGGCGTCTCAGCCGACACTTCCAGGACCAGCTGGTACCAGGTATCTGTACAGAACAGGGCTTCAGGGCTACCCAGAGGCCTGCCTCCAACATATGTCCGGCCAAGTCTTTCCAAGCAATGCAGACCAATGCTAAAGTGAGGGTATCAGCTAATAGAGGGGGCAAGAGATCATGGAGGAGAACAGCCTGGATGACCAAGACCTCGGCCTCTGGCCACGGAATGAGAAGTAATGGCAGCCAAAATGCAGATCAGTCCAAGTGGAGAGCGTGAAAAGCTGAGCCAATGAGGCAGAAGGCAAAAGCAGGGAGTCCCAGGGAGACAATCAGCCATGACTACACTTTACATTTTTTTTCAGGTAATCTCCACCCTGAAAATCAGTACCGTGTTTCCCTGAAAATAAGACCTAGCCGGACCAACAGCTCTAATGCATCTTTTGGAGCAAAAAATTAATATAAGATCCAGTCTTATTTTAATATAATATAAGACCTGGTTTAATATAATATAATATAATACCGGGTCTTATACAACACAACACAACACAACACTGGGTCTTATATTAATTTTTGCTCCAAAAGACGCATTAGAGCTGATGGTCCAGCTAGGTCTTATTTTGGGGGAAACACGGTATATTCCTTTTCAGAATAAGGTCACTTCAGAGATGAAGGAGAAGAACGTAGCATTGGGGTGAAAACCGGTGGCTTCCATGAAGAAGACTTCCTTCAGCTGATGAGAATATGCCATTTTAAAACTGAAATTGCTTTAAGTTAGGTATTGCTTCCTTTTGAACGGAGTCTTTTTATTTTTAAACAGCAATGTGGTATCAGTTTATAAACTCAATAATTAGTACTAAACAAAAACGATAATCTGGCAATAGTCACAGGTACTTTAAAAAAGGCAAAAAAAGTTTTTCTTTCCTTTCACCTCCTCTGGCTCCGACCCATTAATGCTACTAACAGAAGAAAACAGGAGTGGTTAATGTTCAAGCTGGCCCTTAGTGCTAAAGTTCCAAGCAGCCGTTAAGGAGGTGACGCATGAGCGCAGAAACCTCACCCTAGAGGGGCCACGGGGACAGGCTAGCCGCATGACTCACAGAGAAGGGTTCCATCTGCCAGCAAAACTCTGGCCTCAGATCTTCCTGGAGGGCACAGGGCAGGAGCAGCTCACAGCAGCGACGAGTTCACCTAGGAGCCCATCAAAATCAGCACCCCAAGTGCAGCATGAATCTACCTGCCGCTATCAGGTTTGTTTGCAAAGCTCTCAGCGGGGTGATACACTTCTAATTACCCACTAAAGGATATTATCCGTGAACTGGGGCTAATAACGGAAGGCCCATATCCTTAAGAACTAAGAGCCTAATTTAGAATTTACCCAGAGATCAAGACAATACTAGTCATAGCGCACATTTTTTTTTTAAACCTTTTATATTCTCACTGAGGTCACTTCTGTTTTTAACCAATACCATTAAGCAGTAGTAGAATTCAAATAACTTTTTGAATGATTTAAAGTAAGGGCCAAAGTCTGTTGTAGGCTATACTCATATTTTTAAGAACATCCCTGAAATGTTCAAACTCACTGTTTTTTGTTGCTTTTTTCACTTCACTCAGATCAATGCTGGCGTTTCACAACCAAAGATAAACCTTTTCACAACCAAAGATACAGCCCTATGTATGGTCTGAACCACCCTGTCTGTGTCCACAGTACATACTTCCTGAAAGCCTAAGGCTTTATGTATTAACTACACATGCAATAAAGAACAAAATGTACAAAGTGGACATTCACAAACATGGCCCTTTACAACTTCATTTATGTATCGAAAATCTTACCTCTGTAGTGCCTTATTTCTCTTATATTTGAGACCCATGAATTACTGTGTGATCAGGACGGTACACAGACACATTCCCACACATATTTGTAATGTTAGAATTTTTAATATCTAAAAAATCAGCAAGACAGATTTGTACCCTGCATCTATACCCAGTTCATTAAACACTGTCCACCTGAGTGATTTCATAGCCAGAGATCAAGCTACCTGGTGGGTTTCACTCTCCCTAACGAGAATGCCAAATTCAAACTCGCAGACAGGTTTAAACATTCTTCATCTATTAACTAGAGGAATTCCCAAGATATGTAGGATTCAAGCTGTGTTTTGAAAACAGATAAGCTTAGGTGTCACTCCCAAAGGGATGCACATTCTTTGAGGAAAAGCAAGTTTAACATATTGTTGCCAGTAGCTCCAGGTACTTGCAGATACAGCACAATGCGTAAATGCGTAAATGCAGGCCACAGCCATGGCCTACATACTGAACTGGCCTAATGACTCAGGAATGTCACAGGCAGGAGAGCTTTCCTCTTTGCAGTCTAGATGGAGTCAATGCGGACCTAAAGTTTAAGGTGATCAGAAAGAAACCCATTCTGGAAGTCTGAACCCTTGTACTTGTCCATATGATCCAATACTCCTTCTGGAAACAGGCATTTACTGTTACAGTTTCTAACAATAGTGAGGCACCATAAACAGAGATAAAGGTCAACTGGATGTCTCGGAAGAAGAGAGTATGTGTCAGAAGACCAAGCCACTTAAAAACAAAAGCAAAAACGCTGGGAAGGCTGGGAGAAGAAATGGTTTTAGGTTCGCTTCTGTAAGAAGAGACACCCGCAACACTTGTTCCCCAGCTTCTCAGCTATCGGGGCTGCTAAACACGTTGTGTGAGGGGGAAGCCTGTCCCAGTGCAATGCACTCCAGGTGCCGCAGTGGGCTCCAGCCACCACCCTCTCCATCATGCACCAGGCCGAAGTGGGTGACTCACTGAGAACCCACATGGCTCAGTAGGAGAAAGGTGCTAGGCAAGAGAGCCCGGGGGAAGTCAACAGAGGGAAAAAATTAGGCTGTGTTTCGGTTAAATCATAAAAAGGAAGATCCCTGGGGTACTGACATATTTCTCTGAGGTGGTTAGAACTCAGACATTGTTACAACAAACCACTTCCCACAGCCCTAATTGCTGGAGGCCTCGAGATGACACCCACAGATGGCAGAGAAAGTCCTTTTCTCTGCATCCCAAGTGCCAAGCTCTCCTGTGAGTAGGGTGGCTGACAGTTCTCAGTCCCAGCAAAAAATATGGGCCAGACAATAATTTGGGGAAGGTCTCTCAGGCTTACCCATAGGATAAGAGTGAGCTCAACAACCACCTCCTCAAGGCTGCTACAAAACCCACTGCTCCACCCTTCCAGACCAATGAGCTCATCCAGAAAGGCAGCATAGGGGAGTGATTCAGTCTGGAGCCAGACTGTCTGGGTCTGAATCCTGGTTCTACCACTTCCTAGGTGGTGACCTCTGTAGCTCCATTCCTGTGTTTGTAAAATGGGGTACTAATAGAGCCTACCACACAGGATTGCTGGGAAGATCAATTCTGTTAAAATACAATAAGCTTAGAACAGTGCTTGGCACATTGTAAGCACTCCATGCACGGAGACTACCCTCCCTGGAACAGGGTCCAGCCTTCCCATAAGGACAGCCACTTCTGAGGTCACACTGTCAGCATTCATTCTGTCATTTAGAGCTTCCTATTCTTGGGCCCACCTGACATGTGGCTAATTAGTCTCACCTTCAAATACCAATTTTCTCCATGTAAAAGGAGTCCTGTAGAAGAAAGGATACAAAAGGGAGCAAGACATATTTCAGTACTATCAGCCTGCTGAACCATTAACTAGTAATGTGTCTTTGGACAATGAACTTCACTTCCCTGAAGTGGGAATGATCGGGGTCTCCACCTCACAGGGTGTTACAGCATTACAAAATCAGTGCATGTAAAGCGACGTATAAATGTAAGTACTCGATGGGTGGTAGGAATTATTACTAGTATTATCATCACAGTGGTTAATATTTATTCTTCTGTTCTTGAAAGGCTGTTTGTATCCACACAGCCATAAAATAATAAAATAATAATAATAATAAAAAGCCTTCTAAGTCCCTATCAGTAAGTCCCTATAGGCTGAAGTTTGTCAAATGGCAAAGTCACAGGTGGGAAAAGAAAACACCAGACCGGAAGCAGAGGAAACATGGGCCTGGTCTAGGCTCTTGGATAACTGGTATGTGACCACGCGCAGCTCCTTAATTAACTATGATTCTCATATTCTGCCTTCCATGTCTCAGGTACACAGTGAATGGGAGGAGCTGCTGATCGGCACTGCCACTTTCAGCCCCAAAGTCAGTCATTTCACGCACATGACCACCTTTTAACACCTTCTCCCAGACCTGGGGCTCCCCAGGACCTACGCCTCTGGTGGGACGGGAGACAGGGATACCCTGCAGGTATGAAGAATGCGAAGTGCAGAGGCAGAAGAGAAGGTCACATTTCATCACAGAGCTAAGACTACCAGGGGCTAGGGCCATGCCCTTGGGTACCACACAGGGAGCTGACCAGGGCCATGGTCAAGGGGTCTGGGCTAGACTGTCTCCCTCTTCTCATCTTTTTTTTTTTTTGATGGGGGTGCAGAACCCACCTCTAACCAGTTCCAGAGTGTCTCTCATTCTTGGAAACACAGTAGAGCAGTCCCACTCCAGTCAGTGGGCTAATAATTACACATGTGACGCCCCCATTGTCCTTAGCGCCAGAGATGGACCCTGCACTTAAAGAATACTTACTCAGTTCTGAAAATCCATGGTCATAAAAAGGGTCTTTGCTTTCTTAGATACTTTTACTTCCTATTCTAGCCAAGTAAAATACTTGATCATGAAGAATTTTATAGCCTATGCCACAGGACATGGTAGAATACAAAGTTCTAATAATTTTTTAATGAAGGGTGCCAACTGATGGAACAAATGTGTCTTAGTATGAGTTCTCCCGTTAGAGAAGCCAGCAACACAAGACGCTCCTTCTGAAATGCTTTGGTTTCACGCAGGAGTCAAAAGTCATATTCTTTTTATTTCAAAACATAAACCGTATGAAACTTGCCTATAAAATTAATGTTTGCTGCTGTTTATTCTCTGTTCCTTGGTGAATTATTAAAGTCAAACACTGTGATTCTCTCATCAGTTATAAATGGTCTCAGGAGGCTGATTTGCATCTATCCAGGGGCACTTATTTCTGATGACTATTCTTATTAATGATCTAATAAAATGTCTTGTTTCGTTATGATCAACCGAATGATTCAAATGATGCTTCAAAATTCAGTGCTCCAACCCAACAGCCTGGTGAAGCAGCGGAGCAGACATCAATTTAAAGTGATTTACACTTTTACTTGGCGTTATCAGGGAGATCATGGATGGATTTTTTCTTTTTTAAAGTTCTTTTTAAAATTTTTGGTCCCAAGGCTGTCAAAAGCAATACTTTACCAAGGTTCAACGAAACTGATGTGATTACAGTGATAATCACAGAGAGCAAAAGCGAGGGGTGAGAGGTTCTGGTCAGACAAATTGTTTGGCGATCAACCACATGCATCCTGAATTGGCAGGCAGGCTGCAGGCAAGGACTGTGAGACTAAAACTACATCATCAATGAGAACAGCACTCACAAACGTGTCCAGTTGCACTTCTTCTAACTTCCTGACCTTTCGTGGAAGTGGCCATTCACAAAAGCAAGGGCTAACCCAACGTACTGGACCTCTGTGATAAGGGTGGGAATCAAAATGCAGACCTTCGGAGGCTGGCTATGGACAGGCAGGTAATAAATGAGTTATGCACATACACATAAAAGCACCTCCTACTTCCACCAAGAAATCAAGGGCTCAGACACTTAAAAGGACAGAAGCAACGAATTTCTGAGTTAATGAGTGAAACTGCACCAATTGTGCAAAAATAGCTCTTATTGTTCCCAGGAACCCAAAATATTTGATTTCTTGATATTTCCTCTCTGTTCTTTTCTCAAATCCCACCTTTCTTTGAAAATAATGCCCATTAAAAATCTGCTAAAACTAAAGCACTTAAAATAGAGTCTCATATTGCTGGCCTCCCAAACTGGAGAATCCCTATTAATATGCATTGTTGACCCCTGTTTATCATGGTGATTAGCAACAACCAACTCTCATTGGACTAAGCACCTAAGTTCTAAGGAGGAAAGGCCAGGCAGGTGCCCTCTAGGACCCAACACCTTGCTCAAGATCTGACTGCCCAAGGTGTGTAGAACAATACAGGAGGTCATGGGGGTAGAGAGGATGGGTAGGGAGGAGACACAAAGATACTCTTACTGCCTCAAGGAATGGTCATTAAAGTTGGAATCAGGAAACACACAGATGCAATAAAGACCAAGGCCTCTGAGGAGAATGACTAGGCACTGAGAACTGGGAATGCTGGGTGGGTGGGGCATTAGGGAAGGGGAGAAAACCATGACAAGGTTTTATCAGGGAAACAGTAACTGTGAAGTAAACCAGTGGTTAATCCACCAAATGGGAGAGTTGCAGTGTGTGTCTGTGTAGGGGGGAGGTTGGAGTTTTTCTGCTTCTGTTGGATAACCCAGGATGGTTGCACACAAATGCTTCTTTAAAGAAGGCTAAAGGGCTGGATCATGCTGACACTGCTTATGTTCTGAGCAAAACTGTAGTGGCTGATAACCTCCGGGGTGGGGGGTGGTGTGTGTGTGTGTGTGTGTGTGTGTGTGTGTGTGTGTGTGTGTGTGTGTGTAAGTAGAAATGATGGCTGAAAGGGTGAATGATATTTTATCCAGGCATACTTGCTAGCTATTTAGCATGACTAATTTTAAATAGAAGAATAAAAATTAACCTTATGTTCTAAGAGGTTCTCTTAACCATTCAAATTCACTTTTTAATTTAGGATTATTTGTGAACTTTCAAAACTTATTTCAAGGAACTAGAATGACCTCTGAGTCTGGCTGTCTGGTCCAAATTCTAGTTGTCCTGGAAAAATCCCTAGGACACGTCGCATTTAGGCCATTTTAAGAAACAAACATTCTCAGTTTAACATCAAGCCCACAAGGTTTAGGAGGCTAGTGGGGACCCTGGCTTTGCCCTCTGCAGCTGCTGATCTAGAGCATGGTATCCTCTGGTTCTAAAAACTGATGTGAGTGGAACTCATTATCATTTAACGAGCCAATTTGCATTTGATAGAATAAATATGGATTAATCTGACTCAGAAAAAAATGAAGAACCACACTAGGGGAAGAGTCTGATCCCCAAGAGGAATTTGCAACTCTTTTTGCAATCTGTCCCTTCCCATTACATTCTCTCTCAGCTCCGGACCACACGGGACCTTTTAGGAGAAGCAGGAAGGGGCTCCAATGGCCGTGACTGAGGAAACTGTAAGTTTTTCATCTAGTGTAAGGCATTTGATGTCTTTGAGCACCCTAACTTCCCCCTCATAAAGAACGTAAGGTCAAGGAGCCTGGCTGGCAGCGGCCATTCCTCAGAAACCATATAGCCAAGTCCAGAAACCAAGTGGTCAACTGATCGCATTTCTGCTACGGGACAGAGTGAATGACACACCATCAACGGGGACTTCCAAAGTCAATTCACGAGCCTGGTTCTGAGTGGCTGCTAGGACACCAAAATGACAGCTCTCTATCCTCAAAGGGGTCACAGGCTAGTGGGGTGACAGATAAGGCAGCAAGTGGGCAGAGCACAGAGCGGTCGCTGCCATGGAAACAGGAAAGAGGGTTTGCCCTGCTCTGCAAAGAGGCAAAGAGGGCCACCAGGAACAGGTGGTGAGTGCATGCCCCTGCTCAGGTCAGTGTCTTCCGGGAAGCAAGGGGCTCCAGAGGGAACTTGGTAGGAAAAGAACGCAGGAGCCATCCTGTGAGGGGCCGGATATGCTATGTTTGTCCTATACGTTATGATGAGGGGCCTCTGCAATATTTTCAGCGTAAATGTGACAAAAATCAGACTTGCAATTTAGAAAAAAGTCGTCTGTAAGCTACCTGTGAGTTAGGCAAGTACCAGGAATGAGTAAGTCCACCCCGAGTAAGTGTGTCGGCTGCGTGTGCACCTTGCACGCGTACATGCAGGCGTGCACACAGGCTCTGCGGGAGCCGTTAAATGGGGGCAGCTGAACCCCTGATCTGAGGCACTGCTACCAGCTGTGTGGAATGGGCAGGAAAGGGGGCACACTGGGAGGGTCAGGAAGCCCAGTGAAGGGGATCTTGCAGAGAGCCTGGTGAGAAAGGGAAAGGGCGAGAACTACTGCAGTGGGGAGGCAGGGTTAGAGCAGCTTGGGAGAGACAGTAAGACTCGGAGACTAGCCGGTGTGGACACGTTAGGAAGAGGAGTGAACAATGACACAGATTTCTGTGCAGCTACTTGAACGGCTCCATTCCCTGGAGTGAGAATATGGAAGAAGGGACATGTTGGGCGAGATTGTAAATCCAGTCTGGGTCAAGAAGGACTTGAGGTCTCTGCGAATGTACGTCAAGCACTCGGAGATTCAGAAACTCTCAGACTGAGGAATGCCAGGGGTACGAATGAGATCTCCCGAGGTGAGGGTGTGCAGCAAGACAGAGGAGAGGGGAAGTCCTCTGGGGATCCAAGAAAACTGCCAAAGGGACGGAGGAGCAGGTCAAGGAGGCGGAATGAGGAGACCAAGTGTCCTGGAAGGCAAGGGGGAGAGAGATTGAAGGGGGTCTTGCTCTGCTGTCAGCAAGACCATGGGCCGACAGTGCGGTTCACGTCCTATGAGACAAACATCCTGAAACGCAGGGAGGAGATTGCTGAGCAAGAACTAAAGTCAGTCTGTGTTGTGGTCCGAGATACATTTCAAAATGCTGTGCCTTGCATGTTAGCTAGATCCTCAATCTTTGGGCCCCTGGCATTTCATTACAAGAAAAGAAGTCCCAAGGATATCTTATCTGAGGAGTCATTACAATAAACAGGCAGCACAAGGTCAGGCTGAGGAAGAATGTGAACAATACAGCGCTGGGGAAGCTGCTGGGGGCGTGCGGACCGGGGCTGGAGGGAAGGAAACAGGCTGCATGATGCACAGATGTCTACGCTTTGGCTGCCAGGAGTTCAGACAAACAGGAAGACCGAAACTTCTCCAACTGGGGACTCTTGGTTTTGCCTGACGAGCAGAAGGGCTGAGCACATGACTGGAACACAAACCAGAAGGTTGTAATTAAGGCCACGAGAATTGTTCCACATAGAACCTACATGCAGCCTCGTTTGCATAGAAACCCGAGCCGGCTCGCCCTGCGCCCAGACCGGGCTCCCGCAGCCCCGGCCCTTCCCCCTGGCCCCTTGCAGGCTGGGCCATGAGGCTCAGGGAACACGGTCTGTGGGGCCATAGGAACTGCACACACTCAAGAGACCCAAACAGGGCCAAGACAGCAAGTTTCACAATTTAAAAACTTCCTGCTGACATCCAGCAGAATTTATATGTATGAAGCCTCTAAGTGGGATCCAAAGAACAATGTCTGCTGTAATTATCCAAATGACGTCCCCTGTTCCAATAACCATATCCCCACAGAGGTATAAGAATTGTTAGAAATCATTTGAACTTCAAAAGTTAGGAATTTTGTGACATGTTTTCTCCTTATAAAGAGTTATGTATGTTTTCTCCCTGTTGAGTAATTTTTAAATAATTTCTTAAACTATGCAAACAAGAACTATTTCTTGAAATAACGAAAGTTTGAGACTATCACCTGGGTGGTACTCCTTAACTGTGAAACATACTGAATGCTCTGCCCTATCTGTTGCAGGCTTTCTGAACCTTGGTACTTTTAACATTTGGGGCCAGATAATTCTTTGTTATGGGTGCTTGTCCTGGAAGTTGTAGGATGCTCAGCAGGGTCAGTAGCCTCTTCCCATCATAGGCCAGTAGCACTCTCCCAGTAGTGACAATAAAAAAATATACCATTAGATACTGAAAGATGTCCCTAGGGGACAAATTCGCTCTCGAAGGTACCCACTTGTGGTGAGGTACAGGGTCTAGACAGAGATGAGGTTCAAGTCCTGGCTGTGGCACATACTAGCAGAATAAAGTTGGGCAAGTAACTAACCTGCCTATGCCTCGATTTCCTCAACTCTAAATCGGGATGGCACTACCTATTCCACTCAGTCAATATGAAGATTAAATGAGAAAATACATGTAAAATGTTTTGCACAAAACCTGGCACATGGTAAGCATTTACTAAATGGTAAAAACGATCATGGTTAAAGAAGAGAGTTGTTGACTCCAGACCTTGGAAGACAGAATCGAGCAGGTCACTCATCTGGCCATCTAGAAAAAACAAACCACTCACATAGCTCATGTCTAAACAGGCTGCACAAGGGCACGTATGGCTAGTATGCTATAATAGGAACACAACCATGTATTACTGCTAACCTTGATGGAAATCAAGTTGCTTTAATCCCCTTTAGGGATTATCCTGCCACAAGATGAAAACGTAAAAATTCACACCTTTTAAAAACTACCTGGACCTCAAACTAAATATGTTGAATTTGGGGAGAGAGTACCTTGGTAGGAATTGGTGAGTACCTGCACAGTTAACGCGCTGGTCACTGCAGGGGAAGAGGGCAGCCTTAAACTGCTGCAACAAGGAGGAAGAGTAATCCAGGCCAACATCAAAGCAGCAGAAGATGTGAGTTGAGGCCTGAGGACTCTCTCAGTCCTACTGCTTGTTCTGTCAACTCAGCGGAGGCTGCTGCAGGTGGCAGAGCCCCCCAGGGCTTCCCCAGAGTCCACTGCCTCTGAACTGAGCAATTAGGAGCCTCACACCAGATCTCTCCCACTAGCTGTTTTCTGGCCCCCAGAGGGACTGGCAGAATTTTACACTGCTCACTGGGACACCGTGCCACAGGGAGAAAAGCCACCCTCTCGGCCTTTTCCGCCAGCCTCTGTACTCCGAGCCTCTCTACCACCTCGGCCTACACAGCAAGCCGAACAGCCGCCTATCCCACACATGCAGGCTGGATATAGTCAGTGACTTTATCTGGTGGCTAAAGTCTGGAATAAGCTGTTGAAAACAGTCATCTGACTCACAGAGAATGTAACACTAAATTGGATATCTTTCCTAATTAGCCATTCACAAATACAACCAAGTCTTTGTGAGACTAAGCCTGGAAATATTTAGTGAAATACCCTCTTCGTGGTTTTCTTTGACCCATGTTTTACTTATATCTCAATATGGTGCAGTTGTCTACTATGTCATTCAAATACAACACATTTTTCTTTTCTCATTAAAGTAAAATAAATAACCCAGAATAGTAGTAGGCTTGCCCCCAGCATTGAAGTCAACACACATTTATTAACATTAAACAATGTACCCACACATGTATAATCTTCTGAGCCCAAGTCTTGTCCACACAAAATCCCAGTGGAGGCGAGTGATTTTTTTTTTTACCCTGATATGCTGTTACATTGTTGTCAGTTGAATGCACTCTAAGAATCAAATGAGGACAAGACAACCCTCCATTCTTTCCTGAAGGAAGGCCACACAGCGCCCTCCATCTGACCCCAACATCAAATCAAAGACATCACATGGCATTTATGCTGTAGGGTAATTTTTACGAGATACAAACTTCCACAGGGCAGCTTAGAAAGTAAAATATTTGACATAAACAAAGTACCCAACAAGTAGTAGAAGTTAGAAACTTTGAAAAACAGGCAACAAATATATAGTCCACTTAAAAGATCCTAAACCATTTTGAGAAACTCCAGAAAGTTGAATGTTAACCTCACTTTGTCAGAATTAATTTGGGAAACATTTAGTCCTGCTTGAAGGAGAATTGGACTTCCCCAGCCAATGTTTTGTCAAGTCACCATTTCCATAGTGTGTTCCTGTCAGTGTTCCGTCCGAGTAACTAAGTGTTCCTCTCCCACCTTGGCTGGGAGGATGAACATGGGGCCAAACACCTTGGAGACAGAAAAACAAACGGACTCAGTTACTATGTTTTTAACTCAGTTCTGTCTGGAAATCAGGAAGCAAGACTGAAGACCTACCTTCTGGGAAGCTCTGAATGTTGATGAGATTCCCTACCCCCAACGCCTCCACAAAAGTTTAAATGAGAAGTCACCAAGATCTCAGAAATAAAGAAGGCTAACACCTGGCAAACATGACTTTTGAATTTCCTCCTGGGAGGCACCACTTGGGATAATTTTTAATTCAAAATAATCAGAAATTTGGATTGGCTTCCTCTCCCATTATTTCACCTGACCATTGTGTTTGCAAATTTTATATGCAAAGTCCCCTGCCTAAAAAACAGAGGGAGATGGCCAATTTCACTGTACAGCAGGTCCTTGAATGATGTCATTTTGTTGAACGTTGTTTCATTATAAGATTGATGAGGGAAAAACCAGTCAATTACTGGCTGGGGCCACTGTCTGTGGAGTCTGCTCATTCTCCCTATGTTTGTGGGTTTTCTCCGGGGACTCGGGTTTTGTCCCACACACCCAAAGACGCGCATCTGAGAACTGGCATCTCAGTTGTGTCAGTCTGAGTGAGTGTGGGTGTGGGTGTGGGTGGCCCTGTGGTGGAAGGGCGTCCGGTTCTTGTGCACTGAGCTGCCGGGAGGCTCTGGCCACCCATGACCCTGAACTGGAATAAGTGGGTTGGAAAAGAATGATTTTACTTGTTTGTATTAATCTTTCTTCAATGTATGTATAGCTCACATTTAATTCAATGTTACATATTAGAAGTGTTTGGGTCTTTATTTAGAAGTTTGGTGAAGTTTTTGTGAGCAGAAATATGTCGTAGGAACTTAACTCTTGTTTATATCAATTAGCTTCGAGTAAAAGTGATTTCATTATATGTCGTTTTGCTTAAAGTCGCAATTTCCAAGAACCTATTGACGACGTTAGGTGAGGACTTACTGTACTACTAGTGGATCCAAGGACTGATGTTAGGTTTTACTTCATTTACATGGAAAGGAAGGTAAAAAGATTGTGAAATTTTCAAATTGCATTATTACAGCAATTTTTAGTCCCATTAAGAATAACTGAACAATAGCATCTGAAAGAAAAAACCAGCTCACTCCCCTCTACCCACACCCAGCTTTATTTGTCCAGATACCCAATGCTTATGCCTGGAGAAGAATATGGAGTCAGCGATGCTTCCTGCTCTGAGTCCTGAAGAGAGTAAGAACGGCTAGGAACTGAGATGACGAAGAGTAACATCCAATACTCATCAATCTCTACGATTCATTTCTCTTGTTCTTCAGGCCTGATAACCTCTTTATTTTTTGAACCTGACAGCAGCTAGGACTTCTCATTGAGTACAACTGATCTCTGAACCACCACCATCTGTCTAAAAAACGGACCTTTCTTAGGGTAACTGTGCTTCCAGAAACAGAAATTCCTGAACTGTTTGAACCAGTCCATTTCCGGTGGGCATTTAGCCACAGAACCGGCTCTGCTGTGGGCTTCTGAGTTAAAATACACCTTGGAATAGATGCCAGTGTCCGAAGTCAGCCTTGTTCACACGCTCCCATCTTTATGCTCTCAGACTGTCCTCTCCTGTGTTCTTCCCAACTCACTGCCATGTTTGTGCACTTGGTGCAGGATGTGTTTGTGCAGCTGTAACGAACAGAGGTGGTACCATTCACTGGCCTTCCGAAAGCGGCAGGCACTGTGCTGAGTAGGCACCATGCATGCACCGCTGTTGAACACGCTCGCAGCTTTCAGAGAGGTGCTATTATCTTGTTTCACAGGTGGGGAAACTGAGGTATGAGCCATTCAAGCGAATCAATAAATACAGAGCATTCCCTCCAACATCCAAGATACAGACAGAATCCACATTCAAAAGATACCGATAAATACTGACAACCGAGATATTTCTATTCCAACCGGTGTAATGCTAACAAACTCTGAAAAACTGCTTTTTAAAAACGCATTCTTCTACCGGACACCAACAGCCAAATGTTAACTGGCAGCGCCCTGTTAAAGGCAAGCACCTCCGCACCTTAAAGTTAAAAGTGTACCCATTACCACCAGCTGGCCTACAGCAGGTGTCTTCCTAAGAACTGAGAAGGACTTTCACCGGTGACCTCATGTTACTGTCACAGCACCCCTACCAAAGGTTGAAGAGAACTAAAAAAGTCTAGCACTTTTCCCTGAAGTATGAAGGCACGGATTGCCTCTGCAAAGTGTTTTGCAGTCTGCAGTCTGCAGGGCTTAGTGTAGGATGGAGCCAGGCCGTGCAGCAAGGCTGGCCTGGAGCGGGATGAGAAAATGCTCACAGCTTTAAAAACAGAAAGCATTACACAAGGAGACAGATGAAAGGATTTGTGAGACAAATCACTGAATTTTCGCAATGCTATCGCGTCTCAAGAAGGGAAATCATCTGACAGACTGAATCATGAATTTGTGCAACGCAAGAATGTATAAAAGCATCGGGGCATGAATCATAGCCACAAAATGTTTTTTAACATCCTTGTGAAAACCAGCCTGTGAATGTAGCAACTCTTCCGAAGGCACTTGTCTTTTTGCTTGAGGTACTGACTCATTTAACAATTTGTAAAACTAACTTATTAAATCTACCTGAAGATCAAATTTCTGGAAACTAGAAGATGAAAGGGGGAAAATAAACATGAATGTTTCCAGTCAAATGATTTTGGTGTCACTTTAGTATTATGAAGTCCATTTCATTGTCCTTCCAAGTAATCACAGAGGCGCAAATCCAGGACGGGCATGGATTGGACACGTTTCAGGGGCAGGGCTGACAGCACTCTTGCCTGCTGCCTGATGACAGGAGGGCACACTGAGTCAAACCCATGGTGCCCAATGAGCTATGACCTGGCGTAGAGAGGCCAGTGCATCAGCTGACGTCCAAGACGCAGCTCCTGTTCTCTCCTTCACTGAGTCTGCCTACATCCTGACCAGCGAGACCAACAGACTGAAACCCTCTGCTTCGTAGGGACACCGGGGACTCACTGCTCGACTGCAGGAAAAATTAACTTAGGTCTAACTTGGTGCCGTCGTCGTTCAAACACCAAGATTTGAGAAGACATCTTGCACATTCCTGGTATTGCTCCCCCACAAAAGATACCACCCCTTTATGAAGATATATTGTGAGGACTGCGCGAACATTAAGCCCTCACTATACATTTTGAAACAAATGAAGCTTTGTTCTATTAGGTATGACAGTAATTTAAACCATATGAACAAAGTGTTGCCTCGTGATGTTCCTTAGGGGATGTGTGACAGATATGAGAATAAATCAGAATGCACGCTAACAAGTACTATTTTGTCAATATACTGTTCACAATGGGAGAATAGGGGGTAGGAGGTGCAGGACGCCATGGGAAAGGTAAGGAAAAGCATAACTTTTCAATCTCCTTGAACAAAGGAAATCAGGGGAAAAGCCTTCTCCGGCTAGAAAGATGTTAGTGCTTGAACTAAAGGTTCATATTCCAAGGTCAGAGCCCTCTTTTCAGCAGAAGAAAAGAAAAGAAAGCATCATTTACATTTCTCCCTGCTTGTATGGGTTGTTAAGTAATAAGCCATGTGCCAAAACCCTAATCTGCAGGATCAGCTCTGAAAAGAGGAAAAGAACTCTGCCAAGCATTTATCAACACCTCAAATTGTTGCTTTTCATTCCCAGAACTAAAGCTGTTTTATTTAATATTTTAAACCTGAGATCCACCACTCCCCTCCAAACCTACAGGCACTGCCTCAGATTTTAAGCCATTGCTCTAAGAAAGAAGTGGGGGAGGAGCGGGGAACTGCCAGAGAGACAATTAGAACAAGAGTGGGCCTCCCCAGCCCTTAGGCGGTGCAGCTTTGAGCCTCAGCAGGGCTGCTTCTCACACAGCCTTTCTGCACGACGCAGGCGCAGGCGGGCAGCACCCCAGACGGCATCCTAGGAGGGAAAAGCTGGGCAGCTGGGACCAAACCATCATCGGATGCTTATTCTGGTGGAGGGAGTGGATGACAATGAGGCTGGACGCCATGCCCCAGAGGAGTACAACTGGGGGCTCTCTGGGGACCAGACACCTGGCCTCATAACACCCTGGAGTCCCTCCTAGAGGGAAAGCAGGGGGTGCTCTCAGGGGCTAAAGATGGAAAGAACAGGCAAGGGCAGCTTCCCAGGCCTGGACTCAGCGGAGTGCCTGGGGCCACAGAGAGGAGTAGAAAGCCAGTGGGTACTGGGAATCGGCCTGCTGTACAGAAGGGAGCAGTGCACCAGGAGTCCAGGAACCTGCTGCTCTTCCAGCACTGCCCCGATCAGCTGTGTGTGTCCCCAGGCAGGTTGCTCTGCCCTTGCAGGGCCTCCACTGGCTCCTGCATACATGAGGCAGTTTGACGTGAATTGGCAGGGGACATGCACAGCTCCAGTGTCTGTGACTCAGTGATTAATGGGCCTCACGCCTCACCCACCCCTGTGCTGACTCACTCCGCCACATTGCGACTGCTGGGTTTTCTTTTCCTGACCATACTGTGGAGTCAAAGCAAAACAGGAACCCAAAGGCAGAACTCCAGATGTGGGGTCATGCTACTGATGAGGCTACGGAGCCTTTGGGGAGCAATGGCCTAAGCTTTGGCCACCGGACCTCATCGAAGCCCAGAGCCTGCTCGGCCCATGCAGGCCTTCACCATCCCCCCTCCGTTCTCACAAACCTCCCTGTTCCTGCCAACCCGACAGGAGAGGTAGAGGCTGGGACGAGGCCCAGGGATTTCACGGAGAGGAACACTGCCCAAATCACAAAGCCACCTCAATTTCAGCTCTTCATATCTTAGAATCTCACTTTTTGCCCTCTACTGTAAGTCCATGGCAAATCGTAAAAGCTTTCATGGCATTTTGTTTCAAGTTGAACCCGTGTGCTAGAAGAGAGGATGAAAAGTCACCAACTTCTTAGGAGTAAAAGGGAAGCAAACCCATTTTCTAGAGCCCTAGGGACAGCTCCCATGACGTCTTAGATCTTTGTGTTTCACAAAAGGAAATGAGGCTTCACCTCAACCTTGGGATATGCCACAGAGTAAGACGAAAAGGAGTGGGGATGCCAGAGAAGGTGGTTTTGCCTTAGAATCATGGACATAGTTCTGACTGGAATGCTCCACTTAGCATCCAAGTGGGTGAGGATCCTGGCCTTCCATCCAGCTCTCACCCTGAGCAACTCTCTGGGGAAAACAGAGATAAAGACCATCCTCAGAAAACCCCTGGGGACCCCTCTGGTGCACAGACCCCTCCTTCACATTTCAGTCCCAGCTCCTGCTTGGCTCCTCTCCCCAGTGCTCCCCAAGGGGAGAGGGAGACTGTTCACAGTGGCCAGCATGGGGGAGGGGGAGAATTGAGAAGAACAAAGACCTACGGCTCCCTTCCCCACCAGAGTGACCCGGAGCTAGCACAGCCAGGGGAGCTAGGAGGGTCAAGGAGAGAAAATCCATCTACGGGAGCGCTTCCCAAGCAGCCCCCTTGCCCAGGCCCCTGGTCAGCCTGCTAACTCCCAACCCCACCCACTCTGCTGATGCCTTCCAGGCCCAGGACCCCCTGCACAGGAAGTGGGAAGGCTGAGTCCTTTTTCCCCTGCCACGCCTGCCTCTGGAACTCCCATACTCTAACCACAGACATGTCCGACTATCGGCTGCTGGACTCTTACTCCAGTACCTCATCCCAGGGCTCCTTCACAGACCTGACCACACCATTTCAATATAACAATGGGTTCTGGATTCTGACACAAACTGACATCGATCTCAGGAATACTATCAAAATCACAAGCTGTGGCCCACTGGTCTCAGAATTTTAGTCATCAAACTGTTCAGACCGCTGGGAGGCACTTAGGCATTCTCCTTCAGGGAAGTGAGAGTCAATCAAAAGACCCATGAAACGGGGAGCTCACTGGGCTTCCTTTTGTCAAGATCAATTCCATTGCCAGACTTCACCACAGTTTCTGAGGAGGCCATGCCAAGAACAGACTAATGTCACAGACTGAAAACGGCCCTAGGGATCAAAAGCGATTGCACGGAGAGTGGGGGCAGCCTGCCACAACATGTAGGATGAACTCTGGGAGGGTGAGGGGGTAGAGAAGACACCGTTATTCAAGCAGAATTTGGTCACGGCCCTGCAGTAGAGGTTGGTGCCTCCACTGACCTGACACAACCAGTCAGCCAGATACACCCCCAAAAGCATTCCCCCCCAGAGAAAAGCTTTTCAAAGAGACAGAGGAGTGTAGTTTTCTCCCCTCTAGAAGAAATCTCAACAGCATATAGAGCCAGTATACATTTTGTCCTCATCTCTCAAACAGGGCCTGTCATACTGGTTCTCCAAGAGACCGGATAAGAACTCTGGCCTCTCCCGGAATGGTTTTATTCCTCCCACTGAGAAAACTATGTACATTCTCATGAGAGTTTTAAAATTATCAAATGGCTTTTACCTCACAGCTTTAATGTTGGGACTCTTCTTTTACCCTTTCAATTTTGGTAAAGTCTGCTCCGTGATTTTAGAAGTCTCAGTTATGCATCAAATAGCTCACGACTGTGTTTTACTGAATTAGTCATTACATCTACAACGTTCAGAGTATGCCCAACCATATGCATTTTACCAGCAAAATTATAATACACAATACTCATAATATTAAAGTGTCACCACCACCACCACCACCATGCAAGGAAAACAGGATGACGAGAAACAGCTGCCAAAGCACTTGGCCTTTTTTTCAGCTTAGGCCAAATATAAGATGATAAAAATGGGGTATGGTACTCCCCTGTCTGTGTGCCTTCACCCTTCCTCAAGTCCTGAAGATTACAGCCGACTTTGTCACTCAAAATGTGCTCCCTGGACTAACAGCATGGTCATCACCTGGGAACTTGTTACAATTGCAGAATTGCAGGTTCTAGCCAGAGTTCCTGAATCAGAATCTGCATTTAGCATTCACAGAGATAGTCAAATTTAAGAAGCACTGCTCCAATACCATTCTTCCCTCCTCTCTCCCCTCCCCCTAAGCTACTAGTATATATACTTTGGTCTCAGATCTGAGATCAGCCCCTGGAGGTCACTGAAGCTTTCTCCAAGGGGTCCAGATGCCATGGCAAGCATTCTCTAGTTGGCATTCCACCGACCTGGCTGTACCCTTGCCCAGTTGGCTTCTTCTGCTGACCTGTCCGGGATGGTTAGAAACATGCAAAGAATTTTGTCCCCAAAATGTTTATTCATGAAGCAA
The DNA here is from genome assembly GCF_964194185.1 of Rhinolophus hipposideros. Classification (NCBI taxonomy): domain Eukaryota; kingdom Metazoa; phylum Chordata; class Mammalia; order Chiroptera; family Rhinolophidae; genus Rhinolophus; species Rhinolophus hipposideros. The sequence continues at coordinate 50,317,914 of NC_138053.1, read as the reverse complement.
AAGATCTATTTTTAGGTGTCAACTGCCAGGGCATACTGGCTCACCCAGTCCCTCTCCTCCCACTTGCCCAATTAGAAAGATCATATTGTTTCCTGGCATACAATTCCAAGGGCATTGAACATAGGCAGGGGGCCTGGAGAGGGCTCCAAAAACAGCTCTTAGTGAATGGAAACAAGATGATTTCTACTCAAAGCAATTTCCTCAGCACCCACCCTTTCCTCCCGCCATGGACCCCAAGCTGAAGGGACGCCAAGGCCACGTGGAAGTAACTGAACACCAACATATGCAAGACATATTTTTGTATCCTCAAAACACAGCAGAAAGAAGGGAGAGCCAATCAGTTAATTCTCCCTTTATCCCACCCAAGTTGAAAACTTAATAGTCTAATCCCAATTTCCCAGATGACAGAGAGATGAATTCAAGTTATTTTTTCATCTGGAGCAGTGTGCCTAAGAAGGAAGGATGTAAAATGCAAAAGCTTCTCACCCAGCTGTGTTCTCAAATTCTGACTTTTTAGGGGGACCCTGGAAATGACCACAAACACACAATTTACCATATTATCTTTGATGTACTACAGGGAGGGCAAATATGTCAGGCCATTTCCCTTTTCTTTGCTCACAGTAGATGGCACTAATTCGTCACACTGCCTTTCCCAACTAAGCCGAGATGCTGCCTTAAATCCTTCTCAAAAGACATTCAGTCCTGCAGAATCTCAGGCCCCACGCCAGAATCGGATGAGGATATACATTTGAACAGCACCCCAATTCACTGAAATTTGCACACTGACATTTGAGAAGCAGTGGGGCACCGGATGTGGGTCCCCAAAGTAAAATGGACTTGCTACCGCTGGCCCGTTGTCTTGGGGTTTGTGAACTCTACATCCCCATTTCTACTCCAGCATCTCCAGAGGCTTCAAACTGGAGGCTTATATATAAAAGATGACCCATTAAATTTTTTCAAAAATTAGTAGCAAACATTCAAAGATTAGAAGGCAATGTAAAAATCCAGATCTGAGGCTTTTCTTGGGGGAAAAAAAAATCAGTATACTTGGCAATACTGGGCCTACATTTTCACATGACAATAGGTAATGAGAGCTAAGTAGCAGCTACTCTCTATCCACAGGGCACAGAGTGTCCAGTTTGCCCCAGTCACCACTCACTACTACTACTGCTGATCACAGCAGCCTGTTTTACCCATTCCTGCTGTTTCTCTGAATATGTATCACAGTCTACTACAATTGTTTCCAAAATCAACAAGAACAAGCGCCTATGACACCATCACCTTCACACTGAACATGTTTCATTGATTCTGAAGGTAAGCCACCATACCTGCATGGGCAGTTTCCCTTTCCCCACATGATCCCAGCGCTGGGAAGGGGAACACTTGCAGTGTGATCTGCCTTATCATCTAGTTCCATCCTGTGTGAGATCCACAGCTTGCCTAAGGTCTTCAAACACACACCATGGACCCTTTCTATTGTCTAGTGTCTAGCATCACACACATACCAGCACAGTCCTTAAGACCATGAGCCGTAAGTCTGCAACCGAGTTCAAAGTCCTCGCTCTGCCACCCAATAGTCGTGTGATGACCTCGCCAAGCCACTAACCCCCGAGTCTGTTTCCTCATCTGTGAAATTAGGGGAACACTTAACTCAGTACTCAACTGAGTTATTGTGGGAAATAAGACTGTTCGTGAAGTGTGCTTAGCACAGTGCCCCGCGTAATACATATGCACTCAGTTAAGGTGGTGACACAGTGGGTGCTCAAAAAAATTCGTTTGACTTTCCCATCATCTTTGACTATCCCACTTCCCAGAGAAACCGAGCTTTCAGATCCTCTGCACTGTCACCTACAGTACGGAGTGATGCATTGCAGTCCATGGGGATTGGTCTCTGGACAGGTTGCCCACATCGGCGTCCAAGGATGCGGGCTGGTGGATGGAGACCTAGAACCACACAGTCACGCTTGGCATTCTCCTTACCCCCACTCACAACTTCTGCACAAACCAGCCAAACATTTGGCGTTGTGTGTTTTTTTTTTTTAAGTTATTAGCATTTCCATATGCCTCCCTTTGAAGTTAATAAGATATATTTTTAAATTCCATTCCAACCCACACAAATCTTTCCTTTCTCTGATCTCACACTACACTTGGTTAGGACCACACAGTTCAGCATTTAATGCTCTCTCAATATTTCATATAGGCTTATGATTTTCCAGAAGAACTCTAAGTGGCCTCTAAAGGTGATTAGCACAGTGTGTGGCCAACACAATGTGTTTTAAAAAGTACACACACATGTGCACACACACACACACACACACACACACACACACCCAGTTCCCTTCTTTCAGGCAAAGCAGACCTTTTTCTTTTTGCATTTATTTTGTAACAGCAAAGTGCTAAGCAATATAATAAACATAATACATGTCATGCCCATCAATATGCATTCCCTTGTGTGCAGAGACATCTTTCATGCTAACTAAAATATGAAATGAAGCTGTTCCAGCTTTCTTTGGTAATGTTTAAACCATACTTGGTGTAATAAATGAAAAGGGACTAAACTGGGTCACTGTCTTGTTTGTTTGTTTCCTTAAAAAGGGCCTGGTGATGATCTCTGCATTGCAGCAATCTGCCAACGCTGCAAAATTGACAGAAGAAAACATATGTCTTTCCAAAAATAATGGTTTCCATTCAAGTTCCTCCTTTCAGTTCTAAACTATCAGTCACTGATCTCAACAGGCTCCAGACCTTGGCCTCGGCTGTCCTTTTCAGGAATCGTGATGGTCTCACATTCGTAGCCTTTAGAAAGCAGAGGGCCTAGTGGTCACCAGCAGGAACTGGCTGGGAGGAGAACCACACCCGCCATTTTTAGTCTCCCTGAGACCGTGAGGAAGTAGAGGTGTTTGGGCTCATTCCTAGCACCTGTGGTTCGTGGCATGTATTCAAGGATCCTGTCACTGCCTCTCCATAACTAGCTTCGACTCTTAAGTGGCACATTAAAGCAGCTACAAAATTCACTGTTTTAATAACAGCCCTTCCTGCATGGGGCAGACAATGGTCTCATTGAAGTGGCTCTCTGGGGCTGATCTGCAATGATCTGTGTGTCTGAAAAACCATACAGCCCTGCTAGGCAGCCACTACCTTGTTATGGAGGGTGTCATCCTATATTCTTGGCCTTTAGAAACAAGGAAAACCCAATGTCTGTGATCTCCTGTGTCTTTGGTGAGGGAACAATGATGACCTCTAACACGGCTAGAGGGAACCATGGAAGAGTTTAGAGCAGAGTCTGAGGTCTCCATGAGGGGAGATGGCAAGAATATTAGAACTAAGAACAAAGACAGAAAATCCCTTACCTCCCACTGAGAGGCAGTGTGTCCCCTAATTAACTGCTTGATATATCACCAGTGAGTTGCAGCCCCAGCTCCCCAATCATCCATCACCCCACTTCACCGCAGACCTGTATGGTGCTGCTCTCAGCACCAATGCTAAATGAGCTGCTTTGGAAAGAAGTCGTCTAGCAGGACCTCTCAGTTGGCCGGTAGTGAAGGTGGGAGAGATGAAACATCCGGGCAACTAGAGGGAGGGGGTGAATGTGGGGAGAGCATCCTCCAAGCATTTATTGATAACAAAATATGAACTGACCTGAGGCCCAAAGGCCTTAGGAGCACTTGCTTTGAAGTTGCTCACCTATTGACTTCTGAAGTACCCTGAGCACCACCGCTGAGACCTGGGAGGTGCTGAAGGAGGTTACAGAGCTCATATTTCAAATGTGACTGCTGCTTGTAGAAGCCACTTCACATTTACTGCCGTGTGGAAAACATAAAGGCAGCTATGGCCTGTCACACTCTGTGGCAGGTCCATGGCTGAGCCAGTCACAAAGTCCTCGGGGAAGAAGGCGGGGTCCCTTTCATAAACTCTTGCAGTGAGGTGTATGACCAGCCTGGCACCTGATAAATCAGTTACTGAAACAGATTCTGGCCTTCCGGTGACTGGGGATCCGGTAACACTCAAAAGGGGGCGGGGGTATAAAAAATAAACCCATAAAATAATATTGTGCTGAAAAACTCACACAATAGAACTCTCAGTTCAGACCTGCATGGCAGGAAAATGGTAATAATTAAAGTAGCCTCAAGTACCTGCCTACCTACATAGATGAGGGCAGCCATTAGCTTGTGCCCATCTAGCCTACAGACAGCAGAAACCAGAACCGCTAAGGTTAAGTTAAACTTAAAAAAAAAAAAAAAGTATCTCTACTTAAAAATATATATTTCTGTAGTAGAAATAACATCATATAACGCTTCTAGGTTGAGTTATAACAAGGGTCGACTTTAAGAGAGAAACCATTTGTAATTCTAGAATCCTTAAATTACAGAAATTTAATAGCTCTGTGACCTTTGGATTTATCTTTTAGAAAACAACCATTGTCATTAAGCTTTTGTCCAACTACCCTCACATCCTTAGGAAATAAATTCTCCAGCCTTGTGTGAGGGCTCTGATTTGCCATCAGGAAAAGAAAAGTTAACTGTCTCTAAGGGGCCTCACGTTACTCCAGAGCACGCTTTCTCCCGCAGGGTCCCTTGAGAGTCTCAGGTTTTGGAGTGGGAAATGCTGCTGCGGCCCCTGCGGGGGGATGGTCAGACACACCCACGTTTACAGAACTGCCAAACCCACTTGCCCTTGTCCCACTGGAATCTAGCAAAGGGCGCTTGTGAATTGCTTCCTGGGACTTCCAGGAATCACCCTGCTGGGCTCCTCCTTGCTGTGGCCACACTGTTTGGGAGGCAGGTGAACCTTGTCCACTACTCTTGGAGCTCCAACCAACTGGATTTCCTGCCTGTGCCCACCTCAATGCTGTTGCCTCCTCACCCCTTCATCTCCATATGTCAACCTCCCACCAAGCCTCAAGGTCTAGCTTGAATGTCACCTCTTCCATGGAAGCCTTTTCCTTTAGACTATTTCCCCCACTGAATGGGGCGCAGTCTTTATCTGTACCCCTTCAATGGCACAGCACTTTCTACAGCACAGTGGATTTACAAGCAAGTCTTTTCTCCCTTACTAGACAGTCTGTACATTCCTTGAGATCGGAATATTAGTCTTTGTCACCATCAGATCCCCACAGGGCCGTGCACACAGTACCTGCTCCGTAAGTGCCCAGGAGAAGCCCGGAGCTCTGCCCCTGCCCACAAGGAGGACAGCACATTATGTGTCCACAAACCTCCCTGGGGTGGGCATTTGGGTGGTGGTCTCCCATCCTTCCTGCTGAGGCTCTCTGGGTTTCCCACCTTTCTCCGCTGCCCCTCTGAGAGGGCAGAGCACGGTAGGCCAGTCATGCTCTCAGCCCTGTCCCTGAGAAACAATCAGGTGAAGAGCTTTGGCCATCATGTGCAGGCCCCAGAAGCACAAATAGCCCAGGGAGGCCACACAGGGGCTAAAGAAGGAGCCTTTCCTTAAGCAGTCACATCACCTTCAGGTACACACGGCCAAGGCCTGAAGGACACACGGACAAAGTAGCAGGAAGATCAGAGCAAGACAGAAAGCTGCTGTTGTATGTGAACGTAAGATAGAGAAGGTGACTTGGGAGAGGGTGGGAGGAGACGCCCTTAGTTTTGATCGGCTCTTGGAATTCCAAGTAGGAATGCTGGAGGCTGGTCCACCTCCAGTGGGCAAGGCCAGTGGGAAGGGCAGGCTGCAAGCACTCTCTCCCTGGCTGTTGTGAGAGCTAAGCATGGCCCACTGACATGGAACCAGGGTGGGGGGAGGCCCGAAGGAGCTGAGGAAAATCACTGACCACCCACCAGTGCGAGGATAGCAAGGAGGAGGGGTTTGACTTGCCAATGGAGAGCTTCCCAGTTCTCCGAGCAGTTCCCTGGGTGGCTCTCTTCCAGGCAGAGCGCTATTCCCTTACTTCAAGCTCCCAAGCTGTGAGCTCCAAGCCCAGGCTGCTATAGATAGCAACCTCCATGAAGGCAGGGACCCTGTCTCCCTACTCAACATCATCACCTCGCACAGCATCCAGTGCATAGCAGGGGACCAATAACTACCTGGTGAGTGACACCTCAAAGGTAAAACAGAGCTCAGATCTTTGGTTTAGAATTGTCAGAGATAGCACATTTTAAACACAATGTACAAAGAGCAAATCCATTCCTGGATTTATGTAGTAGGAGCCAGGGCTGGCATATAAAATCTCTAAATCCGAATCGAACGTTGCGTTCTTATAAGGCTACCATTTTTACAGGGAAAACACTAACCAGGAAAACCCCAGTTGTGAACTTAGTTAATAGGATTGAATATGCAGTATTTGTTTGAATCCTCAAGTCACGGACATGGGCAGATGCAGTGAGAATCCATAGTTTTGCTGACCATAGCAGTTTTAAAGCAACTCATTCTGACGAGGTCAGGCCACCTTGGTTGAGGAAGTCGGGCCAGGGGCAGAAACGAGTGCCAATAAGTCCTGGGCCATTTTCTTGCATGTGCACGCACACACACAAAACAGAACACAAAAACAAAAACACAACCAACCGAAAAGACTTTCAGTCGGCTTTTAACCACATCTTAGTCTGCTTTTCAGTAACTGGGTCAGAATCTAAACTTTTCTTTCTTGTCTTTTCTAAAAGAAAACATTCCCTTACCGAAATATGGAATTCATCTGCATTATAATCCCAAGTGGAGAGCAGACTCATTTCCTCTTGATCTGAGTTTCACTTACTCCCACTCACTCTTGTTTCTCAGGGACAATGAATGGAAACACTCCCCTGTTGCAGGAATTTCAACCGCCCTCTTTGAGACAGATGTTTGGGGAACCACGATGCCTGCCACTGTGAGGCACTCACTCTAACGGCTGTCCACGTCCAAACGGTGCAGAGCTTCAGCACGTCCATCTCTGATATGACCTGGAAGATCTTAACTATCTGTTATGTCAGATAAGTATCTGTAACTTGGCAACTTTTTCTCCATGTCCCCTTTTACCAACACATTCTTCATCAGGAGGTCACACCTGAGGCCTTATCTTAGCAAAGCCATCGTCTTCTGCTTCAGCACCCAGAGTGGGATTTCTCGGGCATGTCTCTCTAAAGATCTTGTATGGTCAAATCTCTCAATAAAACTGTTACTTTCAAGAGGTGAGCTAGGCATTTGGGAAAGGAAAGAAAATGAACTTTCATACGCCACTAGGGCAGTACTCATAAATTTCTGCTAGGCGAATGGGGCCCTTGTGGCTTGAAAGAATTATTGCTCAATCCTTCCTAAGCACCCACATAAGTTCATGTTTCTCCCCGAGGGCCCGACTTGCTCCATGAGAGAAACGCACTACAAGCTTTCGTCTTGTTTAAAATTGGTATGATGCATGAAGGCAGATCATTCAAGCCACCTGGATGTGCTGTGAAATAGTTTCTCAAACAGTTCTAGCTTTTCCAAACGCACCTATAAAAACAAAACTAAATGCCCATGAAATTCACTCTTTAGGGGACTGACTCTGCGCCAGCAGAGTCCACTGACCGCAAAGAAGCTTCAGCAGAACGTGAGAGTGTCTCTCTGACAATCTGGTTATTGGCAAGAATAAGGACTAGGTTCATGCACATTTGGAAGAGCATGAACGAAGTCAAGAGCGGACCCTCCAAAAGAGACCCTTCCTTACCCAGCGTTTGCTGAGACCACGATACAGAGGATGAGTTAGAGAAACTAAGGTACAATCTGAGAAAAACACACGACATTTAAAAACTTAAAACCTATGCAAAGGTTATTCCCATCTGCCTTAGCAATAGGCTTCAAGACTTCTATTTTCTACTGCTCCAATAAAACTCTGGAGTGACTGTCTGCGAGCCATTAAATCCAGGCACAGACACGCTTCCAGAGCTGCACATGCCTGCTTAGTATTATTAGTACACACTGTCGAGGTTCAACTACTGGCTCCTTTTCTCTACATTCCTTTTTCTATCAATGAGAATCATTTACACGTCACACTAAATTTCAACTTCATATGGAACAATCTTGGAGTGGAATAATGATATAGTTGTAACTATAAGATATTTTCTCAAACTAGGTATAGTCAGGTACTGTACTTACCAAAACCATAAGGCTACACACTTAGACACACACACACACACACACAAACACAAATACAATTAAAAAGAGGTTAACAGACAGAGGCAATGTAGGACATATAAAGACAAACTCTAGAGACCTATCCCCAGCTCCATCACTTTATCAGTTGTGTCACCTTGGGCAAATTATTCAATCTGTGAGCCTCAGTTTCCCCATGTGTGAAATGGGGATAATAATAGAACCTATGGTTCGTAGCATGGACGATGAATCTGAGGCACAGTGCCCAGCAAATGAGAAATTCTCAATAAGTGGTTGCCTTTGTCATGTGCTTCTCACTAATCTCAATTCTAGGACTTGCTGGTATTTACTTAAGAACACAGTCTGGCAGAGTCACCTGCACATATGACCAGAAATGGCCTCTTATTCACCTTGCCCCTCAGAAGCCACATCTGCATGTTCTGTTTATATTGACTAAGAGTTTCCTGATGACATAGTAGTTACACCGAAACATCTATTTGTTTAGTTCTTTGCTTTTTGCTGCTTCTAAATGTCTGTGGATTGATCTATGTGGATCCCAGAAATGTAATCGTTAGTTGCTCGGCTAAAGAGGTTTCTCTCTCTGTTTGTTTTTACTAGAAGTCAGTCCTTTGAACCTGCGGTTTGCAAACTTTCTTTCTGAGCATGGAACACTGTTTATCAAACAGAATCTAACAAGCAACTCCAGTTCTGTATATGAAACAGATGAAAGCAGAGCTGTGCTGATTACAAAATAAGGGGCTGACAAGGGCCACCTTGCTCCCACCACCACTATCACCCCCAGGTAGTCCCTAAAACACCCCTAGGAACCGTAGCACTCTGTGGGACATGCTCAAAAAAACGCTGATCTAAATGGCTCTTCCCATTTGGATCTCATGGCCTATGAACGCCACATGGCCTGAACTGGAGTCCCATTGGTGAGCTCCTGCTGTTCCTCTCCTAGCTTCATCAGGAACAACAACGTCAGAGACCCACTGAACCACGATCCCTTGCTTGCTAAACGTTCCTAACGTGGCTGTGGTCTGTGCCGATACACAGACCCTTGTTTTTGTTGTTTTACTGGCTGTATACTGAGTTACAGCAACTCCCCAAGAGAAATGCCCTAGGACCACAGTGTTTACACGGCTGTGCCCACCAGTATGTATGATGCACGATATCATTATTATTGGCTTCGGGAGGCGCCATGTTCCATTTATAGTTTTTCACACCCATTAGGCAATGCCATATAAACGAAGGTCACTCTGCTCTAGCAAAGACTCAAAAGAATTGTCAAATAATTTTCCATGAAAATGCCATTCCCATGGTGGTACATGCACTCCCACAGTGCTTGTCAAGTACCAGCACATATGAGATGTTATAGGGACAAAAAATTAGAGAGAAGTCCAGAGTAGGGGACCGAGTACTGAAGCAGCTGGGGAAAGTCAGCTCTTCAGAAAGCCCCAAGGGTAGAAAGCAGGCCCCCGCTCCTCTGTTTAATTGCTGCTCAGCGGAAGCATGACACAGACTTAACTGTGGGAAGGCAAGAGGTAGAGGGGGGTTTGTTCAGGGTGGTCTGACATAGACCAGCCAGGAGGGATGGGGCTGGAGCCAACCAACAAGATCCCAACCAATCGTGAGGAGAGTATTTCCTCCACAGAAAAAGCCGTTTCATTCCCAAGGGAATGGCTGGAAGACTCCCAGCCTGAGTCATTCGGAAACAGATTTTTACAAAGCGCTCCAGTTTCCCAGGGGAGTGATGAGGGTATGACAAAGGAAGAGACTTCATGACCAAATGGGTCTTTTCCAGCCCCAACTCCCATGATTTCTGGAACATGCTGCTTCTTCGCAACACACGGTGGCCAGCATGGCCAAAAGCATAACTGTCAGGACGCTCCGGTCTGAGCATTTTAAGGACTGGGTGTAGCTATGAAGCGGCTCTGCCCGAGGCCTTCCAGCTGGGTACATGAACCTCCAGTCCCAACATCCATGTCCACAGCTGCACCTGGCCTTGGGGTACTGAGAAGACAACAGGTCTTCCGGGGTCTTCTGTCCGGGGATGTGGCACTACCAGGTCTAGACACTCAGCTATCAGGTCTCAGGGAGAGGCACAGCCCTAAGCTGGACGTTTCCACATCTCACCAGGAGCCAGCTGATAATGTGTCCCTTTTGACATCTGCTAATCAGATTTGCTCTTAGGAACCAGTACTAATTAAACCTGCCCTATGACGGGAACACTGGCAAGGTCTCACATCCCCACAGCTGGCCAGTGAGTAGAGCAGATGGGCCGTATCCGAAGCTGTGTCTGCTTAAATCTATTAAGCCGAAAGAATGAGCCCTAAGCGACACAGGTCACCTTCTGAGATAGCTGTCAGACAGCCCTTGGCAAAATGTCACTGAGCACAGGTGGGAAGGCTACAATTTCTCCATCAGTCCCTCTCACCTTCCTGAGGAAATTTCAACACGACCCATGCTGAATCACTCATGCTGTGACGAGGTACCGTTTTCTGGTACTGTTAATCATATGCCAAACACATTATGTTCTTGTTAACTATTCACTTGACTCAGGTTTCTGGAAATTCCCTGTCCAGAAATTTAGTTTCAAGCCAGAAGAGACTCATACAAAGTCTCTGATTAGAAAAACCACCATATTTTTTGTCTTATTTAAAATTTTTTTGGGGGTTCTACTGCTTGTGTTAGTATATCAATTAACTATTGTCGTGTAATAAAGCTCCTCAAAATGTAAGTGGCTTAAAACAATGATTTACTGTTTCTCTCCACTCTATGGGTTTTGGTTGGCTGAGAGCTCCTCTGCCGGTTTTGCCTGGGCTCAGGCACCTGCTGCTCCCAGTTGGGTCAGCTGTGTTGGAAGGCCAGCGAAGGCTTTATTCACATGTCTGGCAGTTAATGCTGCTTACTGATGGGGGCACCGCGGCTCTCCTCCATGGGCTTCTCCTCCCCCTGCAGGCTAGACCAGCTTCCTTCACTGGAGATCTCAGGGCAGAGTTCCAACAGGGCAAAAGCAGAAGCTGACAGACCCCTCTTGAGGTCTAGGCTCTGGAACTCACAATACTTGTGCTGTATCTATCATTCCAAGCAAGTCACAAGAGCAACCCAGATTTCAAGGGGTAGGAAAATAACACTCCAGTGCTTGATGGGAAGATTTAAGAGGATGTGAGACCATTTTAAGTCTACCACGTGCCAGCATCTCTCCAATGGTGTTAGAATTACATGAGTTCTGGGAGATGGTCGTAGGTACTCCCGGATCAAAGGGGTTCCAGGACAAATACCTAATCCTGTGTCCGACCCTTGAATAGCCATTATACACATTAGCATGTGAAAGTCTCAGAGAAGTCCTGCAATAAGAACAAAGCCTGTTGAACTTTGTTTACTGGTGAACCAGTTTATGGAAGACCATTTTCCTGTAACACCATTTGGGAAACCTTGGTCATGAATGCTGGATTTTTAGAATAGTTCTAGTTTAGCATACTTGGTCTTGACATCTTATGAAATGTCCCAGAAATATCCGTATATTTTCAAAATATCTCTTACTACACGGAAGTAGCGCACACTACTACGAGTCCTGAGTTGGGTTTATAAAACCCAATGTCACCAGAGTTCTCTCTCAGATAATTAGACGTGAAAAAATTTCCACCCAAAATCATCTTAATTAGCCCTAGAAGACTTTCCTAAAAGTTGTATGCACAAAGGTTTGGAGTCTTTTTCTTCAGGTATAATTTCTGAGCATTGACATTGGTCTTGATTCCTACAGAATGCACAATAAGATTCACTCTGACTAAATGTCCCAAGTTTAAAATTCAGTGAAAATAACAACCAACAGCAGAGCAGGAGGCCGAAGGCTATTCTTGCACAAGGGGCTACCACTAAAGAACTCTACTTCCTGCTTACTGACCACCAATCTGCACCTTCCCATACATCTGTACCTTCCTATACAATTTTCTGCTCAATCAGAAAGAAAAAGCTCCTCCATCCTCAAAAGCAGGTCCTCCACTGGCAGCTTTCGATAGCTATACTATGGAAAAAAATTGATCTAATGCTCTGGTGGAGGCATGACGGTCCCAATAGTGTATGAGTGTCGATTCCTGTGGGCAGGGCAAGTCAACGCAAGGCTCAGGGCTGTCACAGTGAGCGCACTCATGAGACCAGCAACAGCAAGATCAGTCATTTCAAGTTCAAGGACCAGACCCCCATCACAGTCCTGCCTGGAGGGAAAGTGCCAGTCACAGTGAAAACATGCTGCAGTATTGGAAGCTAACTAAGAAAGTAAAAAAATATCCTCTTTACTTTCGTTTTTTCTCTTGTATTGGGCAGAGTGACCAACAAGGGGTAGACAGGAGGATGTATGCGTCTGGCTGCTGGAACAGTTTCTTAGAATATTCTTACATTCATTTCACTAAAGGACAGCGAGTCACCCAAAGATACACAGAAGTCAGGGGCCAATTTACTAAATCAGACTCAAGACATCCTAACACTTCTCTCTTTGGCCTCAAATAGTTTCAAGTCTTTATCTTATGCTGTGAAGTCATCAGGGAAACATCTCTTGGAAGCCTGAAGGCTTCAGGCTTCAAAGATGGAATAAAAGTGAATCTAAGAGGAATGGGGAATTCCATGGGAAAAAAAACACTCCATGAGTGATAAAAGAGGAAGCAGAAATTCCTAAGGGAGAAAGAATCTTGAGTACACTGGTCAGTCTCAGAAATAAACAAGGTGACTGCCTGGAGGAGTTCTACAGCAAAGCCATTTGGAGAGCCTTTCTGAGAGTGGATGAACTACGCACAACTTTGAATGTAAGCAGCAAGTCAGTCAGTCCCAGGTTGGGAGATGTAGTAATTGGACCAACGCTCTTGTGGTTCCTAGAGATGTGTCTGGGGGTTGCTTTCCACTCCTGCTCCTAATTCACCCTGAGAAATGGTCCTGCACCTGGACACCACACTGAGTTTTTCTTCCCTCTATCAAGGCAGCTACTCCATCAGAAACAAAAGACAAACACGAAAACTAAAGGGATTCAGCTGCTTAACTGAAAATGGTGGAAAAGCGGATGCCAACTTATTACTTTGTTCTCCTTCTCAGTGCAGGTACTGAAGGACTGTAAGAGCAGATGTGCCCCTGTACCCTGGCCAAAAACACCAACACACTAATGAGACAAGCAGTGCAGAGAAGGGAAGGAATCAGGAAAAAGTAAGCACAGCCAATTCTATATACTGTTTCCCCAAAAACAAGACCTAGCCGGACAATCAGCTCTAACGCGTCTTTTGGAGCAAAAATTAATATAAGACTATTATATTATATTACATTACACTATATTGTATCCAATCTTACATTATGTTTTGCTCCAAAAGACGCATTAGAGTCTGGTTGTCCGGCTACATCTTATTTTTGGGGAAACACGCTACTACTAAATATGGCTAGGTATTTCCTGAAATGTAAAACACTTCGGGCTTGTTGGAGTGATAGAAAATACATGGCAAATAGAGGATAAGTAGCATACTTTATATATGATACTGACCACCTGCCTGAAGCATGTCCAGTTCCTCTTCAACAGGCATCCACAGGCCATACAGGATGACTAATCAGCCACCTAGCACAAAATGTTGGTTTCACTACCCAAACGCTGCATCTATGGGATATTGAACCCCACATAGGTTTCACATAGCTCCATTTATCATCCTGCACCTCAGTTGTTTTTACAATGGCAGGATGTTTGATGGGAAGTCGGACATGAGCCAAAAGAAACGGTTTGACCATAAATGGTATCCACCTTTTGACATCGTGTGGGAGGGATGGTAAAGGCAGAGGCAAGGCCCTCAAGACTTTCACAAGCTGCCTTTACAACCTCACTACACCTTGTATTTCAGTCACACCAAACCACTCCTGGCTCCTGACCACCCTCGGCATTTTCAGGGCCTCTTGCCTCTGCCCACACTTGCCTCTGCCTGAACTACGATTCTCCTCTTTCATCCCGTAGTGAAACCTAGTACTCTTTAAGGCCCAACTCAAATGTCACAGCTCTGGGATGCCTTCCCCAGTGGCAGAATTAATTGTTCCTCATCTGTCTCCGGTATAATCAGTTTCTCAGTGGCAGTGACTTCTCTGTTAGTCTCTCCTGGCTGAGTTGGGGGGTCTCTTTAAAGACAGGGACACTCTCCTAGTCTTTGTTGCCAGCATCACACAATAAGTCTGAATGATTAGATATCTGACAGCTTATTCCCTCATCCCCTAAATGACACCAACAGCACAGTCAACAGGATATTAGGATACATTTTCCCATGTTAAGACATGTCATCAAGACCGTTGTATGAATATAACAGAAAGGAATAAAATATATATATATAGCGGAGAAGGATTCTTTTTAAAGTCCACTAACAGCACTGGATTCTACCTTCTTTCCTTCCCCAGGAATTTCCCAAAGTAATGAAGGTGGCTCTGTTCAGATTTGGCTGGCCACAGATTTCCGACAGATTTTTGTTTTCTTCTAGATCTGAGTGCATGGAAAAAATATCGTAATTTCCTTGTGGGCCTCGTTATAAATTCTATAGCCTGATTAGCACTGAGGAAACCTCAATCCTATAAGCAGCGTGACAATCCCGTTGTTCCATTTGTTACTTGAATGGCTCATCAGCATTTCCAATTGGGGCACAATATGTCATTTCAAGAACAACATCTAGATACCTGTCAGAGATTCTCCCCACATCTTTCCTTCCCCATTTCAGAATAAGTGGTATCAAATTCTCTGTGCCTTTGAAAATCACCCTGACACCTATCAGGCACTGATATAATGTAAGTACATTCCACTCACAATCTCTGCACTTGCTTTGTATCTGACCATCTGAGGTGTATTGCTCAAGTTAACTTGTCTATCAGTGTTAAAAAAGAGGAAGCACTCAGTAGGCACTGTCGCTACCCACTCGTATCCCCTCAACTACCCATTCCCACACATGCTTACAGTGAGTACCCAAAACTACACCAGAAGGACCTCCACTGGAAGGAGACCTTACAAGCTGACTTCAGAGCAGCCATCAGTCAACGACAGATGTAAGTTGGAGAAGACAGCCCAGCTTGCTGGCCCCTCAGAAGGGATGATTCTGAAAGCCGTTTCCTAGAATTCACCAGGGATCGGGTAACCTGCTCAAGTGCACCCCTTTGTTGGCTTTCTTCTCCTCTCTATCTCACATCTCTATTCCCTTAACAATGCTTTCCAGGATTACCTCCCAAATAACCCACTTGTGCTTGAATCCTTGTCACAGGATCTGTTTTTGGGGAACCCAACCTAAGAAAAGTACCAACACTGAAGCAACTTGATACCAATAAGGGAAGGCAGACCCATGGGGACACCTATATTCAGGTGTAGTAAATATTCAAAGTAAATAAAACATGGTCATGGCATATTCATGCTGAAGAACTTTTCTGTGTCATGGTCATAATGAGCCTGACACATTCAGGAAGCGAACTAAGCTGTCTTAAATCTCTGGGAGTTAGTGTGTTATATGTGTTCTAAAAACGGATTGGATTTCACTGGCTGTTTCCAACTTCCATGGTATTAAATTTCCTTTTATTCTTCCCAGCACCATATTTCCAATAACCCCTGAAAAAACATACCCCTGGGGAAGGATATTTTGCTATCTTAATAAAGTCTTTCAATCCTTAGGAGACAACTCACCATATTTTCATTCTCAAAAATATTAATTTTACTCCCTCAAAGAATCTTATGAAAATATTTGTATTTCTTGCCTGAGTTCCCTGGGAGGTGAAGTTGAAAAGCTAGCTAATAAAAGATAATTCCAATATTACAAAAAACAATACATATTGCAATATGGAAATAATTAAAACCCAAAGAAAAAAATATCAAGCCCTCAACTCAAAAGCCTTTTAACTAGAAAGTAACATTTAGGGACTCTCATTTGACTAATATGCATTAGACATTATTCAGGTGTGCTTTGCTTTAAGCCAACCAAGTAGGTGAAGGATTCAAGTTTCTACAAAAGATAAATTAATGGATAAGGATTCACATCACACAAAGAATTCATAAATATGCCAATAAAATACAATGCCCTGCAAAAATATCGATTTCAATTTATTTTAGAGAAAATTGATTTATTTTTTTAAGACCATATCTAATTGGGAAAACATTCATTCATTCATTCATTCATTCATTCATTCATTCATTCATTCAGAAAGTGAAGCCTGTAATGAATGAGGAACAGGGAGACAAATCAAGGCATATAAAGGAGGTAGAACTGACAGGACTTCATATAAACCATGGGATGTGGGCATTGAGGGAAAGAGGAATTTCAAGATGCTGCCCTATGTGTCGGGTTTGGTAGATGGAGTAGAGATCTTTTTTTTTTACTAGGAGAAAATCTAGGCCACAGGGTACGTTAGGGAAGAGGAATATGTTGATTTGGGGGCGCATTACATTAGAAGTGCCAGTGAGACACCAGGGAAAGATGCCCCAATGGATAGCTGGGTCTGCAGCCTGGAAGTGAGGGTTGGTCTAGGGAGGTGTGGCTTGTGGGTGGCTGCTGAAGTCATGGAGTAGCCTAAATAATTTGGAGAATGCAAGGAGAAGAAGGAGAGGAGGAGGGTCAAGGACCACCTGAAAACAATGATTAGGGAGCAGGAAAGAAAAGTCAGCCAAGTAGTCTGAGAAGAAACATTAGAAGAAAAGCACATTAGAATCACTTTATGGAGTCACAGCATTTTATTATGAGCGACACGTTGTGCTTATTATTAGTATTCTGTGAACAGGAGTTATACCCTGTCTGCCCTGGACGGGCAGAAGGGAAATAGAAGTACCAGAGCACAGGGTTGCCCCCAAGGTCTGGGTGAGGTAAGACAAGTGTGCTTACTGGACAGAGCTCACTTTCCAGATATTGACAGTCACAACCAAGAAGTTACATTAGAACTTCCAAGTATGTTCTCTCTGATACTTCCACACCTGATTTCCCCTTCAAATATAGGACAATTTTGCATGCAATTAATTAACTACTACTGAGAAGACAGCATGTGCAAAAGTATGCATCCCAATAAACCTTTCTAGGAAAATGGGGAAAATATCATAAATGTCACAACTGCCATAAATGACAATTTCACCTGAAAAGATGTACATGAATAATCACAAAAGAGAAAACACAAATGGCTATTCTTTTTATGAAAAACATTCAAATTCATTGGTAACAAAAACAATAAAAATTAATAAGATGCCATTCTCACTTCCCAAACTGGCAAAGATTTAAGGATCTAGTGATTCTTAGGGTGTGATAAAACACTCTCTCATCCTGCCAATGGGAGCCCAACTTCCCTGAACATAAAGCATTTTAAAAACTGAATAGATTTTGTGAATCTGGGTGGTGAACACAGAATGTGATATACAGATGATGTATTACAGAATTGTACACTTGAAACCTATGTAACTTTACTAACCATCATCACTCCAATAAACTTTAATTTAAAAAAACTGAATAGATGTTTATAAAAGAATATTTAGAGTTTATATTTAATGGTTTAAAAAAATCAGAAAACAACTCTAATGTCAAAAATAGAAGAAAGGTTAAACTGATTTAAACATACGTACTTGTATATTGTATTTCCCCGAAAATAAGACCTAACCAGAAAATAAGCCATAGCATGATTTTTCAGGATGCTCGTAATAAGCATCCTAAAAAAATAAGCCCCAGTTAAGATAGTCAGCCAGACGGACACATTTAGTACGTCCGTTGCAACACACGACAGATGTACTGAATTATAAAATAATAATATTAATATATAATTAAATATAAATAAATATTATTGACATTAATACTTAAACAATATAAATTGTAATTAAGTATTTGTAAATACCCAAGGGGCGCCTTTGGACGAGAGGTAAATGCCTATGTAAACAGATGAACTTGAGACTTATTGCTGAATGACAAATTGGAGTACAGACGCAAAGCACGATAATGTGCGCACTTGGTAACAAAGGACCTGGTTGTGTCTAATATGAATCTTCATAATTCAATACGTCGTGTGTTGTAACGGACGTACTTAATGCACTCGTGTGAAATAAAGAAACATTTTCTGAATTTTGGTGCCTGCATTTTTTTCGTCGCTTTTGTGTGGACCATCATTCTTAACTGTCATCATTTTTGTTGCCACTCCTGTCTCGTAAGTCTTCAATCAACACTTGATTTAATGGTAGATTTAAAGGGTATAATATTTTGACCCCCAGACAAGATGAGTGCAAAAAGAAAAAGCTATTCCGTCAAGTACAAGAAAGGAATCGTGGAGGACTCCCCGGGCAAGAATCTTACGGCTTTCTGCAAAGAGAAGTTGGATCTCCTAATGGTCCGAAAACTGCGAGCAGAGTACGATAACCTCAGTCAACAGGTGGACAAGGGAAATGCAAGAAGCACAAGTGTGGATCAGGTCGGCAACCATTATTTCCTGAGCTGGAAGACATCATCTGTGAATGAATTGCCGACAGGAGAGCAAAGGTGTTGGTTGTGTGCAGAGCTGATAGTCAAGCATTTGTCCTTGTAGTGACACCACAGTTAGAAATATCCCTAGGAGAATTCAAAGTATCACAACACTGGCTGGATGGCTTCCTTCAGCGATATGAACTGTCTCTAAGATTGACAACACTGTTCAAGCTGGAAGACCCTGACGTTATTGAATGTGCACTTGCATTCAAGTCCTTTGTTGATGGCATTGACTTTTCTAAATACCAACTCTCCAACATGATTGCTATGGATGAAACTGCAATGTTTATGGGCCAAGGATCGCAAACGACAATTGATCAGAGGGGTGCCTCGTCAATCTACATTCCCTCCACTGGTTATGAAAGTGGACGTGTTACCTGTATTTTGGCAATTCATCTGGATGGAAAGAAAGCCCCACCTCTAATCATCACCAAGGGCAAGAAAGATAAGGTTGAACGTGTTTCAGGCATTTATGTTCTTGGAGCCGAAAAAGCCCAGTGCACACAAGCAGTTATAAGGAAGGGTCGATTTAATGCTGCCACTTGTTTTGCCCGGTGGCCAAAAAGGTCCGCTAGTCTGGGATTCAGCCAGCACTCACCACACTAAAGACATGAAGAATTTCCTTGCAGAGAGAAGAATAGATCACATAATGATTCTTCCAGGAATGACTGTCTATCTCCAGACTCTAGATATTGTAATAAAGAAGCCATTCAAGGACCATTTGCGCATGGAAATCAATGACTACATTGAAAATAGAATGGAGAGAAATCAGCGTGGAAACTTTGGGAGGCCTAGTCTTCAAGAGGTCATGACTTGGGTGAAGAATTCATGGGAGGAAATCACTGACAGCTGTGTTGTCAATGCACTACGAGCAGGCTACATGCACAAGAAGTGCTCATTTAAGGAGAGCTCTATTGCTGGACATGAGATTGGGGCCAATGGTTCTACAGGAAATGGAGTCACAAGAAATTCAAGCCGATTCGGGGTTTGGAGAGTTATGACAATGTTCTAGAAGATGACATGACTGTATTTGAATAAATGTAGATTTTTATACATGAATAAATGAATAAATGTAGATTGTTGTACATAAAAAACAAGACATCCCCTGAAAGTAAACCCTAATGCATCCTTTGTAGCAAAAATTAATATAAGACCCAGTCATATTTTCAGGGAAATACGGTACCATAAAATGGAATATTCAACCACTGAAATGCTTTTTTCAACAAAGAACTTTTAATGACATGGAGAAATCTTTATAACATAATATCAAACAAAAAAGTTACTGAATATAAAGTTGTATACAGAGTAAGCACTCAATTATGTAAAGAAAAGAGATACTCTTAAGAACTTGGTCAATAGACTGGCGGTGGTGACCCCTAAAGGAACTGATATTTTTCCCTGCATGTTTATACTTACTTGTCTGTATGAATATGGATTATACTTGATCACTGGGAGAAAATTACATATAAACATCTCAACAGTTCCAGTCCAGCCTTAATAGTAAGCACCTAAGGGCTGTTGCTTGGCTTTAAGAGGACACCATGTGTTCAAGGGCACTAGGAAAGACTGAGGCGTGACGTCTGGGCAGGTGAAAAACCATCTTTGCTTTGAGATGTGCAAATATAAATCTGCAAACATAAAACACAGACTAACACAGCAGCTAAAGAAAAGTGTAACTCCTGGGGGTTTGTCCCAGTGGCTTTCTCTGCAACTACTCTCTTACCAAAATGCCTGACCATTTCTAAGATATATTTAAATGTACCTGATGTGGGGTGTAAATGGCCAATAAACTAGCTACCCTGACCGTCAATAATGATGAGGAGTCCATGAAAGCAGCTGACCACCACCCTAGGCTGTCTGTCTTTCCAATCCATAGCCGCTCTGTGAATATTAGGAGGGAAGGGAAGTGGATTGAACTTCAACTGAATCAGGGATGCAGTTTGAAAATGAAGCAGGAAGAGAGAAATACGGTGGTAAAGCAACAAGAGAGGAACCAGCTCTTTCAGATTAGTTCCACTAAATTTCTAAAGTGGATTTTCAGTCATATTTGCCTTCATTACATGAAAAGGATGACCTAAGCTGTGAGTTAATGACAGGAAGTGTCCATTTCCTAACACAACTTGGCTGTGTATATAAAATAATTTGGATTAAAATCAGGTACATTTCCAAGTCCATCTGAGCTTGCCAATTAGCTTTAGGAGTTTTTCACAGGCTATTCTGGGTTGGTGACATAAGGTACAGAGATTGGGGACCAACCCTATCTTTACAGGTTGCCTGGCACCCTAGCCCTATTATACATGGTGAGTGGCAACTAGTGGTTGCCCCCAGTGTGAGAGCACAAGAGAGGGAAAGGATTACACAAACTTTAGTTTGGTTATGAATTAATCCAGGAGGGAAGATAGATTAAATCAATATTTAATTCAGAAGAAGTCCATTTTTATTAGGAAGTCATGATGAAGTTTCCAAGAGCAGATAGGGTGTTTGTGGGGGCAGGATCTCGGAACTTCAGAGCTATACTACCAGGGATTGCCACGGTTTGGCATGGGAAATGATTAAAAAAGAAAAGGATACCAAATAAAGGCGTACACAGCTACTGTTCCCCGATATTAATAAGTTTCATATAGAAGCATAAGTGTCCTTTACAGTGACAGTAAGGGACATACCACTATACCATCCCAGCGGATATGCATTCAGCTGAAGTCAGTTCATCTCCTCCGTTTCAAGGGGCAACTTAAAAAGTGGATTAAAATAAAAAAGCTCTCTATGTAAGGATCATGAGCATTCCTTTGTGTACACGGAATGACAAGAGGAGTACCAACTAATATTCCAAATCTCCCTGCTGGAGGATTTGCGTATAGCTTTTTTGATAAATGAGCATTTGATCAAAACACAACGGTTACTGGTGTGAGATCCAGAACACCCTTGTGGGTTAATCCCACCGAACGGAGGACCAGAATTCCTTGTGGAATCATCCGTCAGACAGAGGACCGGAATTCACAGGAAGAGTTCCCAGAAGAGTTCCTTTCCAACTAGGGAAGCATGCATTCTTCTTAAACCCCAGCTTCACCTCCTCTCCCCAAAAGATTTTTCCTCCTTCTCAAGAGAACAAAGACCACCACGTGAGAATTCTCTTAACATCTATTCCTGTACTTTAAGCTTACCTATGGTGATCCCACCCTTCCTCTAGCCACAGAGGTACCCCAAATCATGTCCAAAGCTAACCCCAATGGGCACCTCCCCCCAGGACTGTGCTTCATCAGTTGGCTGGAGCCATGCACACGCTACCCTCCCAGGCCTCCCTCTCAGCCCTCATCGTTTCTTGCCAGTGACACCTTCCTGCCTGGTCTCCTGGCCTCTGGTCAATCAGCCACCCCTGGTGCCTTCTTAATATTGAACTTCACTCCTCTGCTTAAAAAAAGCCTTCATGGCTTCCCAAATCATAAATGGGTCATACACACAAAACTCTACAAATTGGAAGTCATACTTTAGGCCCGCATTCACTCCTCCATTTGCCTGTTTACCACACCGTGTGCTGGGCAGTCTGTAATGTGCCTGAAGTAGAGTTCTCTTCAGAGAGTGTTACAGAACCAGCTCTACAGTTTAACCATCATTTATCCTCCATCCATTCAACCGACATCCACTGAGCACCTACTACACATGAGATACTGTACTGAACAACAAGGATATAATGAAAGACTCAGACTAGCCTTCAGGAAGTTTACAGTCTACCAGGGAAAGCAACTTTTTATAGAAAGAGAGCCTACCCCTACTGGGGAGAATCCTCGGGACTCTTCTGTCAGACAGGCACAGGTCTAGCCAGAACTTCTCATCAGAAAGAAGACAAGCTGTCTACATGCAAGTAACAAAAGTAGAAAAAAAAAATGCATTCATTTTAAGTCTTTAATATATTTAATGACTTTGATTTGCTTTCTTAAAATCTTAAAAATCACTCTCTTATTTCCATTTTATCAGTTTCCTATCCAGAGACCACGTATTTGGTCCAAAGCTGTTATACCCTCTCTTAATTGGAGAATGGAAGCACTTAATCAGACAGGGTGCATCAGCAGGTGTCACCTTGCCACTTTACCAGTGAGCTGCAGAGATGCCTGGCAGAGCAGTTTCTCCACCCCGTGTCTGGCGCTCTTTCCAGGATACCCTGTTTTGGGGAGCCAGGCAGCGAGTACGTGTTGTCTACCCATGCACTGCCGTCTTTACCTCGTTCGATCGATCTTCCAAACCACTTTGGGAGGTACCCACACGTTAAAGAGATGGGAATTCCATCAGGTCACAAAATGTGTCTACGGTTACTCAGCCAACTCACATCACAGGATATGTCCAGCAGAGGCGGGGCCTCAGCCTAGGACCACCTGACACCGAGGCTGTCTCCAAACCGCGATGACTCTTTGCTCCAGAGAAACCTTCCACCAAGTTCATATAATGTGAGTGACTATATAACAGAAAGTTGGGTCGGATTTCTCCATAATTCAGATGCTGTTAATTCAGAATGACCTTATGTCTGCCTGACTTGTTCAAGTTTTATTGTATTTGAATAGGATGAATTCACAATTTAAAAAAAACACTAAAACGACACCAAGAAAGCTGTTTTATTTGGGTTAAATCTTTAGAGAGGGGAACTTCATGGTGAACATGATACAGCTCCTGTACTCACTGGCAGAACAGGATTGGCTTTTCCCCAGAGCTGGATGAACAGGCCAGCCTGGCAACGATCCAGGGTGACAACTCACCGTGGAGGACTGAATCATCATTGTTATACATCGGAAATATGGAGCCACTTAACTCGGGGGTGAACATGCCACTCCTTACATAAGGGGGAAGATGGCAATCGGCTCTGTCTCCACTCAAGCAGACAGTGCCTCTGAGCAGAAATAAACACCCACCTCACCAGCACCAACCTGTCTCTACTGAGGCTATTTTCCCTCGCAGAACTAACTGGATGAGTAAAAAACAGGCCTCACTACCGGCACCAGTGTCACCTGGCTGACAGGCACCTGAAATTCTGGATCTGAACAATGCATGGCAGAGTGCTATTATTAGCTGAATTTTAAACTGGTTTATGAACACCTGGTTCAGAAAATCACATGTAATAAATCCCTATTTTCAACAAACAGGAAAAGGTATATCTTTATTCATAGTCTTTATGAATAGAGAATTAGATTCTGGAGAATTAGATTCACTCACCCTCACTACATATATATGGAACAGATATTTAAAGATTATTAGTTTGATAAGGTGCCAATGAGTAGCCTTCTCAGTCAGAATACTCACTGTCTCGGGTCAGCCCTGGCTTTCCCATGAGAAAGAACTTTGCTCAAATAATTTCATAACTCACAAATGTTTACAGTTCCCATGAAAAAAATAAAACAAAAACACCAAGTTTCCTAATCTAACCCAAGCAGTAGTTGTTAGAACAATCTAATAACATTAAAGACATCGATAGTTCAATTGATGATAGAAGAGCAATTTTTCCTTCTCTAGAATCTGTAAGCTAAAAAGATCACCTTTCCACAAATGAGATGGTGTCTGTGAAACTACTCTGCGAATCTCCTACACATGGCAGAGACTCCTGGATAAGCGATCCATCAGGCTCCCTTGGCCTGAGCTGCATATCCTCAAGTTCATAGCAAGGACACCACAGGACCAGGGGGTCACCCTTTTGAGGAGCAGAGCTGGATCAAAGACTTTGGGGACAATTATTTAACAATTATTTAACTTTCAACTTTTAACTTTCAACTGCCTTGATTTTCTTGAATGCATACTCAACCCCTATTATTGTTACTAAGATTTTCCAAAAGTGAACTTCATAAATTAAAATCCACAGAGTTAATCATAAATCACCTATTAGTCAACTGTTTTCAACTTTTACTTAGGCAATTATTTCCTCAACTTGAGCTGTCACTGAGTAATAAAACGGTAATTTGAATTGGCCATCTCTACTTCCCCTTCCAGAGAGAAATGATAACAAACAGTGAAACGGTCCACAGAGAAGCTCAAAAGGAAAGATGACTAAAAGTCAGAGAAGCCCATTATAAAGAGCTCGGAAACTTGTTTATATGAATGGTAACAGGACAAATCTTTTCAGAATTAAAGCATGGAAATTATAGCATTCAATTTAATACCATTTATAAAACTTTACAGCATCTTTTACAACATTCGTGTATGCTCTTTAAGTTGTATTTCAATCCCCCCCAAAAAACCTAGTGTTTACCATTCAGGGCCCAAAAGTGTGAAACACTGCGCCTCTTTCAAGGAAGTTGGTATCCACCTGAAAAATTTTCCCAAAGAATCACTAACAATAAGGGTATCTGATTTCATTTACTTACCTACTGCATCTGCAGGAATGCTAGGAAGTCTCAATGAACAGCTTCAGAAAAAGGTCACCTGGAGGAACAAATTGAACAAAATGTTAATTAAAAACATATACACACACGCAAAGACGACTCACCATGCAGTTTTACATCTCATTAAAACATGTGATATTTCAAATATTGGTTTCAAGCAGCATACAGTTCAACCCGCATTAGAACATAGCCACCAGGAACACCGATGCTCCAGGAACACAGGGTCCAAACCACTGAAGAACCAGAAAAATAAAAATAAAAGGGCAATGGGGAAGGTGCAGAACATGCCCCTTCTGATGTCCTCTCATTTCCCCTCACTTGAACATACAACTTGTGTCATTGCGGGAACTTTATAAACAACCATAAAAGCTCAAATAATCCAGAAACAAATTAAGGAATGATATACGAAATTGTAAATGTGGAAACTATCCTGGCAATACTTTATATCCTTTTCAGTTACTATGTGAACTTATTTAAAGCTTAATTCACAAGGATGTTAAACACTGGTGAAATGAAAACATGGTCATTAAAACTCTAACATAGTAAACAGAGGAATTAAGAAGTACGACTTTGGGGTGGTAGATGCGGGTAAAAGGGATCAAATATATGGTGATGGAAGGAGAACTGACTCTGGGTGGTGAACACACAATGTGATATATAGATGATGTAATACAGAATTGTACACTTGAAACCTATGTAACTTTACTAACAATTGTCACCCCAATAAACTTTAATTTAAAAAAAATATTGCGTTACCAATTTAATTTTGAACATTATGGAAAGGCACAAAATAATGCCTCTAATCCCAGAGTTTACATTTAGAATGTAAAATTCTGATGCATTAAATCAATGGATTATCAATCATGTGCTAAAAAAAGAATTTTATAAGATCAATGTATTGGATTTAATGAAAAATCAAATAAATTCCTGTTGTAAGCCTGAAAACAAACAAACAAACAAACACAAAAAAGTAAGACTATTTGATGTTCTCAAATTCTTCAGGAACCTAAGAAAATTATAAGCCTATTAATACATTAACAAAACACATAATCCCACACTGTCTGTTCAGCAGTACTTGGAAATATTTAACAGAAATGGAACAAACTTCTAATATATTACCCTTTGTTGGAAATCTATTGTGCACCCAGCACTGTGTGGCCTCAGATTATAACCTTTCCAGACAGCGTGGCCACTGATATACACATAAGTCCTTTGTTATAACAGCTCATGGGAGTTATGGTTTTTTTTTAAAATGGCTCTTTATTAGTCAATTACTAGTTAAATACCACACATTTCCCCAATTTTATTTTACCCCTTTAGGGAATGTCACAGGAAGTCATGATCAGTATTTTTATCTGGCAATGGTTTCTGTGAAATAAACTACTAGGATTATTATGAATAGGTCTGTTATAAATGGAGTTCTTGACCAACATTTCATTACCTCTAGAAATTAAATGGGTCACAAAAATACTTGAATTAACACAGTTCAAAATCAAAGATAACACTTAAAAAATCTCTTTTATTACATACAACACAAGCAAAGCTCTGAACAGATTAAGACAATTTCAAGACCCTAACAATAACAGAGAAGGCTGGATCGAATGCTGATTCCCCCATAAAGCTTTCCAAACTCACACTATTGGTTAAATTGCACTTCTCAGAATACATAAATTTTGCCTAAACTCTGAAGAAAAAAGGCATTTAGGAATAAGTTTTCAGTACCATGATTAAGCTTTATTGACAACAAATTCATATCTTGTAAACTGCCAAAGTGATAAAAAAGATAAAACATGCCAATTCTGTTATTGGGTTTGGTCAGTAAATAGGACGTTACAGTTATTTTTATTTTAAAAAGTGCCATTTCAAAAAAATATATAGTAGACTAAAAATATACTAAGACATCTCTATGTCTTAGTATATTTTTAGTATATTTTTAGCCTTAGTATATTTTTAGTCTCAAACGTTCGCAAAAAAGTTTGCATTAGGCATTGACTGTCAAGCATTGTTCTGGGTACTTGATGGGGATTAACTCATTTACTTCTCACAAAAACCCTGAAGTAGGTACTAACTAGTCTTTTCCCCATTTTAAAGATAAAGAAGCAGGCGCAGAGTTGTTTAAAGAATTTTCCAAAAGTTAGATGGCTAGAAGAAGTGAAGATTTGAATTCATATACATTATCACATTTAATCTTAACAACTACATAATAAAACAGGCTGGGCAGAACATTGTAGCCCCGTTTTAAATTTGAGGGAAACAAATTCTGAGGAATACAGACTGACTTCCCCCCAAACCACACTGCTAGACAGCCACAGGGCCAAGAATAGAACCCAAGGCATCTAACTCTAAGGCTCATGCTACTTTTTTATTTGCTTGTTTTTGTTTGAAATTCTGTTCATCAATATGTAACTCAGTGTAGAGAGTGAGTTCTGCCTTTAACCTCTGAGAACACACGTCAAGGTCCTCCGGTGGGCTGTGGTGACTATAAGAACATCAAGGGCACAGAGGTCGTATCATGCTGCCCTATCACCATTTTTCCATTTCTCTATGTGTAATTAATATTTGTTCCTTACTCGTTTGTTAAACACATGGGAGCTTATAGAAATTATAAATATTTGTCTTTATCATTTATTATTCTTTTCTCTTCACTTTTGTAGATTAGTATTCTACGTGGCCATTTAAGCCCAGTAAATGGAGGCATTGTTTATTCTCACGAGTACCACTGTATTCTAAATAGAATGAAAATTGCTGTTATTTTTGAACTGAGTTAAACATGTTTACTTCCCATTCATCTCCATTTGGGTCTCATGCCCTTCAGATCCACTTCCGGAGATCAGGAGGAGAAACAATAGCGGCCTTTAGTGCCTAAGGACAGCGCCCACGTGATAGGCACCCACTCTAATTTATTGAATCGAATTGCCACAAACAGGAAGCACAGTTGGAAGACCCCTTTCTCAGTTACAAATTTTTTTGACTTGAAATACACTGATTTGAATTGCTTTATGTTACTCTGTAAAACTAGAACCAAGAAGTATAAATTATCATGGAAGTTATAAGGATAAATTTCACCTTAATTAAAGAAAGAATTTCATATTAAACAGAGTCACCCCCACCCCGTGGTGCAGTCTACCTCTGGGGCAGGTTAAGAGGCAGCTGCTCATGATCACAGAAGCCACAGAAGGGGAAAGTCTCCATAACTGTCCTCTAACATAGAGTCCTTCCATGAATCCTGCAGATAGTTCACTATGTCTATCTTTGGCAAGAATGGCAGTTCCCATGGCAGAGCAATGCATGACTTACATACACTTTCCAACTCATTTTCTCATTTGATCCACACGATGAGTAGAAGGGTAGCTGGTGTAGGAGTGGGGGCAGACACATCATTTATTATTCCCATTCTACAGATGAGGAATTTGAACAACTTAAGCAGAATCACACAATTAGTAAATGCTAATACCTGGGCTCCAACCTAGCACTTCTGACTCCGAAGTCCAGGGTATTTCCAGCTAGGCAATATTGCAATAGCCAAGACATGATGCTTTTCAACCATCAAACTTATTCATCAAGGACAAGGGCAAGAATGGGCCCCAAAGACTTGAAGCATGGAAATGAATACCAAAGGAGATGAGCTAAAAGCAAAATACGGTAAGAGCCCTACTCCTCTCACAAACCACCCGTTCTACCTCACTAAAAAGTATTCTACGTGTTTGGTAAGCATACTCTCTAAGGCTCTGCTTACATGTGTCAACTAAAGGAGCAATTGTCCAAATCCTGCTTTACTCTGCTCTGTTGATACAATAATTGTTTGGGGAAATTCGTTCACATTTTAAGGGGAGTTGATGGCAGCATAATAAACACAAAGAACAGTGTCCTATTTCTGCATGTAAAGCACAAATTGCTCAAAGATTAGCCTGGTAGTTTTTTCAAAAAGTCAATGAAATGCATTGACTCTATTCTGACAACACGTCCAGGATAACCCCCCCACTTGAGTCTGACAACAGGAGTTTAACCGAAATGGGCCAGCCATTGAAGGACAGCTGAACCTTGAAGATTTTTCAAGGAAAGACATGCGAGTGTCAAATTTCACAAAATTGTCTACCAAGTAGAGAGTGGCAGGCTGCCAAAAGCTGGACTGTGCTAACACATGCGAAATGCTGGGAATCTGAACCTCTACAACGCTTGCCTGCCCGGCCACTTAGCCACAGAGTGAATGACTGATGCTCAAGTTTCCAGAGACCCCACGGACTATGAGCCAAATGGTGTTAAACACAAAAACTTCCTTTTACTCTTAAGAAAGGAGAAACTACTGAAATTCAAAAATCACATCAACATGAAATTGTTAAAGGGTAAGTGTTTGAATATCCGGGTACAACAAAATAGCTTCGCAATGTGCCAGCAACAAGTCAGATTCAATTATACTGCATTTCATCCCACCAAGTTTGTGCATCAAAACACTGCTATTATACAAACATAGCCAGGACCACATTTATTTACATAATTGTTTGCCTTTCCCTGTAAATCTACTGGACCAGAAGCTCCTGGAGAACAAAACAAACTCTAGCTTACGCCTCTCTGCATCTCCTGCACTTAGCACAGTGCCTGGCCCAGAGTGGACATTTCATAAATATTTACTGAATAAACAACTGGATGATTGCATGGAGACAGTCTGAAAAAGAAGGATATGAGGAAGAGAAAAATACTGGATTAACAGGGTGGAGAAAATTATTGAGCAAAGATGACAGCAAGAATTCCAGAATGAGGTGAAGGCACAAGAGACAAATGGTAAATCTGCAGGCATGGAAGGAGCCCACAGGTGACAGTTAGGCTGCCCACGCAGGGAGACTCTTCGTGGTGTGTTTTCGAAATGCCCATGTCTGGACCAACCTTCGTTAAATTCCTTCTGTCCTGGAATAGCCTTAGAACATGGGTGGTGGAGGAGGGTGCCAGGGGCAAGTGTGTATAATTAAAAAGTGCTTTAGGTAATTTTGAGGAACCCTCCTCCAGATGAGAACTGCTCTTAATTCCCTTGCTTTTTAAAAAATACCTGAAATATTAAGTATGTGATCATTTTGCAAGACAGAAATTTGTGAATATTGTCGAACACCAGCAATGTGTGAGTCTCATCAAATACCCCAACCAGTTGTTTGAGAATAGGTCATTTCAGATTGGCCAGCACAGGTAGTCACAGGAGGACGAGTGAGGGCAGCATACCGGGGGAGCGTGCCGAGGCAAACAGGTGGCTGTGAGTAACTTGGACTAGAAGAGCTGACAAGCCATCTCTCTGTTAGATATTTCTTAGCAGTCTAAGTCTTTTAGGCATCCAAAATCTGGGCATAAACTTCAAGTAGGAACAGACTAATGTTTCTGAAAAAAGATGCCCAAATTAAAAGTAGAAAGAAAGGAAGTCTACACCTGAGGAAGATTTCCAAACAGGGTAATATGGACACATGCAGGCTAACACATATATACAAACACACAGGTAGAGGCCCCACTTCCAGGATAAACCCCTTGAAGTCCATGAATGAGCCTGTTTGACCTGCAGAATGCTTCTCAAAGACTCTTGTATACTGTCACCTTCACACAGGTGAGGCCTGAAGGGGCAGAGCTGTTACACCATCAAGACAGGACAACTCACAATTTTGTAAATGTCTTTTTTTGAAAAGATTTGCCTGAAAACGAAGGAAAGAAACCAGAGAAAGGGAATCTCTGCATCCAAGCAAAGCCGGCTCTAGTAAAATGGAGAGTTTGCTTTTGGAGGCCTGGTATCTAAAATATGTATGGAGAGTCTGATATCTAAAATATTTACGGTTTTCATTATCATACATATGCAAAGAAACCATTGATCAGTCCATTATTTTTTCTACCCCAGTCACAAACTATCTACTGGGCACCCCGTCCCCCTGCCAGGCACCAGGGAGACCCAAACACACAAGGTATTGTTTGCTACCTCCAAGAAGAGTGCTCTCTCTGGGAAGATGCCTGGAAATTCCTGCCTCATGGCCCTGTCGCCTTGGGACCTCCACTGCAGGACAGCCGGAAGCCATCGCTTATGCCACAACACAGCAGGGTCCCTGCTACCGTGTTTCCCCGAAAATAAGACCAGGTCTTATACCCTATTTCCCCCAAAATAAGACTCAGTCTTATATTAATTTTTGCTCCAAAAGATGCATTAGGGTGTATTTTCAGGGGATGTCTTATTTTTTCATGTGCAACAATCTACATTTATTCAAATACAGTCAAGTCATCTTCTGGAACATCGCCATAATGTAGTAAATGTGTGTAGTAACTGGGTCTTATTTTTGGGGAAACACGGTATCTCTGCCAGGTGATTTGTACCTTAATTTTCAGTCTACATAATCAAAGGCTTTGTGCTTCCCTAAAACTTTGACATTAGTGAGTAGATGGCAGGATTTCAGTGAAGCAGAGCCAAAAAGGGGATCTGCAATTATGTCATGCGGAGCCCAGAAGGTCTGTGTCAGCTAAGCTCACTGAGAACAGCTCTTCAGTGAATTTCGGAGGAATAAAATCACTGCAACACTAACTGCATGAAAACAGTATGATTAAGTGTTTACTACTTCAGGGAAAAACATTTCAAGAAATTAAAAAATATATTATTACAGAACAAAGGGCACATGAACCTTTAATAACATATTTGCATAAAGCTTATGATAGTGCTAACTCTTGCTCAATAATGTACAATGTAATTTATCAAAAATAAATTTTAAAAACACGTTGGTGGTGGAGCGCTGTGGTGAGGCCTACCTAGCATAACCACTATCCCAGAAGGAAAAGGAAAGCACAGCCATTACCCTCTAAGGCGGGAGACAACAAGGTGGGTCCTTACTCCTAGAGTCATTCTGCTTACCTAAGCAGAGGAATATATACACCGCAAATGAATAGAATGAGTTAGTAGTAAAGAATAAAAACTAGTATACATAACAACTCTTATCAGTGCATCATTGTATTTATAAAGTCTTCCAAATAAAACTTAAAAGTAGGAGTGAGTGGAAACCTGCCCTGACAAATTAGAGAAAATGAAGGCAAATACACTAAAACCAAAATAATGCCAAAGCCGCATATGGAAGAAGCCAGAACTTTCCTGGGCTGCGAGTCCAGGGCCGCACGTGCGTCCCAACCCTCATGAGCGCCCAGACCAGCACTGACCCCCAGATCCCACACTCCTCCGTTTAGGGGAGCCCCAGCATGTCCTTCCTGCCCCTCTGTCAGGGCACCCCCATCCTCACCCTGGGTCAGAAGCAAAGGATGAGACCCGCCTCCCCTCCCTCAAGGTTTCAGGCATCATAGCCAGGTTTCTTCTCAGTGGTACAGCACGGCAAACTTCTTTCTCAAAACATAAAATGACTGATCTTTGAGCCAAGATGGCGAAGGCTTCTGTAACATCTCGCAGAACCAGAACCTTGCTGTGATTATCTTTATAATCCGCAAAAGACAAGGAGGACCTTGGGAAGGAATGCTGCCAGGGAGGCACCTGGTAGGGAGAGAAAGGGGGAAAGCCTAGGATTCTTTCTCCCGTCTTTCCTTCCCCAAGGACAGCAAAAGTCAGATTACTAGAAGCTGTACTCTGAGAACACACCTGGCCCCAGCTCAGCCATCCTCTCCCCATCACAAGTCACGGTGGGTGCTCTCCCCTTTTGCGGCCTGTTTTGATCCCCAGTCTAATGCCATGTCTTCTAAAGCTCAGTGTTGAGACCCAGGGCCTCTGCCTATAACTGTCTGTGTCTATATCCTCCCAACTCCAAATGTGAAACTCTGCTCCAGACCCAACTCACGTGCCATCTTCCGTGAAGCTTTCTCTAAGGTTACTCTTGCTTTTGCCCTCTTCCCATCGCGGAGCGAGCTCATTCTCTGAGCTCATGTAAAGCTCTGGGCATGGTTCTATGTCACACCCAGGCCAGCGAGTAATAATGACTCCCAGTTCCAAGTACACCCATCCATCTGCTGACTAATATGTACAAAGTGTGGCTTGAGAAACATTACAAAAATAGCCACGACTCAGTCCTTGACTAAGAAGGACTAACAAAAGGGTGAGGCAGCTCTTCTTCAAATCACAGATATTTATATGGCTTGTTCCCTCACTTCATTCAAGTCTCTGTTCAAATGCCATCCCCTTCCCTGAATGCCTTAGCTGGAAAAAGGGCACAAGGCACAACTTCTCAGTCTCTAGCACCATCTGCTATACTTACCTGGCTTTATTTTTCTCCACAGCTCTCACTGCTGCCTGATAGCATCCATATAGACAGATGGATAGACAGATATAGACATATCTAGAAACAGAGTAAGTTAGTTGTTTGCCCACTAGAACATAAGCTCCATTCAGGTAAAGCCTTGAATATATTTCAGTCTGTGCTGTATACTCCCCTAATGTCTGGAATAGTGACTGACATACAGTGAGTTCTCAGTATATACCGGTTGATGAATCCACGTATCGGCAGATGATTATGTCTTGAGCAAGATAGAAAACCCAAGGGAAAAAGGAGATCAGGTGAGGGTAGGGAGAAACTTTTTCTCTTTGAGACTTTTAAAGTTTGAAGTACCTGGTTGAGCAAGCAGGTAAGGGGGATTCCAGTAGGCAACTGGTCAGGAATCTAGGGAACGAGTTAAGAGCAGGCAATATAGTTTGGGAAGTTGTCAGCATATAGAAGGTGATTGAAGCCACAGGTAAGGGTGAGACTGCCCCAGAAAAGCACGTCAAGTGAGTAAGGCAAGAGCTGGCTATAGTATAATAAAGAAATACTATCCACCTCGCAGGGATGTGGATAGGTCTAAAGGAGTTAAGGCACTGAAATATCTCATCTCTCTATCTCCTCAAGGCTTAGCCAAACTACTCCAGATAACAGGAGCTTGATAAATGCATATTGTATACACAAACACCTTTTAAGACTGAGAAAGACCATTTTTAGTGCCATCTTATCCTCACAGCATTTGGGCACAGCATGGATTCAAGAACTATACAATTTATACAAGGCTGTATTTTTCATTTGTAGGACTGCATTACTCCAGTCTGATTAAAGATTAAGAGATAGTCCAACATTACCTACAGTGCAAAATAACGCTGTATTACCTTTTATTATCTAGTGGGGGAAAGAAAATAGGCAGGAACACAATTCCTCAGAATGGGGTATAAAAGGAAAAAATGCATTCCTACAAGGTCCATGAACGTGAATGTCTACCAAGGCACAAGCTCTGTAGTTACAGATTTAAACCTAAATCCAGAAGGAGAAAAAACGTCCTGGCACAGACTAAAAAGTAGTGACAGATGGGTCATTTGAGCTAAACTCAAAGGATGAGTCAAATGTAAAGGTCCAATTTCAAGACAGAAAAAAAAAAATCACTGGTTGGCTTAGGTGGTTTGCTTTTAAGTTTGTGACTAACTGTAACTTAACTAAAAATAACCACCTGAAGTCAATGATGGCGAAACCAAGGTCACTCTGCATGTCCCATTTAGGAGAGTTAGTCAAGGAGGTGAAGGCCCCACACCAACACTAGCCAACCACTGAAGCAATGGGGTTAGAGGCCTGTTGTAAGCGCTGCCGCTGCGCATCAGGTGCGATGCCGGGGTTTCCTGACTGGGGCCGGGGAGGAAGTGAGCAGAGTTCATCCCCAGCTACAACTAGAGTGGCCTTGCTTTTATCTTTTATTTTTCTGTATTAGAATGCCACTTAAAATTTTGTTTGAAGAAAGCACTCGCTGTTAAAACAAACACTCTGGAAGCCACCAGCCTAGAGCATATTAATTCTGGGGGTGAAAAATCAACAAAAGTTTTAAAATTCTAATTTTTTTATACCCATTTTCACAATTGGATCAAGAGTATCTTGATGGTGATTACCATGGGGGTAGGTGGGTGCAGAAATTAAGAGATGCGCAGATTTTATAATTCTGTAATGTATGAATTTTGCATAATAAAATCAAATCCTTTTCTCATCAAAAAAGTGATACTTTACTTCAGATTACTTGCTCTTTCCTGTTTTTCATAGAAAACAAAGTATAACTACGTCTAACTGCTTACCCTGGGCAATGATGAAATCCTACTGAGGCCTCAGACATTACTGTGTTTATGCTAAGAAAAAAGAGGAAATGGTCCACGTTTGGTTAATAGTAAAAATTTACTCACGTAGAACCATTCTCTAGGAGAAGTGTGTACCTTGGAATCATGTTGTATTTTTCTAGATATTCAGAAGACTCTTGTATGCTGTTCTGTTACAGATGAAAATCAAGTGTTTCAAATTTTAATTACAAAATGATGTTTCAATGAAAAGAGAACAAAACTATAGAGAACAATGGTCTTTAAAGAGTTAAAATAGAAGCCGATTTCTAATGCCAGCTCTTCTCCCAATTTCCAAAAATGAAATTACATTCACATCCAAAACTATGGATTATTATTTCAATCATTTCTATTCAAACTCAGCATTGGAAGTTTTGTCTTCAGACCAGGGAGACCCACAAACAGGCCTCTGGGAGACTCTGGCTCACAAGGAGTATTTCAGATTTTCCTTGTAGTTGCTAAAGATGGAGGCAGGGTACCCTCCATCTACCAATATGAGATGCCAAGCCTTCCGTCACCAGGACAAAGGTCATGATAGGTCCCAGGGGGAAAAGCCAAGTTCAGCCATCCTTCCACACTCTCTCAACTTCCCTGTGACCCAGGGCACACATGTGAGAGGCCGGGTTGGGGTTACCAGTCTGGCAACAGAGCCCCACCCAGCTAACTGACCCACAGAGCAACTGAATGCTGACCTTGGCCTTCCCATCCCCATTCTCTAACCAAAAGTGTTAACTGGCTGCAGATTCTTGAACTATGCCTCAGACACATTTCCAAATTAGCAAGCACATGGAAAAAGCGAGAGGATGTAATTTTCTCTAGTGAGGGAGAATTGTTTTATTTATTAATAGCTAACCACTTACCAACGAATTTGACTACAATCAATGGTAAACGATAACCGACAACTGGTTTAATTCCCTTTCTCCACAAGCTCCTTCTGTATTAGAGGGTTACAGATGCCTCACTGAAATCTCCAGAAAAGATTTTTCTCAGAGAAAATTCTGCTGACGCATCAGTTTTGATTCCTGAGTTTTCCTTTGTATGAACTGAAGAGCATGCCCGCTAGAACGGGACTGTGCTTTTGCTTGCCAGGCCTCCTGCTCTCACTGTGGATATTCCTCAGCCACCAAACATTTTACTCCTCAATGCTCTCTGTGTATAACTCAGAACTGCTGACTGTATGGCAGGAAGGACCTCAGAGACCATCTGGTGCAAAGCCATCATTTCATCTAAGAGGGAACTTAAGTGCAGAGAAGTGAAGTGACAAAAAAGTCTTGGTGGTGAAGCTAGGGACAGCGAACCAGGCACTGCCTCCTATCCTGTGTTGATGCCAGAGGATGACAAACCAGGTTCCTCCAGGCCCCACCCCCACCCCAGTGCTCAGATTGCCTCAGGACCTCAGGAACCCTGGGACAGGAGGAGGCTGAGGGGAGACCCCCCAGAACAGCTGCAATTTATCTGTTTCATATATTAGGGTTAAAAACAAGATTTCATTTGAAAGAAAGGGTTTCACTGTAAATAAACATCTTGAAAACCACCACATGGCAGAACTAACTTCAAATAAAAGTAAAGTTAACAGAGAGAAAGAACTAAAAACATAGGGTCTTATTTTAATGAATGTGTCCTTTTTTAAATAGAACAAAGAAAGAAAACAGCACTAAAACCAAATGTTATAGCTTAGAGGTCTCTCCTTTATTTTTGCCTGCCCAGGAAAATAACACAAACAAAACAACACAAAGAGAAGAAAAACCGAAGGCAAGATAATATATTTTAGTTTCTAGGTCCCTGGGAAAGTCTTAAATCCATATTGCATTGAACAATTTCAAGATACAAGAATCATAGAGGACATTAATGTCCTAATTTAAATTTCTAAGATAAATCTACTAAAAAAAAGAATGAAAAAGAGTTTTCAAAAATTACCTGTACAGAAGAAAAAGTAAGGGTCCCAATTTTATCTTTTGTTTTCCTGTCTGCTGAGTACCTTTAAGGACTTGCGATTTCTCCCATTCCTTAAAAAAAAAAAAAAAGTCCTTCTTACAGGTGTTCACAAGCCCCTGAACTGTGTTTCTCTAAGGTCAGTAAGAGGGAGGGAAACTGGTTTGTCTATGTGTGGTAGGTCAGAGCTGGAGGCAATTTGCAGAATTAGACAGCCCCAGGGACACAGGGAATTGAACAAGTCACCAAGAACTATCTTCGTTTTGGTTTGACATTCCACAAAGAACTTTTACTTTGACTTTTTAATTTCTGTCATTCTAGACTTATACTGGAGCCAGATGACTTAAAACTCTTGTTTCAGACAATCTTCTTAACTGTTTAAAGTTAATAGCTTCCAACGAAGTTGCACCAAACAACCTCTGTGCATTTCACAGACTATTCAAATCCAGCAAACTTGATCATTCAGCAACGCAATCATTCTTTGCAGGAAGTGCCCTCATGTTAAGTACAGTTCTTGGGGGGGGGGGGGGGGTTGTTAATATGATCAGTCAAATCAGCTCTGTCTAAGCCAAGTGTACACTCAGTGCCATCATCTGAAAAGATTGAATGTCATCTTATAAACGACAACCTCCCTTACTTCCTTTCCCTCCCACTCACTCTCAAATTTCCACAGCAGCATTAGCACACAAAGCAGACGAGAGAGGCAGCCATTTCTAGGCTTGCAGAACTCAACGTGTTTTTAAGTCGTCAAAAGAGAATATAACCAAGTACTGATTTTCCTTGGGCTCGAAGGATGTATGAATATTAATAAGAGTTGTTTTGTAAACTTGGAACGCTACAAGAGGCCATCCATCTTGGTTAGCCTCCAAGCTGACTTACTTAAGTGACCTAATTTTCATGTCCCACTTTTGAAGATCTCCAGGACAGAAATTCCACAGTTGCCATTGGTAGTCTGACTTGGGGTTTAATTTCCTTCAGAAGCAAAGGGGACTGTTTCTCTCAATTTTTTTTAAAAAGTTAAACAAGAGCTTAACTCTTTTTAAAGATGTCATTTGAACCCTGAAACTGGTTACCTGGAACAACACAAAAGTGAACAAAAGTGAACAACCAAGAACCAGGCTATAGGCTAACCCCAGTCATCAGAAATCTGCCTGGCTTACTGAGCAAGCCCATGCTGCTCTCTCCACCCAGAGGAATCTGCATACACCAGGGGCGTCTGCATTAACCACTCAAGTTCACAAGTTTAAGGAATGACTGCAGCTCCTGAAAGAAAAGCAGCTAATATGCAATCAAGTATTTCCTAGTCAGTGGGGAAAAGCTTTCCCAGGCCTTCCCCACTTTCCAAATGGCAAGGAATTTTGGTTTTGGTGTCCTTTGCCTTTTCTGTTTTTCTAAGAGTCCCCTAAACAATATCATACTCAGGTTTTCTAAGTTTTTTTGAAGATGAACTTTCCACGGAGCTGTACTCCTTGAAACAAGTCTTCTGGAGATTTTGACCTTGGCCTCCTGGAATTTTTCAATGAAACTCAAAAGAGATGTTTACCTGACCCCAAGTATTACCCTAATGAAAACGCTGTTTTTAATTCCTTGAACTCTTTCTCTTTTCTTGTCATGCCCTCTGGGAAGAAAGACAAGTACAGATGTTGGCTTGTACTCAACTGGCAAACACCAAGATAATCGAGTTCTAATACTTTCTCAAGAACTTGGACAGCATCACACAGATATTAATTACTCTCCCTTCTCATGGTCCTCTGCACTTCACCTTTTTAGAGGATCAAGGTAAAGACAGGAAATGCCAGCACATTATTTTTGTAACAAAAACATCAATCACAGGAAGAATAAAGAAATTTTATGGGTTTTTCAAAGGCAGTGATAGAGCAGAAAACAAACAAACAAACAAACAAAACTATGATTTAAGGAACAGAGAGAAGGAGTGAGACCTTTTGCCAATGAAAGAGTCCAGATGAGGCTGAGTCCATAGTCTCCCTGGCAGGGAGCATTTGGGGAGCTTTGGAATTGGGCATCTACAATCAGGGTTTAGTTGATAATTTCTTTTTCTTGGAAGGAGAAGGTTCCTGGTATGGAGGTTTTGGAAAACCTATTTCAAATAGTCACATTTACCACTGCTTGGAAATGGCTTGCACTGTTACCTGTACACACACAGCGGGGTCATATGTATTTCAGGGGCTTCTCCCTCCACCTGGGGACAGGTACTTTCTCCTACTAAGAGATCAAGGGCTGAGATGAACGGCTTCACTCTATTGCTCATTTGCTCTGGGAATGTCTTCCAGGAATGATTTAGGTACAAGGCTTCTAACACCATTCCACTCTAGGTTCCCAGCAGCATGCTTGCTCCCGACTACCATATGATCCATTAGCAACACACGTGAGCACTGTGGAGCCACAGAGACTCCACGTCCAGTGCTCTACTGCCTAGAAGCTACTATCCAGCGGAGAGAGCACCCAGTGACAAACAACTGTGTTTCGAGCAGACCCTTGAAAGAAGGCATACTCAGTATAATAGTGAGGATTAACTCAAACCTCAGTACAAAAGTGTAGTTCATTTCCTCTACCTTTTTAAATCTGACTCTGCAAAAGAACGAGATGAAAACTGCCTTCAACCAAAGCAAAAAGCCCCTTGCATGGTCTCTGAAGTGCCCCCAGTACAACAACTTTGCTCTTGGTTACAGTCTGGGCATTTCCCTGCACCACTGGTCCGCCCAGCGAAACCAACTGGAGCCATGACAGGAATATTCTCAGATTTCAGGAGTCAGCTCAAGTAGAAAGACGCATCTATAGAAATGCCCAGCCTAGTGTCTAATTTTCACGTGTCGACGGAGTGAATTGACTTGTAGGGCTCCTGAAAACTTGCCCTTTGGAATCTCATTTAACAAGAAAACTTTTCATTTATATTCCAGCTTGTTCTATCTAATCCAGGACTTTAACAGGGATCTTTAGGTGAAGGAAAAGACCAAGCAAGTCACTAGAGCTTCCTCAGCTACAGGAATTCAGAAGGAAGATGTTTGAGGAGGATGATGGTTGAGGAATGCATACATTAGCACTAATAGGAAATAAGCAAATAAATAACTAAATAAAGGTTTTCAACCTTTTTGTGTATCTTTATCCAGCTCAACTCAGACTGGCTATTTTTTAACCCCTGGCTCACTTTGCATAACAGGAACCCTAGAATTAAAAATAAGGGAATTTATTTTGTTCCCATTCCATGCAAATTTTTATTAAGTAAGTTTAATTTCAATGGCTTAGCTGGGTTTTTGTTTTGTTTTAAAAGGAGTGATAGCTTTTTAAAAAAAATTTTTTTTTTGGTTTTCCTTCTAGATGCCAAATAAGGGATCTGTAGTCTGAGTTTACAATGAAACTTCTGGCCTAAATGATGATTCTGAGTTCTCCACAAACAGCTGATTAGGACATTGTAAATGGAGATGGCATTCTAAGCCCAAGAAGTTTGCAGTTGGGGAGGGACCGGAGAACTGGCCAATTTAGGGTTTTCATAAAATTTAGATTAACATACAAAAAGTTAGAACAGAAGCCGCCTATATTCTTTCAGTTTCCCGTGAGTACTGTGTCCCCCAAAATAATATCTAACTGAAAATAAGCCCTAGCATGATTTTTCAGGATGACATTCCCTGAACATAAGCCCTAATGCATCTTTTGGAGCAAACCTTAATATAAGACCCAGTCTTATTTTCGGGGAAACACGGTCCATAAGGAAGAAAAGACAACCAGGATGAAAAACTCCTCAAGAAAGGTTAAGGATAAGAACTATAGCATCTTGCTGGAAAATACCTCTCACTGACAATGAAAATGAGGGAAGCAGTGTGATCCCTAGCTTTTGGGTGCTCTTGTGGGCCTGTCTCTACCTGTTTCTACGAAATGAGATAAGATGGTACCCACTTTCAGTTAAGTGGTGCAGAGGGACATACAGCATTTGGTTCTGCTTGGGACAAAAATGCCCCATAAATCTTTAAAGGGTGAATTAAAAAATGAGCTTTGCACAAAGACTATGAATGTCATTGGCCTTACGAAGGCGTGGGGGTCAGCATGAGACGTAGGCCCAGCCATTGCCATTGCTTGATGAGGTAAAAGAATCTTGAAAGTTTGAACTCTGGTACATTGAATGAATAGGAAACAGACGATGAGAGAGGTTCGAAAGCTGTTAATTCTGGAAACCGGCTCCCAGGGAAGCTATTGTGGGTGTGTGTAGCATGGAAGGGTCAAGAGTAGGTGTTCAACCCGTTAACATCCCAGCCACGCAGGGGTCCAGGAAGATAGAACCTTCTGAAACGAAACCCTCAGTTAACAATCATCGTCATCATCCTCATTGTCCTGAATTGACTGAGCCCATTGCGAGGTGCCAGGCAACCTGCTAAGCATTTACTAGCATTAATGTCCACGACATTAGCTCAGAACAATTATATGAGACAGGCTATTGACTCCTTGTCATAGATGGGGACACTGGGAGTTGGGGTGAGATGGAGCAAGTATCTTGCCCGAGGTCATACCACTAACAAGTAGCACAGACCTTTCTCATACCCCCTCCCTGTGGTCTAAAGGGCCACGGCATCTCAGAGCCTACCCTGGAGGAAATGACAAGGCCATTTTTCTACAGTGCTTTCACCTCTCTAAAGGACTTGAGAAGGAGGAACAGCCCGAACTTTGGAGTTCAAATTCTTGGATTTAAGCACCAGCTTCACCATTTGTGGTTGAGGATGTAAGGAACCAAGGATGGTCAACAGCTGTCCATTTCATTCTTTCTCTGAAGCAAGTTACTTGAACCTCTAAGAGCTTTTATCCTCATCTCTAATGCGGGCTCATCATCACGCTATCTCACCGGCAGCTGTGAGGTTAAAGTGGGACGATTTTATAATGATACAGCAGGGACGCGAATACTGATTGTTGTTAGCGCGTGTTATCCCATTTGATTTTCATGTCGTGTCAT
This sequence comes from Rhinolophus hipposideros, assembly GCF_964194185.1. Classification (NCBI taxonomy): domain Eukaryota; kingdom Metazoa; phylum Chordata; class Mammalia; order Chiroptera; family Rhinolophidae; genus Rhinolophus; species Rhinolophus hipposideros. The sequence goes on along the minus strand of NC_138053.1, from coordinate 50,276,079 downwards.
TTGCATCAGAGTGCCGCCCATCTGGTTTTCCAGAAGCTCTGTGTGGAACTCAGAACAGTAGTGTCCTCATTTCACAGATGCAGTAACTGAAGCCCAGCACGTGAAGCCATCACACAGCTGGTATGCCACATGGCCCTCATCCTCTGCTCCCTCCTCTACCCTCTGTCCCTGTCACCACGAAACCACAACATGCTCTGACAACGGAGTCTGTGAAGAGGACTCAGCATGTATAAGTGTCCCATCGGTAACCCTATGCAAGGTGGGCACTTGCTCCCACCCACGGTCCCCACATAGGCAGATGGATATTAAACAACAGAGAAAGCTTATAGATTTTATAGGGAAAAAACGTTTATCCTTAAATTCTGTCCCATGACTCAATTTAGGGTCCTCTGCTTATTAATACAGCATTAGCTGTGTTTTCTAGCAATTATTATTTGAAAAGCTCTAGAAAAGGTCATTTCAATATAACAAGAACTAGAATTTTTTTTTTTATGTACACCAAGACACGGCATGTTCTTTTTAATTGTTTTTGTTGCCTAATGAATGCTTACTGGATTTTGAAACTCAGTAAGCCTATTTCTTTACTGGATGTTGGGAGAAAAAACCTAGTAGCTGTTGCTTCAAAAGGAACAACTGTGAGATTATAATTACTGTGATCTTTTCAATCTTGTCCTTCATTGTTAGCAATAAAATAAAGGTATTGCTTACAGTCATTAAAGTCCTTGCCATAGGAATTGTGAAAAATAGACATTAAACAAGGCAAGCCTGAATGTCTTGAACTTTGCTAACCATATTAAAATGTCTGTTGCATAGCCAATTAAAGTTGGTCATAGAGACTCACATTTTCCAGTCTTTGCTGGCATGGTTGATGCTTATTGGCAAAGAAGCCAGTTAGAGCCTTCTTACTAAATAGGACAAACGATGACAATATTAGACACGGCAAGCGAACTATGATGGAAGAATTTCACCACTTTTAAGGACTTCTGGGCCAAGAATCAGTGATACAATAGGAAAAGACCACCAGAAAATGCTGACACCTTCAATCAATGCTTTTGTCTCTGCGTCCCACACCTCCTGGATTCAGGGACTTAGGCCTGAAGCCTAACTACTCTATGTCCACATGTAAGCCATTATGAGTAACTGTGCTTGAAATTTAATTTCACATCTGCTCTTCTGCAGCCTTTGAACATCTTATGAATTTCTCTGACAACTGTTTGCAAAGGCCATAATCACAGGCATCTGTAACTGGATCCCCAGCTACAGGGCAGAACACCACATAATTCCAAGAGGTTTTGGGTCCAATCTTATTTGGTTTCTTGTCTCTCTCCCTTTCTTTAAAATTGCCCTGAGCCTTCAATTTGCAGAGAAAGCAGATTAGCATTGCAAGAAGGCGGCCCAGGTCCTGTCCTCTGTCTCATCCTCAGCACACAGGCCCAGGCAAATCCTATCCTCTCCCTTTGGTTGTGGCGTTCCTGGCACCTTCAGAAAGAGGTCTTGTGACTGTGGCAGGAGGCAATTTGGGCTCGTGGCAAGTAGGGTCTCTGTGCCAGTTATGTCCCTCTCCCCCACCCCGTGGTTTCAGCATCCCCCACGGAGGCATGAGGACGCACCTTGGCTCCCAGTGGACCAGACAGCAGATGTGTCAGTACTTCTCCAACTCTTTCACTTGGGTCGCTCCGAAGCTGTGTGGCTCTGGGGCTGGAGCAGCCCTTTCTAATTATGGTTGGCCACTGGCACGACATGTGATCTTGAACAACACAACTAACTTCCCTGTGTCTGTTCTGCATTTTTAAAATTTGACAGCATCCACTTCTTAAAAGGATTCCTATGCTGTTTTTACATTTTGTAAATATTTGCAAGAATCAAGGGGAAAAAGTTCTTGCACCCATTCGGCCCCATACTGATTCAGGGACCCTGGCAAGTAACCTCCTTTCTGGGAACCTCAGTTTTCTTATTCAATTTCTAGCCATCTCCTATTTTTTCCTTATGAGGAACAAATGTAATAAGGAACACAGAAGTCTTCCTCAAAAAATGAAGCTCTGTAAAAATCTAGGTATTATTATTACTGTCGTCCTCATTATCCTCTTCAAAAGCTCCATTCTGAGAGAGTTCTGGAGCCAAATTGGCAGGGTTAACTCAGTTATTTAACTGTTCTAGCCTCAATTTTCTCATCTGTAAAGTGGGGATGAAATAATAGCACCTAATTTAGAATTACCGTGAGAAAGCACTTAGACTGGTGCCAGGAACAATAAATGGTGCCTAATATTAGTCACTCTAATTATCCTATAATTTGATCCTGTAAACCTCACTTTCTTTCTTGTTTCATCAGGCACCTTTCAAAATAAATTACCTTTTTCGAGGCATTCAACTTTAGTGTGCTAAGGAAAGAGGAGAGATTAATAATTTTTGTTATATATCCTATCTCATTTAATGCCGCCAACCAACATGTGCGGTATATTTTATTATCCCCTTTTTATGTGAAGTTCAGAAAGGTCAAGTGGCTATTAGGTAGCAGCCAGGATTCAAAGTCAGGCCTGAATGACTCAGACTGTGCTTTCTATCACATTGTTTCCATATAGATACGAAATGGGAGAAAAAGAAAGGTTTCCCTAAGAAAAAATTAGAAAGTCATCTAATTTATATAGGTGGTGTGGTTCAAAGTCTATTTTAAAAAACAGCTTTAGATTTGGACTTAATCAGTCAAGACTCAGTTCGAATGGCAACTACTCTGGAAGATTCTTCCCCACCCCTTCTTAATCTGCACCCCCATGAGCAGGTTAAGGAGACGCAGAATTAAGCCTGCCCAGTAGGGTATCACTGTAGAACATGATCTGTGTAGTATGTAAGAGTATGCCTTACTAACAATATTTTATAAGTCCATGTAATTAGAATGACATCTAACCAAATAAAACATTTATATCCTTATGAAACTTGACTTGTCATGTCTGCTATGAAATACTCTTACGTCATTATATAAATGCACACACTTTCACACACAGGGGAATACTATAGCTAGTCCCTCGTTATAGTTCATTTTGGGAGGGGAAGGGACACAGTCGAGGAAGACCCACTCAGTAATAACAAACGACAAAAACAACAACAAAAAATGGGCAATCGTTTTAAAGGTATGTTGTACTGAAAGGTTTACCATTGCATCATTATACTTCCTTTTGATAAGTACCTGGCAAGACAGCAGATACTAAAATAAAGTCATTAACTCATTCGTTATATAAGTAAAACAAAATCCAAGTTCTTCATAATGTATCTAGCACCTCAAAGTCAATTTACCATTCCTCCTGATTTTTTATTTTTACTATTTTTCATTCATTTTTTTCTTCTCACTTTATACTTATTTACAGCTAATGAATCCTGCAAGTAAAGTTTCTATCAAAAAAAGTTTACAGAGTGTTATTCAATGTTTTTCCCCATTTTCAATTGGGTTTTCCTTTTGGAAAGGTTGGCAATCACTGAGACATACAACTACCTCTTGAAATGTAAGTGAAAAATTGCTGGACACCTCTTTTAAAAACATCTATGAGGTTTACTCTTGGACTTAATAAAGATCAACATACTTTTGTTACAAAGAGTATTTTACATGGAATAAGTGTTTGCTTCATTAAACACTCATACAAAACCCAGAAATAGTTACATCCATGAGGCAACGGTTAGTTGTACCAAAATGATGTCGAAGGTAAGGTCATAATACCCCCGGAAGAATTTTATACAAATGGATAATGTAGGTTGTGCCCTATGTAACCACAGTCTTAGAGCTAAAGAGGTTTCCGATTCTCTCAAGCCTTTGATTCTATTTAGGGATCTTCGACCCTTTCTATCTGGGGGCTGTGACATGTCTGTTTACTAGTAAACATTAACTGAGTATTTCCGGATGCTCACCTAGGGACACATTTTATTCACGAGCTTGTGGCGAAAGAGGGAAATCTCATTTACTGTTTTTCATAAATCACCTCAGGCTTAGTCCCTGGCCATACTGACAGTTAAACCCCCATGACCTGGTACGTATGTGCATGTTTACAGAAGAGAATGAAGATGAGAACATAACCCTCAAGTGCCCAGTGTCTGTTCCCAGGACCGAGCAACAAATGAAATGCAAAGAACAAGGGAAAGCCGTTAACCTCCCACAGCCCTCAGCATTTTTCCTTCTGCAGCTTTTGAAACAGTTTATAGTTCCTTTATCTTTATTAGGACATTTTCCTCATCAAATTAATGAGTCATTCAACAAAAGGCTTACTAAAATGTTTACATTTGGGAATAAACTATCTGCGACGGCCCTCGCACAAGAGACAAGTCATAATTCGCCATTGTTTTTCAGTGAAATCATCTGGGAAAAGCAAGGCGGAAGAGCTGGGATAGACATATAGGATGACAACGTGAAATCCAAAGTAAATCCTGAGACCAACGCAAAGAACATGTCTGCAATCCTTTTTTCTCTGTAATCCTTACCATGATCATCTCTACCCTCCTACCTTTATGGAGCTTTTTCTTGTGGACAACTTCAAACAAGGCAGTGTTTGTGGGTATTTTTTTGAAAAGTTAGCATTGGTAAAACCAAGTATTGTCTAAGGTAAGTGATGGGAGTACAAGTCAGTAGAAACCTTGTGTTGTGATGACGTAAAAAAACAAAAAGGAATCTTGTTAGTTGAGGCAACAAAAAGTAAATGGGACAGGTTTAGAACATGCACAGAAAAAAAGAAAGGGCACCATGTGCATTCATCATATTTTCTCATGGTTCCATCTGGGCACACGTAACTGGCATGAACATGTGGGTGACGGGTGTGAGAGAGTGATTCCTAACTGAATTCTAGACTGAGAGCCAGCACAGGAGAGCTGTGAAGCATGTGCTGTGTACTACATCTGGAAAGTTTCTGAAAAGAAATGGTTCCCTTCACCTCATTCCCAGTTGGTGGTCTTTTCACAGTGGTCACAAGCACATATTATTGCATTAGCAAATAGTACAATATTCTTTTTAACAAGCAATACAGACCTACAGTTAGAGGTAATAGAGAAGTTACACATGTGTCAGTATAATTCTAGCCTGGGAACTCTCAAGAGACCAGAAGTACCCAGAGATGGAAAGGCATTCTGTCCCAACAGCTCAGGAAGGACAGCCTGTACCTGCCCACTTCCACCTCTGCCCAAAGAAGTGGGACAACCAAGCCTCTGCAAATCTGTAGCAAATTCTGTTGAGGGAGGGAATTCCTATCTCTAAAAGGCATCCGGTACTTCTACAAAGTAACAGCTCACCTGGGTTTGTCTCCTGTGTGGCTTCTATTTCTCAAGGTAAACTGCATAAATTCTCCCCTCTGTGGGAGAGTGGAGTTCTTTTTTCACTTTCTCTCTACCAAAGCTTCACAATTATATGCCAAACTGACCCTTTTTTGAATATCTTTTTTTTAATTTACTTCCAATTTGACCTACATTAAGTTCTGCCTGATCCCTCCTCAACTTGGTGAAAAATCCAGGTATATGTAAACACACACATGGCTGAATTGCTACTGGCGATCCATGTGGTTGTTCTTCCTGATTTTCAAAAACGAGTTTCCTTTACACAACCAGTCAGAACAGAATCTACTCCTGGATCCCTAATGTCCCATCAGAACAAACACCAATGGGCAGTACACCCATGTCCACAGCAGCATGAATCACAATAGGCAAAAGGTAGAAGTGAGAGACAAGTGGATGGATAAACGTGTGACATATACATACAATAGAATACTGTTCAGCCTTAAAAAGGAAATTCTGACTTGTGCTACAATATGGATGAACCTTGAAGATATTATGCTAAGTGAAATAAACCAGTCACAAAAAGAAATACTGTATGATTTCACTTATATGAGGTACCTACAATAATCAAATGCAGAGACACAGAAAGCAGAACGGTGGTTGCCAGGGGATGGAGAGAGGGAGGAATGGGGAGTTACTGTTTAATGGTATAGAATTTCAGTTTTGCAAGAAGAAAGAGGACTGGAGATGGATGGTGGTGATGCCTGCACAAAAATGCAAATGTACTTAATGACACTGAAACGTACACTTTAAAATGTTAAAATGGTTAATTTTATGTTATGTGTGTTTTACCACAATTAAAAACAAAACAAAAACCAACAGGCAGTTTCCACACATGGTTTTGGCAATTTTGTGCATAATCTCTGTCCCCGGTTGGGAACAGTTATTTCCCAGCAGGACTGGGTCACTACCAGCTTCTGACATTTGCATGGCGGTAAAGAAGATCCCAACGAACTGGGCCATGGCTCAGCACAGGGAGTCCTTTTCAGGGGCACAGCGTCTGCCTCGAGAATGCCTGACTCACTTCCCTTTGTCGTGGGAACCAGAGGAATGGTGCACTGCCCTTAAATGGGATGGGTAATAAGATCCCCAGGTTCCCTGAATTAAGAAAGGGGGACAAGCTGAAGTCAAGATCCCAAGGCGTGAGATCCCCGGGGACTCATTTCCACCTTGTAGTTTTGTGGTTGAGGAAGATAGGGCCTGGGATCCTAAAGGCACCAGCTGCCTCTCCCAGGAACCTCGTGCTCCAGGCTCATGCTCCCAGAACAATATCATTTTCCTTCCTTTTCTCTCTCTTTTTTTTTTAAAGAGGGTAAAGCTCACAGTGACCCATGCAGGGATCGAACTGGCAACCTTGGTGTTAGTAGCAATGCGCTCGAACCAACTGAGCTAACCGACCGCCCAATATCATTTTCATGATAAAAACATTTTTTTAAAAAAATTGCTGTACAAGGTCCTCAGAGACTTGGTCCTTGCTTCCAGGAGGTCATAATTTATGATATACCATTGTGCCCACACTAGCTGAAACTTATGGACAACAGGCTGGGATATAAATCAATGTTTGAATGGGCAATGACATGTTTATAGCACATGTGGGGAGAACAGGCGATCAGACCAGAGACTGAATAGATCAAGTATGTGTATAAGAAGCTGGGAGTGACAAACACCGTCTAGATGGTAATGACGGGACTGGGTGTCTGAGGACTCGCTCACAAACCGGCAGTTCACGACCTTCCAGACTGAAGCATTCCCACAGGCGGACCCAGGGCATCATAATGAGGCAAGAAAGAGAGGAGATGGAGAGAGATTCATTCCTTCAAGAGAATATACAGTAATGCAAACACTTGCATAATGCTTATTATGAGCCATTCGCCTAACACCTTAGAGATATTAACTTATTGAAGCCTCAACACCACATGCGCCGTCTTATCCACTGATGCAGAAAGACACGAAGAAGCTAAGGAACTTGTCCAAGGTTTCAGAGCTAGTAAGTGTGGGAGCCAAGCAGTCATCCCAATTCTTAAACGTTATGCTATCCTGCTTCTCTGAAAGAACAGTTATACATCCCTAGACGTGTCCCCCCTTGTTTTTAGGGGAAGAGCAGTCGAGCTTTGTGTAGAGACATCCTCCAAGTCAGGCAAATGGGAATAACATGTCAGCACTTACAGCTCCTACTTACTAGCTGTGTGGCCTTGGGCATGTTAATTAACCTCTTTGAGTATTACTGTGTTTCCCCGAAAATAAGACCTAGCCAGACCATCACCTCTAATGCGTCTTTTGGAGGAAAAATTAATATAAGACCTGGTCTTATTTTAATATAATATAAGACTGGGTATAATATAATATACCAGGTCTTATATTGATTTCTGCTCCAAAAAAAGGATTAGAGCTGATGGTCTGGCTACATCTTATTTTCGGGGAAACACAGTAGCTATTCACTAGCTCTGTAATATATGCTGCCTAATATATTGGCGAGGATTAAATAGAGTTCCTGGCATATACTCAATAGATAGAAGTTATTATTCACCCAGCCGAAAGCTTTCAAAACAAGCATCTGACATGTAGCCACTACCTAACAAATTAATCCAAATTCTATAATAAAGTCTAAACTGGCACGCAACAGTTGATTCACAGACACAACGTTGCAAATCTTGAACAGTTCCTTTACCACACTGTTTGGAAAGGGATTTCGATAATTTATCTTAAATGTTCCCCTGGTATAGTTAAGAACCGAGACACAAGAAAACAGAAAAAAGACAAACCAAAGGACAGTATATCCATGTGTTAACAAATCAGCAGAACGTTTTACTTAAAAATGTAAAGCACAAGTTAATTCAAAAATGACATTTTACAAGTTTTTGTTTGATTCTAGAAAGCCAAACACTCCATAATTACTAAATCACATATAGAAAAGGGACAGCCTCCAATGACTGAAGAAAGAACATAAAGTACACACCACATCTCAGACTTCAGAGAGAAACCATGTGATGAGCTAACCTTCTGAACGAGCACGTGCACTGTTCTTTCCTTCCCCTCAGAATGGGGTCTGGTGACCGGCCCCTGGCTGGCCTATCCTCACGGCGGACAGCTATCTCTCACTGACCAGAAAACAAACTCCGTACCCATTTTGTTCTGAACTCACATTGAAGAATGTACAAATAATTGGCAATGCCATCTACACATGCACTGATGGACATTTTCCAGGGCTGCTTCAAACCAGGATCTAAGGTAAAACAACAAGTTGGGTAGCTATCTGCAGACATCCTACCTCCGGTCAGGACGCAGGGATTCTCCTTCCTAGAGACAGACTATATTTTTACAACAGGCTGTTCTGTTTTCCTTACAGATTGCTTCAACTATAACAGCACAAACCAAACATCTGAAATAATGAGTCACCTATTGGCTTGAATCCGAAGCACCAGGTCAAATGCAGTTTAAGCCACGTCAGTGCTTAAGGCAACGCTAGCACAGTGAGTGGACAGATTTCTGCCACATGCAATGTGCACACCCTTTCTATCATGGTGGACGACGGCTCAGGAATGAGAGGCATGAGGAGCAGTCCTGGCTGTTAGGGATGGCTGTTAGGGATGGCACTCCTTCTCTCTGAAATTGCCCCTTTTAGAAAGGATTCCAGACAAGGAAAATCCAGAAAAGAAACTCCAGCTTACAGCATTGTTTCCTCATAAGCACTCCTGGCAAAGAGTAGTCTGAGAGAAAGGGTTGTTTAAATGAATAATGGTATTAAGTAATATTACTCTTATTTGTGGATTTGAGTTAAATTTTTTCTTGACTATATTAGCCAATAAAATTGAAACATTTGTCAGTTTGGAAAACAAAAAAGTGGCACTCTGAATTCTCCAGCTAGGAACTGAAGAAATGGATTACAAGAGTTGTAATAAATTCTAAGCAACTTCATATGACATCCAAATTATCCATTGATTTTCCTCCTTCATAATATTATAATGTCTACAATTAAAGCCAGACAAAGATCATTTGAAATTGAATTGAGAAGGTGCACAGCTACAAGATTACTTCTCAAGAAAGATGGAATGAGAACGGGTTCTCATTCCAAAAGGTTGGACTTCCAGGATATACAAGCCTGTCTGAGATAAGCTAGCTGGGCATTATCTCATGGGAGATGAGAAGCTGCCTAGAGGAAGACTTCTCAGAGATATTTTAACTCTATTGAATCAATGAGTGAAGCACACAGACATGAATGAATGATTGAACATTTGAATGAAGTAGCTCTGGGATGGAAAAGTTCAAGAGTATTTTTCATGAGTCTCATCGTGCCAGTTTTCCTCTAATGTAAATTGCTCTGACTTCTTCTCAAATATACCAAAAAAGTGTGTGTGTGTGTGTGTGAGAGAGAGAGAGAGAGAGAGAAGCACAGTAGAAATGACTGCTTTGTGATTCTTATCTCTTCACTCCAATTCTGGGTGAAAGTGTCACGCACCCTCTGCAAATGTCCTACAGCCATGTCCTAACTGTCCAAAAGTTAGGCTCCCCAGAGCCCAACCACTCAGAACCCAGCTAGGAACCCAGAAAGGGTTCCCTGCTGTGAGCAGGGAAATGCTGTCCAAGACCAGCAAGCCAAGTTCTGATGCTGGTAGAACATAGTTTATAAATAAACACCCAAAAAAGACAAATTTCTCCTTTTATGATAATGTTGATAGTCTCTTCTTCTCTCAAGTTTTTGCTTTCTTCCCATTAAAACACAAAAATAAAGTGACTCTAAATTGTCCATGTTCTACATTCTATAAATTTATACGAAAAAAAACTCAAACATTTAAAAGAAAATTCAGTTTGTAAGTATTGGCTAAATAACTCACAAAGTAATATTTAACATCCCAAACACAACTTTGTAAGCAAAGCAAACTGCCAAGCCCAGTTCTCAGCTCTTGTTCCATAACAGAATCACCTGTGGTACCTGGAAAACTCAGACTACCCAGTATCACTCCCCAGAAATCAGGTGGGCCTGGGGTGGAGTGGAAACTGCACTGGGCATGGAGTCATGAGCTAAACTTTCTAAGCTTGGCTTTCACTTCCTGGTGACCTCAAGTACTTTGCATCTCTTCCCTGTGTCAGTCATTTCTTCGATTCTAAAATGAGAGCACTGTATCAAACAACAACCTAAGTCTCTTCCAACCTAACACATGTAAATTTTTCCAATTTTCTCCCAATCCCACAATTTTTCCCCCTTAGGAAACTTACATTTTAGTATGGGATGGAAGCAAGGCAAGGTGGAGAAAAAGTACCAAGTGCGTCTCGGGGGATATGAGCTGACTGACTTAACTGGATGAAAGGATTTGTGTGGGAGAGTGAGGAATTGGCAGAGTAGATTAGGGAAAACTGGACCATTGGCTTGGAAAGTCACAAAATTCTATGACCAAATCTTTCCTTTCCTTTCCTCCCCCACCCCCATTAACGGAAGGGGAGACAAGTGAAGTAAGAGACAATAGGTAAGTTCAATGCATTCAATGAACATATGTTAAATGTACATTAAGCTATTTTGTAGTAAATAAGAAGGGGTTTCAGTGAAGAGCAACATAGTCCCTAACCTAATGGGATTTGTGATTGAATTCAGTGGTTCTCAAACTTTATAAGCATTAGTATTGCCAAGCAAGCTTAAAAAATACAGATACCTGGGCTCCACCCACTTATCCCAAACAGAATGACACAGAATTTCTAGGAGGCAGAGTCTAGAAATGTTTCTGTTGCTCACCCAAATATGATGAAAACAAACTAAATGACAATGGAAGTCAACTTTGGGATAATGCTGTTAAATAGACAGGCCCTTTAAGGTAACTCTGACTTAGTTATGGGAGAACAAACATAGGTTAAGATCAGAATTCCCAACACTACCTGCCAAAGTGCCCTGGAGAGCCACAGTGAACTCACAGGAGGGGGGAGAGATATTTCAATTTTTCAAACATAACATAGGGAAGTGATGAACACTGTACAAACTACTACTTTAAGTTGATTCACAGATTGCATTACATTCCTTTTGATGACATTATATCTTTGTGAAATTTCTCTTTTGCAATTGTTATGGTAAAAAGCCAAGTATCAATGAAAATCAATGCGGAGTAAGAAATGAAGGCGGAAGTGACCAATTTAATTACAAGGTTTGCCCAATGGGTGGACACATCTCACTAGTAAATAGCAGTGGTTACTTAAGAAATAAATTAGTTTTTATAAAGTGAAAAACACTTTTTCAATTATATGTATTGCTTTTCAAATGGCAACTACGTTATTAGGACAAATACTTATTAAGTTATTTGTGCTTAACTACTTAATAAACAAAACTGTTCCATATTTCTTTGGAAAAAATTACCAAGACACTTAGCGCACAAGAAACACAGACAATTTGGGAATTTCTGGGTCAAGGCAACCTTACAGTGAGTTCCTTTTCACAGACAACAACTTCATTCACTTGGTCAAAACAGATCTGCCTATTATTGCAACCTGGTATAGAAAGCATTCTAGGGGAGCTCCAGACTAGTACCATTTCAAGGATTCTCAAATAAGAACAATGGATAATCATGAATGTCTATCTACTGATTAGCCAATAACCCATGAATTATTTTCTTCCATTTTATATTTCAAATAACATTCCAAAGTAAAAAAAAAAAAAGTATCTTCTTTTCATGGTGAGAATATTTACATTTGTGCAAAGCCTTCAAACACGAGAGTCTTGTTTATTTCAAAAAAATCTGAACATACAGTAATTTCAGTAACAGACTTCATAGAAAATCTAAGTCCAGTTATCCCTAGTTTTTCAAGAAACAAGTCACAGAAAATGTGGTGCTCGTTGACTTTTGGTATACCTAACACCTGCCCGTAGTACTGAGCTCTAGCCCTTTAGGAGCACAGAAGTATTTTTTTTTTTTTTTTTGGTTATACGACATCATTCTTTGGCCCTCCCAGGTGTTATGGATTTTATGAGTTTTATTTTCTCAGTTAATGTGAGTTAGATTTTGAGGCTTCCATGATTCTTAGAGATAAAAACTTCCCAAGATTAAAAAGCCAAGGGTAACCCCTCCTAGCAGATAGAACTTTATTATGAGACAATATGTCTCAATACAGGCTCTGTCAGTTTAATGATTAAATGAATACCAAACATCAAGGCTTACTACCTCACCCTGGGATGTTGTCTACTTGTGACTTGGCACAGATAATGGCACAATAGGAATGTCCCTCGGCATGTATAACTGCCTCAGCCATTCTGAACACTCTTTATTCCTTAAATCTGGGATTTTTCAAATTGTCCTCCAAAGTATTGGCAATTTGAAATACCTTAAAAAATGGAGTTCTTGAAGTTGACTGTTCAGAGTCAAGCCTCTAAGAAAATTTTAAGTCAAGAAGCAAATCTTAATCGTGACTTTCAGCAATCAGTCTGTTAGGTAAACGAGCAATATGCTCCTTCAGAAAGAGCTGCTTCCTAGAGAAACAAAGGAGATCAAGTGAAAAGAGTTTTTTCACATGAAAAAATTATTTTCAGAGACTAAAGGTGAGAGCATTGCACCTCCTAAACTCCTAATTCGTTTTGAAATTTTCAAGGAGAGGTTTTTCACTTTAAGGTGAGCCTTTCAAATAAAAAATAAAAAAAATCATAGATATATTCTTGTCAAGTGAGAAAACAGATACCAATTCTAACACAAGCCCTGTTCTATGCTCCAATATAGGGCCATACCGAAGTTTCAGAGTGAGAGTTAATCAGTAAACATGTCAGTTTGGGGTTGGGAATGAGGAAAAGAGAAGCTAAAATTACAACCTGAATCAAGAGATAATTTCTCTACTTTGAGTTTCAAAATTCAATCATAAAGCTTTCAGAGAAAAAATGATTAATGAATGCAAGAAGACAATATACTTATCACTCAGAGAGATACTACTAACAAAATACTGTGAAGCAGGTAACTGAAGTAAATGTTCTGCCTGAGAAAATACTTCCCACAAGGGAACATAAATAGCAGACGAGCAGGACAATGCTCTATTTTGGCCTGTCTGAACTCAAATTAGCTGCTTAAAAAAAATAAATACCTTCAACTTCCAAAACATTAAAGAGTAAAATCAACCCAACACTTGGGTTGGGTTGTAAAATCAACATTTAAATCAACCCAACACTTGACCAGCATGTTAGCTATCTGCTGGACCTTGCAGGCCAGGAGGGCACTAGAGTCTGAAAGATCAAGTAACCACAGGCAGGGGAGTCTCAGAGGAAAAACTGTGAAAATACAATTAAGTAGAACAACTCCTACCATTTGGTCTGGTGATGAAAGGAAAAATGAGATGTCACTGAGGATGACAAATATTTGGCTCCTTGACTTCTTTGTGAGGGTAAGGTAACAGAACAAATGCCTTTTCTTGAAGGGTGATTTGCTTTGCCTTGAGATTTAACTGAGATGATTCTACCATGTTCACAACACCACCGACAATGCGGATCCCAGAGCAGAAAGTTCCAAGAGTGTAGAGTCGGATCATTCCCGGAATTCCTCTGCCCAGGACAAATGTCCACTAACAATGCAAATTATTCTCAGGTGTGTATATGAATTAAGATTCATACTGAAGGGCTTGTGAGTTAAGAAGACTCTCCAACTGGGAAATGTTTGTTCTTTAAGAACAAACACATAAGGACTAAATCTAATCAGAGTATCAACATCTCCATGTAGCAAACTTATACCACCAATGAATACAGCATCATTAGAAGGAAAAAAACAAGACAACCCAAACCTCACAACCCCTCACATGCATTCCTCAGGGTTATACTGGAGAAAGAAGAGAAGCCAGAGGACGTAGGAGGGGGTCGGGGGCTAATCGCCAACCTTTCCGTCTTCATGGGAAAGTCATTTTCCTCAGAGCCTCAGTGTACCCAACAGTGGAAACACAAGTGTAGATAGTCACCACATCCCTAGTTAAATATTGCAGAAAATTGTAAATGTTGTGGCTGGATGTCCACATTTACGTTCAGAGTGAGGAGTAAATAGGTAGGGAAGTTGAACTCCTTAAAACTGAAAAATTAAAAACTGTTAAAAAAATACTTATGTGGAACACACACACAGAGACACATAGACACACACACACACACACACACACACACACACACACTTAGACTCTTTCCCTAAAAATACTAATGAACTAATAAAGCACTAATAAAATATGGTACCATGTTTAAAAGAGGTTTCACTGAAATTTCCAGAAAAGGAGGCATATCTGTTACATACTACGGAGAATGACAAATCATTGATGCAAAAATATATACATGGTTAAAGGAGATGATAGCAAAAATAAAGAAGGGAAATAGAAAAAAAAATTAGGCCCAAATGACACTGACTCTACTTTGAGTTTTTAAAATTAGGTGGTCGAAAGGTGGAAAGATTCCTGTTGATGTCACAGGAAAGTCAAAGGTGGAACATTTTCTTACAAAACCAAACAGCAGTAAAATTCTTATCTGCCAGCTTCTCTAAAGGCAATTTATCCAAGTTAAGGAAATAAAGAATTGAAAGGATTACATCTTTTTCGAATTCTCCCTTTTTTTACCCAAACAAAAAAGTATGGTGCCAAAAAAACAAAAAAAGTTTAAATAAATAAATAAATAAATAAATAAATAAATAAATAAATAAATAAAGTATGGTACCAGAAAAGAAAGGCGTAAGTTTGCTACATAGAGATGGTTGATCTGCTTATCAGAGTTAGTCCTTCTTTCTTTGTTCTTAAAAAATATACGTTTGCCTGTAGGGGAGACTTCAGTCACAGGGACCCTTCCCCACCAATAGTCATTCATATACCAAACTGAAGATGAGCCAAATTGTGAGAACTTACCTCAGGCAGAAGAACATTGACCAGGAGTTCAGTGAACGCACCCAGAAGACTCCTAGACCCCAGGGATGTTGGGGAACAGCCTGGAAGGCTGCAGAAACCCCAACCCAGAGGCCCCTCCGTCAGAGCAAATCCCAGCAGCTCTCTCACTGAGCACGGAACAGGAAGCAGACCTGGGCCAATTAATCACTTTATAGCACGTTATTTCACTTAAACCTCACCCACCACCCACAATAAGGCAGGTGCATTTTATGAAGGTGGAAACTGAGGTTTAGAGGGGTGAGGTAACGAATGGGAAGCCATGTCTGGCTAAGTCCACAGCCTGTGCTCTTCATTACACTAGCTAATTTACTGATTAGCTGACAAGCAAGCAAAGTCTCGATTTAGATGTCTGAAAACTATTGTTCTCTTATTAGTAAAAATGTTTCAAACCTCAGAGACAATTCCTTTTCTTTCCAGTCTTTATTTCTTTCTTCCTCATTGAATTTCCTCAGGGGCCCTTGAAGCCAACAGGAAGTATAACAGCAATATGGAACAGGAGCTGCAAGAGTCTATACCCTTCACCAGGCACTTCTCTTTGGGGAAATACACACCAAGAAGGGACCCCAACAGGGGGGAAAGCAATTTGCTTAAAGGTGTTTGCCACAGGATTATTTATGCCAGCCTCAAACTGGAGAGAGTTCAAATGCCCTAATATGGGACTAGTTGAGCACACTATGACATACAAAATGATGAAATACTAAATGGGCTATTCAAAATGAGCAGAATGTGGTTAAATCAGCTATATGGAATGCAAAATTACAATAGGGCTAAATATTTTAAATGCAACAGTATGTACCCACCACATACAACCATATAACAGTCCCAAAGGATATAATTTCAGAACCAAAATCAGAGAGATATGAGAATTCAATCTGTTATAGTTTGTTGTTATGGTGGTTATAAAGCTGCTGAAAAAAAAAAACACACTATAAGAAATCAAAACGGAGTCAATAATAGATTGCTCTGTGATCAAAGAAACATGCATTCATGCTAACATCATATGCACACTCTGATCACTGAAATCAATTTCTTAATTTGTGTTATTAATATTAAAATACCTGTTTGCTCTGTAGCTTCTTGAAGGCTGGCTTTAAAATAAAATCAATATCCCTGGGGAGAATAATGAAGTGTGAGGTTTGTGGGGACAAAGCCCCAAGAAACAGTTTCCAGGCTCTCGGCCTCACATAGAAAGGTGCTGGCTCGCTTGGGTAGTAAATGGCCATCAACTGTGATCAGATGGCCAGCAGCTGTGGCTAGTTGGCCGTCAGCTGTAACCCGTAAGCCATTGGCCACTAATATAACGGCTGTGGCTACGCTAGCAAAAAATGAATGGGGCTAGCAAGGAAATGGGGGCTAGCAAAAGCGGATTGCAGAGAGGCGGATGCCGCCAGCGATAATATAGTGATATGACTCCCCTACCTATGTCTCCGTGGGTGTTCCTTTTTGGCCTCACCATGTCCTGCGTTCTTGTGTGGGGAGTGGGAGCAGAGACCCCACAGGTCACCCTGCACGACAAATGGCGCAGTGAGCAGGGTCCCCTGCACTACACCTGGCGTAGTCGGCAGGATACGGTGCCGGCCAAAGCTTTCCGAAGGGCAGTGGAGCAGTTTGTGCGTATGAAAGCTCAGTCTGCGGACGACCAGGAGGAGCAGCTGCCGGAGAGCTCGATCCCCGTGGAGGGGTGGAAAGATGTGGATGGTTCCCCAACCAGCAGAGGCCGGAGAAAGCGCAGGTTGTTGTGGCCCTGTGGGCTGGGAACTGCTTGCTGAGGCAGCCCTGACGCAGGACTTTTAGTCCCAGGAGGAAACGCTTGCTGAGTCCTCTGTGGGAGATGAGGGTGAGGTCAAGGTCATCCCTTGCCCCCAGGACAGCCCTGGCGAATGACTATGGACTATGGGGAATTGCCTTCCATCCCTAATTTAATGGACTACCTGACTGTTTGGGAACATACCACCATGTAGTGGAACTGGCGGATGTTTGCTTTTGTGTCTTGACTGGCCATCATCGAGAATATGTAAGCACCTTGACTGTGAGCCGCTGTTGTTCCAGCACAGTACCCCGAGAGGCCCAGAAGTACTGGGGTGGTGCCCTGAGAAACCCTGGCTGTGCCCGGGGAGACTGGTGGTACCCTAAGAAGCCCAGGAAGTCTGGCTGTGCCCAGAAGTACTGGTGGTGCCCTGAGAAACCCTGGCTGTGCTCAGAGAGCTTGGCTGTGTCCAGGATATTGCTTTCACCTGCAGGCTCTTCGCAAAGGGACCTTCGCGGAAGACACTTGTCGTGTAGATTGTGAGGTGAGACCCTGTAGGGGTGGAGTGTGGGGACAAAGCCCCAAAAAACAGTTTCCAGGTTCTTGGCCTCACATAGAAAGGTGCTGGCTCGGGTAGTAAATGGCCATCAACTGTGATCAGATGGCCAGCAGCTGTGGCTAGTTGGCCGTCAGCTGTAACCCGTAAGCCATTGGCCACTAATATAATGGCTGTGGCTACGCTAGCAGAAGGAATGGGGGCTAGCAAGAAGATGGTGGCTAGCAAAAGCGGATTGCAGAGAGGCGGATGCCGCCAGCGATAATATAGTGATATGACTCCCCTACCTATGGCTCCGTGGGTGTTCCTGTTTGGCCTCACCATGTCCTGCGTTCTTGTGTGGGGAGCGGGAGCAGAGACCCCGCAGGTCACCCTGCGACAAATGGCACAGCGAGCAGGGTCCCCTGCACTACAGGTTCTACATCAGTGCTGCTCAGGAAACACTCCTTTAATCCTTTTTGTTTGTTCTATTCACTGCATTTAGGAGCTCTCTAAATCCCTCCGACTTAAACCATAGCATTAAACCACTAGGATTAAAGACAGGGTGAATTTTCTAACAAAATGTATATAACTTTATATCTGAGCAATGTGTTCACATAGTTTTGTATGTTAGCAATTTGCTGAACAAGCTTGTACAAAACAATGTATCTGAAAACTCTTCTTTAAAAATGTGTTTTATCAGAAAATGTGACAGGAGTTTTCCATTACTTTCAGTAAGAAAAGGTTATCCAGCCCCACTGCAGACTTTGCATCTATTAATGGGCTTCTGAAGCCAGGTGCCAGAAGCCATGGCTTGCCTAGGATTTAAATTATGTTTTAAACATCATTAGGAAAAGGAGTTTCATGAAAAGTGTTTCAATTAACTGTCGATTAGCTGACAAAATCAGACATTCTACAGGACATCCAGGCAATCAATGCAACTTTAAAAGCTGGCAGGGATTAGCAAGATAAGCATTGATGCATCACCCTGCCTCTGAACAGGATGACATATGTCAGGGAAATAGGTGGTACAGATAGGGGCATCAGCCATTCCAGGAACCCGGTTCACGGACCACATCTTTGTGCCATAGGCTGTCAATCATTGCTTCCACCATCCTCCACAACACTCACCAGAATTTTTAGGATCTTTTATACCATCATTACTACCACCAGGACCATGACATCACCTAAACTGAATAGAATTCAGACAGGTAACCTTATGACCTGGCTTCTACAGTGGGCAAAAATCACAGAAAATGTAGTCCCTTTATGCTTCTACTGAAAATATCAATTTTAACTAAATCATTTTTACTGACCCACTTTCTCCTTTGATCTGTCACAAATGTAACTCGGGAATCAAGACACAACCTGTAGCTTAGCTTTCTTTGGATTAATGAGCTGTACAGCTTAGAATTCTCAAAATCTAATAGAATCTAAAGATTAATCATTGCTGCATAGAATCGTCAGCAGACGATGTTTACGGCCTTCCACTTACAGTCCTTCCAAAGCTTTCACATTTGCTGTGTAACCCTCACAGTCCCCATATAAAGTGAAAGTTCTTTAGTCAGTGCCAGTCAATATTTTACAAAATTAACATCTCCGATATGAGCTCTGATGCACAATAATAAAATTAAACAGATATCACCAGCAAAAATTCTGTCCTAACATGCATAACTTGATTGAACTCAACTAATATTTACCAAGTGCCCACTAGGCACTAGGCAATGTGCTCGAGTTCGCTTCCTTAGGGGAACAAAAATTGATAAAATCAGAAATTTAATAACCGTTTGTATGTCCCTAAACAATCAAAAGAAAAAAACTGGTCCATGAGATCCAAACGTCTGGGGATTTGAAAGATTTTATCGCACCTTTACTTTCCCTGCGCCTAAGTGACCATCTGGTGTCTCATGAGCATCTCTAGACGCAGTATTCACTTTTTTATACCACCATGGACTAGGCCATGAATTACTGCTCAGGGCTATTTAATGTACAAGACAGAAATTTATTAAATAGCAATGAAGTAGTAATTACTAAATGGTTCCCCAGTGGCTCAGAGTCAGTAATTAACTACCACTTACTGCACTAAGATTGTGAGTTATTAAATTGCACTAAAGGAACAGTTCATTAAATGGTACCTTAGTGTCCTGAAAGAGTCATTTCCATACACCTCACCATCAACATTCTTAGATACTGGAGGGACTCCAGCTATTTACTGGAAAACAACCTGAGTTGTCACACAGTAGCCAGCTCCAGCCTATAACCCTGGCATTGGGCTGAATGGCTGACCAAGCACTTTATTCAATTTCCCCCCTTGGAAGTCCCCTGCATTCTGAATCACCCTACAGCCCGAGAACTGGATGTGATAAGACAGCAGCCCCAGTGAGCCTGTCACAGTCCTGTCTCATTCACCAATCCACACCCAGAGCTGTGGCGTATCTTCTTCCATAGGTTTATATTTTGCCATTCTGGTGTGAACAAAAGCCATGAAAAAAGTTATGATCTAATCACAAATAAAATTTACAATATTTATTCCAACCACCTCCAAATGTCTTTTTTGTGTATCCCAGTTACTCCCTTCCAAGTTCCCACCTCTCATTCCTATTTTGTTCTACACTAGCCATTCCCTTCCCTCCAGTTAGTGACCCAATCTTTTAAATCAAAATCCAACATGAAAAGTCATCTACTTTAGAAGGCTTTACCAGATGAGGAGACAAGACATTGAAAAACTCTCTAAAACTACTTTAAAAGTCATCTCTTCAAATTCCAAATCAGTTACAAACAAACAAACAAAAAACTAAGTTCGTGTTGTCTTTTCTCCTAAGCGAAAAGTGCCTACACCTTGTGATTACAATAATCTTAATAGGCAAACTTGTTTCTTAGATCTGTGTAATGCCCCAAAGGAGCATTATGAACTTGAAATATTAAATCACACTGGAAAGTAAAAGAACACACACTAAAAAAGCTTTTTAAGAAGATACATGATATCCTTATCATTAGATGGACTCAAGAAAGTGTAAAAGAGAGATAAGCAATTAACCAATGAACTGGTAAAAAGTTTCAGGTTACACCAGGGGATGGACAAATAAGATCAAGGAGATAAAGTTCAAAGAGGTGGAACAACAGGTCATTAATCACAGGGATCTAAGAAAACTCTCACAGACTGAAATGAACGGAGAAAACATTCTAGAAGAAACCAGAGATGGTCATGAAAAAAGTGCTTCTTTAGTAGAAATGCTAGGATACTCACCTGAAGATTACACCTCCAAATAAGAACTCAAGAGTTATTTTTTAGAATCCCTATCAAATTACCAAATAGTATTTGCTACTTTTACTGTCAAAAAGCTCTCTCTAGCAAAGTTTTAGGAGTAATATGAAAATACGAAGCATGACAGATTGTCCAAAATAAAGACTGAAAAAGGGCACTATTTTAATTGTGCAACCTCCAGTGTGATGGTTACAAAAGTCCAAAAAAAAAACCAAAAAAACAAAAAACATAACTACATACTAGAATAATGTTAAGGTAAAATCCATACTGGATATACGTTGTTGGTTTTTTAAATCACTGAAGGTACAAAATTAATCATTAAACCTGTCCTTAATTAGTCATCCAAAGTCTATTTGCTATATAAAAAAGAAAGTAGCTAGCGAGTTGGGGAAATTTAATCATTTAAAATATAATACATTAGAGAACAACAGCAAGAAAATCAACAAGAGTTTTTTCTTCATTGTGGGATAATAAAAAACGGTTTGACATTTCTGCGGGTAGTTTGTCAATCTGTATGAAAATCTGATATAGTTATATTCTGACTCAGTGGTTTTAATCCATTTACCCTCTGAGATAATTAGACAAGTGTAGTACAAGGATGTTTAATGGAGCATTATTCATAACAGAGAAAATATTTCATCCATAAGAGATTAGTTAAATCACAGCACATTCAATGGAATATTCTTCTGATATTAAAAAGAAGTGTCTATATTTACTGATACAGAAAGACTACCAAAATCTATTAAGAAAAAAATAAAACAATGCGTTATAATACGATTTCATGTATCTAAGGTTGTGAGCGTGTGTGTGTGTGTGTGTGTGTGTGTGTGTGTGTGCGTGATGGTCATCAAAAATATGAGCAATAATAATCTTTAGTGCAGCTCAGATTCAGTTAAGGTTTCATTGCTTAGTTATTGCAAAAAAAAAAAAGTTTATGAATTGTGATGAGCCATCAAATAAATGAGAGGAGGTATACATTCTTCCAAGGCACTAGTTCTTGAAGCCAAACGAAACAGGCCAGTGTTCGTCCAGCAGGGGATAGATAACAGTCCCTGCCTTACCAGCAGAGAGCTGACAGTTGATTGGGCCCGAGCACAGGTAGCTCTAAACTGTGTGTTGTGACTCTAAGAGCAGTACCGAGCAGGGCAAGGTCAAGGTGGGCTGAGGCATTGAAGACTTTCAAAGTGGAAGTCAGCCTGGGCCTTGAACTCTATCCTTTGCCAGTCTCTATACCCTGATGGGCTAAGAATCACCATCTGACCCTGGAGGCTTCTGGGCTCTCTTCTCAAAAACCAACATATCAGGGTCTGAGGAGGTCGTGCTGAGCTGAGCCCCCTGCCCCAGGAAGCATGCCAGAGACTAGGGTCAAGGACATTTCAGGGGAAACAGACCCATGTGAAGGCCCTGAGCAGGGCTGAGGACCAGAATGAAGGTCTCAGGGCTACAGCAGAAGGAGCAGAGGCTGGTGAAGGAAGCAGTAGGACCAAATCACAACGGTCCTCGTGTGTCTGGACAAGGAATTTGCATTTTATCTTATGCACAACAGAAAAGGATTAGAAGATTTAAAGCAGGGAGTGAATATAGTCTAACTGGAGTCTAATTTACATTTTTAATAGTCCTGACAGCTGCTCTGTATATCATGGATCATGTGGGAGCTCAAATTTTAAGTTTTACTGAAAAATCTACTGTTAAAACTCAGAATATACTGAGGCCACAAAGCAATCTTTTTCTAAGTCCATTTTCCCCACATGTGGTACAGACAAGCTCTTAGAGTACACACACACACACACACACACACACACACACCACATACACATACACACACACACAATAGGTGCTTCACTCTTTAAAACACCACAGTACATTGCAAGATGCTCCTTTCTAGGGAGTGTATTTCTCTCTGAAACAACAACAATTTTTATTTTTTGAGTTTCTCCTCCAAAAGGCAAAACAAAAGAAAATAGCCAGAAAAAATATATTCTTTTATATTCTTTTATAGTAAAGGACTGTGCTTTCACCAGACATTTTGTTACAAATTAATGCAACATTAGCTGTTCATTGGCAATGGAGCACTGCCTACTACCTACTTATTATTCAAACTCTGATACTATGAAAACATTGCCTCTCAGATTAAAGAGATTTTTTAAACTAGTTGAGTAATGTTATGGAAATATAAAAACCACTCCAGTCTTTTGCATAGATTTCTCTTTAGAAAGTAAAAATAGGAAAGTAGCCAATAAAGCGAATAGTAGTCGCATATGATTTGCATCTTTTAGAACTGGAATGCACTGTAAAATCATTCCTCCAAAACTCTCAAAATATGACTACTATTTATCTAGTTCCTTCTGTTAAGCAGTTAAAGTGCTTTACAAATATCATCCTCATAATAACCCCATAAAGAGAGGAGAATTTGCTATAAAATTTCATTGGGCGTGAAAACTTGGCTTAGTTATTCAACAGCTTGATCCAACAGCAATTATTAAAATTAATTTTTAACAGCAACAAAAATAATTTAGTTGAAAGAGTAAACTAATAAGCAGTCAACTATCTACCCACGGCACATTTCCTCTACACAAAAGCTACCATTCTTTGCCCCAATACCCAGAATTACTTCTATGAAACCAGCTCCAATAAAATCACGATGGCCCAGAGACCTGGTGCCAGAGGCTGAATAAAGCACTGGACTCCATTTTATAGCAGCACTTGGTCCTACATTTAAAGTGCCCTTAAGGCTGGCAGCAAACGAGCTAGGGAGATACCGTGTTTCCAGGAAAATAAGACTTAGCCAGACCGTCAGTTCTAATGCGTCTTTTGGAGCAATAATTAATATAAGACCTGGTATTATATTATATTATATTATATTATATTATATTATATTATATTATATTATATTATACTATACTATATTATATTATATTAAAGACCTGGTCTTATATTAAAATAAGACCAGGTCTTACATTAATTTTTGGTCCAAGAGATGCATTAGAGCTGATGGTCTGGCTAGGTCTTATTTTCGGGGAAACCCAGTAGTGATTTCCTAATGAATTAAGGCTGACCAAACAGCCATCCTTCATGATGCACGTGGAATGGTCCACTAATTGCTTTAAGACAGACACGCTCATCCCAAGCTCTCCTCCCTAATGAGATCTACTCCATGAAAACCTAACAATCCTGAGGTCCTCATGGCAGATAAAGCAGTGAAAGGATGGGGTGGTTCCTTTGTGGGAGCAGACTGTGGTGCACAAAAGCTGAGGCATTTGCTGGTGCAAAGAAGCCCTTTTTCAGGTTCCGAGCAGCAGAGGCCATAAGACGGAGGGCAAGTCCATGGAATCTACCACTTGGAAGTCATGCCTCCTTTCCCAGGCCTCACTGGCTATTTCTCTCTTTACCCATAGGTAAGTTTTCTGGATGAGAAGTGAAAGCAGCATAAAGGCAGTTGAGAGACAATAAGAGACTTGAAACATGTACTTGGTTTTCCTGGTTCTTAAAGCCAGGATTACCCCATGTACACTAGAGGTGACTAAAAGTCACCTTCCCACACCTTCCCACCCTTTTCACAGCAAGGTATAGTGAGAAAAGGAGTCACATCCCTGCTTTGCAACCTACTAGTTGGATTATTTACACAAATACTTATACTCATGGAGCCTCTATTGTCTCATCTGTAAAATGGATCTAAGACCCATAAGGATCTTACGAAGACTTAAGTATGCAAATGAACGTTCAGTGCCTGGCAAAAAAAATAGACGCTACTTACTATTCTCTCCTGTTTGCATGATGTAACCTTCTCCTATTATCAGTGATTTCCATCCTTTTGTGCTTGTTACTCTTAGGTTCAGATTTTTAAATCCATTCAAAATGGACCACCCATGTCTAGTTCATAGCAAGAGCAATGCCAGGGTAGTAATGTAAAACAGGCTTTGAATCAAGCAGAGCTGTGGTCCAAAATCCAGTTCTGCTACTTATTGGTTGTACGATCTTGGGGAAGGTGTCAAACCTGTGACTCAGTTTCATTAGGTACAAAACCGGGATGTTGCCATCACTGTGAAAGGATTACTGGGAGGGGGTTTGGAAAGTGTAAATAGCTATCTTTATAAGAGAGCCCTGGTCAGTATCCTGCCTGGGGCATCAGACACCCTAAGCAAAGGCCACTTAATAACAACACTTCTTTTCCTTGGTCACCAGAGAGTGCCCTACAAGAGTTGAAGAACAGACCTTAGAAACAATGCCTGCTGACTGATGTTGATTTGGGCACTGGTGCTATGTTAGAAATATTAGTGGATAATGGGTTTTCGCTTTAAGTTTTAAAAGACTTTGTGGTCAAAATATGCCTGGGCAGTCCTGGCGCTGAAGCTGGTCTGGTTTGCTTGGACACTTGCCAAAGAATCAGGACCATTTCTAGTTGGCCCCCTAGGAAGGATGGTCCAACAGACAAATGCTGCTCAAACAGTTCTCCCCACCTTCTACTGGCTAGGGAGCCTCCTCTCATCTCCACTAGGTCTCAGGAGGTAGAGAAGTCAAGAAAGCTCATTCGTACCCATGCCCTGAGCATCTGAGCCTCTGGGTAAAGCCTGCTCATTTAAGGAGAAAAAAAATCTACCTTCTAGCTCCAGCTCTAGAATTAGAAACAGTCCTAAATCAGACTATCACAAGTGCTTTTCACAGTATCTAGCATAGTTTCTATTCCAAGACTCTACCCATTTCATTATAAGTCTCTAAGAAATACTCTAAAAGTGCTTCATTATATTTAACTTAAAATTGTGGTAAAACCCATACTGGCTCTGTAAATATTAAACAAAAATGTAAGCATCAATATAGCTCATGTTTAGGTGGAAAAAAACCACACAACACACACTAAAAGATTTAGGAATAGGGAGAGGGCCCTGGGATCCCTTAGAAGATTTTATAAGAAGTAAATATTGAATACTTAAAATATGTCAAGTGTTGCTCTAACCCATTTGATCATCACAAGAACCTATGAGGTATTATTAACCCCAATTTACAGATGAGGGGACTGAAGCAGAGACTTTAACTTCCCAAAGATCACCCAGCAGGTAAAAGTTAGTGCTGGTTTCAAACTCAGGTAATCTGGCTCCAAAACCTGGTCTTTCAACTACCCGACTAACTCTACCAGCTGGTTTTGTCTTAGCTAGTCACAGTTAATATCAAGGTTCGAGACCTTCTCCACCGTAAATTGCATAAGGGCCTTTGACTTCTAGCTACAGTGTGGGTAGTATTAACATTTCAGGAATGAGTCCTGTGCAGGCATTTAGGATCCCTGATCCCTATCCCCTAAAAGCTTTTGAGCAGACCGATCCACCTCCCAGATCCAAACACCCCTGGTATGTGGAGGAGGGAGGGGTAGAGGAGAGTGGTCAGCCCTGTCCCAGTTGGGAAGCAGTGGAGTAAATAGAAAAAGAAATCAAAGGGACATCAAGAACACTTAAACAAGAAATACCTCTTAGAAAGCAAAGGCAGATTAAAAAATAAGAGAGAGAGAGAGAGAGAGAGAGAGAGAGAGAGAGAGAGAGAGAGAGAGACAAAGGGAAAAAACATCCCAGATTTCCTCCCTTTTCCTGCTCCAAACCCTGCATTGTTACACTGGTAATTCAACTAAAAACAATCCAAATTTTTGAAAAGTCATCCGGACTCAGCAGCTAATAGAAAACTGTTTTCTAAAAACAAATCCATATATGGTAGGCATTCTTAATCTGCTCGTTCATAAACTCTAAACCCCTGATTTCAAATTAACTTAGGACCTACCAGACAATATTCAATTTACATCATCCTCTTGATGGGAGCACTGTGAGAAGTGCTTCCTTTATTCAGCCTAATCTAAAAGAACTCAGACTGTCTCAAAATTGGAAAAAAAATTTTTTTAAATCAAATTAGGATTCAAAGCTTGGTGCTACAAATAATAAGAACCAATATTCTAACACAAGGGGACTACTCATTTGGCTCCAAAAATATAAAGAACCATGAAGGTCAAGCTGATGGATATGCAACAAATACAACACCGACACTCCTTCCTTAGCCTGCCCTCTCTTCTCCACTATCTGATGGGTCCCTGACTGGAAAGACCATCCAAAGCTAACT
The DNA here is from genome assembly GCF_964194185.1 of Rhinolophus hipposideros. Taxonomy (NCBI): domain Eukaryota; kingdom Metazoa; phylum Chordata; class Mammalia; order Chiroptera; family Rhinolophidae; genus Rhinolophus; species Rhinolophus hipposideros. Next base: position 50,249,277 of record NC_138053.1, on the reverse strand, counting down.
CCCCTCGATGACTACACAGAGAAGGCTTACCTTCGCAAAGCCGCTGCTAGGATACAGGATTTGAAGTGCCTAATGGCTCTCATGTTAAGACCAGGAACCCTTACAAAATAGTCACACTATCTCCTCCATCACCTACTCCTTCCTTTTGCCCTCTAGTCCTCTCTTTCCATTCTCCCATTCTCTTGGCAAATCCAAACCTCTTTTCCCAGGTTCCTTTATAACCACCTTGACTATGGATTGCTTCTGAGGACATTTTACACAAAAATCACAAAGCCAGAAAGTGATTTGGGCAAGAATTCTGAGGCAGTCACATCCAGACTTCAGCACTATGACAACAGATGCTCAGCTTCTGTCTGGATACAGACCAGGGATAAAGGATTTGTCCTTGGTCTGTATCCAGACATGTCCCAGAGAGAACGGAAAGGATGTTAAGGGGACAGACTGTGGGAGACCCTCGCAGCTCACCCAAGAGGAGTCCGATTTCCCCTGGCAGGCCTTCACAGCCTCTCCTTGCAACACAGAGTAAACACTTCCTGATACTACTCGTCTGATTCTTCTCAGTGACGGGAGCATTAATGGTGACGTCCTGGATGTCCAGACCCCCGACAACCTGGACTTGTTTGTATGTTGGCACCGATCTGCAAAAAGGCAGCTTTCCCAGCCCGCCTGCTGTAACTAAGGAGAAACGACCCCTGCCTGTGGGTTGTTTGTTCTGACTTCCCTGAAGCAAACCCTGGCTACTGGAAGAATTTATTATGCAGACCTCAGAATCTGAAATGTCACAAGACTCTTCCAATGAGGATCATCATTGTACCGCCAGGCTTTCTCAAAAGAGCCAGTAACTTCACATTTACAAGGATGCTATTAGTTCTCTTGTAAGGAAGAGATAAGTTCGAATAATTGTATATTTTTCCTCCCTAATCAGCTCAGCTTAAGGGACAGTCATTCTGACTGCTCACATGCATCTGTATACCCGAAGATTCAATTTGTACAACCTATACTTTAATGCTGTTCACCTCCTGGAGACACACCTTGTAGAGTGCCTACAACCCCAGCACTGGATTTAGGACAAACTGATTTAATCCTGTAAGAAAAACTGAAAGCCTCTTTCAAATCGTACGCTTCAGAAAGGATTCAAACAGTTGCCTGGGGACATGAGAGCAAAATCTGGGATAAGGCACCAGATGAAGGCAAGCGCTCTGACTCTTATGTCCACATTAAACCAGAGCAACTCCACTTTTGTTTAATAGTTGTTATTAAGCCATGTTTATTAAAATTAAAATTTATTATTTATGAAATTATTTGTTCATAGTTTAACAGACTATGCCAGAGACACATTATAGTCAACAGGATGAGGCAAAATATGTGCAGTCATTATTTCCCTTAAAAAGATCTTTAGGAAGATCAACAGATCATCTCTCAAGAAGCTTCTAGAACAAATTTTATGGTAGAGCACTAGAGAGAGTGGTTGATTTATTTTTTAGGGGTCATTTAAAACAACAATTTTTGTAATGTCTCACATTTTGGGTGTCAGAAATTTGGGCAAGGAGCAACTTGATGCTTCTGTTCCATGGGGCAAAGGTAGAGGTCATCAGGTAGCGTTCAGTAGGTGAATGGGCTAGTCTGGAGGATCCAAGATGGCTTCATTCATATGTCAGTAGGGATGGCTGGAAAGTTGGGTTCAGCTGAGACTGTCCACTGGAACACTGGTGGTAGACTTCTTAAATGGTGGCTCAGGGCTTAAAGAGCAGTGTTTCCATGAACAAGGTGGAAATGTCCTGGTCTTTTAGGACCTGACCTCGAAAGTCACATGATGATGTTATTTTTTTAAAGATTTTATTGGGGGAAGGGGAACAGGACTTTATTGGGGAACAGGACTTTTTTTCCAAGTCAAGTTGTTGTCCTTTCAGTCTTAGTTGTGGAGGGCGCAGCTCAGCTCCAGGTCCAGTTGTCGTTTTCTAGTTGCAGGGGGCACAGCCCACCATCCCTTGCAGGAGTCAAATCGGCAACCTTGTGGTTGAGAGGATGCATTCCAACCAACTGAGCCATTCGGGAGCTCAATGGCAGCTTAGCTCAAGGTGTTGTGTTCAATCTTAGTTGCAGGGGGCGGAGCCCACCATCCCTTGCAGGACTCGAGGAATTGAACTGGCAACCGTGTGGTTGAGAGCCCACTGGCCCATGTGAGAATCGAAACAGCAGCCTTCGGAGTTAGGAGCACGGAGCTCTAACCGCCTGAGCCACCGGGCCGGCCCAATGACATTTATTTTTAATCATACTTTACTGGTCAGAGTGGTGACAAGCCCACCCAGATTCAAGGAGAGGGACCTTATTTTAAAATCCAGAATATGGATTAATATTCCAGCCATATTGAATAAAAAATAATTGAATAAAAAATACTGAATAAAAAATAATTCAAACACTGTGATAAATGTAATTTGCACTAAGCCTTGAACATATATACTCAAAATTGCCCGTTTCAGGACACTGAGCCTGAGAAAAAGGAACTCGAGTAACTGCTTTTCAGAAAATTGGTCAAAAACAGCAGGGAAACAGCCGCATGGTATTATCCAAACTCAGTAAACAAATTTGGGGTTTGGAAATTGGCCGTGAGCCCCACTATTACCAAGAATTTCTGAACTGACAAGACAAGGATTTGTGTAAAGGGACCAACCACCTTTCTTTATATGGCTTTGGCCTTTAGAAACTTCTCGGAGAGATTTCACTGGGGCTGTCGTCTCTCGAGGAGTAAATCTCTAATACATTAAACTCACTGTCTCTGAGTTATCCTTTGCATTTTATACTCACTATGCTTCAAAGTTTCTATTTTCTTTTATTTATTCAAGCATACTCAGTAAGGCAAGATGAGATCACCTGAGGGAAAAAGAGATTGAAAAGCACCTCATCTCACTCCAAGGCAGTGGTTCTCAGCCAAGATGATTTTGCCCTTCTTCTCTCAGTCTCTTCCGCCCCCAGACTACATGTGACAATGAGGGAGTCATTCTGGATCATCACAATTGGGGGGAGGGGAGTTCAATTGGCATCTAGTCGGCGGAGGCCAGGGGTACACATCCTATGATGCACAGGACAGCCCCCAACAAAGAATCATTCAGTACAAAATGTCAATAGTGCCAAGGTTGAGAAATCCCGTTCTAAGGCACACACTCTAATTGAGTAGACTGTGAAGCAGCTCCACGTTATTTTCACTTCTCTCTCCCTATTTTTGAACCATGCATGCATACTTGAATTTGTATGAATTAAAGGCACATATGCTATGGCTCCATTGGACTATCTCATTTTAAAAAAGCCTTCTCCTAAATGTCTGAAAATTATGATTCTCATCATTCTTTAATATTTAAGAGTTACTTTTTATTTAGATAACCCAGTACATCAGTAATACTAAAGACAAACAAACAAAAACCAAATTTTAAAGGATTCAGTACTCAATGGCTCCCATATGCTCTGATCTTTAGTTGCTTAAAATAATGAGCTGGAATGTGTATACATCAGGTGCCAGCAAACCCAGAGTTACGGATCTGGTCTTCCAGTACAGGCTCTTCCATCTGTCATCTGCCAGCAGAGAACAATAGGAGCAATGACACAGACACGGCCTAATCTGACCAAACGCACCCTGGTTCTCTGCCACCTGTCCCTAAGACAGCACAGATGCCCGCCTGCAAGACCCATAGAGTTATTTTCTTCTCTGCAGATGCTCTCACATGCCCTGCTCTTTTGTTTGTCGCAGCCATTCCTTGGCTTGTACTTACAAACCAAACGCTGTCAACTTACCAGACAGAAAACCATTTATAAACTCTTACGTTCACCTTTGGGGAACGCCTGATAGTCATTTTTATTGGGTCTCTTCCACCACAAATTTGTAAAGCTATTTCCTATTTCTAACATTAATTGTGATTTTCCACTTAAAACAAGGTTTCAATGACACCAATACGTGGCACATAAAACCACAATTCCCTCAGTGATATAAATTATATTGCTGGGTTGGTGCAAAGGACTGTTAGCCAGCCAGGCCCGTTAATGGTGTGTGATGTGTTGCCCTTCTCCCAGGACAAACATAAACACTTTACATACAATTCTTTTGGCTTTGCATCCCCTTTTGCCATTAAGATTTTACCCCAGGAAGTAGAATCTTAGCTATCGCCACAGAGGATGGCCCTCCCTTGGTAGGCATTCCTCCCAAGAAACATATACTCTCTAATAAATCTGATCACAGGGCTAAATTAATTTTTAAGAGACTATGAATTTTACCTCCTGTCAAAATACACACTCTAGAATTCCTTTGATCCTAAAGGCAAAGGAAGCCCTGGGAAAAGCCCGTTTAGAGAACCTGCTGCTACAGAGAAGGGTAAACACAGGAAACTCAGTGAGCAGCAAGCTTTGATATGGAAAGAGGTGCCTGAAAAAAACATCAACTACAAAAATGTTTTGAGCAACAATTCAGGAGAAAGTTTCACAAGTTACTGGATTACTTCAAGCCGACTTGCTCCTATTTGAATAGTGGTGACAACTACCACTTACTGTGTTCCAGGCATACCTAACTAACATAGGTTCTCTCACTCCGAATCATAACAATTCTCCAAAGTGGGGATCATCACCCCTACTTTACATATGAGGAAAGCCATGGAGATTAGTAACCTGCTCAAGGTCATAGATCCTGAGAGTAGGGAGCAGGGCTGGAATCCAGGCCTGCCTGACTCCAGTCTGGGTCTTCTCCAATCACAGATTCTGCCCAAACACAGATAGAGTCCATTCTCCCTGTGGCAAAATGGGGCTGAGAAGGGCTCCTTCCCAAACACTCTCTTCTCCAAAGAGCCTGATGCATAGCTCTCTAATGTTTGTTAATTGGTTAAAATACTTAAACAGGCTGCATAGTCTCCAAACATAACCTAATGTTGTGTATTTAATCATTAACACTTTCAGGCCACAGAAAATGCATGCTCTTTAGATTTGGAGCTGGGCTGCCACATGGGCTCCAGAAAGGACCAGAAGACACTGAGACATCCTTGGAGCCTGGCCCAAATGGAAGAACTCTGTCCTCTCATGGAGACCCTATGATTCAGGCCTTGCAAACAGGGGGGTGATTAAACTGCGGAGATGATCAGGGGTTTAATCCAGCTTCTGGGGAAAGCACAGCAAGAAGGAAATCATCTGAGAATACAGAAGGTATAAACGGAAGAAAAGACAGGCAGGCCCATCAAAGACTTCTCTGGTTTGTTGTAAAGACAGAAGCAAGATGCTTGCAAAATAACCACAAACTTTGATTCATACACTCCTACTCCCTATAAAAATATACTTACATGATGTATATCTCATTTGGGGAATGCATGCGTAGTACTATTTCACTTTGCAATAAGAAAATCATGAATATGAACCAATCTTCTAACATATTAAATTTTTATAGCAAGTCAGAACCCTCTGAATACAGAATTATGCCACCACATTTCAGCTTTTAATTTTGTAAATATGAACACTATTATGTAAATCTCCATTAACAATTTTTTCTGCCACTGTAGTTACAGTCCCCCATAGATTGCTTTAAAAAACACACACCCAAACTTCTGAATTGAAACTGTCACATGCAATAAAATAAATAAATAAACAAAAAGTATCCCTTCGTCAAATAACAATGTGAAATATTTTTCCACTGAAAACTTTGCTTTCTAAATTACCCTTCATAAAAGCTGAAGGCTCCTAGCTGGGCAGTCAGACACTCCCACCTAATTTTGTTTGGACTTTCAAGACTCCTGAAAAGAATACTCAGGTTGTCCCCACATGGAAATTAATTCAAGAAACCAAATTTCCCAAATATGTTGTTTTTATCAACATTATGTATTCTTAAAAATTGAATGTGTTTCTCATCTGCATGGTTTTGCACACAGAATACATTGAGATTCAAGTAAAATATTTCCTATTCACTTCCAAAGTGCTATGCTAGCAAGGTACAACAGGACAGGCTCATAAGACATGACATCAGTGCCAAAGAACAGCCCCCAGGAGAAGTTCAAACACCAGATCATAAGGGCTCTATCCCCAAATCACTCCCCAAACCCTGATTTTCACCGAAAACAAAGGACTGATCAATGCCACTGTGCAAGATTAAGTTTGCTCTTTTTATTTAAGCTCTAATAATTTAGCCAATGATAATCATTCATCTTGCTGCTCTGGAGACCTGGCCAGACACACCTCTGGCCTGCAGAATGCCCGCCAGCCTTAGATCAATAAGTCTGTGATCTTTAATACAGAGCAGAGCCAATAACCCAGCCGATTCTTTCTGTAGTCATCAATCAGGGTTAGACTACCTCTTGTCTTATGCCCCCACCAGGAGATGGAATGTCTGCTGCATATTTCCTGGAGAGAAGCAAGGAGATGTTGTATAAAGTCAGCATCAGCAGAAGTCAGGTGAAAGTGAAAGGGAATGTCGGGGAAGAATGGATTTCCAGAAGGAACTGGGTTCTCTCCCCCTGAGATGGCACAGAAATTCCACATGAAAGTCCTCAGTTGCCAAAGGTTCCAGAGGAAGCATACTCACATAGGGATACTCAAGCCATGTGGTGAAGCCTCAAGGTCAGTTTAAAGAGACATACACCTCCCTCCCCTCCCAGCCAGGCTGGGAGGATGGGCAGATGGACCATGGAGGGTGGATGAAACCAACTGAGCAGTAAACAGTGACATCTCTTTCACTCGGTGTTTGTGAATATAAACAAAATTTCTTGACCTTACAAATGCTCTTTGGCAACTTTTTGTCTTGAATTAATTTGTTGTAACTATTCTGAATTGTAAAACCTCTTTCTAATGGTAAATCTTTTTCTGTGAATTAACTGGGAAGTTACATAGGGAGATAAATGAACAGCAATGCTTTACCTTACCAGCCTGAAGGCAGCAACGTGGCTGACCACTGTGGTTTCCAAGCACAGCGCACGGCACGACCTGGTTTACTTGGTTGAGGCCACTGACAGCAGGGCTGCAATTTTCCCAATGAAGCTGGGCAGAGGTGGAGACCCTGATTTACTGGCTATTGGTATCTATCAGTATGGAGAACTGAGTCCTGCTATCGCTACAGTGCTCACAGATACCCTGACCTTCCAATCATATTCACTTCCACACACACCGAATGTTTCATGAACTTCAAGCAGCATGTCACTCTGAAAAGGAGACAGTGGGCCACAGAAGGAGGGTGGGCTCCTAGCCATTGGGAGAGAGGCAACTGTAAGGGCCTGTTTGTTCCACTGTTGCCCTGGTTCTTCCAGGGAGGCTGAGTGACTGGGGCCATCACCTGTCCACAGCCCATGCTCTGCCCGACTCCAGGGGCACCCTGACCGACTATAACAGGCAGTCCTGCCTCCCACCCACACCGCAGCCGTGAGAAAGCCTATCTTCCCCACCAACTTTAAGGAATCAGTTTAATCTTGCCATGTCTCGATTTTAATTTTCTAATCTACGTGTAATCCCAAGAAAGCCTCAGTTATGTAAAAGCCACTTGGCACCAGTTCTTATAGACTTTTCAGCCCTTAAACCTATCTCAAAGAGCACTGGACTCGGAGCCAGAAGTCCTATCTTCATTTATAGCATTCATTCACCGAACAAGTACATATTAAGCACCTAATACATACTGGAGGCCAAAAGCATGAAGGTGCCTAAACAAAACAGAAAAGGCCCCCTACCCTCATGGGGATGTAGTCAAGTTATTTGGTGTCTTTAACTCTAATTAAAAGGCTTAAACAAGAAGTTCTTTCAAGTCCCTCCCAGCTCTTCTATTCTCCACTCTGCTTTGGCGCCAAGAGAGGACTGAAGCATTCTGGAATGTTCTGCTTCCCTGAACAGATGCTATTTTTACTCCACGTACGTATAGCTTAGGCTGCAGACGTGTGACTTATCTTCATTCTGCCAAGCATGAACCACTCATTTTCATCCCAGAGTTTATGAGACTAAGTGGAGCCCTAATCTAGAAGGCCCACTGGCATGCACATCCCAGGCTCCTTGGCACAGGGACCCCTCACAGCTTCATTCCTTCCACACGGAGGAAATCTGGTTCCCTCAGATCAAAACTACAGAAAAACAGAAGCAGGGCTGCCAAGCCTTCCTCACATGTTGCCTGGGTTTGTTTATTTCTTCTTCATCAACTCACATCACTTCTGACACTGCATTTCAACTTCCTGGACAAAGCCAGAGAGAAAAGCTTTTAAGAGGCACTGAAGTATAGCCAATGTCTGATTAGCCACAGTAATGAAGGAAAGAAACAGCACATGCCAAGGCAAGAGGACTTTTCGCCTCTGAGGACTTCAGGGTAAAGATTCCTGTACAGGATATGGAGAGCATTAGTGAAACAAGTGAAAATCTGCCCCTCCCAACCCCACCCCCACCCCCAAATTCCCCTCAGATAACATTTCAGGAAAACATTTGGCTGGAGTTTTACCTTCTGGGAGTTCCCAAAGGCAGCATATCCACCAGAAAGTGAGACATCTACAGTCGCCATTATCCACTTGTAGGGGGAAATATCAGCTCCAGAATCAATGGGGGAATAGCTTTTTATAAGAACTATACAAACCGAGCTATGATTAAATGCACTTAACGATGGTTAAGGTTTTAAGTAGCACATCTTAACAGAAGTTTCCTTTTCTTTTTTTCAGAGCTAAGTTCACAAATATTAAGCAGAAATGTATACACTAGAGCGAGAGAAGCTGGAGACTAGAAAGCAATCAGACAATGACATAGAAGAGTATGAACAAAGATGGACATTGAAAAGGCTGGGCCCAGAAATAAACCAGCAAGAGAGAGTTGATGCCTCTGAACTTTCTGACCACAGGCACAGGCATTCCAGAAGTTACTCAACACTTCACTTAGACTGTTTCAGACACACAAAGGGCCCTTCCCATCCACCACTCTCCAGTCTCCCCCAACCCTCACCTCCCTTGCCCTGTCCACCCTTATCACTTTACTCCTTTCAGAAAGAAACCAGGCTGCCTTGGGGAATGGTGCCAGCTGCTGGCTGGTACAGAGAACTATCTATTCAACACACTTTTCTCTCCCTTCTCTTAGAAGACTTGGTTATACACTTCCTCTTCCAATACCCTCTGTTTCTTCGAATTACCATCACAGAGGGCTCAAGTTGAAAGTTAGCAGTTCTATCCAGAGATAGAATACCAGAGCCCCTCATTCCCCACAGGGAGACCTAGGGCAAGTCACATGACCCCTCTCTCCTTCATTCCTTTCTCTGTAAAGGTTGACAGAAACGCCTGCCTCCCCAGCAGGGCTTTCATGAGGCAGCAGACATAAACTTACACTGTGAACAGTGCAAATCAAACAGAAAATAAAACTCTGAGTATTCTCACCCCCGCCATGGTTTAACACTTTGAACACTGCTCCACTCAAAGATATTTGACGACCATCATGATCCAAAAAAATCACATCAGCAACAGATGATGGTAACTCAGAAATAAAAGATCCTATCCCAACTCTAAATGAGCTCTCCTGTCTGGCAGATTTATTTTCAGTGTGAATGCCGTGTTCCCGAGGAACTGGCATAGTGGTATGTCAGGATCAGTATCAACCGTTTTAAGCCACTCACTCTCACTTAGGGCAGGAGAAACTACATGTTTCTGATTATAGTGCCCTAAATGATCACTGTGCCTCCCTAACCCCTGCCTGGTGCTACAGAAGTCTCGTTCTAGGTTTACAGAGAGGGAAATGGTCAGCCCCTCTGAGGCTCTCGGCAGCGTCCCCAAATGCCATCTCACTGTGATAAAGATCTCAAAGGAGCTAATGAAATTATCTCCTCTGCCTTTTATTCCTCCGTAACAACCACAAAATTAGATGAAATGGCCCCCTGCTCCTCTAATTTAAGGCCTATTTTATTACCTTCAACCCCAACTCTCTCTTTTAAACGGATATGAGACCCTGAAGACCCACAGGCCAGTGAGGTTAGTAATTGCCGGCTTCTTCCTTCTGGCCGGTTCCCCAGAGGGCGCTTCTCCTTTCCCCAGGGTGGGGTCACAATCAGTTCAATCTTCATGCTTCAGAGATATCCTCTTTGAACACGATCAAATGTTTCCCCACCCCTGCCTGGTGCTCTGTTCAAAGGAGCAGCAGCCCCTTCTCACTCGGAGCATTAATGTCAACTCAGCCAGAAAGGCGAAAGCAAAAGGAGGAGGTCACTGGTTAATTGTCCACCAGGCTCAAACCAGACCCACTCCCACCAGCACCTTGGGAGGGTGGGTCACCCCTATAAAATGTTAAGTGCACTTTGAACCCAGGAACAAGGAGAATGAGAACTATTTTCCCCAGCCTGCTGGGCTGCAATGGGAGCTTCGGCTGTTTGTTTTCTTTTTCAGAGTGTAGCCATAAAGCGTAGAAGGACTTCTCTGCAGCAACCCCAGGCAGGCAGATAAAATGCAGGCGAGGTGAGCATCCTGGCTTGCCCAGAGGGAAATAAAGAGGAGGAAAGATAAGCATCAGTGGGGTCTGTCTAAAGGGAGCCAACCAAGGCTTCCACTAGCTTTGAAGAAAGAACCTGAGAGAACAGAATTCTGAAAGCCTCAAAAACTGCTCCATAGAAGAAACGCTCTAAGAGAAAAGGAATCATTTAAAACTCAAGGTATTTACTCTTTATCGTTAAAAGAAATGGAAGAGGAAATTTTTTCACTCTCTTGCCTATTTGGAAAAGTTACTTGTATTAACTAGTCATTCAAAGGATTCCTTCCAACTCAGGTCCATAATCATAAAAAAAAAAAAAAGAAAAAAAAGCTAAGAAACAGGAAACAGTCATTTCTTAACTGAAAGAGGATATGATAGTAATCAAAACAACACCTCCAGTCCTTTCGTAAAGCAAAAGCCTAAGATATTCCATTTAAAATCAACTTTTCCTGGAAACAAGAACTTAATAGTTTTCTTTCAAATCAACAACAAAACCCCTGCAGTGGATGGATAAGACAAACTAGTCAGCAAATCACAGCTGACAAGTGACCTGATCAAAGTTAAAAATGGTTCCTAAATGATGCATTGATTGTGCCCTGGAATGGAAAAAAGCATACTCTTCCCACAGATGTCAATACCTGCGTGCGGCTTTACAATGAAACTTGAAAGGCTATTTTGGAGACTTTGCTTCTTCTTTAAGAAGAAAAGATAAAGGTTTCATGTGAAAGAAATCAAAGACATCTGAGGGGGGATGTGCCATTTATGTGTGTGTGTGTGTGTGTGTGTGTGAGTGTGTATATCTGTCACCAGCTGCAGTTTGAGATTTTAGGCATTTGAGCAATAAAGAAAATCACCAGTCAGAGACCAAGCTATTAATGACACTAGAGTCTGAGACCAGCAGGCCGGTTGCTATGCCCGCTAGCTTTGATTGCTCCCAAAAGTCTACCTGGACACACGGTAGCCATGCTGGACAGTGTCTCTGGATCAAAGTCAATGCTCCAAAACAGCTATATTACACACACACACACACACACACACACACACACACACACCCCACACACGTCCTGATACACAAATTCTACTGCTTAGGCACTGGCAGTCTCATCTTCAGAAATAGTAAACATTTCATTGAATGAAAGAACAGCACCATATCAGAAGCCCAAGACACAAAGTTCAGAAGCTGTAAGGAAATTCAGGCCCTGTGTCACTTAAAGTCTCTATCTAATTAGGATGACATGGGGAGTCGAGACTCAGGTAGCGAGCTCTGTGACATGTGCCTGAGCGCACCCCTGTATGTGAGAGCCCGCGTGGAGGGGACCTGCTCAGCAACTTGATCACTTGACCGGTAGGTACCTCATTTTTTTCTAACCTGATTAGGACTATAAACAGGAAGCACTGTGAGAATCGGATCTCTCCTAGAAGCTCAGCAAGTTGCTCATTCTTACTGACTGGTAAGCACTCCCCCTGTGTTCGGTACCATGAAGTCCGGAGAGACAACCACCACCGTGCATTCAGCTTCTGCACGGACGGCGCAACACAAGACAGTCGGTAATACGGCAAATTCCAAAACCTACTAAAAAGCGCAAACCCAGTCATATTTTAACATCTGGGCTTTTAGACTGCCATTTATGTTCTTTTTCTAAGTATGATAGACAAACTGGATTCCATGGAGACTGGAAATTCCTGGGCACAGCTGAAGTCCTCACCCTACCCAGACCTAAGAAACTTAAAGAACAGGCGTAGGGTCAGCTAAGAGTCAAATTTCTTGTACTGCCTTGTCTTTCACTAAATTCTCCTTCAGGCAGCTGCACTGCTGGGCTCAGCTCCAGGTAGAAGAAACCATGGCTTCATGACTGCTTGTACGTGGGACCTCTGCTAGGTTGTAGAAAGCATGTGCAGAAACCAGAAGACAACTTCTTTCTCTTTGCTTTCGTGCTGCATACACCCAAACAAAGCAATTGAAAAGGCTGAAGAATACGCAGTGGTAATGTAGAAGCAGGATAAGAAAGCAAGAGCAAGCACTTATTCTCCGATGTGAAAGTGGTCTTTGGTTAGCTTTCAGTAAACCCACCCCCCAACCCCCACCCCAACCTACCTTCCATGGACTCAGCCACCCAGCAGTTCCTAAAAGGACCCATGTCCCATTTGGGCTCCAACAACTCAGGCGAAATACCACCTTGGGCGTTGCTACTCTCAACCCACAGGATGAAGCAAGATGGCATCAAGCCCATCTGGTTGTCTCTCACAGATCCCAAATACTAAGAAGTATGGGGAAACCGGAAAGCACTGATCTAAAAGCTTCTTCTTAAAATGATTTAAACCTAAACTGTTTTAAAACGTGCTCAAGCCACTCAGAAATATTTTCATTCCCTCCGAGTTGTTAATTGGGAAAGTCTATTGCTTGCTCCCTCTGCCTATATACTTAGGTACATGTTCGGTCCTAGAGCTGCCCAGGGCTCCCCGGGTGTGGATGAGGAGTCTCTCTCCCAGGACAGCTAAGAGGGCTGGTGCTCATGGCTGCAGGCTGTGTAATACATCGCTGCTCCCTGACCTAGCATCACTTACTCCTCAAGAGGAAGACAATGACAGACTCCTAACGTATCCTTTTCAATAGGGTAAGAATCTACACTCCCAGTGACTTAATATATCATGATAAATTCGCAATCATGTGTTGTAATATGAGCAAATAGCCATGTAGTTAATCCAAAAAGGAACTCTACAAATCATTTCATTGGTTTAGGAATACAGTATGCTTTTTTTCTGTGTGCCATGGTTTAGTTTACTGGGACATTTCTATTTCTCAGACCAACATTCATTCGTTTATTGAAAGTCTGTTCCACGCCAGCAACCATGCTACGTGGGAGATGGCAGCAAAAAGAACTCACACACTAGAGGGGCAAACGTGCACAAACAAGTAAAGCTCACCGTGGCAAGTGCAGTGTGTTGTGTGAGCAGAGGAGCAGTGCTTCACTGGAAAGCAGGAGAAACTAGTCCTGCTCTGAATAGCCTCTCATTCAGACAATCTGATCTATAAGTGGAAGTTTGGCTGCGTCTTCAATGAGGAAAAGGAATTCTAAATCAGCAACTCAAATGGGGGAGAGACGGGTGTTCAGCACAAAGGAAGAGTGTTAGGGGATGAAAAGACCAGCAATGCCCAGGAGACAGCCAGCCAAGGTAAATATCTTTACCCGATAACTCTCCACAGGGGTAGGGGACCATTTTACATCTTTCTTAGAGGAGATGTTCTCCTACATTTAAGGGTGTTCTTTTTGAATGAATGAGAACTTTGTTTGTTAACAGAGTACATCGGCATGGCTAGAGTTTTCCCACAACCAACCTGAGCATGAGCAGTCCAGGAAACAACCCCTTACCTGTAATGAGGAAGAGCTTCTTAACCAGATGCAAAGTCACAGGCCGGCTGTGAACTCAAGAGTCTGCTTCCAGTTTACCTGAAAAACAATAGGAAAGGGCCATTGTGTTAACTTGGAATAGCCAAGCTTTTTAACAGTCCCAGTAGAGACCTGCAGACGATGTCTCTGGCTCCTCGGTCTCAGAGCAGAAAACCTGGCCAGCATCATGTGGCCAATGGGTTGGATCAAAGAGACCTGGGTGAGATGGCTGGTGCTATCACTCAGCAGCAGGATAACTGTAAGCCAGGTCCTTAACCTAGCTGTGCCTCAGTTTCCTCACCTGCAATAGCTACTTCACAGATTGATTAAGAAGGCCTTTTACATTCCAGAAACCATGCCACGTCTGCAGTCACATGAATGCGGTAAGTTCCCTGCTCTCAGGGCATTGACAGTCCACAAAAACAAAGGAAGTAAACAGGTGGTAATCATGACCTTGATACAGCTGACAGGAACTAAAGTGAGGAAAATACAAGGTGACAGACAGGGAGCTTTTCCAGAGGCACCGGCTGACCCCAGAGAGGTTAAAGGAAGCTCCCCAGAGCACGTGATGGCTAAACTGAGGTCTGACAAGCAGGAGTTGGCCAGACTAATAGGGCAAGCAAAGAGCATGCCAGACAGAGGGAACAGCAAAATGAAATGAGATACCTCCGAAGCAAGAATAACAGTGAGTGCACAAGTGAAATGAGAACTTCAGAGGCCAAGAGGGAGACAGGCAATCAACAGAGCCATAGATGTATGTGATCAAAAAAGGCCTTGCAGTCACTTTAGGAGGGTTTAGAGTTCATCTTAAGCCCCATGGCAAGCCCATGAAGGGTCTTACATAGGAGAGCGTTCTGGTTCAGAAAGCCTTCTACAATGGCAGAGCGAAGAAAGGATTAGGAGGAGGCAAGGAAAGCCCATCTCGGCTACCCCAAATGCCACATCTCTGGCCTGCTGTGGAGAGGACCAAGCGAGAAAATCCTAGGGGAAGAAGACAGTTAGGGTTCCCTCCGGCACTCAGGTGAGCCACTGCTTCTGAACTACAGGCTCCTGCAGGGTTAGGCGATTCCCCCCAGGCAGACACCCTATCAGGAGCAGCCTGCCTGTCCCAACACTGCCTCTAGAGTGCCTGGGTATCACAGCAGTCCTCAAAGTGTGGTCCCCAGGCAAGCAGCATGAACACCACTTGGGAATGTGTTGGAAATGCAAATGCTTGGCCCATCCCAAACCTAGCGATTCAAAAGCTCTGGGGGATGGGGAGTGTCCAGCAATGTGTGTTTTCACAAGCCCTTCAAACGGGAGCAGTGCCAGTACTGGGAGATGGGAGCAGAGTGCTGAGTACAGAGCTGGCCGAGCTTGATAACCCAACATTGCCTTTGTGCTCGGGGCCTCACGCGCTATAGGGTCTGTAACGTCCACTTCTGTTTAAAAGCAAATAAACAACGCAGACTTTATCACTGTTCCCGGCCTTGCAAACCCCGGGGTAGAGTGCACCAGCCCACCTTTGTGTGGGGATGTGGTGCTGCGGGAGAATTGAATTTCCCTGAGGCACACCTTATCCTCCTCTGTGACCCTCATTTGTTTCAAGAAGGCAAAGGAAACTCCAGCTTCAGGAAAGAGGATGCACGCTTCTCCTTTTAGACAACATCACTCCTCCCACCTAGATACAGAATCTGACCACTCCAGAAAAGAAACAGAGAGGCCATCCGGAAAGCTCTGTGTGGTTTTATCAGAGGGTCAAGTTTCCTTCTAGAGTGTGGAACAAACTGTGGTTACACAGATACGGACACACAGGAGCCATGAAGTGATTCAGGGTTGAGAAGAGCTCAATACAGCTGTCTCTCGGAATATCTATCTTCTGTCTATACACAAGATAAAATTACCCTGCCCTGCAAAAAAGCATATTTCTGTAAAGAGCAGACAAATTGTCACATTCTTGCTTATGTTTCTGTAGCTCTTGCTTTTCTTTATGAAAAGGGGAAAATGGGTTCAAAACATAATAAAAAGTGTTCAAATCCACACCAATCATAGTGATGCCCTGCACGTCACAATCACACTCATCTTTCGTGCCTCTCGTGCCAACACCGCAGCAAAGGGGGCTCAGCTGCAGCACCTCTAACAGCTCGAGAAACTGTGTGTGGTCCAGGGGCAGTGAGGTCCCTGTACTCCCAGCACACAAATCATGCTTCGGAAATCCCTACTGCCTTCCCTGTACAGCACCCTATGTCTGCACACCCCAGTTCCCCAGCCTCCTTACCCGCCCCTATGTGTGTGGTGCCCACACCTGAGAGCCACGTGGCCTAGTTGTTCTGCACGCCACACTTTGCTGAGCACACTGAAGATAACGGCTGTTCTGCCACCCCCCCCCCACCAGACTGTAAGACCCCCTGAGGTGCTTAATAAGCATGTGTTGAATAAACGACTGAATGTATTGAATAAACGACTGAATGTACGGACTCCTCTAGAATAAGAATTTCAGGCCTGGATGCCATCCCCTCACCTTTTCTACCCCAAATAGGTGCAATGACTTGCCCAAGGCCACAGAGACAAGGGTCACACCAGGGGAGGCAGTAGAGATGGTTCTCAATGCTTTCTGACAATCTGGGACTGTATTCCCACCTTTCTTGGGTACTTGTAAACCATTACCACTTGAAGACAAAAGCACTTTATTGGTGATAAGAATGGATTCATTTTTTGTGTGTTTTATTTTGAGACCCTGCCCAGCAGCATGCAGGAACATCTTGTGAATCTTAAAATTTAGGACACTAAGCCCAATCTAAGGGCAGAGTGGGGACTCTAGGGGGAGCAGGGGCAGGAAACGGCTGTGGGTGGAGGAGTGGGTCAGTCTTGGTAAAAGTTCCCAGGGATGTAGTTACGTGTAACTTCTCTGTTGGTGTGGGTGTACTCAGGTAGCACAGGCAAAGAGAATCTCCCTGTCCATCTCAATGCTGTTCTGCAAAAACACTGTCTTGCTCAAACAACCTTTGGTGTTGACAGCAGAATATCCAAGTTTAGAGTTTCGTTTTGCCAGCCAGGAGCTGAGAACTCTTGGAAAATGTAAATACTTTTTAGAGACATGAGAGAGAAAGTATGCACTAAATAAAGCACTTTGAAGGTGGCACGGGTCACAGATGAGTCAAACCCTTCTCCTCAAAACTGACTAGGAAAAGCCGCTCGGTGGAGGAGGGAAGGTTTCAGCGGCTGGCCAAGTTCACCTGTGAAGCAGGAACAGAAGCCGGATCACTTCCCGAGCTTCTTTCTCAAAATAAAATAGACTGAAAAAGGAGCAAAATGATCCCAAGTACAATGATGTTGTTTAATCTTAATTTTCATATATAGATCACCGGGCTTTTCATTACAACTAGTCAAGTATGTGCACCATCCAGGATAACACACACACACACACACACACACACACACACTACGTGAACAAGAATCTGTTGTGCCCAGTGCCTTCCCAGGTATCCTGGGCTCCTCATGAGCTGCCCCAGACACTTGGTGCCACCAGTGGCCCTCTGTGGCTCTGTCCCCAGCCCTGGCCGTGCACAGTGCCCCATCACCCCACCAAATTCACACCCTTAGCTAGCTGATCTAGAGATGTATTTTATGAAATTATTCCTGTTAAGGTATAAATAACTAATGTACTACCTGTCTTACGCGTGTTTACATTATTGAATAAGAGGTTTAAAGAGAAATGTTTCATCTAAATTCCTCTAACGGTAAAATTTTAGGCACAACAGTCAGTGAATTCCACCTTTTGTGTAAGGAGCCCTTTGCACAGCCCTCATCCCATCACACTAACTATTTTCCACTTCATTTGCTTCATCAGCTGACTCTGCCCCTTCAAGGGGGCTGACGGAGATCCTGCATTTGTAGAAATGGAGGTTCACGTTGATAAAATGATGTGCAAAGTCCAACTCCTCAATCTGTCAATTTGCCTGGATCAGAACCAAATTGTCTGTGGAGAGTGAGGGGCCCGTCATCCATTTCTGGTCAGCATTTCTGTAGGAAGTGAGTGTGCATTATCCTTAGTGTCTGAATCAAAGCAGGGGAGGGAGTGGGAAAAATTGGCCTCAAGACATCCCGAAGACCTCTGCAGAGTCCCAAAGCTTATAGACTAGTATTTTCAAGAATGCCCAAAAGCACTTAATAATCAGTGTCTGTAAAACCTTCCTAAAAATAACGGCTTCAGAACTGACTTCTTTCACTGTTGACAAAGGACTCTCTGATTTGGTCCCATCCAAGATAAGAGCCTCTCTGTAAGAATAAAAGCATGTGTCAAGATAAAAATGGAAGTGGAGCCAGTGGGACAGAAGCCAGCCTTTACAACCAAGTATCCGAGCGGCCAAGAAAAGAACAGGAAAAGGCACCCCTCACACGCTGCCACTACCACAGGCTCAAATACAGGGGTTCCTAAACTGGTGTTTCTAAAATCTACCTGATAAAAACCATCTAGGTACTTAGTTTAAAACATACGGATTCCCAGGACCCACTCCATGCCTATAAAGTTAAAACTCCAGGGGTGGGGTCTGAGAATGTATATGTCTAGCCAGTACCCCGGGGGAATGTCAGGCAAGTTTCAGAAATAATGTTCCAAATGAAACAATTGGCAACTTTTTGAAACTCTGCAATCAGATAACTTCCAAGTGATAGGGTATATGAGAAAATGCAGCCTTAACTGGAGGAGGTTAGGGCCTTCTTTATCTAGTTAAAACTATGGAATAGAATCAACATGCAATGCAGAAATCAATGTAACGATATCTTAGCAAAACAAATCCTCTCCTTTTAGCTTAACTGTATCCGGCCTGGAAGACCCTTCGGAACCTCCGTCCTGCCCTAAGGACTGAAGGCAATCCCTGCACAGCTGCTCCTGATGCCGATACAGGCCCGACCCGAAGGAACAGGGCTGACAGCCTTCAGTCTCATCCCAATAGAGACTAGCCCTAAATAACAGGCAACCAATGCTAAGTCACACCCAACAGATGCCTTCCTGGTGTCAGTCTTTACAAGGTTTAGCCTTTAGCTCACTATTCCATAGTCTTATTCACAGCCCAGCTTTAGGTGAGGGCTTGCAACTCCAAAGTGTGGTCCACAGACCCAGCAGCACCAATGCCAGGGGCAGCTTGTTAGAAACCTAGAATCCCAGGCCCCACCCAGGCCTGCTGAATCGGAATCGGCACTTTAACAAGAGCCGGGCAATTCTCGTGTACATTCAGGTTTGACAAGCCCTGCTTTAAAGCATGGAAAGTGCCAATGTGAAACTTTACCCCCACCCGTGGAACAACCAGGTCATTAGCCCACCCACCGACACTCCAGACTCCAAGAGGCCTTCTTCCCTCACACTCTTTACTCACATTTTGGCAGTGTTGGTTTGTCTTGGGGCCAAATCACCATCAGCACAACTGAGTCCAATGCGTAGGGAGTTAAAAGGAGGCAGTAAGTACTGATTGTCTCTTACATTCTCATCTGGCTCTTGTATCGGCCTCCCTTAGAAGGCAGGAGTATGCACCCATGATCAGAAAGGAGTAGAGACAATACAAAATCAAACAATACCATGGAATGCTGGCTCTCCTGGTTCCAGCACAATGTTAATGAGGTCGAGGTCACGGGTATGATTAGCTTCCTCTATATCTTGGCACAGACTCCAACCCTCTGCCCTCTGGCTGCCTATAAAGGCTGACGCATCCTTGGTTACTAAGAGAACTCGGAAAATGACAAGGGGAAGGCTGAACAGAGAATCACCAGTAAACAACTCAAAAACCTGAAGCACTGATGAGCAGAACGCGCGGGGGAACAACAGCACTCAGCCCAGAGGGATGGCTGACCGATGACAGATGACCGGGTCAGACTCAACATTATCTGGACGGCTGAGCAACAACATGCCAGAAGGAGAAAGCTGAAATTTCACACGAAGAAATGGGAAGGCTCATGGTCAAGATTTTAAAAATAAAACACACACAGATCAGCTAGAGAAAATGTAACCTAATGGCAATTCTTGTTTCAAAAGGTTTAAATTTGTTTTTAAACATGCAAGTTATGTTGACTATGTAGTTGCTAAAAAAGCTAACATATTCTTAGGGTTCCCGAATCTAGTTTCCAGACCCAGGGAACAGTGGTCTCTAGTTGCATAGCTGATCAGACGATCCTAAATAGTCCCCTGGCCACCTGTCCACACAGGTGGATACACAACCTGTCACATCTTTTCATCACCACTACCACTTGGGTTCTTATTATTCAGTGTGGCCTCTTCACCTGGCTACAGCTCTTTTTGGCTTTGGATTATAGTTTAAACGTTCCACACATCAGCGTCGCTCCCTTTGATACTGCCCTTTCTTTACTAACCAAGAAAAGAACTATATACCTAAGTACAAAGTAGAAAAAACATGTAAATAGACAAGATGACCTAAGCATACTCATTTACCGAAAGGATTCAGACCAAACTGACCTACAGTCACCTGTTTAAGCCTGCACACTATGCTACATATTACAGCATGAATCCATGCAGAATCACTAATTAGGTCCGTAAATTATAAGCTTCTACTACAGAAGAACCCTGAAAGCACGACTGTAAGAACAAGCAAATGACAGAGTATATATATCTGTTTAGACATACTTCTCTATGTAGAATCATCTTCTAGGAATGGACAGTTAGCCATGAAAAAAAAATGGATGTGATTTTAGATTATTTTTAAAGTCATGAGCCATGTTTTTCTTAAGTATATAGTTCATATACAAATGGTAGGCACTTATTTAAAAAAAAAGAAAAAAAGAAAAGAAAAAGACTGCTTACTGCTTTGTAGTTTCAGACTACCCAGTCTCTTGCTTTTATTTTCAGAAATTGTGATTCCTATGGGCAAGAGAAAAAAAGGTTGTAAAATGTTAAGAGGTTCTTTGTCCTGCACAAGTGTGTGCCATGCACCACTTATCTGAAGATTACATGAGGTTACTGTCTATGCATTTACAGCCATCCTTAAACCACTGGCTAACTGCCTCAAAACTAAAAAACAACATGTGAAATTCAGCCCAACTGCAGCCAGCCCCAAGAGAAAGGAAGCACAAACTCCAGGTGCCTTTGACAACACAGCTCAGTGTGGAAAGAAAGAAAATGCTGAACAATAGAATCAGTAGAGGAAAAAGAGCCCCCTCTAATTTTTCCGGGCATGTAGGGAAGTTGCTGCTAAAGGGATGTTTAAGATTTCGCTGTTGGTTCACGTCCTACTGAACACTGAAACAATTTTTAAAAAGAGAAAAAACTCTAACATGACAGGATAGTACGTATTGAATTCAGTACTTCTGATCAATCAGATTTAATTCTGTACTTATCCACCAGACAGAAGGCTTACACATTTAGATATAGAACTGAAACACCTCTCAGCTCACACAAGGTTTATGAAAACACACAAAGCCTACCCACAGTAACGAGTGTGTCTTCCTCATTGTTCGGAGGAAGCTGCCCCAAGCTGGCTTTGGGTCACAGCACCCAGTCCTGGTTCCATCCCCCGAGCCTTCCAGTATTAGTAACTATATTTATAACAAATACAAATTTCAATTTCTTTTTGAAGACAGGGATTTGTTCATAATGGATGTACCACAGATGTTAGAAAAATGTACAGTGTTGTGGCCATAACTGCTGATACTGTTTTGTACAAAAAAACACAAACCACCAACAACTGCTATGTTTGTTCTGATTTTAAAACACGAGTAACATGTTACTTACAGAAAATCTGGAAAAAAAAGAAAAAAGAAAAATAAAGAAAACAGCAACCTGTAACCACTAGCCCAAGATAACCAGTTAAAAGTTTAGTCTCCATCCTTCCAGTCTGTCTGTGGCTACGAGTTTTTCTTTCTATGGCATCCCAGTAAAGCAGGCATGGGTGAGGAGAGGTATTATTGCTGATTACACAGACTGACAATGATTGATAGTCCCCACTGCCCTTACCCTAAACCCACAGCAATAAGAGGTATAATGGTTACGCACAGATCTAATAGATGCCGACAATTCAACAACCATGCATTGGGGTCTACTATGCACCCTTTTATTTATTCTTCAAGTGAATGAAATTCAAATTAACAGCAATAGCCACTGAGGGCCTTCAAAAGAGAAGGCGGGTAAACCTTGTCCCTTGTGGACATAAAAACAAAAGGTAGTTTTCCTAGTACAAGTTCTCAGGTGCCTGGTGAGAGCCCTCTCCCTGGCTTGCACATGGCCGCCTTCTCGCTGTGTCTTCACAGGCAGACCAGGAGAACCTCTCTAAGGTGGAAAAAATGACACTGGGGAGAAAGGGTTGTCGAGCAATTGTCTATAATGACCTGGGAACCACAGACACGTGCAGATACCCACTAGCATCCAGGGGGCCCTGCTAGTCTCCGCACTTTTAGGAGCAGAGAGATTCAATACAACAGAAGTTCTCAGTTCCACAAACAGGGAGTGCTTTAAAAGGCCACACACTTAATGTAATGACACCCTAGCTTCATACAGCAGCCTGGGCTGCAAATCCTTGCTGTATTACCCTTATGCAGCCAAAAGCCAGGCAACCTGGTTATACCTTGTTGAACTATTCTCTGTACATAAGGAAGGCACAAGAAAAGAACTGCTTTTTTAAAAAAAATAAAAAAATAAAAAATAAAAATAAAAGAACTGCTTTTACTGCTGATGTCACCTCAGTAAGTGTTAAACATTGTTTGTTATGAACCCGCCGAAACCCTCAACGCTCTTCATTCAAGTACTATAACTGCGTACACAGTTGAGTACCTATTATTTTAGAAACCATGTGAAAAGTTTTAAAAGTTAATTTGGTTGCACTGTCCTAAATGGAACCTCAAAAGTTCATCTGATATAAACACCTCAGAAGTCTTACTTAATTTTGACTCAAATACTTTTTAAATAGTGTCTATAAAACTTCCTCAACACATGTGGTATTAAATAAAAATCGGAACAAGGAGGAAAAGTCAGAATACACTGAGGTTCTCCTTTCTAATCTGCCAAGTCTCAAAGTCAAAGTTAGGTGTTTCTCTTGACCTAGCTGATGGTATTACATTTAAACTAAAAAAATATGCAGATAACACATCTCTTTGGCTATGCTCAGTATTTTGTTGATGCACACAAAACTAGTTTACATTCCCAGCAAGTGAAGGTCACCTTACATTTTCTTAAATAAAACATACACCTGTATATTAACTTGGGCCGTTATAAGAAAATACCATAGAGTAGGTGACTTAAAAAACCAGACATTTATTTTTCATTCTTCTGGGAGATGCAAGTCCCAGATCAAGGTCCTCACCAGATTCAATTCCTGGGGAGGACCCTCTTCCTGGCTTACAGATGGCCACGTTCTCCCTCTGGCAGACAGAGAGTGCTGTGGTCTCTCGTCCTCTTATTATAAGGATAGGAATCCCATCTTAGGGGCTTCACCCTTGTGACCTCATTTAAACCTAATTACCTCCCAAGGCCCCACCTCCAAATATCATCACCTGGGGCATTAAGCCTTCAACACATGAATTTTGAAAGAACACATTCTGTTCTTAGCATATGTGTGTGTGTGGTGGGGGGGGGGTATCAATTTTATCAGTTATACAGCTTAGCTATCATTATTAGGTTGGTGCAAAGGTAATTGCAGTTTTTGCACTTATTAACCTTTTAAACTGCAATTACTTTCACACCAACCTAATAAATATGTTTAGAATCATTCCTCTTAACTATCTCAGTTCAAAACAAAATAAACTGATCTCACCAAGTCTGCAAAATAGCACCAGTAAGTGTCTGGTCATTTAAGGCCAAGGTCAGGGGCTTGATTACCCCCAGTTAGGTCTCTTGAAAGGTGAAAGAGAACAATTCAGTTACAAGGACACAGGTTACACTCACCCTGAGCACGAGTTAGTAAACCTCCACAGACCAGGCAACCACCTGTCACTACTATGAAAACCATGCTTTCATCTCTAGCTCCAGACCTCTCTTCCTGCCTGTGTATCCAACTCTCTGCTGGGCGTCTCCCTCTCTAGAAGCCTCACAGCTCCCTTTTGGATTCAGCTGAACTTATTACTCCTCGCCATCTCCCCAAACTGAGGCTCCCCACAGCTGCTCACCTCAGTGAATGGTGTCACCCTGGACTCCCTCGGGCTAAGTGCCCACCCCTGAGATGACCGAGGAAGTGTGGTCAGTCTCTCCAGGACTCTCCCCCACTCCCTCACCAAGTGCCAAGTGGCCTTAGGATTCCTGCACTAGCCTCCTAACTCACCTTCTACCCCATCCCTGGCCTCCTTGTCACCTAGCCCATCTAGTGGCCACCAGTTCTTTCTAAAGCACAATATGACCACATCATTCACCTGCTGCAAATTCTCCATTTTCCACACAGCTTTCAAGATGAAGTTCAGACTCCCCTGCTCAGCACCCAAGACCTACGCTCTCAGGTACTTCCATGCATAACTCTGCATCCAGTCCAAGTAACTACTTACTGTCAGTACCCTTTTCAAGCCTCTAGACTCCAAACATATGCCTTATTATTATATCATGCATTACTGTAATTTTAAAAGTAATGAAAAAGAAAAAATAAAACCAAGAACGTGCATGAGGAACCAAGTACCCATTCTTTTCTTTACTCTTTTAGTCACACCTTCTATAACAAGAGAGGGTTAAGTGTTTCAGGTGCTAGACCAGACTCTTCCCTGAGCACAGTCTGGGTTTTATAAGTTGATGATCAGATCTGACCTTTGATTCTTTCTTTGCCTTTCTAAGGCTGAGAAGTGTCACCTCTGAGAAAAACTGCTGTTTGTTTTCATGGCACATTAGCTGGTAGTTCTACCCAACCACAGCTCAAACTGGACACATATTTTTATAAAACACAGAAAGAAACAGGCCCCCCCCAACCCCCTATTCTTTTTTCCCTTATCCCTGTGGAAGAACCATAGGACTGTCTGCCCCCTGCCACCATCCTCAGCCAGGTCACTTCCCTCCAATCAGGCTGGCTTGTGAAAGAGAAGCTTTTCCAGGACAGGATCTTCTGAATCAAAAAGGCAGCTTCCAGGGTTTGTGCAGGTCCTTCCTATAGAGGTTTGCTTTTCCAACTATAATGTGTGCTCTGTGAGAGGTGCTCTTGGTTCTTGCTGTGTTACCAGAGACCAGAAGAGAGCCTGGTACATGGGAGAGTCACCATAGGTATTTGCTGAATGACGTGATAAAAGAATGGATGATTGGGCAAATAGGCATTCCTCCCAAATTAGAAAGGCAATATACAGCATATTGGTAGTTCCCAAGCTCAAAAAACACTGTTTTGCTAAGAATGTCTTTTGTTCACTCTGCTCTTACCGTGTTTCCCCCAAAATAAGACCTAGCTGGACCACCAGCTCTGATGCGTCTTTTGGAGCAAAAATTAATATAAGTCCAGTCTTATTTTAATATAACATATAATAAAATAATTTTAATATAAGACCGGGTATAATATAATATAATATAATACCAGGTCTTATATTAATTTTTGCTACAAAAGCCGCAGTAGCGCTGATGGTCCGGCTAGGTCTTATTTTTGGGGAAACATGGTAGGTATAACCTTAGTAAAACACGGGACAATGTATCATTAACATCAAGAGATACTTAAAAGTTGCTCTTTTGGAATAAATTCTAGAGATTAGATATTTACTTACTATTTGTATCTTTCTTCAGAGCAGTAAGTATTGAGTAAAACATTGCTTTTAGGATTCCCAAGACAGGCACTCACCATGTCCACCACTAAAGTCTTCTTTTCTTTTCCTCAAATACAATTTAGATATTTACTTTAGTGGGGCCTGGAACCTGAGAACCTGCCATTGCAAGGGGGCAGTGAAGCCTGGGCTTGCAAGCCACACCTGTGCTCCAGCCTTCATATCCACACAGAGCCTACACTACACATTCCCTGGAACCGGAATCGCAGAAAACGCTGGCAAGGATGGGCCAAAAGGATGCAGCCTGCAAGTTCTAGAAAGACCAAATGTTTCTGGGTGTGGACTGCCGGGGCATGGGTATAGTCTCCAGTCAGGGTCTGCCGTAAGCAGCAGTTGCTCACTCTAAATTCAGGTATTCGTGCATTTTACCTCTTAGAATAGCACTGCTTTTTCCTGGGCATTCGAAATAGTCGAAATAGTCAACAATCATCATTAACATTTTCTGAGCACTTAGCCAGAGCCACCACCCTAAGACCTAAACAAATGACTTGAACTCTTACCACCATTATACAGGCACAGAAACCAAAGCTGAGAAAAATGAAATAACTCGATCAAGGTTGACATAGTGGCAGCTCTGGGAACGCCTCAGTCCCAATTTGGGTCTCCTATTTTTGGTCTCCTACTTTGTCAGTTCTTTGCAATAAAGAAGTTGAGAAGCTGTATATACTGTTTATTATGGACTTTTCCTTCCTACCCTGCCCAAGCATTACATGCAGTAAAAATCTCTTCATCAGTCTACACATCTCTGCAGGCAGGTGCCATCGATTCTGAGCCCATCCACATGGATGAATAAACAGCATAGATTTTTTTTTCCAGAAGGCATCACTTTGCTCTCATCTACAAAGATCCTTTTTCCTTCCTATAGACAAATTACTGGTTCATGTATCATGACTGAAATTATATTCAAGAATGTTCATTTGCAGTGTAATTGTTCTTCCTAATTGGCCCTCTCTGAAGACAAATGATTCCCTCTCCCCACTCCCATCATCTCCAGCAACACACAATGTCTTCTTTCTGGCATAAAATGTTTGCTTCACCCTCTGCAAACCACAGCCAGCCACACTACCTGCTCTCCATATGACCACTTAGGAAAAATATTATTTTAACATGGGGCTTTATCTGGTATTACTTCAAACTCCTCAAATATTATTTCATCAGAACCAGATTTCTGACAGATTAATAACAAGTCTCTCACAGTATGACAACAAAAAGAAATGAGAATCTTGGATTTTATTTCGTTTCCCCATTTTTAAAACAGTTACTCTTCCCATTTCTTTTCCCCATCTTTGAAACATTTCATCTCCTCATCCCTTTTCCTATCTTTAAAACATTTCATCTCCCCATGAGCATTTGTTCCCTATCTCGTAAACTTGAAAAGGAGAAGTTGTTTTAAATGGACCAGTGGGAAAGAATCAGGAAAATGCAGGAAAAGGCAACACCAAAGAAATTAACAACCGATCATCGCTTAAACCTGGTAAGAGTGGAGCTCTCGGGCGAGTGGGTGACAATAAATGCGGACAATAAATGTCCCTTCAAACTCGGTTACTCAGATTTAACTCCCAGGATGAGGCTCTAACAGCTACAGCTCGCCCTCCTCCTCCCGCCCACACCTCTCCTCCCTTTGGCTCCAACACACACTTGTGTCTAGGGGCCGCTTTGCGATTTCAAACAGTTCTACTCTTACATGTGGGTCACTGATAGCAACCTACATGCATGCACACAATTGCAGCAGAGAAAACGGGAAATACAGGAAATGCCCCGGGTGGGAGCGAGGATGGGGGTGGGGGATAAGACTTCGTCTCTACTCCCAGTTACTCCCATTGCAACAGCTCACTCACTGATGCTCATGAAACTCATGACCCTCCTGAAATAGGAGAAAAAGTTGAACGGGATTGAAGAAAACCCTTTTGCTTTTCTGAGTTCAAAGAACAGTAGACCTCTGCATGGAAGGGAAAGAAGGGGGGAAAAAAAACACAAAAAAACTTGGTGCCTAAAAACATTCAGAAACGTACGTCTCCAGCAGCCCTTCACCCCATCCCATCCCATGGGCTCAACCCAGCCATCCCAGATGTGGTCTTCCCCACTCCACGCCCACCTCCTCCAGCCCGCACCCCAAATCACCGCGCTGCCCACAAGAATGCAGCCCCAATCTGAGAAGCAGCTGACGTCTGTGGCCGGCGTGACCCACACGCCCCAGAGCAGGCCCCGCAGGGGCGGCCCCCGGCGCGCGGAGCTGCGCCCAGGACCCGGGGCCGCGCCGGCTGCGCTTCCTGCGGGGCCAAGTTCGCCGGCCGCGGCTGGAGAGCAAGACTCGCGCCGGCTTCCCGGCGAATCGCTGTTCCAGACACAACTTTTTTCCACTTCTGCCGCCGGCGGCCGCGGTAGTGAGAACAGAAGCCGCCTTTCCCTCCCGTTCCCAGCGTCCCACAGCCGTCCCGCGGCAGCCCCCCGGCCGCGTCCTCGTCCCTGCCCGCGGGCTCCGTGGGCGCCGGAGCGGAGTTCCCGCGCAGCAGCCAGGTCCCCGCGCGGGCGTCCCCGCCACCCCACCTGGCCCCGGGGGCGCCTCGCCCTCCCGCCGCGCGCACGGGGTCCCGCGGCTGCAGCTCACCCGGCCCCCGCGCGGCGTCTCCGAGCCCGCAGCCTCCCCAAGCCGGGCTTCCCGTTACGCCTCCTCGCAGCCAGCTCTCGGGTCCCGCGGGCCGCCCCGGGAAGGCGGAGGGAGGGCGGGGAGGGAGGCGCCGCGCGGAGGGGGGGAGGGCAGGGGAGAGGGTCCGCGGGTGGCGGAGGAGGGGCGGGCGAGGCGAGAGCGCCGACCTGGGCCGCCGCGGGCTCGCGCGGAGGGAGGAGACAGAGGGGCGGGCGCAGAGAAAGAAAGAGGCCGCCGAGCCTCCCCGCCCAGGACCGGCCCCGCGCCGCTGCCCAGTCACCGTCGCCGCCTCCGTCCGACTCTCGGGCCGGGCGTCGGGGGAGGGGTCGGGGCCCGGGGCGCTCCCGGCGCGGGGCGGGCGGCGGGCGGGCGCGGCTCGGCCTCCGGAGGGGACTGTGCTGCGGGCACCCGGGGGGTGGGAGCGAGAGGGGGTCCCCGGGAGGCACGGGACCCGGGGGCCCGGGAGCTGGTCGTGCGCCCGCCCGGCGGCGCCGCCCGGAATCCTGCGAGGGTCCCCAGAGCCTCGCCGGGGAACATCGGGGACAGTTTCGAGAAGCCGTCTCGAGAGCGCCGGGAGCACGGACCGCGCGGCCGGGGAGGCCCGGAGCGGCGAGGTCGGAGTCGGGGTGAGCGGCCGGACTCCTGCGGCAGAAAGCGGGCCCTGAAGCGACCGCGGCAGTCCCCCAGGCCGGGCCCCCGGGGATGGACGTCCATCCGGTGGTCCCGGGGAACCCAACAGGGAAGGGTGGGCTGGGGGGCCTGGACCCCCATCTTCGCCTTCCTGTCCCACAGAGGAGGCTCCGGGCAGAAGTGTCCTCGCCCTGGGAGGCTCTAGGTGAGGAAACTCAGTGCAAACAGTCACAAAGAATATTCGTAAATAGATTGTTTGGGGTCCTGGCACATCCTCCCCTGCATTCAAAATACTGCCGGGATGGATTTCGAAGGCGCTTGAGCGGACAGTCTGAAAAAGTATCCTTGTCCTGAGAGAGGACTCACTAACTCCCCATCACCTAGCACAGAGTTAAATGGCCACGAATTAAGGCGACAATATTCCTTATGATGTAAACGGCGGTCCAGCATTTAGCCAAGCAAACTCCCTTGTCTGTTTTTCCTGTCAAACTTGCTCCTGTCCCCAGTTTCTCAGCCTGTTGTCTGGGACACCTGTACCCAGTCGCCTGAACTCAGATCCTAGAAGTCAATTTGGCCTCTCTTCTCCATTGCCAGTAATAGCTCCCATTAATGCTTCACTTTTTTTTTTTTTTTTTTTTTTTTAAAGATTTTTACTGGGGAAGGGGAACAGGACTTTATTGGGGAACAGTGTGTGTACTTCTAGGGCTTTTCTCCAAGTCAAGTTGTTGTCCCTTCAATCTTAGCCGTGGAGGGTACCGTTCAGCTTCAAGTTGTTGTTCTTTCGGTCCTAGCTGTGGAGGGCGCAGCTCAGCTCCAGGTCCAGTTACCATCGCTAGTTGCAGGGGCGCAGCCCACCATCCCTCGCGGGAGCCGAACCGGCAACCTTGTGGTTGAGAGCCCACTGGCCCATGTGGGAATCGAACCGTCAGCCTTCGGAGTTAGGAGCATGGAGCTCTAACCGCCTGAGCCACCGGGCCGGCCCCTAATGCTTCACTTTTAAGGTCTTTCCAGTTGCCCGGTCCTTTTCGAGACCAATGCCACCTTCCTGGTTCTTGGTAGAGACCTCATGGCTTCAGCAGCCTCCTCCTTGGTTTCCTGCTGTGCCATCCATCTGCACAAGCCCGCAGGTCAGTGGTTTTAGAACACCGCTCAGGCAAGCCACTTCCTGTTCCAGAAGCTCTCTGGGGCACTTTGACACAGAAAATTCTGAGTGACTTAAAAACTTTTCTATTCAAAACCCTCCACCTACCCATCCCTTGGAGCCTGGTGCTCTTGCTGAGTATCCTCTCCTCCTGCCAGAAGGTTCCATACTGTCCATGTGGAAGTTGCTGATGCTCTTGCCAGAAGTGGAATGCTCTCTTCCATTTTCTCCCACAGCCAAATCCCGCGTATCTTTATTGAAAATGAAGTTTGTAGTACAACATTTCTTCTGTTAAAGAATGTGTGAGTTCTTCCCATTTTTGAAATCATATACTAGAAATAACAAGGCTTATGGGGAAAATAGGGTTAGGAACAAACGACTCAAAAATCTAGGTAACATTGCAACCAGAGCACTAACAAAAACAGCAACCATTCCAAAAAAACATACCAGCAGAGTTTATGAGCCGTGTTAAATTCCTAATAAATATTACAGCAAATATAAATATAGGACTTTACCTGTATAAAAAGATGGAGGTAACTGATGAAGAGATTGGAAAGAAAGTTGTTTGAGGCTGCACATTTAGGAAGTTAAGCACACAATGTGCAAATAAAAGGTGAATCCCCCCCCCCATTAGCCTTTCTAAATTAGAGCTCATATACTCTGGTTTCTCTTCAGATCGTATAAATCTTTCGCCTTTTACTAAATTAGAGCTCATGGCCAAACCTATATAAGAGAATGAACACGGGGTGACTGGGTATCAGGCATAGCATTGTGTGTTCTCTACAACTTGCATTCTGCTGTGTTTTGCTTGCAGGTGCTGTTACTCGGTGGTGCAAAATATGAGATGCTGAGAACAACTGTATGTGAACCAACACAACCACCCAATTTTACTGATATCCTTTCCCTACATATAAATCATGAATGAGTTAATCTGTGTTACATATGCTTTTGTTACAGAAACATGCTGGTAACAGAGCAGATTCACTTAATTCTGTGCTTAGGAAGTACACTATACTTCGTTCTACAGATCTGTTGAGCACTTACCGTATGCCAGGAACTGGTTCAGGCACTAGGGATACATCGGGGAACAAAGAGAAACACAAAAATTCCTGCCTTCATCAACTCTGGGTGCTTGAACAGGGCATGACGGATGGTCTGTATAATTTGGTGGTATTACACATTTCATATGTACGTAACTTGAATTGATACCTCATGCACATTTTAATCTCTTTGAGGGCTAGAGTTGAGTCTTATGTCATATCTTTCACATTGTCTGACAATAAATACTTACTGGAAAATGTAAATTAAGGACTTTACACCCATTTATATCTTGCGCCATTGATTTCACAGGAAACCACCTGAGAAATCTGAAGTTTTCTCAGAACCCTATTTGTTGCAAGTTGGGCTAAAATCAAAGAAAGTATCCCCAGGTAGATCATTTGAATTTGAACAACAGATAAATTATACTTTATAGGAAGCAAGACATGAGGCATGGGAAGGGGAGGGAGAATAGAGAAGGAGATGCTAAATGGTGTAGTTCATGAAGAAAAGTACCTGCTAAGTTCTCTGGAAAGGCAGGCCAGGGAAAGAAGGACAATAACAAGAACTTCGAGAGTTTGTGAATGCTGCTTCTATCATGAGCTTCAGCCACCTTTTCAAGAAACACACTATGAGGCATAAGTGAGGAGGCAATTATAAGAAATTAAAGGGAACCTGCCAAGTTTGGTCAAATGACAAGGAGACCTTGGAAGAAAATAATTATGAGCCACCAGATAGATCATAAGGCAAAATTACTATGGTGCCTGGCTAAAATGTTGTGCTTCTGAACTTACTCAGTCCTTGGAACAGTGTATCCCACCGGCAGCACAGGCTACCTATTTTTCATGTGTGAAGACTTTGTATCCTATTCTGAGTATGAATCTGCTTGGGATTTAAATAAAGTCTGCATTTATAACAGACGCATTTGATATATTTTCATGATTGGCAGCACACTGAATATAGATTAAATTTGCTGATTCATCTACATAAAAACCTACCTCTCAAATCCACTACCCCCCCCCACCATTTTGAGAGATTGGTATTTCCTTAAACTGTGATCATGAATGTTAGTACTAAAAACAAACTTGGAAATCAATGTCTTTTGAAAAAAAAATCACAAAAAATTAAAGTTCTTAATCTGAGCATCTCTTCAAGGAAAATAAAAATTGCAGTTCACCAACTCGGGGTCCTGTGAAAAATCGGTTTCTTAAAATTATTATGCTGCCTTTTTATTCCATGGATCTACCTGTAGAAAGAACTCGACTAAAATTATAAGAATTTGTTTTCCTTAACAAATAAGGGTTGAGAAGCCATCTTTTGGGCCCCAGAAATGGCCTGGCTACAGTCCCCGATAGACTTAGTAATGTTGTATTTCAATTTCTGCTTCCAAGGGTGAAAATGAAGTTAAGTCAAGGGTGAAAATGAAACCTGTAAATACAAAAGAAATTTCCCTGTTTTTACTGAAATTCTGAGGATAGCTAAATATCTCCAACTGAGAAAAAATATTTCAAGTGCCAATATGCACCGAGGGTTTTCCAGTAACCGCATAATGGAAGGGCATTAGGACCAAGTCAGGTATCAAGAGCCATGAGCTTCTGATAAAGAAAATCTCAATGATCTATAGAAAAGACTTCCTTTTCCCTCACACATCTATTAAGGACACTGTCCACACTAGAGCCAAGGAGAAACATGGCCCTCAAAATACACCGTGGCTAAGTCATGAAAGAAATAAGTACACACAACTTCGGGCATTTGCTCTCTCCTGATAAAAACTGAGAGCTGTGGGTCACTTTTATCTTCTGGCCACTGTCTTTGTCTCTTGGCCTTCCTTTCTTCTATAAATGAAGCAATAGTTTTAATTTGCCACTGACTTCTAAAGAAGTATCCTGCTTTCCTGACTCTAGTTCCAAAACTAGACTCCATGTGACTGGTTAAACTCAACCCAAGAAGGTGCTCCGTTCATTTCCTCCTATTATGTCACCACTACCATAAACAAATCCATCTGGCCCGCATCCAATTGAACTTACCCCTGAAGTGAGGTGGAAATTTCCATACAGTGAGAATGTTTTACTGCAATATCACTTTATAAGTTGCATGCAAATTCTGCAACATTCTTAGCTGCTCAATAACATATAACTGGC
This sequence comes from Rhinolophus hipposideros, assembly GCF_964194185.1. Taxonomy (NCBI): domain Eukaryota; kingdom Metazoa; phylum Chordata; class Mammalia; order Chiroptera; family Rhinolophidae; genus Rhinolophus; species Rhinolophus hipposideros. The sequence continues at coordinate 50,216,172 of NC_138053.1, read as the reverse complement.
AAATTCAAGTCACTGAACCTTTAGTCACTTCAAATTTTCACCTGCAGATATTTTCCTGGATAACAAAACTTTCTCGGAAGAGGTACAGAATACAAAGAAGTTTAGGGGATTAGCTGTCTTAACAGTATTCTTGACAGGCATAAAACCACCCAAAGAAAGTGTGCCTTAGCGCTTTATAACAAAGCTGTTCATCTGTTTCCTGGTTTGTGCTTTCAGGAGCTTTATCTTTTCTATTATGAATTATGTGTTGCTCTCAAAACCTCTAAGAGGTAAGGTTTTACTATTACCCTCAATGGTACCTACTATGAAATTTGGAAAATACTCAGCATAATTCAATAGCAATGCTAAGAGGAGAATTTGAAGAAACTAGTGCTGTTTTTGTGTTCTGAAGATGGTGCTTGTCCCTAATCTGGCACAGACTGAAAAACCTAATCTCCAGTCTGAAAGCCTTGCCTGTGAGGAAATTTTTTCTTTTACTATTTTCTAATCCTCTTCCTGGAAACAAGAAGCACAAACATGTATATGTATAAGACTTGCAATTCTTGGGTACCCTATTTTCACATAGTGCTAGAATTAGAAAATGTATTATTTTCTATTGATAATAAAAAATATTGAGTGTTATTAACTATAACATGTATACTACCTACTTTCAAATGACCCTGGGTGACTTTTTATTTAAAATAACAGAAGAAGGTAAGAACCTCTTTCCAGGGTCCTGGTTTACCATAGCTGAGCATTAAATTTAGCTCTGGGCTTCCCAGAGCCAAGGCAAGAATGACATACAATAAATAATATAGTTCTCATGATCTGGTAAAAGAATCATAGTTGTTCTTCAAGTTAGGCAAACTTTTTCCTGGCACTGACTTCTAAGAGGAATTGAATCATGGAAATCCTTACATAAGAAATAATGGACAATCTAAACTTCTAGGTGCAACATCTTCACTAAGAGAAAGCAATAAACTAACTCTTGCCCTGCAGAGTAGAGAGGGTAAAAAGTTAACAAGAGATGACAGAATTGTCTAGACTGTGTTTTTCTGGCATGGTTGAAATTGCATTATCTAAACTTAACCTCTACCCAGACTTTGGAACACAGAAGATACTCTCTGTGCCCTCAATTAAGAAAAAGAAAATAAAGGAGCCTTGTCATAAGCAAATTGTGCAAAAAAAGACAATAATGCCATTTCTTCATTGACTCCACAAATGTTTCTCAATTCTAAATCTCCTATTATTTCACATAGAACTCATTTGACAGTTATGACCTGAGTTCATTTTAGAATAACCTTGGGAAGGTTTTCAATGAAAACAAGAATTAAGCACAAGGCCAATCCACACAACAAAGATTATTTCTAGTTTTCCCTCCAACAGAATAGCATTGTGCTATGCTAATTATACAAAATAATATTCAATCACTTTTGAGGTCATATAAATGAGAATAACATAAGCTGTGAGATTAAAATGAACCATAAAACTAGTTTTTATAGTTGAAGAGTGATTTCTTTAAGTATCCTGTGAAATTTTGTGGTTAGACAACTGTTTCAAAATAGATATGTGTCTCTTTAATTTTCTAGAGTGTCATGAGAAACATGTTTAATATTGATGAATTCAATTCTCTCCACTGCCATCGGATGTAGTTTGTGTTTGCTAGATGTGTGGTAAGAAAGTCCCTGAGTTATGACAAGACCATAGGCTTTGGATTCCTAGGGACTATGTACAAATCCCACTTCCTTTACCATTAATTTAAATGATTTTTAGACAAGTCACTCAACCTCTTCAAATTTAGTTTCCGGGCCTTTAAATGAGGATAACACTACCTATCACATGGGGTTATTATCAATCTTACATGATCATTACTACAATGTATATGAAGGTGTCTACTATAATGCCTAACACATAATAGGTGCTCAATAAATGTTTATTCCCTTCTCTTAACATCCACATTCCTGCTAAAAGAATTATCTCCCAGTTCAAAAAGACTACTCTTCCAATTTGCCCATTAGATCGCTTTCCTATTCTTTTTTTTGGTAAAATGATATGAGAATCAAACACTGTGGTACTGTCATAGGATAAACATATAGACCAATGGAATAACATTGAAAGTCCAGAAATAAACTCATATTTATGGTCAACTGATTTTCAACAAGGGTGCCAAGACATTCTAAATGCAGGAAGAATAGTCTTTTCAACAAGTGGTGCTGGGATAATGGGATATACACATGCAAAAGAATGAATACGAATCTCTATCTCACACCATATAAAAAAATTAGCTCAAAATTGATTATAGACCTAAATTTAAGAGCTAAAGCTATAAAACTCCTAGAAGAACACATAGGTACAAATCTTTATGACCTTGGGTTAGGCGATAATTTCTTACATATGACACCAAAATCATAAGGAATTAAACAAACCATAAATTGTCCTTCATAAAAATGAAAAACTTTGTATGACAGGAGGACACCATCAAGAAAGTGGGGGAGGGGAGGGAAATCACAGAATGGGTTAAAATATTTGCAAAACATATATCTGACAAGGGACTTGTATCCAGAATACATAAAGAATTCTCACAAGTTAATAATAAAAAGAAAACCCAATTAAAAAACAGGCAAAGGATCTGAATAGATATTTTTCCAAAGAGTTACACAAATAGCCAATAAGCACCTGAAAAGATGCTCAACATCATGAGTAATCAGGGAAACACAAATGAAAATCACACTACACATACCAGTATGATGAAAATAAAGAAGACCGATAATAACAAGTGTTAATAAGGATGTAGAGAAATTGAAACCTTCATACATTGCTGATGGAATTTTAGGTGGCGCAGCCACATTGAAAAACAGTTTGAAATGTAATGGCTGTGTGTGATGTCAGAGGGATAGTGGATGGGGGAGGGGGGTTCACACAGTGTGAGGGATATAAATGATAAACGTCTAAGTATTACTTTGTCTTGTGCACCTGAAACTAATAAAAAAAGGGAAAAAAACCAGTTTGATTGTTCGTCAAAAGGTGAAACATACAATTACCATATGACCCAGAAATTTCTCTCTTGATACATACTGAAGAGAAATAAAAACCTATCTACACAAAAACCTATGCACAAATGTTCAAGCAGTATTCTTCATAATAGCCAAAAAGTGAACACCCAAATAGCCATCAACTGGTGAGTGGACAAACAAAAAGTGGTATATACATTCATTTTATTATTCACATACATTCATTGTATTATTCAGCCATAAAGATGAAGTACTGACACATGCTACAACATCGATGAAAGCTGAAAATATTATGCTAAGTGAAAGAAGTAACAAAAGACCATATATTGTATGATTCCATTTATATAAAATGTCCAATATATGCAAATCTATAGAGACAAAAAATAGATTAGCAGTTGAATAGGGTTGGGGTGAATTTTGGGGGTAAGGGGAAGTAACTGCCAATGAGTACAGATTTCTTTTGGGGGGGGTGACGAAAATGTTCTAAAATTAGATTGTGGTGATGGTTGTACAACTGTTACTATACTAAAAACCATTGAACTATATACCTGAAATGAGCCAATTTTATCATATGTGAAATATATTTGAATTTAAAAAGAAATTTTTAAAAAATGATAGAAGAAATGGTTGTGCTATCAACAACTAGGAATAATTTTGGTAAATATTTGCTAAACCCTTGCTGTGTGTAAAGGGAATACAAAGTTGATACTCCATCCTCAAAGAGCCTAACATCTAGTGAATGGACGCAGTTCAATGAAGATCAACCCATATTTTGATTATCAGTGGGACCGCAATTAAGCAAATAGTTGTAATACATAGTATTTATCTAATACACGATGTATCTAATGTATGAAGCTCAGGGACATAAGGTCCTCTAGAGACACCTGGGCTTTTAGAGTGAGGGAGAAGGATATAGGTAAAAGCACTGTGCTAAAGATAAGAGCAGGTTCCAAGATAAGAGCAGGTTTCAGTTCATCAGCGCTGAAAACAAGTGGTAGGAGAAGGTGTTAGAGAAGTTTCTCTGGAAGTTATGAAATTGTCCTCAGGAGTAGGTAGGAATTTACAGGTGAAAGGTAGAAGACAGTCCACTCAGACAAAGGAGGCTGCGCACACAAAGGCCCAAGAAGTCCCTGAAAGCACACGACAGAACACTGCTCCTCATCTCTCACCTTTCCGAGGAGAGGAAAGGTGAGAGATGAGGAGAAATTGACTGGGGGTGAGGGGTGGATATTAGTGAGACCCCCTCCCCCCACAAAGGTCCAATGAGTGACATTAAGAAGTTAAATCTGAGGGTTTCAGGAAGCCACTGAGTTTTAAATCTCAGGAATAATCAGATCTTGTTTTGAAAAGATTGCTCTGGCTGCTATGTGAAGAGATGGATTGGATGAGAGGAAGACCAGGAATGGAGGGACCAGTCTTCCAGGAGAGTGGGGATGAGGACCAAGATCTCTGGGAGCAGGAGGCCCGTAGCACCAATTGGGTGGTCGGTGAAGGAAAGGAGGTCATGGATGACCTCCAGGCGTCTAGGCTGGGTAATGATGGCAGGTTGTTCCAGCCTCACAGGCAGCTAACATGGAACAAGTGACCAGATTCCAGTGGGGCATGGTGAATGTGACACACCCCTCATATGAGTGGAAAGGACCATAGGCCACAGATATGCAAAACTGGAGCTCCCCTCCTGGAAACTTTAAAGACCAGTGTCAAAACCTTCTCTGTGCAGCCAGATTGTAGAATTGAGCCCAGCTCTACCTTCCTTGGTACCCAAGCCAAGGACAGGCCTTCAGGCACTCAGAGATATCAACTTCTGTCTCAATCCCTCCAACTACACCAATATTAGTGCTAACGAATCTTGGCACGCTGAATGCTTTCCAGCCAAATGAAAAATGTCTCAGGGGACTTCATGATCCAGGTTCTGATGGAGGCTGGGAGACTCTCTTTAGAAGTTTATCCAGGTTGGGTTGAATCAAATATCGCTGTCATTTATTATGGGGACATGAGAAATGCACCAGTAATCTAAATCAGTATTCCTGGAGGGCATTACCTCATTAGTTAGTTCAACAACTTGATAACAAGTAAAAGGAAATGTTCCCTTCTTTTGAGTTTTTCTTTTGCAGTTATACAAAATACTATGTTAGAAACCTTCATAACTTTGTAAACCAGATAAGACCCTCATATACTAATGGAATGATTGACTCTCAAGTCAAAATGAAGCTTCAGTGCAACTCTTAATGCATTTATTGATTGCTGATGGGATCAAAATTAACATGGAAAAAATAATCAATAAACACATCCTAAAAATAAAGTTACATCAGAAACAATCTCTGTGTCTTCTAATGTGAGATTTTGTCAGTGCAAATTTCCCTTAGAAACCTGAACTTTCTTTGACCTGCTAGAAAATAGCCACTTCAGCATAGGATAAAAGACAATATGATATGCTTATTCAAAAATAAACAATTATTTAAAGTGCATTTTAACCTCAGAGACCTCAAAAGAAAAAGCAGCTAGCATGTTTACTGATAACACAAAAGGAATTCAGGAGAAACATTTCAAATTTAGAAAACAAATTATTAAATCTTTCTTATTCTTTGTCTGAAACTGGCTGTGGTCCAGAAGCATAGCTTCTCTTTCTCTCAGCCCAGAACACTTCCTAAAGCTTCTAAGCTCATGACACTGTAAGCAAAGGAAGTATGCTAATGCCTGAAGGTAGCAATGCCAGCAACCTGCTAACATATAATATAAGAGACTGTTTGTTCATTTACTGTGTTCTTCAAGGAGCTAGCTTGTGAAATCGCCTTGAGAAAATGTATTCATTTCTCTAATTTCTCAACATTGCAAAATAAAGTCATTTAATTATGCTTGTTTATATGCATAGATTGCATTTTAATGACTTCACAGTTTTATTATATATTTTAAACCCAAAATCTCACAAGTCTTCATGAAATAATTAGCACTCGTTTATAGTATTTTACAAAGTACAAACAGTAGTTGTGGTTGTTCAATTATTATCTCAGATAGTGCTGGAGTGGGAGAACTAAACATTGGTTTCTTGTCTCACAGTTTGCTTTCCAAGCCCTAGGCAAGACCATGATTTAATTGCTGGCCATTTTTCTAATAAAGTAACATACCAAACATTCTATATGGCAGGTAGTGAGGAAATGCCTTTAGGAGATTCATTTCTAGGTTTTATTTTATTTATATCTTGAGAAAATTTAAGTTTAAATATATCTCCCATCAAGATAAACTCAGGATGAAATAATATGCTGAGCAGGAAGTTCTCTTACTCTTCAATCAACATCTCATGACCAGTTTATGGGAAACCCCCAAGTGGAAGAGTAAGTTAGACCCTTACCTCACACCATATAGAACAACAAATTCAAAATGGATTAAAGATGTAAATGTAAGAGCTAAAACTACGAAACTCATAGGAGAAAATCATAAGCTTGTATTTGGCAATGCATTCTTAGAGCATTCCAAAAGAAACAAAAGAAAAATAGGTAAATTATACTTCATCAAAATTTAAAACTTTTGTGCATCCAGGGAAGCTGTCAGGAAAGTAAAAAAGACAGTCCATAGAATGGGCAAAATCATTTGCAAATTATCTATCTGATAAGGGTCTAGTATCCAGAACAAATAAAAAGTTCTTATAACTCAATAACAAAAAGACAAACAACCCAATTACAGATGGGCAAAGGATCTGAGCAGACATTTCTCCAAAGAAGAAATACAAATGATGAATAAGCACATTAAAAGATTCTCAACATCATTAGTCATTAGGAAAATGCAAATAAAAAACATAATGAGATACCATTTTACGCCCACTAAGGTGACTAAAATGAAAAACAAAGGGGAAATAAGGAAGTGTTAGTGAGGATATGGAGGAACCCTCATATATTGCTGGTGGGCGTGTATAATGATGCAGTTGCTTTGGAAAACAGTTTGGCAGTTTCTCAAAAAGTTAAAAAAAGGGTTAAAACATGACCAAACAATTCCACTTCTATGTATATACCCAAGAGAACTGAAAAAAGGTATTCAAACAAAAACTTGTACATGAATGTTTATAGCAGCTTTTTTCACGAGTCTAAGAATGGAAACAAACCAAATGTCAAAGCCAAATGTGGTATATGCATTCAATAGAATATTATTAAGCCACAAGAATAAATGAAATACTGATGCATGCTACAATATAGATGTTGAAAACATTATGCTAAGTGAAAGAAGCCAGATACCCAAGGCCACATATTATGAGTCCATTTATATGGGATGTTCAGAACAGGTAAATGGACATATAAATGAGTCCATTTATATGGGATGTTCAGAACAGGTAAATCTATAGAGACAGAAAGCAGATTAGTGGTCGACAGGGTTTGGGGAGGAGGAAATGGTAAATGAGTGCTAATGGGTACAGAGTTTTATTGGGGAGGGTCATGAAAACATTCTAGAATTAGATAGTAGTGGTGGAGTAGTGATGGTTGTACAACCTTGTGAATATACTGGAAGCCATGGCATTGTAAACTGAAATGGTGAGTTTTATCTCCATTAAAAAAAAATCTTTTCAAAACCGAAAAGTAATTAGTGAAAAGAGTGAGTGTTTTATATTTCTGCAAATCTCTTTTATGTATGACAGTAGAAGAGAGTTAGATGTTGCTATTTGTCTCTGATTCAAGCTGCTACATTATTGTGTGGTTGAAGTATACAAAGAAAATTCATCCTCATCTAGATATGTAGTTGGAAAAGGAGCAGCTTTTAACAGCCTTTGTAGATAATTGTAGATATTCTTCCTTGATACGACACCAAAGCTCAACAAATTGGACTTTTTAAGAAGTTAATTGTAATGTGGAATCTGAAACCAAATCAAATAAGTTTCCATTGTTCTACTATACTAAAATCAATTGGTTTACCTTGCAAAAGTAAAAAAAAACAAAACAAAAACAAAAACAGAAGACTGAGACGGAAAGGTGGTAAGGCTTTTTACTTTGTACATATATACCACTGATTAAATTTATGTAAAGAAAACATGGAAATGGATAATTATTATGTACAACATTATTAGTTCATGGTTAGTAATGGAATTGTTCAGCTTTAAGGAGCATTTTCTGCTGAGTGACAGAGAAAAATGTATTTTCCATTTACAAATATTAAGCTCCTTTGTATATGCCAAGAATTTGGCTGGGCGATGGGAGCATGATGCAGAAGGGAGATGGTAGGAAGTGCACAACATAAACCTCTGCTGACTTCAAAAACCTCCGCCCAGCGCGGCTGGGTTAAGGCTGCTTTCCCAGGATGGGGGGTGGTCAGCTAAGGCTGACTTAGCCAAGTCTGCTAGCACCGCAATGCAGACTGCTCAGAGCAAGGCCGAGACACCTGTGTCATTTTACCACCGGCGCAGTAGGTGCTCCCAAATCCTTTTTGAACTACATTGGGTTAGGAAAAGTGTACACCAGTGGAAAGATTTTTCTTTATTGTTGCTTGACTTAAGAAATTAAAATAACCTTTTCCAAAAACTTCGTTCATTCCATCATTCTTATACCTCTTTTTATATCATTGAGATTATACTGTAGATAGCTTTAGAGCTTTCTTTTTTCACTTAATACCATGACCTAAGCCTTTCCTCAGGTTAGTAAAAATTCTGTCTGCTCTAATTTTAAACTCACTCCCTCTAAGCAAGCCCTGTTTCTGCACGCACTCGTGACCAACCCAGAGCGCAAATTCCACTTGAGAATCCTCAGATCACAAGTAGTTCCATCATCATTTAAAAAAATAGCTCTGTGGTCTATCACACCAGGTGTGCTACATTGCCCTTTCTAACTGTGCCTTCTGCCACCCACCTGAGAAGGCCAAGCAGAGTAAGGAAGACCTGGGACTCCAATAATGAAGCCCCTAGACCACTTGTCTAGGTTCAAAGCCACCCGTGCTACGTCATCCTGTGACCTCAGACAAGTTATTTAATCTCTCTGTATTTCCATTTCCTCATACATAAAAAGAGGCAAATAGTAACAGCAATGGTTCCCATAGAATTGCGGTGAGTGGGCACATGGAGACTGCTTATAGCAATGTTTGGGTGCTGGGGGAGTTGGGGAGATGTTAAGGGTACAAACTTGCAACCAGTCCTGCAGATCTAATGCACAGCATAGTGATTATAGATAACAATACTATATTATAAACTTCAAAGTTGCTAAGAGACCAGATCTTGATGGTTGCCACCACACACACACACACACACACACACACACACACATACACACACAGAGAAAGATAATTATGTGACGTGATAGAAGTGTTAGCTAACATTATGGAAATAATTATATTGCAATATATAAAAACATCAAATCAACATGTACACCTGCAAGTTATACAATGTTATATGTTAATTGCATCTCAATAAAAATAAAGAAAAGAAACAATGCCTAGCAGGTAATAAATGCTCAATACATGTTAGCTGGCATCATTATTATTAATTAGAATCAGACAGCCCTGGGTGGGAAGCCCTGATTTTCCACTTGTCCCCAAATGTTAGTGGGCACTTTGTTTAACGTCTCAGTGCTGTGGTTTTCTCCCCTCTAAAATCCATCTTATAATACATATCTCACAGGGTTGTAAGGGGGCACAATCAAATGAGCTTGAGCTCAAGGCAGAGCAGCTACGGCTTGTTCACAGTGGGCACAGGAAATGGTTGTTATGTCTCAGGTGAGCCATACCTGAGTTTAGCGCACTACAGGGAAAGGTTTGGGGACAGAGGAGTTTCAGGGCAGAAAGGCAGGCACACGTGCTGGCATTTGGGTGGTTTTCTTCTTAGGGCCCACAGATGGCTGAGTGCAGAGGTCTCAGTCTTCACTCCCCAAGACCCCCCCCATTGAGATGAGAGGGACCTCCTGGGTTAATTTGTTTCTAATCAAATATTCTTTTTTTTTTTATTAATTTTATTGGGGTGACAATTGTTAGTAAATTTACATAGATTTCAGGTGTACAATTCTGTATTACATCGTCTATAAATCCCATTGTGTGTTCACCACCCAGAGTCAGTTCTCCTTCCATCACCATATATTTGATCCCCTTTACCCTCATCACCCACCCCCCACCCCCTTACCCTCTGGTAACCACTAAATTATTGTCTGTGTCTATGAGTTTTTGTTTCTCATTTGTTTGTCTTGTTCTTTTTGGTTTATATACCACATATCAGTGAAGTCATAGGGTTCTCTGCTTTTTCTGTCTGACTTATTTCACTTAGCATTATTCTCTCGAGATCCATCCATGTTGTCACAAATGCTCCTATATCATCTTTCCTTAACGCCGAATAGTATTCCATTGTGTATATGTACCACAACTTCTTTATCCATTCATCTATCGAAGGACATTTTGGTTGTTTCCATGTCTTGGCCACCGTAAACAAAGCTGCAATGAACATTGGCGTACACGTGTCTCTATAGAGAAATGCTTTTATATTTTTGGGGTAGATACCCAGGAGAGCGATTGCTGGGTCATATGGTAATTCTATTCGTAATTTCTTGAGGAACCTCCACACTGCCTTCCATAGCGGCTGCACCAGTCTGCATTCCCACCAACAGTGTATGAGAGTTCCTTTTTCTCCACAGCCTCTCCAATACTTGTTACTATTTGTTTTGTTGATGAAAGCCATTCTGACTGGGGTGAGGTGATATCTCATTGTGGTTTTCATTTGCCTAATCAAATATTCTGACTGGGGGACTTTTCTAGCTGTGGTAGGATGAAAATGTTTCAGTGAATGTGTTATCAGGAAGATTTAGTTCCTCTGTTTAAAAAATATCTATCACTTGTGGAATCACAGAAATGGAAGGGTTTGTGATGAAACAGGCACCCCAGGCAGTTCCCAAACAGAAGACTCCTTTGTTGAGTTTTCTTTGGGTGACTTTTCAAGGCTCCTGCCTGGCTGGCCTGCTCCAGGCAAGTCCTCCAGAGTGTGGGACTCCAGTGGGAGAACAGGCAGTTCTCAACAGACAGGGTCCCTTTCTGCCCCTTTTACTGCAGCACGTATGCTCAGCCAATTTAAAGTGCCTACCTACTTTGGGAATTAGGTATGGGATGAAAGGACCCAACTAATATGAAAGACTGGTACTTAAGTAATTTTTGAATGATTAAAACACATCTCAAGAAGTTTCTCCATCTCTCTGAGGCGGGTCTCATTCCTCCTTCTCGAACCTCCTGATTTCTCCTCCAACTCCATCTTGGAGCAGTTTCTTTTCTGTATTTCGCCTGACTTCCGCCCCACCCCATCCAAGTCTAGGATTTCTCCTTTAATACCTTTGGACCTTGGAGACTCCAGTTATCTGCCTGGGTCAAAGGTCAGCCTCTCTCCAGTTGAAAGCTGTTTCCCTATGGCCCTGAAACGCAGCTTGTGGCCCCTTTGCATCATTGTGGTCTTTCACTCCATCTCTCCCCACTTCTGAGGATCTGTGTTTGGCTCACCTGGACTGAACCAAGCTCCTGTGCAATTCTGCCCTTCCCTCGTGCAGCACTGCATTGGTTTTCTTCCCTCATATGCTCCATATCTGGTTTTGTTCACACCTGTTCCTCCAGCCTGGGGCAAATAATTGGTAAATATTTACAAAGATTTCTGTGTGCAAGGCACTGTGCTGCTGGCCTGAGAATAGGAGATGATAAGACTTGGCTTCATAGTCAAAGAGCTTCTGAGATAGCATAGGGCCATATAAGGTTGTGAGTGTCAGATGCCGTTGAGTGCACTCAGAATAGCACGCAGGAAGAACTCCCTGGCATGATAAGGGAGGCTTCCCAGGAGAGGTGGGATTTGAAATGAGCACTAAAGAATTAGGCAGGCCAGTGGCTCTCAATGCATTTTTGAAGAATTACATGAATTGGGCTCTCCCCACAGAGATATCATGCCTGGGTCTGCAGTGGGGTCTAGTTGCTGAATTCTTCTTCTTTTTGAAGTGTTATGGGCGACTGATTCATGTGATCAGTGTCGAGGATTGTTGGTATTGGCCAGGCAGAGAGAAGAAGGAAGGCATTTCAGATGGAGGAGACAGCTGTAACCAAAGAGGAAAGCACAGAGTTTTTATTTTGAGTTGTTCAGGTAAGAAATAGACTAATTTAGCTGATAGATATTAGGTACTTGAAAGGCAGTTCAGAAGTTTAGATTCTATACTTTATGCAATGGAGAGCCCCTGATGGTGTTTGAGAAGGAGATATGTTCTAAGGGATAGGAAACTATTTCTGCCTAGAATTAGCTCTTTCCTCAGTCTTGGAGAAGGTACACTGCTTTTCTATGTCTGAAAGTGTTGGTCTTGGTCTCTTCTGCTAATTGCAGGTGAAGCTCAAACTAGATGTCACTTAAAATCCTGCCCCAGAAAAATTGGCAGTAAAAATTGCCATTGTTTTGTTCCCATGTCCTCCGAAAGACAATCATAAAAATGAGTCTGATGCTACATTTCCCAAGATTTTAATTGTTTGATCGTGTGTATGGAGAGGTAGTTCATTTTCACAGAAATACAGGTAAAGACACTGAAAGAGAAAAACGAAAGGACTGATGTGAGACATACAGCAAAGGAAGAAATGTAGGACTTATTGTCCAATGGGATTGGGAGTCGGGCAGCCAGGATAATCTATAAGGAATTCTTGAGGAAAATCAGCATGTTTTGATTTGCAGAGTAGCTGCCTTCAAAGACCCAAAGACTGCCACAAGGCAGAAGCACTAGCCTTGCAGTTGGATTGGTAAGCTTCCTATAGAAGTAATGGAATGGGAGCCTTCAAACAGATCACGGAGACTAAGATAAAAGAGTGTAGGATTCCAGGTTCTGTTAAGTGCTGAAACATATAGAATCAGTCATTACCCTCAGCATAAGGCCATTAATAACACATGACTGTAACAACAGCACTACTTATAATGATGAGTTTATATAAATTCAGGTATTAAACTTCTTTTGGATGCTGCACAAAACCTTGCATGATTTTGGGCTGTAGTAGCTGCTGATGAAAAATATTACGTAGGGCTTCCTACCTCCTTTAACCTAGTGGCTCAGAGGAATACATGCATTATCAAAAGGAAAAAAAAAAACAAAACAAATGCATGTTATACTTACAGAACATAATCTTTTCCCTCCATGAAAATTAGAAATCTCTTTTTCAAATGTTGTCCACTATTATTCAGGATATATCCCAGTGCTCAATTCTCTCTAGAATCAAGGAAACTCCTTAGGGACAAGTTAGATGCTTGACAATATCCATGAGCTCTGTAAGAACCCCTGACAAATAAGACCTTGAAGAGATAAACGGTATAATTTTTAAAAAAAATAGGAAAGGGCAACTTGATCGGTACTCTACTGAAATACATGCAGATTTCTCATTAGGAGAACGCTGAGCAGGAGGTCTTCATCAGCATTAAGAACAAGAAGAAATAGCCTTTAACAATGACATCAAGAAGGACCCACAGAAGAATGTAATAAAGTATTTTATATGTGAAGCTCTGAATAATGCAACCCTCTTCTTTGAGGTTGGTAATAAACTGGGCCTTTTGGGGTTGCACCTTAGCCCATTATTATCTCTCCTTATGATACCTGTGCTGGACTGTGAACACCATGAGAGCAGGTACATTGCTGACACCTTTTCTATGGTTTTCATCACCGCACCCAGGACCAAGCACAGCACCTGACTCACAGCACGCATGCTCTGAACGTCTGATTAAAGAAAGGGTGAATACATTTGATTACTTACTGCTTGAGAGTATTGCATAGCTTGTTTTTTATTTATGAAAGCGAAGAAGTAGCGAAAAAGAAAACCACCAGCACCACCAATCTCCCCACATAATATACAGTTTGGCAAGTAAAGTAGAATCTTGGATCACAGTGAAGAGCTATGAGGAGACAATCACTGGAAGTTGTGTAGACTTGGAAAAGGACCAGAAATGTTCAGGCAGATCCTGAGTTCAGCCTGTACAAGATTAGAGCAATAAATTGAGTGTATTTATCATTTAAATGAACAACAAATGGGAATCTGAGATAAGCTGACATTGAAACTCACTTAAACTTTGTACTTACAGAATGAACGCTTTGCAAATGGCCTCAGGGTTACAGTTCTTCTAAACTGTTCACATTATTACTCTAAGATGTGGTGGGCCTGAAATACAACACTGGTGTGACGATTGTGCCAAAAGGCAAGTGTAGTAGATACACTGGGAAGGAGATTACCTTCTTTCTTTCCTGTTGCAGGTTTTAGAGGATCAGCTATTTTTTAAAATGGAAAATATCTAAAATGAAATTTTCTACAAAACAAAATGAGGTTGGTAGGGGGAAAAAAGGGAAAAGCAATATAACACTAGAAAAAATTAAAAAAACATTAAGGACGAGCAAAGGAAAAGAAAGCACAAATATGAATAAAGATTCCAGGACCTTATAAGAGGTGGATCTTTGAAGCTCCATCTGCAAAAATAGTAAAAATATAACCATGGAGCAGAGGGCTTTGGAAGTCTTGAAATTTAACGATATATCATATTTAAGTCTTGTAAGTGCAGCATGGTGTTTTATGTTTACATTGTGACAGCGATCCAGATTTCCTACGAATCCCTCCTCTCAAGGGCAAATACAATCTCCAAATAGACACAACCCAATTAGGAATGTATTTAGAAAGCTATGCATGGATTACCTGGTCAGAGCCAACTCTGTAACCCCCACCTCCATCAAAGCTCTTCTTCCCACCAATTCCAGATAGCAGCCTAACTGAATACTGCAGATGACGAGCTTCGATAATATCTTTTCCTCTGTTCCTTCCTCACCACTTCCTTCATCGCCTCAGTTTTAATCTTGCACGTGTCCTGTTTTTACCTCCATTTCCACCATTCATAGACATTGACTTTTACCTCAGGCAATTTATTTTTCATACAAACTTAATGAAAATAATAAGTCACCAGCATCATCAGTCTCTAAAGAACTTGAACCAGCTGAGAAACTCCCTCCAGAATTTCTCCCCAAATCTCTATTGCTTCTACCATAAATAAACACCATTAATTTTTCTTTTCATTTTTTTCTGTCTTGTTTAAATACAGATGTATGACTTTCTAATCCACTTTATTCCCATTACATTTTAGCTACCTTTTAAATGAAATATCCTTTCTTGACATACAGACAGGATCTGGTGAAATGGCGGGTCAAGGCTGAGGCAACTTATCTGGCTGTGTTTGCTTTGGTGTGTACTAGAGCTTCAAGCCTAGCCCAACGAGGCATCACCATTCATGTTTCCAACGTAGACTTTTTCTCAATGTCGCTGTTCAAATTCTTCACAATCCAAATGTTATAGCCCTGTCATGGCTTTATTTCTCTGAAGTAAGAAGGCTTGAACTATGGCTCTCCATTCCTATTCAACCATCAGTGAACAGGTAGAGCTGGGAGGTGGAGAGACAGGTTTTCTAAGGAGGAGATAGAAGTGGAGATGAAGCCACTGGCATCTCTTCTATAATTCTCTGCAGTCTCCCATTCTATGATGGCCCATATGGGTAACAAGTAAATTCTTGTTTCTTTTTGCCTCAGGCTCTTAACCTTAAAAATTAATGCAATTATCTACCAAACTAGTTATCAAACAGATTCTGTGAGAATTGGTGTCTGATTTTCCAACCTCTGGTTATCTGTTCTATAAAAAAGACAAACTCTGGGAATACCTTTGGGGTTAAGTCCTTTCAGGTTTACACAGCACAAAGGATCTTGGTTTAAAGACAGAGCAAAGTCCCCTATGTAGTGACTTCTAAGCGTAATCACTTGGAACTGGCCCCGGGCAAATATTCAAAATGGTGAGGTTTGTGTGTCCCTCTTTGGGACTTCTCTCCCACCTCCTGACAATTTATTATAGTGACTTTCATTTGCACAGTCTTTTATAGTTTATCAGCATTTTGACATGGATTATCCCACGTGCTCATAGACACCCTAAGAGGGCATCATTACCATTGTTATCCTCATTTTACAGTTCAAGATACTGGGGCTCGTTCAACTAATATTATAAAGAGTATGTGTCAGGCTCAGTAGGTATACAACCATGAACAACACACAGTTTCTACCTTCAGGGGGGCCGACAGAGAATGCTAACAACAAACAGGAAGTGATAACACAGCCCTAGACTATAAAGGCCTATAGAAGGGACAATGATCCAACAATGGAAAAGCTTTCTGCAAGGGGTGTTACCTGAGTTTTGTAGGACCAGGTGAGTAAGATAACACAAGCTACAACAAGGGCATTCTAGGCCCCCAACGCATTCTTATTTGACCTCTTAAAGAGGAGATTTATCAACTCAGGTGAATTTCCAGCGGTGGACCTTACAACAAAGCCAAAAGAGGTACTTGGGCAGGCAACATGTGGGGTAGTTTACGCTCAGTGGTATCATCTTGTGGTCCCCAGATGAGATGTGCCTCCTTCCAGGGAGCCCACACCAGCCTCCAGGACACTCTTCTGAGTAGGCTTGTCTGAAAACAGTAGCCTCCTCTTCAGAGGCAGAGCACAGAGCGACTCTCCCTGATTCCTCTCCTCAAGAGGAAAACATACATGTAGGTCATGTATACGATGTAGAGGGTGGCCCTTCCAGAAGTGACAACCAGGAATATGATGATGGCAAAGATTTCAATCACAAAAATGTAGTCTACTAAACTCAAGCACCCAGAAGTGCTACTATCAATTGTTTGTGTCAGAGGTTCAATCCAGAACAGCTTTTCCTGCTCTTTCAATCTCCATGGAAAAGAAGTAGTCTTAGAATCCCATACATCTCCCTTCAAGCAGAGGCGCAAAGCCAGCTAATCCCCCAAAGCTGCAAATAAATCTCCAGAATTTTGCCACAAGAGACTAGCCCAATATCTCCAGGGCTTGTCAGCCATAATCACCACGACATGCCTTTTTCTTTCAGTTGGATACAATAGAAAATTTAAATTACCTTGAAAAAGAAAATATCACTTTCAGCAATGCTAATCCTCCTTTAAAACACATCTGGGATAACAAAATGGGTGAGATCAGTGTAAAATAATTTTAAAAGACACCATTCCTAGAAATAGTACAGAACTGCTTCCTTATGTGGCCTGTGTGGTGGCCAGGGGTCTGCAGGCTGTCCTGGATCCAGGCCTAGGAAGCGACTCAGATGTGGCAAAATAGCCACGTTGCTGAAGAATATTCTGGGGCTGGATTTAGGAATGGGCACATTTGATGATGATATATATTCTGGTCTCGTGCACATATTGTTTTACAAAACCCAGGCATGAGATCATTTTGGCCTGAATGTTTTCGCTGAGGGTTTCTCACAGACAAACACAGTTATCTGAATTGAGTTACACCACGGGAAAGGCATTTGTGGGATTATCTGATAGTCCATGTACACATTTAAACATCTCTCAGGTTAAAAACCCAAGGTTTGCTAGAGAGCCCACGGAGAAGGACTCCACACATCTCTAATCATGTCATCTTTTTCTACTACTTTCTGAAGAAGAACAAAACATTTTCTCCAAATCTATCAACAAGAAGAAAGAGCAACTAGTGCTATTCTTTCAGGCAGCATTTATTTGACAAGATGGGTATTTTTGTTTGTTTGGGATTTTGTTCGTTTGTTTTAAGCTAGTCAGAAAAAGAAGAGCCTCTGATATTGCTCAGTTTTTTGGTTTTTGAGTTTTGTTTTTTCCTTTTGATGGCTTAGGTGTAATTTATCATTTTTTTTAAATTGCTCATAGTTGTAAGTAGGATTTTCTATCACAAGTGAGATGTCATGAATAGCGTTTGCTTTCAATCTACCATACTGTGTCTTTCCTGAGAGAATGGTTTGACTGACCAACCACATCACAGCACTGCAGTGTTTCTGACCACTTGCGTCAGAATCACGCTGGGAAACCCAGTTAAATCGAGGATTCCTGGGCTGTGCCCCAGAAAGCCTCATTCCTTAGGCCTCGGTCCTGCCCAGAGACCTGCAGTATTCCTGCAGCACACTACTCTGTGGACCACAGACCTACTGATTGCAAAATAAAGTGGTCATTTTCTCACACCCCTACATCCTGTGCTTGATTCTGCTTAGAATTTATATATACATGTATGTATGTATATAACAATATTCTAAGACTAAAATGTTAGCACTCATCAAAAAGGTAGGAAATATTTGACGTATTAACTGTTTGAAATACCGAAGGGCAAGAAAGAACTTGATGTCTACTTGCTCATCAGTCTCTTGAGTATATATAGAGAGTAAAAGGTGTCCTAAAGGGTAGTAGGGGGAGGAGACAATGTCCAACAAGAGGGAAGCTGTAAGGAGGCCAGGTAGAACAGGTTTTACCTTTCCTTCCATCCATTCAGAGTTGACTCTGCAATGAAGAAGCTTGCTTATGGGGAGAAACGCAGAAACTAAGGATTCTCAATTAACGAGGAAGATATGAACAAATTTTATGAAATTCTGAAAGTACGGATAGGGAAAGAAAGTGCACCCTGACATTCAGAACACTAGAAATGAGAAATACCCCTTGAAGTTTAAAAAATTTTTTAGGCATGTATAAAAGCAATACTGAATAACACAACTGGAAGCAAACTTAAGGTACTTACTGTCGAAAGAGATATGCAAGGTTGTTAGATATGCTAGGTATTCATTATTTAAAATTATAAATTATTAAATTATAAATAATTTAAAATTATAAATACATTTAAGAAATATTAAGAAATTTAGGGATTACGGACCAGAGTCAGGTTTTGAAGGAAACTAGTGATGTTTGAAATGCATGCCTCAATTTTGAGTTTGATTTCCTTGAAGAACAACTGAGGTATTCCAGAAATTTTCCTTGGGGGTCACAGATCAAAATAGATATTTCTAGAGTTTTTATGTCCTTCCCTCTTTGGAGTATACTAGTAGTGCCAAAAAATGTATACAAGTAGACACTTTGGTCAACGTTGCTCAAGCAGTAGTTCTCTGTAATCAGAAGCGTCTGGATGCTGATGGTAACCACTCTGAGCACCTCTTGTAATTGCTGAAGTCAAACGTGACTTGTATTCATCTTTTGTTATTGGTATATATTGAGTATTACAATTTTAATACAGTTTTCCTTTTTTAAAATGTGTACCCTCTGTATATCTGTTATTTGGTAGCAGCCATATAGCAGGACCTCAATTTCAATTCTCTTTCTCCTGCTGACTAGCTGTGAAATGTTGGATAAGTTAGTTTACCTTTCTGGGCCTCAGTGTCCTCATCGTAAAATTAGAAAAAAAAAAAATATATATATACATATATATATAATACTTACAAAATTATCATGAGAATGAAATATGATCATGTTTGTAAAAGTGACTGTCATAAGGTGGATGGGTGCTCAATGAATGCTTCTAGATCATGATATTGCAGGCTGAGTTCTGAGTAAACCATGTGTTCTATAGGTCTGGCCATACATAATTTCAGTCCACACAGTAAATATCAGAATGTTCACACTAAAAATATATGGAAAAAATAATGGGTGAAGACACTTATCCACTAGCAAATTAAAAATACAATTTAATTCATTTATTTCTGATTTTTAAAAACAATTTATGATATGTGCTCTGACCTTGTTTAGTAGAAAAGCAACTTATTAAATAAGAAATGCTAATATCTACATTAGAGGGTGCACATCAACGAGATAAGGCTGAGGGGTCCTGTTGAGTAGTTGTGGTGGAATTAGACTTCTTCCATAGGACGGGTAGGACCATACCCTAACGATCCAGGTCTTGAGGAAAAGCACACGACTTACACACTTAGGCTGCCTGGCAGTGCTCATAAACTATGAAAGGCACAATCCATTCTTTCCCATTCTGTTCCCAAATGCAACTTTGTACTTTATAGTCTGTTCATCCCCATGGTTCCAACGCAGAGTTAAATAATTTCTATTTCTACTAAAACTTTCTTGGTGCTATCAAAGATGCCATTGTGTAAATAGCTTTTTTAATGCCATTAATAGGCTCCCGAAAGGGATTTCAAGTAGCATGTTCAAAGTCATATGCATCTAAGTAAGCAACTGAAAGCAGGCATTGGGACCATTCTCCTGTAGCTACTAAAATACTACATTCAGCTTGTTAACCTACTTACTGTAGGGCATGCAAGGTGTCGTGTGCTTTCCTTTTTACACTGAAAGAACATGAGTGCTGATTTGGGACCTGTGTGGTAGCTTGGTCTCTTTGGTATCAATTTCTTACATCTTCTATTTTAATAGCATTTTGTTGCAATTTATCCCAACTATCAGGTTATTTTTTCCAATGTAACTTTAGAAAAAGGAAATTGTTAAAAGGAGACCATTATCTAATAATTTCTCACTGAATCATCTCTTACGATAGTTTTTTTTTCTAAAACTTTCACTGGTGGCAACTATTTCTGTAACACTTTATAATTTATAATATTCAATTTTTCCTTCGATCTTCACATCACACCTGTGAGAGGGCAGGGCAAGAATTCTTACCCCTGATTCACAGATTAGGAAACTGAGGTCAGAAAGTTTGGAGAGGATGTAAAAAGACTTGCTGGGTATTCATTCCAAACAACTATAAATATCTTCTTTCAATGACAAAGCATTCTTTTCGGCTTCCTGTGACTTTCTTGAATTCTAAATTATTACTCAAAAGAAACCCCAACAAAATAAAATCCATTGTACATGTTCTCATATAGCTAAACCCTACTGCAACAAATGCTATTCCAAAGAAGGTAGTTAGAATAATCAGAGCAATTTATAGCAATCATTTATAATGTACCAGGATCTGTATTAAGTGCTTTAGGTGTTTTGTCTTATTTACTCCTCACAACATCCCCATGCAGAGAGAAACCATTATCTCCATCTTACAAATGAGGGAAATAGGCTTGGAGAGATCTAGTGACATTTCTAGAGTTACAGAAGAAATATTGTTGAACCTAGTAATGCACGTTTAATCTGACTGCAGGTCCCCCACTCTTAAGCAGTGCTTTATACAAAGCTAACTCTCTGTCCCCGTTGATGACACAAAATAAAGGTGTGTGTATTTCGGTCTACAATGAATTGTCTTTGTCCAAAAAGTTTACATTGCTGGTGCAAATGCAAAATGGTACAGACACTTTGAAAAGTAGATCAATTTCCTATAAAGGTAAACATATACTTCGCATATGAAGCAGTAATCCTTCTCCTAGGTATTTCCACTCAAAAGAAATGAAAACAATTGTCTGCACGAAGACCTGAATGGAAATATTCATAGCAGCATTGCTCATAATAGTCCCAAACTGAAAGCAACCCAAATGTGTATTAACTGGAGAATGGATAAAATGTGGTACATCCATATGATGGAATACTACTCAGCAATAGAAAGAGAAGCCTACTGACAGGTGCAACAGTGTTACGTGAATCTCAAAGGTGCTGTGCCAAATACAAGGTATAATAAAAAATACAGTGAATGTTTACATTTAAAAATATGTATTACAGTAAAAGATACTTTGCATTCATGCCCCGCAACATACTCCCCCTCACTTCAAACATACTTATTCCCATCATTCTTGCCACCTTCTGAAGCAGTCCTGGAAGTCCTCTTCCATAAGTGTCTTTAGTTGCACTGTGGTGGCTGCCTCATGTCCTGAATCCATTCAAAACGTTTTCCTTTCATGGTCATTTTGACTTTGGGGAAAGAGCCAGAAGCCGCACAGTGCCAGATCCGGTGAATAAGGTGGATGAGGATACACTGTAATGTTTTTAGTTGACAGAAATTGCCGTATACCAGAAGCGATGTCATGATGGAGGATGAAGTAATGACACTCACGAAAGAGGACTTCCAGAACTGCCTCAGAATGTGGCAAGAATGATGGGATAAGTGTGTTCAAAGTGAGGGAGGTATTTTGACAAGGATTAATGGCAATGTGTCTTTTACTGTAATAAATTTTTTTTATTTGAACATTCACAGTATTTTGTGATCACACCTCGTAAAAGGAGCCAAACACAAAAAGCTACATTCCATATGATTCCATTTATATGGAATTCTGGAAAATTTTAAACAATGATGACAAAACAAATCAGTGGTTGCCAGGGGCTGGGAATGAGAGAGGGAATTGACTAAAAAGGGGCTCAGGGAACAAACAGTATGAGATAATGGAAATACTCTGCATCTTGATGGTCGTAGTGGTTATGGGAGTTTATACATTTGTCAAAACTCATCCGATGTTCTACTTAAAAAGGGTGAATTTTATTGTATGTAAATTATACCTCAGTTAGTCTGACCTACAAACAAATCTAGTATTAAAAATAGGCCTCAGCCTCTGCTGTTTTCCAAAAGTATTTGATTATGAGCTGTTGTCACAGCACTTTTGCTCACTGATAAAGCAGCAATTAGCTTTCACCTCCCCTCATCCCTTCTGAAAATATTGCAACTCTCTTCATTTCTTTTCTTCTCAAATATTCCATCCACAGTGTTGCAGTTGAAGGCCTTCTGTTGTGGAATTCACTCTTGCCTGGGGAAGGTCAGCCCTCTTGTTCTCTTCAGGCCTGATGTAAGAAGAGGCCTAGCCACATTATGATGGACAATCTGTTTGACTCAAAGTCCACTGATTTAAATGTTAATCGCATCCCAAAACACCCTCACAGACACCACTTGAATAATAGGGGACCACATAGCTGGGCATCATGGCTCAGCCAAGTTGACACATAAAATTAATCATCACGCTCTTTATTCAGCTCTGTTTCTTTTCAAATTTTTAAGGAAAAAGAATGGTATTTCAGGCAATGAACTCCTCAAAACAGTGTTTTTTTCAGACTTAGGTGATGCTGAGAATCCCTTGAAGACGTTTATTAAAACTGCAGGTCCCCTCGCCTGTAGGTTCTGACTTAGGAGGTCTGGGGTGGGGTCTAGGACTCGGGAGTTTAAATAAGCTCCCTACAGGATAAAGATCAGGCAAATTTGGGAAACAGCATCCTAAAATAATCTACGTGCACCAAAGAAACCAGGCTATCTGGTGGGATTTATATGGGCCTTTGCTCAATGTGAAACCTGTCATTTGAAGCTGCTATAAAGGCACACAACAAAGCCTATTTATGAACCCTTTTATTAACAATTAATCCTGCCCAGGACTCAGCAGGTCTCCTCCTGAAGGAACTCCATTAAACATGGTGTAACTTCAGAGGCTGACATACCAGATGCTGCCAGTATACATGCCCATCTTGGCCCTTCACAAAGGTGGGTTTGGTGCACTGTCAGAGCTGTTCTCTGGCAGCAGCTTCTAACCACACATGGCAGAGACCCAGAGTCTGCCCTCCTCTGAGGCTGAACCACTGGTCCTGCAGTGCCAAAGCAGGAAGAGAACTCAGAAACTGAAGAGAAGTACACTTAATACCTCTAACACAGACATTGTTCTCCTCCTCTTCCTCTCCCCCACCTTCCTCCTCCTTTTTCTCTTTTAGGAAAGCTTTAGCCCAGAGTGGAAAAGGCATCAGATAAATATCTTGAAATAGCTGAAGAGTGCTCATGTGGAAGAGAGGTTTGGTTTTCCCCTCTCTGTTCCCAAGAGACAGAAATAGCCCCAGAGGGTGGAAGCTATAGAGAGGGGGGTATATGGGCTTGACACAAAGAAAGAACAGGGAGTTATAGCCAGATAGACCGCTGTTCACCTGCTGGCCCTGCCACTCATTAGCTGCGGGATCTTGGGCAAACAATGAATCTCTCTGACTTTTCTGAATTGCAAAATGGGAACAATAACACGTTCAGGGCTATGATGAAGGTTAAGTAAGATGTTTGTAAAGCTCTTCGCAGAGAGCTGGGCCCACAATTGGTGCCAAAAAAGGTGTAGATGACAAAAATAAGAATAGTTAAAGCTGTGAAGGGCAAAGAGGTTGCCTAAAGGAGGAGCAAACTTTCATCACTAGAGGTGCTCAAGCACAGTCTCAACCGTCATCTATTTACGGGGTGGGAAGGGACATGATGAAGGATGGAGGGCGTGGCTAAGCATTGCATGAGAGGTTGGATTGGCTGACATTTGAAGTCCTTTTTACCCGAAGCAATTTTATGCCTCTTAGGAAAGGTAGAGAACAGTTTTGTGCTTGCAATAAGATTTCTCTTTTGCTTTTAGTGAAAACATTTACTCTCTCTGGGCACACAACCCTTAGCCTTTGAGTGTAATAATCTGAAGGCTTATGATTTGGATTTCTACTGAGAAGTTATAATATTACACAATGACTACTCCTTTCCCACCCTTAATACCAAAGCTTGGAATATGAATCACAAAACAAACTAATGGCAGAGTACCTTACCAAAGATCAAGGAAAATAACTGAACAAGAGTCTTGACTGACATGCACACAGTATAAAGAACATCGTGTTACATCCAGGATAATTAAGGAAACAGTATTTTCAGAGAGTCCTGAGATGCTGGGATATCTATTAAAAATAGAAAGTGGAACTTCAATTTTCTCCAAATGTGTCATAAGGGTGCCCAAATATTCGCAAGAATTGGAATAAAGGTAAAAGGAAATTACTATGCTCTTCCTGTAAGTCAGTGGAATTTCATGCCAAGGATTTTCAATTAAACATGGTACATTAAAAATATGTATTTATATCTCTTCTGTCTAGAAGAGCACCAGTAAAGACACATTAAAAATAAATATATTCAGTCCAAAGAAAAGAAGACAACAGCCATTTAGAGGTGTAAAAGTTTTGGAAGAAGTGGATGTAGGAGCAGTGATTGATACAGCAGAGCTAAGAAAGCTGAAATTTAAGTACTGGCAGAGAGAGGTACCAATGAGTGAGAAGTAAGCCAATTCACACTGCAGAAATCTGGAAAGTCTCAGGAACTGAAGTGTTAGGTGTTATGGACGATGGAGGTTGATTATGGAAATGAAAACTGAGGGCTACCTGAAAGCTGTATAAAGAGAATTAAAAACCCATGTCTTTCCACCTCCCCACCCAGCAAGCAATTATATCATACCCCTCTTTCCCCCAGTTTGGAAATTAGAGATTTATTTTCTGAAAAATTTGAACACAAGAAGGTCCACATTCTAGGATATCAGAACATCGTAGATCTTAGAAGAGGATGAGAGGAAGACACGAGAAGACTGAAAATCAGGAAGGTGAGTAAAAATCTGGGTACTAAATGGCGAGTCCCTCAGCCCCTTTCCCTCCTAGCTTTCAGAACAAAAACAGCCAGGTTAGTGACACACAGAGAGAAGGCTAGAGTCTTCTTCTCGGAAAGAAACTTAAAGATTCCAAAGAAAAGTTCTATAGATCTAGACCTTTAGAAAGGCCAGATTACCATTTGATCTCTCTAGAGCAGCACCTAGTATTTAATAAGCCCCTCTTGTACAGCCTTCAATGACCTCCATAATATCTCACTCTTAAATTTGACCAGACAGCTAAGTTTCACCAGATATTTGAGGAAAACCTCCAACTTGTAAGAGAATAAAACATACAAGAAAATAAAAGAACTTGAAGGAAATCAAGATAATACAGGGAGCAGTATTGGAATAAACAAATAAACACATAAACTCTAACACCCTCAAAGAAGTGGGAGATGATATTTTTGTCTATGAAACAAGAACTGAATATTATGAAGGAAAAAAATTCCCTTGGAAATTTAAGCCATTATAGCTGAAATTAAAAATTCAATGGAAAGATTAGAACATAAAATCTCTTTCAGAGAGCTGATGAAAAAAGATTTAAAAATAGGCAATAGCACTATGGAAGGTAGTATGGAGGTTCCTCAAAAAATTAAGAATAGAATCACTGTATGACCCAGCAATCCCACTCCTGGGTATCTACCCAAAAAATCTGAAAACATTTACCATAAAGATATATGTGCTCCAATGTTCATTGCAGGTTTTTTTAAGACATGGAAAAAAAACCATGAAAAAAAACCATTTTTTAAGACATGTTTCCAAGACATGGAAACAAAATGTCCTTCGATAGATAATTGGGTAAAGAAGATCTGGTATATATACACAATGGAATACTATTCTGCCATAAGAAAAGATGAAATAGTGCTATTTGCGACAACATGGGTGGATCTTGAGATTATTATGCTGAGCAAAATAAGTCAGACAGAGAAAGTCAAGAACCATATGATTTCACTGATATGTGGGATATAAAACTGAAAACAACAAAGAAACAAGACAAACAAACAAAGAAATAAAAACTGATAGACACAGACAATAGTTTAGTGTTTACCAGAAGGTAAGGGGGTAGGGGAGTGGTAGATGAGGGTAAAGGGGATCAAATATACGGTGATGGAAGGAGAACTGACTCTGGGTGGTGAACACACAATGTGATATACAGATGATGTATTACAGAATTGTACACTTGAAACCTATGTAACTTTACTAACCATTGTCACCCCAATAAATTAAATAAATAAAATAAATAAATAAATAAATAAACAAATAAACAAATAAATAAATAAAGACAATAGGAGAGAAAAGACTTTAAAAAGTTAGAGTGTCAATCCAGAAAGTTCTACAGCTGACTTAAAGATGTTCAAGGAAGAGGGAACAGAAAAAAACTGAGTGAATAAAATGATCACATAGGCAATACAAAGTTTCTCTGTGTATAATGACATTATTCTCCTGATTGAACACGCCCATTGTGTGCCAAACCTAATGACTGAAAAACATTCACCGAGTCACATTATTTTAAATTACAGTGGGGATTGTACTGGGAATAAGAATCCTAAAAGTTTTCAGAGAGAGAAATAGTAGGGGGAAAGGTCAGAATACAGGGAGTGGGAAACAGAATGGCATCCGATTTATCAACAGCAACGACAGAATCTAGAAGACAATAGGGCAGTGCCATCAAAATTATAAATCAAAGGGGTGTGAAATTCTATACCCAACCAAACGATGAAGTATGAGCTAGAATAATGACATTGTAAGACATTCTAAGTCTCAAAAACTTTATATTGTAAGTGCTCTGTCTAAGGAACTACTGAGAATGTGCTCCACCAAAACGAGGGAGTAAAACAAGAATGAGAACGATAAGGATTCAAGAAAACAAGATCTGTGCAGAAATGAGCTGCTCAGATCCCCTTTAGGAAATGACTTGTTGCTCAACTGAAAGCAGTGCGGTTAGAGCTGACAAACCTCTAGCTGGTAGCTCCTTTGGGATATGCCTCAGCTTTTGAGTCAAGGTCACATTTTTCTTCGGGTGGCCTTTAGTGAACAACTGAGCGGGGTGGTGATAAAAGGACCTCGCTGTTTCTAACATTATGGAGCCTCTCAAAAGAACACTGCCCTTTCAATCCCCATTGGGCTGGTGGAGTTGTTGCCAGGTTTGCAACACAGTCTGGGAGCTCTTTGTCCAGTCCTGCTCTTCCCTTTCCTTGCATAAGGATCACTCCCCAGTAAATCTCTTGCGTTCTTAACTTTGTCTTAGTGTCTCCTTCTCAAAGAATCCAGCTGGCACAGGACCTAGCATAGGAGAGAAGTAAAGAGTAACCCTAGAATGATGGTTTTCAGCAGGCCTGAAGAGTGGCCAGCTCAGCTTAGGATAGAAAGCCTTCAGGCTCCCAGTAGGTACCCTTCAGGTCAAGAACAAACAAACAAACAAAAATAAACAAACAACAAAACAAAACTGATTAGACAATATGATAGACTTAAGGTGGAAAATTGTTTTAAGTGGAATTTTATAGCTCTGTGGGAGAGTCTAGAAAGATTCGGGGCGGGGTAACCGGTTAGCTCAGTTGGTTACAGCGTGGTGCTGATAACACCAAGGTTGCCAGTTCCATCCGAGCATAGGCCACTATGAGCTGCGCTCTCCTTAAAAAAAAAAAAAAAGAAATGAAGATTCAGGGACAAGTACAGTCATGTGCCACTTAACGACAGGGATATGCGTTATTAGGTGAGTTGTTAGGTGATTTCATCGCTGTGTGAACCTCATAGAGGCACTTACACAAACCTCGATGGTATAGCCTCCTCCATACCTAGGCTCTATGGTGTAGTGTATTGCTTCTAGGCTGCAAGGCTGTACAGTGTGTTACTGATTGAATCAAGCCCAAGAGCAAACAATGCAATCAGCATATATGGTAAATAAGAGATCAGCGAAGCTGCGGCTGGCGTAACACAGCATGCTGTTTTACAGAAAACTTTTTTTTATAAATAAGAGTACACTCTAAAATAATGATTAAAAGTATAGTATAGTAAATACATAAACTAGCACAGTCATTCATTATCATCATCAAGCAGTATGTACTGTACATAATTGTTTAAACCAGCATCACCACAACACGTGAGTACTGCGTTGTACTATGACATTATGATGGCTGCAATGCCACTAGGCGATAGGAAATGTTCAGCTCTAGTACAACCTTCTGGGACCTCTGTTGTACGTGTATCCGTTGTTTACTGAAACATAATTGTGCAGGGCATTACTATATATACAAGACCAAGAAAAAGGAAAGTCACATAACTACAGATAAGACAAAAGTTGTAAAAGAAATATCTAATCACCCTACACTGCTTGTCTTGGCTGAGAACATAAAAATATAAAAACTAAATATCAATTTAATTTTACAAAGTTGTGATCTTGTACTGGGGGAGGGGAAGTAAGATGGCCGTGAAAGAGAGTTAAATCCCCATTCCACCACTGGTTAGAAAGTCAACAGATAACGCTGATAAATCTAAAATCGATTTGTCTGTAATAGCAGTATAAGTATAGCAAATAGCAGGAGAAACGGCTGAAGAGAGTTAAAAATTGTTGCCTCTGGACAATGGGATGGCAGTGGAAGGTGGAGGAGAGCTGTGTTCCTTCACAAGTCTTGTAATACAATTTGACTTTAACCCTATGCATGTAGGTTAAAAAATAAATGAATTTACAAAAAGAAAGAAAACTCAGAGGCAGGAAGTAGAAACCTCATCAATAGGCATGGGTTCCCAGAGGGAATCTGCAGAAATACCCAGGTAAGAACGGCAGGAAGAGTGTCAGCCTGAAATTGTCCTCATCCCAGGTGGCATGCCCAGTGTGGTGTAAGGGCAGCACGGTGCAGTCCACTGAGAGTCTGTGACTCTGTTATATGCTGAGGCTGAGAGTTCCAGTTAGTAAGTCCTTCCTCCATTAACTCTGCCCCCAAGTTTACCAAGGTTGTCATGTCTTGGCTTGTTTTAGGGGATGTTATTGATCCTGGCTGGAATTGACTCATTGGGAGAGAAGAGAAAAACAAAGAATTATTATTGACCAGCTAGCTAGGGAAAATGCCAATAGGATAACAACACAAGAGGAGAGGAGATACATAAAATCCAGTGGGTTGCTTTTGTCAGAAAATATTTTTAACCTGCTGCCCCATGGTCAGTATCTGCGATAAAGTGCAGTGGGGCAGGCCTGGACAGAGACTTAAGAGTAGGTTACAGAGAAAGAAAGTTCCAACAGATCAGGATAAGGAAGAAATGCTGTGTTTGCTTCTCATACTGATGACCAGATTGCCCCAGGAAGATTAGGGGGATGTGTGCTCAAGATAAGGCATAGTGGAGAGGGCCAGACAGTTTGCATAAACACTGCAGACAGGGAGAAACAAGTGAAAGGCATCTTTCGGAAGACATAGACTACACAGGGAGGCAGGGTACTCAGTGACAATGCTGCACAACTCTGGGTGCTTTGATTTGCAGCTTACCCTACGTTGAAGGATGATTCTGGGGAAAACTGAAGGAGATAGATATTAGCACAGAAGTTAGCTTTTGTGCTGAAATGGAGGTGGGGGGAGGGGGAGAGAGTGAAAGAAGTCACAGCTTTTAACTTTTTTACTTATTATTTCTTTTGAAAGCTTTAAATTTCTTTCATCTCTATGTAGTTTTGTGAATTTAATTATAGATTCAATTTATATCGATACAATGTGTGTATGTAGTTCTATTCCATTTCATCACACCCACAAATTCATGAAACCACTGCCAAGATCAAGACAATGAATATTCCATCACCACAAAGATCTCCCTCTTGCTACCCATTTCTCTCACACTCACCACTCCTCTTCCCCCAACCATCCCTAAGCCCTGGCAACCACGAATATGTTCTCCATCTATTGATTTTGTTGTTTTGAGAATATACTATAAATGGGTTCACACAGTATGTGACCTTTTATGATTGGCTTTTTTCACTCAGTATAATGCCTTCGGGGTTCATCCAAGTCTTTGCATGTATCAATAACTAAACACAATAGTATGCTTAACCAGTAACCTATTGAAGGACATTTTGGCTATTGCCAATTTTTTCAGCTATTGCAAATCAAGCTGCTATGAACATTGTATCTACGTCTTGTGTTTGCATTTTTCTGGGATAAATTCCCAGGGGTATAGTTGCTGGGTTGTTATAATAAGAGTATGTTAGTTTTGTTAAGAAATTGCCAAACTATTTTGCAGAGTGGCAGGACCCGTTTACATCCCCACCAGCAATGTATGAAAGATCCAGTATCTCCACATTCTCGCCAGCAGTTGGTATTGTTTTATTTCTTTTTTGAAAGATCAAAAACTTCCTGCTGCCTTCCCTTTTTCCTCTTTAAATAAATAAAAATTTTCAACATCCTATATAGTTGTCTCTGTGTGTGTACACCCACACATATATGCAAAATCTATTTAAATGCAAGTCACAATAAGACAAACATCTGTTGACACCTCACCCCAATTTGAAAACTAGAGCATCACCAAAACCAATTTCACCCCTCTTCCTCCCCCAAAAAGTAACTCCTCCAAAAGAGTAACCACACTGCTGGCTGTGTCAACTAGTCCTCTGGGGAGAAAAAAAAAATCTCTGATTTATAACGCTTTTCAATTTCTGTGGTGTAAATACTCCCACATGATTGATGTCAAGCTACCAATCTGAAGTTACTGAATGTGGAGCTGGGCAGAGATGTGCAGAATCAGTTCTTGCAAGGCTGTACAAGCCTGTCCCGGTACCACTGATCTTGAATTTAGTATTTATTCAGCCTAGTGGCAGGTGGCAAAATGGACCCCCAACATATCCTAATCCCTGGAGCCTGTGAATGGTAACTTATCTGGCAAAGACTTTGCGGATGTGATGAAATTAAGGATCCTGAAATGTGTGGAGATTATCTTGGTTTATCCAGGTGGGCCCTAAATATAATCACAAGTGTCCTTTGTACTGTAGAGGCAGAGAAAGGTCTGACTATAGAAGATCTGTGACAGTGGAAGCAGATTTGGGGTGACGTGGCCAAGGAATGTTGGCAGCTCCAAGAAGCTGGAAGAAGCAAGGGATGAATTCTTCCTTAGAGCCTCCAGAGGAAGCACAGCCCTGCCGACACCTTGATTTTAGCCCCGTGAAACTGATTCCAGACTTCTGGTCTTCAGAACTGTGAGAGAACAATAATCTGTTATTTTAAGCCACCAAGTTTGTGGTAATTTGTTACAGCAGCTACAGGAAATGAATACACATACACAGTGTTTTACACATATGTACTACTAAAATATCTATCTAGTTCATTTAGCTAGATTTTATCTTTATAAAATTGCTGTATTATTATATGCAGTGGGTAGATAATTACTTTTTTCTTGACGTGCGCTGGCTAGGTGGAATTCCTCACTGGGCTCTGGAGGAAAGGCCGCTGAATAACTCCTAAATAGGAGCTTGGGAATTGCTTTTTCCACTCAACAGTGTTTCTAAAACTTATCCATTTTGTTGCATAGCTGTAATTCATTTACTTTCACTGCTGGGTAATATTCCATTATGTGCTTATCTATTCTCAGTAGGAATTTGGTAGGTATCCTTTATCAGATTAAAGATGACTTTTTTCCCCTGAACTGAGTTTACCCCCAGAATGTCACATTTCCTAGGTTCTTTCAATTCAAATATTGGGTGAGATAAAAATCAAGGAAGATAAGTTGAAATGAATGTTATAAGATTATGGGATTCCAGATACTCCACCAAGAGTAATTGTGAGTGAGTCACCTCACCAATAGGGAGAAAGAGCTGGGTAAGGTGAATTGTGGTGTGGTGTGGGCAGTTTCTCCTCAGCCATCTGCAGATGTGCTCAGCCTCCGCAGAGAGAATGCTTGCTCTGTTCCATCCTCCTCCAGCCCACCCCTACCCCTAACCCACTCACTACTGTGATTAGTGAGGAGTCTCAGCCAATCTGGTGGAGGAGCTACAGCTGTGGCTGGAAGGATGGCCTGAGATATAGTGAGTCACCAATGTGAGAATGACCCATTAGATGAAAATCAAGAATAAGATGATCTCAAAAAAATTTCTGACTTCTAGGTGGACACCGAACTCTTGCTTCCCCTGAATATTCAGAAAGATAAAAGACGTGAATGAATCTGAATAAATCAAGGATGAGTCAGCCTGGGATAAAATGGGCGAGTATTTGTGAGACATTTCTTCATTGTCCCTTTGAAGGTTTGCCCTGGACACAGTCTTGCTTGACTGGCAAGTAACTCAGCTCACAAACCCGTGAGTCATAATTCCAGCTCTCATTATTCAGCCACCCATTTCTTCACCCTTCACCATATATGGCAGTTCTTTTCTCAGTTGCCATTAAAATTATCCCTTTTCATGAGAATCATAGAAATTATTGATGATTTCAGGGGGAAATATTTTTCACCACAGCCCAAGCAACTGAAAGATCCATTTTTCAAGTTAATTCTCTCTCAAATTCTCACCTAGGGGTTGTGAGTCAACAGGCAGGTATTCCCTTTACCTTAGAGCATCATCATACTTTAGCCCATGAATCCCTAAGCACTTTATATGGAGAAACGTTTCCTTATTTCTCCAGAGGCAGAGCAACTGATAACCTTAGTGTCCGGGGACACTGGGCTGGGCAGGTCAGCCTGGAAAGATTCCTGATGAGTCAGCCGCAAACACCTTAGCTCCTGGGCAAAGGCTTCCTTATGGTCGTTCTCACAGCACCATCTCTGATACTAGGAGGCTGGCTGCACTCGTCTCTCGCCACCATCCTTCCCATGTGTTTATAGGCAACTTTCAACTGACTAGCATCTCGTCCTCCAGCCTGAAGATGACTTAAATTTTTTCCTCCTCTCTTTTCTACTGCTTGCCTTTTGGCCACTAATTCCTCATGTGTTGTACTCCAACTGGATAAAAATCCAGGGGATGATTTGTGAGGCGTAAAGTTAAAAAGATAAAGTAGGCTTCACTAAACACATCATTAAGGGACATTCTAGAATAGTCTGTATGCTACAATGTCCTATTTATGAGTTATTCAGCAGCCTTTTTATGGGTTATTTATGAGTGATTTATGAGTTATTCAGCAGCCTTTCGCTCCAGAGTCTGGTCAGGAATTCCACCTAACCAGAGCACACCAAGACTATATACAGGTCTCCTGATTTTCCATCCAAAGTTCTCTTTCCATTACACCATATCCTATTTTTTAGAGGTGAAATTGAAGACACATTTGCCATCCCTGCTCCAGTAAGACATTCAACAGGTCGCTCCTGGCTCTTGTCACGAATGGGCAGGCCATAAGGTCTTTGCCAACAGCTGTCAGTAGTCCTTATTTCCATAATCATCGACTGAGACAATAAGCTCCCTTGCAAGGCAATGTCTAATGCCTTCAGTAGCAACACGAAGACTGGCTCTGTCACCAAAAGCTCCCAACATTTCTAGATTTATTCAAAATCAATGGCTGTCTTTGCAAAGCACAAAGGCAAATACCAAACCATCCAAAATCAATAAAGAAGAGTGATAGACAGGGAAATAGGACTGGGTAGCACAAAGGATAAAGAAATAACAAAGCCAAAGGTTATGGAGTGATTGCTTTCTAATTTGTCTTTATAAAAAGGAAAAGAATCAAATGAAAAATTGGCAAGTCACAGTGAAAATGTCAGAAACGCTTTATATTCTAAGGCTTTGCCACACACTGTCTTGCACAATGTTAGAGGAAGTGAGGTTGAAATGGAGAATATTTTCACAAGTCTGAGCCAGCCAGGAAGCCAGGGGAAAATACTCTTAAATTTAGGAAAATTACAGGGCTGCTATTTGACATTAGTTGGAGAAAAACATCAAACCTCAGAACTTATTCTGAGAACTTGAACAAGAGAAATACTTCAAGCCCTGTATTTTGTCCAGGGGAGGGTAGATGCCTCTAGGAAGCACTCCTGGGGGGGGGCGGAGGGTCTTTAGGGAAGCCTTTGTCAAAGGGGGATGGACACAGGAGGCTCACATTTATGGAAACCATCTTCGATATGTGCACAGAGAAGAAGGGCAGAGAGAACCTGATTCAGGACTTGGGCCTGGGAAGAACATAAGAGCTAGTTTGGGGAGTCAGATCTCTCCCTTAGGTATGGGCCCAGCATCATGGTTAAATTAAAAATAAACAAATTAAAACAAATTAAAAATAAACAAATTAAACAAATTAAAAATAAAGCTTACTATTTTGAAAAAGAAGAGTGATGAGGGCACAAGCCTTATTGGATAATAAACCATGTTATCAAAATATAAGAAGCCAAACAGTGTGGTACTCACATATAAATAGTCATAAAGTTCAATGAAACAGACTTGAAGGTCCATAAATAGACCCAAGTACAAACAGAAATTTAGGATAGATAGAGTCAGTTGGCAATTCAAATCAGCAGAGAAAAATGGCTCATTTTAGAAATGATATTAGGGCAACTGGATAGTCATCCAAACAAAGATAACATAAATTATAGATAATTAAAAGACTTAACAGAACTATATAATTACTAGAAAAAATATGGGATATTTTTATTTTTTGTAATTTAAGACCTAAGTATGATACAAGTCTTTGAAACCTTAAAAGAGAGGATTGACAAACTAGACTGCATGCAAAAAAAAAAAAAGAAAAAAAGAAAAATTCTGTATGGCAACCCCTCTGTACAAGCAAATTAAAAAAGGAATAAACAAACTGGGGAAAAATTACAGTTCAAATTACAAGCAAAAGGGCAAAATCCTTTAATAATAAAAGCTCTTACAAATTATTAAGACAAAGGCTAACAATCTATGCTCACTCTCATAATGTAAGAAAGGCAAATTAAAACTATAATAAAACACTATTTTCACTTATTAGATTGGCCAAGATAAAAATTTTGATAGGGGCTCTGGAGAAACAGGCATTCTCCTATTTTTTGATGGTAGTAAAAATGTGTTCAGCTTCCTGGAAACAGTTTGGAAAACACCTATCCAAATTATAATTGCCAAACCCTTAGATCCAGAAATTTCACTCTTAGGAATTTAATGTACAGCTATTCCTGTATATGTGTTAAATAACGTATGTGTTAGGATGATCTTTATAGCATTATTTAGAATAGAAAAAGACTAAAAACCTAAATGTCTATCAATGGGGGACTGGTGAAAGAAATTTTATTATATTCAGTCAGTGGAAAACAATGTAGGCATTAAAATAATAAGACAGCTCTGTGTCTACTAAAATGGAATGGTCTCTAAGACATATTTTTAAGTGAAGAAAATCACGGTGCAAAATAGTATGTGTGTATGTGTAGCCTGTACACACATATACACTGGTAACCCCATAGTTTATTTTCAGAAGGGCACATAAAAGACTGGTAACTGGGGGATGGGGACTTACTCTTCACTGTCCACTCTTTTGGAACTTTGACATTTGTATCATGAACATGAATTACTTATTCAGAAATATAGAAAGTAATTTTGAAATCAAACTGTTTTGAATGATATGACTTGAAAGTCATGCCCATGCATGGGAAGAGTAAAGGTCAGGATCGTTAACTTTCCTCAAAATGAATTTATACATTTGATCATATACAATGAAAATATCAAATAGTTTTTGCTTCTGTTTTGCTCTTCAGCATATGAGTATATGATTTTGTTAGTTCAACTAGAAGAATAAACAGGTGAAATAAAATTAGAAAAAAAAAACCACAGTATGCTATAATAGTGAAAAGACTAGCCTTTCAAACACTGCAGGCCTACGCTTGAATCCTGGCTCTGCCACTTACTGACATGTGAGGCTGAGTAGTGCCCAATTTCTATGACTCTCTCACTCATCACTGTAAAATGGGAATAATAACAGAACCTACTTCATATGAGTATTGGAAGGATTAAGTGACATAATCCAGGTGATCACGGTCTTAGCTGTGTCTGGGTCATAGTAAGTACTCAGAAAAGACTTGTTTTCTCCCTCCTCCATCTCTTTATTATTATTAAGAGCAATAAAGAATCACTAGTGTTATCATTATTAAAACACATTATAAAGTCACAACAATTAAATCAGTGTGACGCGGACACAAGATCAAGAACACACAGAACAACAGAGTCAAGTAACTTAGAAACAGATCCCAGAATTATAAAGAGTTTAATAAATACCATAGGAGGCTCCACAAATCAGTGAGGTAGGGAAGTACTAGTCAAGATATAATACCGTTATGTTGGTTAACCACGTGGATAGAAATCAATTAATATTCTCACATCATGCCATATACAAAATAAATTTCAGATTAATTAAAATTTTTAAACCTTTTATTTTGAAATAATTAGACTCATAGGAAGTTACAAAAATAGTACCAAGGGTCCTGTGTGCCCCGTCCCAGCTTCCCTCAATGATGGCATCTTCCAGAGCACAAAACAAAGAAACTGACAATGAGAAGTTACTGTTAAACCAGACTACAGACTGTCCTCGGTTTCCACCATTTTTAACCTGCATTTATGTGTGTGTATGTATAGTTCTATACGATTTTATCCCGTGAATAGATTTATGTAACCACCATAAACAAGGCACAAAATTGTTCCATCCCAACAAAAGCACTCTTTCATGCTGCCTCTTTATGTTCTAACTCATCCCCAACCATTCCATTCCCCTATGTTCCTCTACTCCCTGTCTGCCACCATTTCTGTCCCCTGACAACCAGTAATCTGTTCTCCATCTTATAGTTCATTTTGAAAATGTTATATATAATTGGGATCACATAGTATGTGACCTCCTGATATTGTCCTTTTCCACTAAGAACAATGACCTTAAGGTCCATCCAGTTGCATGCATTAATAATTTCTTTTTATGGCTGAGTAGTATTTATTCTGTTACATGGATGTACCTCAGTTTGTTCATCTCTTCATTAATCACATGACATTCAGGCTGTTTTCGGTATTGTGGTGTTATGAATAAATCTGCTATGTCATTCGTGTACAAGTTTTTGTGTAAACATAAATTTTTATTTCTCCAGGATAAAGCCCAACAATGAAATTGCTGGTTTGCGTGATAATGTTAAGTTATATAAGAAACTACCAAACTGTTTTCGGAGTGATTGTACCATGTTACATTCCCACCAGCTATGTGTAAGAGATTCAGTTTCTCCACATCCCCTCCTGCTTTGGAATTAGGATATTTTTTATGTTAGAAGTTCTATAGTTGTGTAGGAGTTAAATGTTTTTAAAATATCAAATCTTTGGGGGGAAAATAAACTAGAAGAAAATATGGGTGAAAAATCTTTGACTTCTGGTGGGGGAAAGACTTTCCAAAGCCAATAGGTTTGGCCTGATAAAAGCTTAAAAGGTCTGATGCCCTGAACCATCATTAACAATAATTAAAAAAAAAAAAAATAGAGGGAAATGACCATGAAAAGTCATTCCTGCATTACCCAGACTGCCAATCCAGAATCCCCAAGTCTACCCCCTTCCAGTGTCCAAACTCTAGTTGGTCTTAGAGAGATTTCAGTAGCTGGAAACATTTTTAAAGTTCTTGATACACACTGAAAAAGGCTTTCTAGAAATGTCGTGCCAATGTTTAACCGACCAATAATGTATAAGAATGACTATAAAAATGGTTGTTTGATTAAAAAAAAAAAAGCAACCCTGGATCTTAATAAAGAAATGAGCAAAAGACAGAAAGAAAAAAATTCATAAACAGAATAATAATTTTAAACATGAGAAAAAGATTGCAGACTCATTAAAAATAAAAATTCAAAATTATCTAGGAAGGACACTTATCATTAAGATAGATAATATATAGATAATACATAGATAATAGATAGATAATACATAGATAATATATAATACTCAATCTTAATAGGAGTGGGACGAAGCGAACCTTGTTATACATGGCATTCTTCCATTGGCTTTTCCTCCTTCCCAGTTTTATTCCCTAGTTTCCCACTCCTACTCCTTGGGGTCACTCCAAGTAAACCAGCTAAGATAAGTCTTTGTCTCAGACTTGGCGTTTATGAGAACCACGGCTATGAGAGTTAGTAGTAGTGGTCCTAAAACTGGCTCTCAGGATGGGATTTGGAGTGCAGTGGGATTAACACCGGGCATGCGTAGCATCACAGTCACTAAGACTCTCCCCTGCGCAAGTACAGGTAGAAGGTGAAACGCTGCGTAATATGGCAGCTGTGACACTCGAATAAAATGGGGATGATGGAAACTACAAAGACTGGGGAGCTGGTTCGATTTTAAAGCTTTGGAGATCTTGAAAAGCAAATGATTCAGGTTAGCTAACTATCAACTGAAGACATGATGTGAAAGCCAAAATGCATCCAGCAGTTGCAGGGTGGAATTGCTCAAATTTGGCCCCAGGATCTGATTGTAAGAATGGTAGAGCTGCAAAGGAAATTAATTTATAGTTTCAACAAATCTCTTCTGTCCAAGTCAGGCTAAAAAAACAGATAAGACCCTGAAATTTGATTTGGGGATATTTGGATGGATGAATTGAGAAGCAGAAAACCTCATGCTCCTCTGAAACATTTCCTCTTGTTTGAGGAAAGCTGACTCCCCTTACCTGGAGACTGTAAAGCCTCACTCGGTGTCTGTATTCCTCAGGATTACCCTGCCTCCCTTTATTGTCTCCAGGTAATAACACAGATGAGGTCTCAGAACCATCTGATAAACACAGCTCCTTCTCCAGGAATGAAAATCAAACACACCAAAGACATTGTGGTACTTGGTTAATATGTACCAGTCGGAACCAAGGATCACATGAGTGTGTGGATCTTAAAGGCATTGGGGGTGGGGTGGGGTGAGGTGGAGGTGGATTGGTGGCAAGAGCAGAAGATAAAGCTGGATAGGGGAGAATTTGTTGATATAGATGACCTCTCCCTTGATTTGACCACCACTGAAAGTGTACTCAGGACTGGTCCAAATATACTGCTGGGATAGTTCCATGAAGTTTGGACCAAACAATGGCCACGGAAATAAGGTGGAAATGCTGGAATTGCCTTAGTATAGTGTCGATGGAGGGTTCAAAAAGTTCAGATATGTGGGAATGTTAGAATAGAGTTATTATGCAAGATCATACGAGTCACCAACTTACTATTTTCCTCAGGAAAGCAAAGGGAATGTTCTCTTCACTAAGGCAATAAGTGGTACAGGTAAGGGAGACATGACATAGAGAAGTTAGAAGAAGCTATCTTTGGTAGGGATTAGGGTTGATAGAGGAGATGCTGTCATGGAAATAGGCTCCCTAATGTCAACGGAAATGACAGAATTCTGAAATGACAAAGACTAGATGGTGGCAGTTAACCATCAAAGCAAAGAAGGACAGAATTACCCTAACTGGCAGTAAGGCCAGGGCATCAATTAGGGTGCTTTGACCAATGGAGTTGGGGGACACAGATCTATGGTGATGGCTAATAGATCATGGGTTTCTAGGAGCAAGATACACAGACAACCTGCTAGGACTTGCCAAGAATCGTGAAGGGTCTGAGATTTTTTGCCCTAATTGCAAACTAAAAGTTAGCCTGCATAGTTTTATGGATGCTGGCAGAAGACATGAGATGCCTGGATCAGAGACAAAAAATGTTGTTACTTATGGCACAGCAAGCAGCATGAGATCCACATCTGCATTGCCCCCACCCCCAAACCCCCACATCCCACAGGGGCAATACTGAGGGACACAGGTGAATGTAGCACATACAGTCACTCTGTGTTACAATTGATGAACCCCAAGCTTGGGGGAACTTGAATATTTTATAACGAGCAGTAAGGAAGTCTGCCTGATTTTTGCTCTGGAGGAAAACATCTTCCCTTTGCCCTCTGCTCCACAGGGAGTCACTTTATCTTCCAAGGCTATTTGCTATACGAACACACTTGAAAATATAACTAGGAACAAATGACAGTCCCTCTGCTCATAAGACATGAAGAAAAAGGAGAGATCCACGGAGAATGATCTCCCAACACTTGTCTAAAAAGCCAAAAACAAAGAAAAAACAACTTTGTGGTAAATACTTATTGTTACAAACAATCCAAGAAAGAGATCTTCCTCTAGATCTTTCATGGGAACAAAGATTTGAATTTGTTCATCACTATATTGGGGTTGCTATCAAGGGAGTTTACCTTCTCTATGGAATGAGCTTAATACCAGTTGGGACCAGGATAAGGGTGGTATTTGCTACACTCCTTACATCTAACATCCTTTGCCATGTGACTCTATAGTTCCTCTCATTAAAGAGACAATCTGTTTCCTTTCTCCTTGAATGTAGGATTGGCAAATGTGATTTACTTTGACTAAAGGGATGTTAGCAACATCTCACAAAAAAGATCGAATAGCTTGCATGCCTGGGCTAGCCTGCAGAAGGATAAGAGATATGGGGAGCTGGGTTCAGGCACCTCAGTCACCCAGCCAATGGCCAGCCAACTCCTAGATGTGTGAGGCACTCCAGTAGAGCTGCCTAACTGACCACTCCAGATACTCAAGCCAAAAAAAAAAAAGGAAAGAAAAAAAAGGTTAGCGCTACAAGTCATTAAGGTTTTATGGTTATTTGTTATGCAGGATTATTGTGGTAAGAGGTAAATGACACTGTGAGACAGACATATAAAAATGAAAGCTACTTTTAACAGGAAGAAGACGTGATTACCTTAAGGAGTCTGTTGTGCTTCTCTTTTCCACAGTTGCACAATCGGAAACTGGATAGGAGGAAGAGCAGTGGTGTTTAACAATAATAGCAACACATACTAGCTCCAGATCTCTAATGTAGGAAGACTAGCCTGGAACAGAGCTGCCTCTCATCTGAGAGATGATTGTATTGATAGGAAGGGATTAGGTGGTACGAAGCCTGGATAATGGAGGAAACAACAGGATGCCAGCTTTATTCAAGGCCATTCTAGGAAGAAATTAGCCTCCTGGTGGGCATTCTAGGGACTGTGGCTTCTCTGGGCCTGCGTGAGACCCTCACAGGGCTGGTCCTGAACCCCTGGCTTCCTTCACTTCTAAGATGGAAAAGACAACCTCTTTCCTTAGATTTACTGCTTCAGGCCATCTGGGCAAGCACCTCATCTGGATCTTCCTGACCCCAAAACTCAAGACCCTGGGGCAAGACCTGTGGCAGGGGGCCTGCTGTGTTTGTCTTGGCCCTACTCCAGGACTGCTGAGACTTTGCATCATAAAGCAGCTTCCAGTGATTAATTCAGCCTCAAGAATCCCAATCCCCTAATGGGGAAGGGATTCCCTGCTTGGAGATACAAGTTTGCTCACATCCTGAGTAACAATTATTCCATAGGGACAGGTGTAGAGGGAGAGCATTTGATACAGGGTGAGGCTGAAAACTGAGCGGGGACAGAAAACTCTGAGCCCCTGGAGAGCTGCTCCTATCTGTGACTAGAGTCAGACTCCAGGAGAAACAGATTATGACCCCCTATAGACCCTGGTAGAGATTCGAGGAAGTCCAGACTTCCTGTAAATACTACTTTTATGGACCAGAGCTAAAGACAGCAGTCTGTCTGGTAGCTGTGATGATGGGAACTCAGCTCTGGGTTTTTATCTACTCAGCCTGGGGATCTAGAAGAGCGTGCCTCTTCCTCATCTAGCGCCAAGACCCCTTCAGACCCATAGCAGCCTTGCTGGGCCGCTGACACCGGTACACTGTCCACTGACACTCTCCATTGGCAGTACCATATCTATTCCCAACTCTAGCTGGGTGTTCTCACAGTTTCTAGCAGAGCAGACACTTGCTTTTAAACCCCTATTGCAGTTCCTCCTGGGTCCCACTTGGAGCCCTTTCACAAAAGCTCAGGAGCTGCTCGCACCATCAAAAGTTCAGCACGGTCCTGCCCCAAGTATAAACAGGAAATCTTAAGATTCTAGGAGGCAACTGCTTCACGTAGTATAAAGGCTCCTAACAAGCTCTACAGTAAAAGACACTGAACTAGAAAAGTAAACTTTCACAGAGGGGAGACTGCATTAGTGGAGTTGACCAGTCACTAATATTAACCTTCTAACTCTAATGATTTGCACAGATAACCTGGAAAGGAAAAATGAAAGGCCTTCCAAGGAGGTGCAGAGCATTGGAATTTGGGGAAGTGGAGCTCACAAATAGGAAACGCTAAGTAATGACTGGAGGGAATGAAAGAGAAAAGAATCTCACTAGAATCCCAGGAAGAGCTGAAGGAAACTAAAATTTAGAAGGAAAAGTGAACAAAAGAAACGAAAAATAAGTTCATCTCTTATAGGGGAGAATAATCTTCACACAGATGAGAAAGGTCAAATGGGTATTGTTAGTAGGTGATTTCCCAGTGCCAACACCCAGCAAACAGCTGCAGGAAAAACGATAAACAGGATACTGGAGTGAACTGGAAGATGGTATAATATTACAGGAAGTGCTGTTATTCCTATGTAAGGTTTACATTAAAATCTCATTTAGGCTCACTGCTTTACTAGCTTGGAAAAAACTGACCTATTTTCAGCCTTTCTTCCATGTAGAGAATTCATGAAATGCCCCTTTAAAAAAGTCACCTCTGTCACATTTGAAAATATACCTCACACACACACACACACACACACACACACACACACACACACAGAACAAATACCTTTACGATTTTGAAATATGGTGTTTCATTCTCTCCAGTGCCAGATTTTCTATTTAAGAATAAATTAGAAATTTCGGGAAGAATATTCCTTTCTTTAGGTCACAATATAATAGCCACAATGATAACAGTGGTTACTCTCATTTTTTGATACATTTCAGAGAGAGAGAGAGAGAGAGGGAGAGAGAGAGAGAGAGAGAGGGCGAAGTCCTCCCCTAAAATGGAGTTTTTATGTGTCATTTACTGTAAGCTTAGCACTATTCTCTATGGTTTATGTATATTATTATAACTCTTTTAATCCTAACACCAGTCACATGAGGTAGTTACTATCGTGTTTCCCCGAAAATAAGACCTAGCTGGACAATCAGCTCTAATGCGTCTTTTGGAGCAAAAATTAATATAAGACCCGGTATTATATTATATTATATTATATTATATTATATTATATTATATTATATCTGGCATTGTATCATATCATATCACATCATATCATATCATATATCATATCATATCATATCATACCTGGTCTTATATTATAGTAAAATAAGACCGGGTCTTATTAATTTTTGCTCCAAAATATGCACTATAGAGCTGATTGTCTGGCTAGGTCTTATTTTCAGGGAAACACGGTATTATTAACAATTATTATTTCCTCTTTACACATGTGTAAAACCAAAGCACTGAGAAGTTAAATGGTTTGCTTAAGGTCACACAATTAGTAAGTAGTTAAGCTGGGATTCCAACCCAGGTGGCCTGGTTCCAGAATCTGAGCTTTTGAACACTAAACTGTGCTGCTAGCAAGAACATCCATGAAACACACCCAAGAACTTGTATCTAACAGTAGAGGTTTGAAATGTTTGGGTGAACAATCAGATTGCAAACTAGGCTGCAACACAGGGTTCGTTTAAAGTTCATTTTAGAGTATCCTATTTTATCATAAAGCCTAAATAGATGACTTTTCCAAGTTTTGTTTTCTCTAAACTTATCTTCC
Organism: Rhinolophus hipposideros; assembly: GCF_964194185.1. NCBI lineage: Eukaryota > Metazoa > Chordata > Mammalia > Chiroptera > Rhinolophidae > Rhinolophus > Rhinolophus hipposideros. The sequence goes on along the minus strand of NC_138053.1, from coordinate 50,172,575 downwards.
TCCTGGGATGGGAGAGATCCTCATTGTAAGTATCCTTCCTTCTAGGAACAAGAGAGTCACCTCAGTGTGTTACATTTAAATCAGTTATTTCTGTGGCAACTGTGAAGGACCCATCATTAAACAAGACTAAATAAGACTTTGAGGAAGAAAAAAATTGGATCATAAAGTCACAATTCTTGGGCAATAATTTTAATTCTTTCAGTCCTCCCCTCTCCTCTTTGGTTTTGAAATATTTCCAGTTACATTAAAGAACACTTACTTTCCCGACCAAATACTGATGATGAACTGCCAACAAGTTTACTTCTAACCCCATTTTGTCAAACTCGTGAGTATCTCTGGTCTCCAAGGGGACCCCATCCCAGGGCCCATCTGGAAATACATGTCTCAAGCAAGCCAGTCCTCACACTGTTTTACTGTGAACATTTTCACCCTGTAACTTTAAAGCCGGTAATGAAATAGAAAACAGCATGTTTATCTGATTTTCATCATGTTAGAAAGAAACAAAATCTGATGACCACCCAACCAACAGAGTTAAGGAAAACGGAATTTATAGTTTTGAAAACATGAAGATGCTTACTGGAAATCTTACCCCATGCATTAAATAATCACTGGTCACAAAATATAATTCAGAGTTACGATTTCCCTATGTCCTATAACTATACCCCAAGTTCTCTAGATGGTAATTTTGATGTGTGTGGATGTCTTTGATCAGTTTTATATGTCTCTTAAACATCTGAAAAGCAATTTTCGTTGAATGTGATTGCCTGTTAAGAAGCAGTGCTTAACAGCTCTAGAAATTTTGCCCTAATATGCTCTTGTTTCCAGCTTTCTGTGAAAGATCCTTCATAATCCTTTAGTGAAAACGGATTTCTATTGGTGGTTACTTTCATTTTTTCAAACCTATATAATGAAGATATGCCAGTTGCTTATTTAAAGAAAGTCATGAAGACATTTTAAAGTGTCTTTATGGGCTTGGTGCCAGGTGCTTTCTTTTCACATACTTGGAGAGAGAGATAACATGGGAGCAATTCTAAAATGTATATTTGCTAATATTAATAGCATTTTCTGAATGTTGTTTATTTTGAAACTAAAGGGCCTTTGTTCTACAGTGAAAATGGGGCAGATAATCCAATCAACTGTAGAAAATTAGTTTTTAAATGATTTTTTAAAATAACATTTTATTCTATTAACGGGTTTTACACAGTCACTGTAGAAAATATTAAAAATACGAAAAAATGTATAAATAAAACATTAAAATCACTCATAATCCCACCTCCCAGAAAGAAAAACAATCAACATTTTTGCCTCACTCCTTTTCTATACATATGCACACAAGAGTATTTTTCACATGTTTTGGGACCCAGAGCTCTGATCAGATTTGCCCCTTTCTTGAATGACCAAGGCTTGGTTACTGGGTCAAGCTGGTCATGTCAGTCGTAGTCGTCTCACTGGATGAATTCATTGCTGAGAGGACCTTGACAGTCTTATTCAAATACACTTCCGGTGGACATGCCCCAGCAATTTCTGGAAAAGCCCAGGCGTTTCTGGACTCAATCCCACACCCTAGCTCCTACATTTAGTGTAAAGAATTACAAAAACACAGCAGCTGCCTTCTAACTTTGGCAGGGTCATCATGGAGAAGAAGCACAGTGGCTCTGTGTAGTTGTAGGGGAGAAAGCTGGGAGTGATGGGAAGAATAGTCTTATTTGAGAATCAATGAGATCTCCGCCATTGGCCATATTTACTTGTCAGGATGATTGTAGGATGGAGGGTGGAGGTCAGGGACAGTTTGTGACAGTGTCCTTGTGTAAGGTTCTAAGATTCTACATCTCTCTCCAGGGCTGACATTTAATCTACATGGTATGATTCATGGGCGTCCAGAACCTTCTAGCTCCAAATCAACATCCTAATCATGGCTGTAGCCAAAGGGCTCAGAACAGTGCCTGGCACACAGTAGGTGCTCAGTAAATGTTTGTTGGAATGAATAAATGAGTGAATGAATGAAGGAATGAACCTGGCTGCTGTGGTTGCTCCTTTGTCCTCTACTTCTGGAGACTATGGACAAGCAAACATGTTGGGATTTGAACAGCTTTGATGGGAAGAGATGGAGAACTGTTGGCCTTTTAGCTCACAGAATTATCCATTTTCTGTTGTTTCTTGGGAGGACCCTCAGTCTTGGCTTTCACACGGTGGTATGTAGAATGGACTGGGAGACAGCCAATTTGGGCTTTTTCATCTACCAAACAAAACAAACCCAAACATTTGATTTGATGGCTGGAATCCCCAAGTGGATGATCTCACTCAGTCCTTTCAACAATGGAATGAGACCACTGGCCTCCTGCAGGCTCTCTCTTGGTGGGGGGTGAGGGAGGAGTGGTAGGCTGGAATGGAGAGATAAAAAGTGTTAAAGGATAAAAAAGAGAATACTTTAAACCATCAAAGACACTTTTTAGGGATCACATGCCACATGCAACCCTAACTTACAACATAGAGATCTAAAAATCAAGTATTGCTATATTTTTGTGGCATAAGGAAACAATGCTTTTTTAAAAAAAAACTTCTTTACCAAATAACATTTGAGGAGTTCCTAATATTAATATTTTCTGGCCTGCTTGAGGGAATACAAATAGCAATTTCATAAGCAGAGATCAATGCGCATATAGTAGATTTGAAGCAATAGCTTTAGAAGATTGCACGCCTGAGTTAATTCTATGCCTGAGAACTGGAGGTAAAATCATGGGCTAGGAGTGAACGTCTGGTTTTTGCTTGGTCATGTGCAAGTGTGCTGTGCCTGGGACTCTCCCCACAGCTGAGGTCAGCAAAGGTTTGTTTGAGAAAGTGCTAAGGGGTGGTGATGTTTCTCAGAGAGGTGACCCCAGAGGTAAACCAGGTAACTGGAAATACCTTTCCCCACCCTACACAAGAATGCCAAACATCAACCATGTTTTCCCACTTCATTCACACCGCTGTAGTTTATGGAAATTGAACAACTCAGTGGCACACTCTCAGGGATTTTAGGTGACACATTATATCTTGAGGCATCTCAATCTTAGAATCAACCTGTTTAGGTGGGACATTGCTAGACATTTACTCAGGACAAATAAAATCTTCTTTGTGCAGCGTGAAAGAAAGAATTATACCTAGTGTTCCTTTCTGGAATTGGCCGTTACCATAACATACAGTTTGGCTTTAAATCAAGTTGACCACAGGTGAGTTCAATGAGTCATACTCACTGCCCCCCCCCCAATGATAGTTCTATAGAGATAGCACTTTCTAGACTAAAATGTCAATCACCAGTGTTTATTGACTCAGGAAAAAATAAAGTTATACCCATCAGCAAAATATCCAGGAGCCAAAGGGAATGTTACAGGGTAGTAATTTAGAAATCTGGTTAGGGTTAAAGCCAGAAGCTATTGGGCAGGAGGAATACAAATTGCATGACTTTAGCCTGGGGACTCTCAGGGCCTTATCTGCTACGTATCAGCCAGGAAGGAAGGAGCCTGAGGCTTTAATACTCTTCCCAGACACCTCCTCTGGCCCCCAGAGCTAAACCACCAGCATCAGTCCTGCATGCCCTCCCCTCTCCTCAGTAACTGGACCCACCCCAACCAGACTGTGCCTATCAACTTTTTCTTTTTTTTCTTATGCTTTTTCCAAGCTAAGGTACTAAATGAAAATGCAGAACAATTTCTATTGTGATTTTTCTGAAGCTGCTTAGCTCAGCAACCCCCTTCATTTCAGTCAGTTCTGTGGAAACACCTCTTCTCTATTTTAACAAGCTATCCTAACTCCCACCCCCAATCCTCTGCTTTTACCCTCTTCATTCCCCTAAGGAAGCTCACTCCACAGATTCCTGGGAAACCATTCTTTTACTAAAGAATTGCTGGGGTGACGGTTGGGAGTGCGGTATGAATGTGGGGGTTTCCATCACCCACATGCAGAATTTCACTTAGAGAAGTCCCCAGGAAGTGTCTCTTTTCCCATAAATCTCTCCCTTTGGACCCTTCCCCCGTAAGTCCCCTCAGTACCCTAACCTCCTCACCCCAAGCTCCCCATCCCACCTCACACCCCTGCAGAAGCAAGATGACTTTGGGGTCCAAAAACAAGAGCTCCCTTGGCCCCCAGGAGCCCTATTGGTGGAGGAATTGTAAATACCTGATCATTTTTGTTTTATCCCCCTGTCCCCCCATGTCACCTACACAAACCCATCTGGACAACCTGCACATTACCTCCCTTGAAGTTCCCTTGCCCAGCCCACATCTTTGATGGTGGTAGCTTCTCTTTGTGCCACACACATTTGTGGAATGAGCTCAAGTCCACACATAGACAAGCACTGACCCAAGTTAACACAGCCCCTCAGTTCTGATGCAAAGCTTTTGGTGATTCCCACACAGGGGCTGGCCATGGGTGTGCAACCTATATGGTAGCACAGGCCCCCATGTTTGGAAGGGCCATGCCATGGTTCATTGCTCTGCTGTCACCGTCCTGAAATTCTTAATAAGTTTGAACAAGGGGCCTCACATTTTCATTTGCACCAGACCCTGATAATTATGTAGACAGTTCTGCCTATGCGTGACCCTCGTAGAAAAATTTCTGTTCCTTCAAAGCAGTTTCTCCACAGCTCCCTTCAAGCCTTAGCTTCCAGGCCAATCTGCCTTGCCCAACCTGGTCCCTGCTCATTGCAGATGGACATGGTGGGGTTCTCCCTTTTCTCTTGTGAAGCCACCGAAAACAGGGTCCCTGGGAAGATACTAGGAGAAGGCCAGAGGTTTGTGGGTGGGAGAAGAGTCCCTGCAAAATTATCTACCCCACCCACACACCAATTCCAGAGATTCCACCAGTACAGAGAATTCCTTTGTGGTAAAGCCCTTTCCAACTGTTTTAAAAATAAGAATATTCCCGACAGGGTCAACACCCCACGTTATTGGTCTCTACCATGCTGTGAACAAGTTTACAAGCAAGCTGTTGCAAACTGACCACTGGTGGGGGTCTTGGCACAGGGGAACATTTGAAGAGGGAATGAGGATGCTTTTGGAAATTGGAGGAGGGTAAATGTCACAGAAATCTGAGTGAGGCACTGCCCAGTGGGCACTGGGGCATGGGAGTCAGGATAGAAGGGGCAGACTGAGGAAACTGCTGAAGAAATATTTCTTCTATTTCACAATTTTGCTGGACTCTGAGAACAAAAGCTGTTCCGCTCAGCCTCTCTTGACAGATGAAGGGTCTGTATTAATTTCCTGTGTCTGCCATTTTTTTTTTTTTTTTTTTTTTTTTTGCCAATAACAAATTACTACAACCTGGATGGCTTAAAACAACAGAAACTTATTCTGGTACAGTTCTGCAGATTAGAACTCTGAAATCAAGGTGTCAGCAGGGTTGGATTCTTTCTGGGAGCTCAAAAGAAGAATCCATCCTATGCCTGTTTCCTAGCTTTTGATTGCTGACTGGCAATCTGTCGCTTGTAAACACATCATTCCAGTCTCTGCCTCCATCTTCACTTTGCCTTCTCTTCTGTATCTCTGTGTGTCCAGTCTCCTCTCCTGTCTCTCAAAAGGACAGTAGTCATTGGATTTAGGGACCACTTGAAATACAGAATGGTCTCATCTCGAGCACCTTAACTTACATCTACAATGACCCTATTTTCTAATAGTCAACGAAACTGAATTATGTACTTCAAAATTGCTAAGAGAATAGATCTTAATTGTTTCCACCACAAAAAAGATAATTCTGGGACGTGATAGGTGTTAGCTAAAGCTATGGTAGTAATCATATTGCAATACATAAATGTATCAAATCCACACATTGTATTATACAAATTAAAGTTACATAATGTTATATGTAAATTATATCTCAATTAAAAATAATAACTTAAAAAAGACTCTTTTTAAATAAGGTCACATTCGTAAGTACAGGGGTTGGGACTTGGACATATCTTTCTGGAGCGATAATTCAATATTCTATAGGATCTTCATATTTTCAGTTTCTGTTTGCTTTTTATTCATGCTTTACTTGAACTTTTGAGCTTTGGTTTTTCCCTTGATAAAAATCCTGAAATCCTGAGAGCCATTATTAAATAATAATAGCAAAAGCTCTGCAAATCCAAGACATTTTACAAGTATGTACCCCAAGAGACTCTGCAGGATCACCCAGTATCCCAGGAGAATGGGAAAGGAACAATAGCAAAATGGCTTTGATCCTTTCAGTAGAAACGTTTCAATAAGAGCCAAGTCCTATGCTTTTAATATTATTGTACATTAGTCAGAACACAGAAATGTGAGTATTTACAATCCTGAAATTGAAATGGAAAATAACAAAAATGTGGTTCTAGGAGATTTTCATTAGATTCATTGGTTTGTTGAAATATATGGAAAAGCCTAAGAAAATATTTGTGAATAAAACCTCTAATGACTGAATCCCATCCACCACTCCCTTACCATGATTTTAGGAAAAATTTGCTTTTCAGCAAATTATACCCAAACAGTACCACAGAAGAGTAATCAGAAATTATGTGTGATTCCTAATCATTAGGAAAAGATTCAATTACTCTGAAAGATATACAATACTGAAATTTTTAAAATAGGAAAATGATCTTATAAAAAGTTAGGGTTTTTTTTTCCTCACTAATTTTCACTAATTTTGGTCATTTGTATTCAAATATCATCATGGCTTGGGTCAAGGTCACAAATTATTCTGCAGATTTCAGATTAAAATTTGCTCCTCTGAATGCCAGTCTTCTTTCTCGGATACCACTTTACTTCCCATTTCCATTTGTATATGCAGAAAATCCCAAATACCCCAGTGCGGCTCACTCATCCTAATCACATTTCATGACCAGTAATATCACCATACAATTAACTTAAAAAAAAAATGTTTGCATGGAAAAATAAACTAAAAAGAATAACCCAGAAAATTATGAGAAGAAGAAGTAGCCTTACCATATATTAAAATGCATTACCTGACTACAATACTTAATACAGTATGGAACTATCACATAAAGCCCCACATGAATGGGTGGGACAGAAAAAGAAGACATATAGACCTCAGAATCTAACATGATATAGGTAGCATTTCAAGTCAACAGGATAGTCAACGGAAAAAAGAACACTTGATACCATATCTCATCCCTTAAAGTAAAAATACTAAATGCATTAAAGGTAAAAATGTAAAAAACAAACAAACAAACAAACAAAAAACCCACACACACACAGTGGAAGAGAACATGGGAAAACGTGTACAATTTCAGAGTAAGAAAGGCCTTTCTAAGTATGACAAAAAATCCAGAAAGCTAAAAGAAAAATTTAACAATGCAAAAATAATTGTTTTCCCCATGGAAAAGCCATTATACACAAAGTCAAAAGGTGAACAATAAAGTAGAAAAAAATGTTTATAACTCACATCACAGACAAAGGACTAATTTGCTTTCTCTTTCCCCTGCTCCCACACACATTGATTTAACCAATAGAAAAATGGGTATAAACTAATAGAAAACCTATAGAAAAATGGGCAAAGGCTATAAAGACAGTTAACTAATGAGGAAACAAACACTTAAAAGATATTTGCCTCACTCGTAGTAAGATAAATACAGACTTAAAAGTACAATTCAATTATATTCAGAAAGTTTATTTAAAAAAAAAAAGAAAGCCACGTTTTACTCATCAGATTGGAAAGGTACAAAGCTTTTTGTAGAATGTGGCTGACATAATTCCCTCCTCTATGTTCCTTCCCCTTCCCTCTGGGCTTGTAACTCCTCTGAAGAATAAAGAAAGGAGAGGGGATGCTGTGTGACATATAAGCAGGGCTGGGAACAGCATGAGGCAAGAGAGGTACCAGGACACAAAATGCAAGAAAACACTCACTCTCAGGGTCATACAAGTGCAGGGTGAGCCTTAAAAAAGTGCCTCTTTAAATTGTGTGTCCTGGGCACCTCTCCTGCTTCTTGCTTCCAAGGAAATCTGGTTATTTTTGATGTCACAAAGTTGGAGAGACCACAAAAGAATAGAAGGAATGTTCCCAGCAATTCTGTTAGCTGATGATTCAGGTCTTCTCAGTCCTGCACCAGACAGGTAACTGAGGGTCTTCAAAATGACTCCAGCCCCAGCCACCATCTGAATGCAGCCTCCTGAGAGATCCCACAGCAGACAAACTCAGCTAAGTCTCCTCTCAGCTGGACCCAGAGAAACAATGAAAGAAATGATTCTTGTTTGAAGCCACTAAGTTTTAGGGTGATTTGTTAGGAGTAATAGCTGTAAATGTTATAGAAAACTAATATAGGCACTCTCATATCTTGCTGGTGGAAGACGCAATTAGTACATCCTCCTTGGAGATGAGCAGTACACTAATGTCTAATCAAAATAAGGCATACACAATCCCTTTTGCCCAGACATTTCACTTTTAGAAATATCCCAACAAATATACTTACACATATCGCTTTTCGGCCTTTTGGCTAAGATCAAGTGTATACTTACACATATGCAAAGTGATATTTGTACAATATATTTATCATAGGCTTGTTTAAATAGAAATTATTGGAAACACCTATAAGGGCATCAATATGGGCTGGTTTAAGCAAATTATAACATTCAATGGAATATTGTTCAATCCAACAAAGAAAGAGG